>NC_000083.6:85526987-86159487 GCF_000001635.26 Mus musculus
TATGCACAGCCCCTGCTCTGCTGCACCGTTGCAAAACTGCTGGCCTAATCATATTGCCTTATGTAAAGAGCCTCTCCCGCCTCCCCCAGGCTGCTGCTAGGTTGCATTGACTGTAAACAAAGATGTATTGGTGGTGGTGGGGGTTTGCTGTTGGATTGAGTTTATTGTTTATGTAAATCTCTTAGAATGTGACATAGCAAGATAGCTTCCTATGTTGTGCTGATCCACATTTTAGGCCAACAGCCAAAGTATTTTATCTTTTCCTTCATTATAGTGATCTTCCAATTAGCCGTGGTCTGTAATACCCTGATTTTGGTGGCAGTGGTTTGGACAGGATTGTTTGATAGTTCTGCTCGAGAGGCAAAATAAGGGGCCTTATTATAGAAGTGCAGAGGTTGTGCAGAAACTGAGTTCTGTTGCAAAGTTTGCCGATAAGGGGAAAACCGGCCCTTAAGCGTCCATTCTGTTCTGTATATTAACACTTCTAATCTGCGCTGCTGATAAAACTGCAAGCCATTTGCCTTTGGAGGAATTAGTTCTGCCTCACTTGTGTAACCAGGCGATGGTGATTAACCTTTAAACTGTCCAATATTCCCAGCAGCCTCCTGCTCCAGATTAGAAACTATTTAGTTATGACCAACTAAATTAACAACAGTCCCCCTCTAAAGAATGAGACTCGGAAGGTGGATGCATTTTAAGGTGGAAATGTGTTTTGAATTGGTGATCCATCTCTTCTAAGGTGTTTATTTCCCTGTCCTTAATGGCCAAGCTGCCACACTGGGAAGGGAAAGCTAGGCTGGGGGGGGGGGGTTGGGGGAGAGGGGAGGTAGGTGGCAAGGAAGGGGGACCAGTTGTCCTGGTTAGATTCACAGATGCAAGGTTTCATGGACACAAAGGAAACTTGTCTGGGTTTAAGTTTCCTTGCTTGTTAAAAAAAGATGTTATGAGCAAAAAAGCCCTGGGTTCAATCCCTTGCACACACACACACACACACACACACACACACACACACACACACACAACTTTAGCTCTTCTGCCAGACCCAAGCCAAGCTCACAGCAGGACTAAGCAGTTATTCCTAATGGGAAGATTAAGGAATAAAGTAGCTCCCTCACTCCCCATTTCTTCCCGGAGTTGAATGTCAGAAAAAGAAGCGAACTAACTTTCATGTGCCAGACTTAGGGGTCTGCCCACCGCAGGTGGGTCTACCCAAGTGAGCCGCAGCCGGGTAACAATCTCAGGCCAGCCCTCTCCTATCTGCCCATTTCAAATGTGTCATTTATCAGCGCAAGCATACCCTGAGTGGTGAAGGCCAGGCAATTATGTAATCGTGTCATGCCTTAAATCCCCAAATTGTTGGTCCTCCCTGGATAACACTGAAGACGACAGAGCAGCAATCCTCACCCACCCCCCAACCCCGTCAGTAGCAACCTTTTCTGTTTTACCAGTTTCGTATCAGCTACCTCCTTAAGAACTGCTAATCTAGATACGGCATTAGCAGGATGTCAGTCAAGCCACAGTCCACAGCGAAGCCTTCTTCATATACCAATTTAAATCATTCATGGTCTTTTCTTTGGCATTATTCAAAAGATCATAATAATTTTCTTGTGCCCACAGCACAAAAAAATCAATTATTTCCCCACAAAGACTTGAAAGTACTTAGCGAGTGTGGCAAGAAAAGCTGAGGGTGATATCAAACTGAAATTGCACTCATTACATACAACACAATTAGTTGCCACTAGCCTGGCCGGGCTTTAATTCTGAATGGCATATCTTTATTATTACAGAAACAAGCATGCAAATGGTATTGTTCGGGATTTGCCGAAATCAATAGGATATAGTGCTGTGTGTTTGGTGGCCACTGTCAGTCACGCTGCTGTGGATGGGAGATAATGTGTGTGTTTGAATTAACGAAGGGAGCAGGCAACATCATAAGTGACACCCGAATAAAAGAAATGGGTACATGATATTTGTAATTATTCTACTTGTGTTTTCGTTGTAAATACTTGTGCTTTTTGTTTTTTAATCAAAGGATTAATTGCATTTTAATAAGGCATTATGATTTGCAGAGCTTTAGTTAATTAAAACTTGTAGATTATAATTATGAAGTGATGCTGAGCTTGGTAAAGATCACCCATATGTTTAGAATATGTATAATTTTTCTGTTAAGCAGTGGCAGCCTCCTCCCTCCGCCCTCTTTTCCTTGTTTTTCTCCTCACCAACAGAAGACCATGGATAACTTCTATGAAATATTGGTGAGCTAACAATCCCAGGTAGATTTCTCTAAAGAGTAACTAGTACGCCGTTCAGGCCATCCCCCTTAGAATGACTGTGAAGTAGCATCTTGGGATAACATCCGATGAGCAACTTTCCTATCGACACTTGCCTCTGCTTCATAGTCCTCTTGAGATGCATCCCTGTAGAGGTTTGATGAGATGCGGTGAGGTTTGAGTGCAAACATTGGGGAATTTTAAACCAGGGCAAGGTCACACCAGTGAGCTGTTTCTCAGAGGAGCTGCTAGGACCCAGCCTCATCTGTTGTTGATATCAGGGGCTGATTTGGAAGGGATGGGGTGGAAGAGAGGATGCTGAAAGTCAACGGAGTTTGGGATTCCCCCAATGTTAACATATTAGTAATTCACGGTGGAATCCAGCCCAGAGACATGTACTGCTGTTTCCTGTAGGTGTGCGTTCTGTGAAGGCTGATGGATTAATTGCTAGATAGATGGAATCGAGCTAAGGTAAAACATTATTAAGAAGTTTTAGAATCTTAATATAACATTTTGAAGTTTGCTTTGGGGGGATTTCTTTCATTTGCGTCTCTTGCTTTTTCATTCTCTCCGGGATCGAGCGTTTCAGTTGTCTCCAAGGTAGGACACACTTGCTGAGAGTTTGGCATGCACATCGCTTGTCAAAGCGTGTGAAGTCTGGTGGATGCTCATGGCTGCATCTCATCTGGCCAGTGCTAGGATTGGGTAGATTGACTATAAAGTGCTAGGTGCCTGATACCCTGGGCATCCAGAGGTTAAGGCTTCCTTTCCTCTAAAAATTCTTCAAGAACACTGCGTCCACTCACAAGACAAAGCCAAAAAAAAAAAAAAAAAAAAAAAAAAAGGTAAAAGGTGACATTGGCAGAACAAGGCTCCCACAATTCTCATCCCCCAAACCTGATTTTTCATGATGTCTACAGTTGTTCCCTAAGTAGGATGGGCCAACGTTGATTTAAAATCTAATATTAGGTTTCTCATGGCTTCCTATATTAACTCTGAAAACCTTGAGCTTGAAAAGGTAGTTCATTCAAAGCTTGCTAAAATATTTGCTCAGCCGCACAATGGCGTGTGATGGAAAATAAACTCTTATGGCTTGCTTCATCCTATCAGCCTCGGCCTGCAGCAGAGAAAGAATGCGGGAAGGTCAGTCAATTACGTGTGGTAATCATCGTAAGCATATTATCTGAGACACAGATGTCTTCTATGACCCCACACGACATGGCTATTAACCTCAGAGCAATATAAAAACGGAGTGGGCCTGGGGAGGGGAAGGAGGTAAACCAGACTTCAGTCTGTCTTTGTGTCATGGGCTCAGAGAATAGAGAGTTCTGGACACGAAGACTATTTTTAGGAACTTGACCAACCATGTGACCCTTGATCACCCCTCCTTAATGGAGACCTTACTATGGGGCCTCATCATGTTCATAAGCACTTGCCATCCCTGAAAATGAGGGGAGCCAAATGACCTGGGAGCTATCATAGACACAGTGGGACCTTGCCATTCTGTTCTCTGTACACCAGGAGGAAGAAAGAGGAGAAGGCGATCTGAGTGCTTGGTAAATAAGTTCCGCTTCAGCCCTCAGCATGAGTGGGAACAAAGGACATTGGGTCAGAGGGACCTGACTAGGCTACCCAGGGGACACAAACTCAAAGGAATGGTTCTTATATATTCAATGGCATTGGTCTCCATGGGCAGCCCTGATCCTGTGAAGAGGTTGGCACCGGGCTGGGTAAATGGGGATATTCTATGAAGCCTGTTGATAGATTGCTAACTGCCTGGGATGCATATGCAGTTAGGAAAATGCCTGCCTTGTGAAATACTGGAGCCAGGCTCCGAAGATTCAAAAGTGACTACACGGGGGTCCTGCTCTTGGGGACCTAACCCTTTGTGAGAGGGAAGATAGAGAAAGCCTAAATAGATTTAAAATTATGTCCTAGCTGGAGGAACAGGTTCATGCAAAGGGTGGGTAGAAATGAAGAGAGGACTATGCTAGCCAAGGCACAGGCAATTTCCCTGGGAATGACGCTTGAACTGGAATACATCTGCTGGAAATCACCATCCTTTTAAGAACTCACTGGTGTCAAGACACGGTCCTGGGCACTTCCCTTGGACATTATCTAATTCACACAACAACATTAGACCCATCAGGAGCTTAAGGCTCATAGAATGCAGCTTGCCAGATGTTTCCTGGGCTGGTTAGTAGTAATACAGACTTTAGAATTTGGATCTCGCAGAACCAAACTCTGCTAAAAGGAGGATGTGTTAGTCTGCATAATAAGATAATGGGATCTGGGGTACAAACGCATGGTATAAGGACAGTTGAAGCTAGAGTCATGTAGGTCATATGTGACTAACTAGCATGCATAAGAGGTGGATAGAGCTGGTTGGCCACCGGGGGTGGCTTGATCAGACATGCCTTTGAAGGGCTCCTTTCAGGGTCATTGGGAGATGAGTAGAGGCGTTGAAGATCTGAAACCAGGGCCACTCAAAAACACAGGTGTTTACATTATGATTCATAACAGTAGTAAATTTAGTGTTATGAAGTAGCAAGAAAAGAATCTTATGGTTGGGGATCACCACACCATGAGGGACTGTATTAAAGAGCCATAGCTTTAGGAAGGTTTAAAAGTACTTTGTTGGTTAAATGGGAGGAAAGCAAGGGGAGTCTCTTCCGGAAGCACATCGTCCCACTCGTGATGGACCAACCTCCACCACCTAATTACCTGCCACATGTTCTAATGCCATTACTCTGGACACCAGCTCTCAGCATATCGGTTGGAGAGGGGACATACACAAGTCACACAGACCACCGGTCTTTCTCCGTAACGTGTCATGCTGGGATGTGACGTCTCCAACTGCAGTAACTGCCCTGTGAGCGTGAGCTGTGCAGATTACATCCTCAGCAACAGCCCAAGAGAAAGATGGAGTGACAGGCTCATCGGTGACCCACTCTGCATCTCCTCTGCATCCTGTGTGCTATGTGACCACGCGCCACTTCCTTTAGCCAGCCATTTTATAAAACTGTGGTAAAATGGATATAATATGAAATTTACCATCTTAACCATTCCAGCATTTACAGAGCCCTCAATACTTTCAATATTGTGACACAACTATCACCATCATCCCTCTTCAGGAGCTTAGTGCTTCAGAACCGTAACTTTCTTCTCCATAAACAGTAACTCAGCACCTTTCTCCTGGCCCTTGGCAACCATTATTGAATCTTTTGAAAGATTTATTTTATCTTATTCATATGAGTGTTTAGCCTGCATGTATGTACCACTTGCATTCCTGGTACACGAAGAAGCCAAAAGAGGGTGTCGGATCCCCTAGAACTGGAGTTCCATATGGTTGTAAGCTACCACATGCATGCTGGGAACTGAACCTTGGTTCTTCTGCAAGAGGAGTCAGTGGTCTTAACTTCTGAGCCATCCATCTCTCCAGCCCCCATTCTGATTATGCATTTGAATATTTTCAGTACCTCAAAAATAAGGAGTTTGTCCCTTATTTTTGAATTGCCTCATTTATTTAGCACGATTTTTTTTTAAATAGAGACTTATTTATTGTGCATACACATGTATGCCTGCATGAGTTTATGTCCACCACATGCTTGCAGACCCCTGAGGTGGTCGGGGGCTTCAGATCCACTGGACCTGAAGTTATAGACAACGGCGAGTCACCTGATGTGAGTGCTGGGAATTGAACCTGGGTCCCCTGCAAAAGCAGTAAGTGTTTTTAACTACTGAGCCATCTTTCTAGCCCTTAGCATATCTTTAAGGTTTTCCCATGCTGTATGTCTAAGGCTTCTGAAATGTGCCTTTGAAGGTGCCCCGGTCCTAAGGGCACCAAAGCTGGGTTTAAATTCTGTCTTGTCATTGGCTGCCAAGTGTTATGGTCAAGGGCATGAACTTAGTGCCACCATCCCTAGGTGTAAGTGCTTGCTCTGCCACTTAGGTTCTGGGTGATCAGAAATCAGCTGCTTGCTTCTCTCTGCCTCAGTTTTCCTAACTATAAGGGATAGCTGCGTTGGATTGCTGAAGACCAAAGAGAGTTATTCCAGATAAGTATATGCATATTGCTGCAGAGGGTGTCTGGCAAACAGTAATTCTTTTGTTCATAACTATTATTGTCATAATTATTCATGAACAGGTGTTTTTTATGGCTTTTCTCAAAAGCTACATGTGACCTTTTCCTATCAACAGCAGCCATCATAGGGGCTTTGGAATGGCTACCAGTGCCTCACTGTTGCTGCCTCAGATAGAAGATCCTGGGTCCCCTCACGCTCCAGAAGACTCTGAGCCCACTGCTGTCGTCACAGTGAATCTGGGATAAGACTGAAGCTTGGAAAGGTGGGAAGTGGGGACCGGAGTCAGATGGAGAGAAGTGGCGGCGGTGGTGGTAGTGGTGGCGGTGGTGACGGCGGTGTTGTTGTTGGCGGTGGTGGTGGTGGTGGTGTATGAGTGCGCGTGTGTGTACCCCATTCGGAATGTGACTTAATTTCTCTGCTTTCATCAAGAGAGTAAGAAAAATATCTGCTCCTCTTCTGTCATGAGTATTTGTCAAGAACAAAAGAACGACTACATTAGAAACTGCTTGGAAGAACACTGTGGCTCGTGCTTGCAATCCCAACACTCAGGAAACTGAGGCAGGAGGATCACCATGAATCCCAGGCCAGTCCTGGCTGCAACGAGTTTCAAAAAGTAAAACAAAACAAAGCACAGCACAGCACAGCACAACAAACACAGCCTGCCTGGGAAAGCGCTGTCTTCATGCAGGACAGAGCTGGCTGGCTTCTTCAAGGCAGCATTTGGACCCACCCACCTCTTAGTACATGGAAATGACACTCTGGGTATAAAGACAGTGCCTTGGAAATGCTACATTTAGCTGAGAAGAACATCGAGCACAGAGGGGCGTCCCTGGGGACCGATTCTCCAGTGTTGGCTTCGCAGACCCTCCTATCAGCAGGGTAGGAACAGGAGTGCCAGGTGGACTGAAGTCCTCAGATACCCTGGCTGGACAGAAAGGAAAATAGACTCAGGGTTTTATTTGTGTGTGTGTGGGGGGGGGGGTGGCGGGGGGGAGTGTGCCACAGGACACAGGGAGGCTGCCTGGTAAACTGGATATCTGGTGGAAGAACGAGGGGGAGATTAAAGATTAAAAATGTAATAGAAGATTTGCTTATAGTTCTTGGAACGGTAATTAAATTTATTTATAGTTATGGAAACTTTGGGGAAGGGTGGAAAAGCAATTTAAATGCAGACTTTTCACAGGGTAACTGCAAATGGCTTGCTTTAACAGCTCCACGGAAGGTTAACAGACAGGCAGCAAGGTCGGAGCGAAGTGCATATGATAAGTGGCAAGTGTGAGCGGCAAATCATGTATTTAAAATTACTCCGAGCTTTATCAAATGTTTCCTCTTGAAAATAAACTATCCTGGAAGGAAAGGTTAGCGGAGGAAAGAGTATTACTTGAGTGTTCCCGTGGTGGGATGCAAGAGGAGGGGGGTTCTGTAATGGAGGAGAAGTGGCAATAAATATAAATAGGTGGGGGTGTTATTAACGGTGAAGACGCAAATCCGTCCGTGTCCCTCTCGCTCCTACTCCTCCCTGTCATTCCTAGTCAAGGCAAGCCCAGTCAACCCGGTGCATGGACAGAGGAGGAAGGACCGACAGCTAGAGCCTCCTTCCACGGCTGGGGCTTCCCACACCAGCGCCGGTCAGTAAGAGGAATGGGTAGAATTCTCTGGAATCTCCAGCTACCCCCTCCTTCCCTGTCTTGCTTTGTCTGAAGCTATGACAGAAGTGACTGACCAGCAGTAGTTCACTTAGCCTGTTCGGAGACATCTAAGACAGAGGTGCTGCAGCCGGTGAACGGCTTCTTGTGGGTAACGATGCGATGAAATACAGCACAGGAAAGAGCACACTCAGGGCAGAGAGCTCGCTGAAGCCATTCCTCTGATAACTAGCCCACTCCCAAGATAACGGCAGTAATCCCGCCCCACTATACCAGCACAGTAGCAATTAAATTTCAACATGAGTTTGGAGGTGATGTGTAAATCCTGGCTCTAGTCTCAATCTTTCCTCAAGATTCCCTAAGACCCTCGCTGAGGAAAAGGGAGACATGAACAGCTGAACAAGGCAGGGATGTAGCTCCAAGCAAGCCTAGCCAAGAGCAGAAACCATGGGTGCTTAACTAAGGCCATGGACTTGCCATCATCCTTTTCCAATAGCTCTTATATTGTCCGTATTATTGAATCAAAACCTTAAGTGACTAGATAGAACAGTGCAGATTGTCTCATTAAAGTAGAGCAAATCACAGTTGACCGTTTAAAGTCTCTAATAACATTGCTCAAAAGAACTACTCCATACAATGGGGCAGAAAATAAATGAACAGCACTAGAACGTTATGTGATGTTTTTTCTCACTAGGCAGGGGAAATAAAAGAGAATCAACTGAAAAAGTACTATAGCAGTAGGAACACAGTGGAGTATAAAATAACGTGAAGAAATGGGCTGTGTAGCTCAGTGGTAGAGTGCTTATCTAGCAAGTTCAAGGTCCTGGGTTTAATCCCTTGGTGGGTAAAAGAAAAAAAAAAAAACTCAATAAAATATTCATGAAAAACAACACACACATACAGAAAGGAGGGAGGGAGGGGGAGAGGGAGGGAGAGAGGGAGGGAGAGAGGGAGAGAGAGAGAGAGAGAGAGAGAGAGAGAGGGAGGGAGGGAGGGAGGGAGGGAGGGAGGGAGGGAGGGAGGGAGGGAGGGAGGGAGGGAGGGAGGAGGAGGAGGAGGAGGAGGAGGAGGGGAAGAGACAGAATGCACCATATTCTTCATATTCTTTGTTTGCCCAGCAGGATTTAAATCCAGAGATGTGGACATGCTAAGCCATCACTGCCACTGAGCTGAGTCCTAAAGCCGAAGAAACCGTACTTTTATAGAGAAATATTTGATATGAACAGATGTTAATTTTTTCTTTATTAATTCATTTATTCGTCTTACATCTGGATGGTAACCCCCTCCCTCCTCTCTTCTGACTCTCATCCTCACAAATCCCTCCCCTCATTATGTCTTTCCTTTTTCTTCAAAGAAGGGGGACTCTCCCATGGGTACAAACCCACCCTGGTACATCAAGTCTCGACAGGACCAAGCGCATCCTCTCTCACTGAGGCCTGACAAGGCAGTACAGATAGGGAAAGGGATCCAAAGTCAGGCAACAGAGTCAGAAACAGCCCCCTCCAATTATTAGGGGACCTACATGAAGACTATGTCACACATCTGCTACAAATGTGTAGGGTGCCTATATCCAGGCCCGCATATTCTTTGATTGGTGGTCCAGTCTCTGTGAGCCCCCATGGGCCCAGGTTAGTTGGCTCTGTGGTTTTCTTGTGGTGTCCTTGACCCCTCTGGCTTCCTCAGTCCTTCTCCTTCACTCTTCCACAAGACTCCCTGAGCTCTGCCTAAAGTTTGGCTGTAGGTCTCTGCATCTGCCTCCATCAGCTGTTAGATGAAGCCTCTCAGAAGACAGTTATGCTAGGCTTCTGTCTGCAAGCATAGCAGAGTAACATTAGTAGTGTCGGGGGTTGGCTCTCTCTCTCATGGGGTGGGTCTCAAGTTGGGCCAGTCATTAGTTAACCATTCCCTCAGGCCTTGCTCCATCTTTGTCCCTGTATCTCTTGTAGATCGGACACATTTTAGGTTGAAGGTTTTGTGGGTGGGTTGGGGTCCCTCTCACTCCACTGGAAGTCCCACCTGGTTACAGGAGGTGGCCACTTGGTCTCCATATCCCCAGTTACTAGGAGTCTCAGCTAGGTTCACTCCCATAAACTCCAGGAGCCTCCCCCATCCCAGGTCTCCAGCTTGTCTCAGAGATGCACCCCCATCAATTTCTCTTCTCTCTCCCATCCATTTCCTGCCCTCCCCCCCCAGGTGGTCTTCGTCCACGCTCCCCTCCTCACTCCCTCTCCCGTCCAGTTCCCCCTCTCCATCCACCTCCTATGTCTATTTTATTTCCCCTTTGGAGTGAGATTTAAGCATCCTCCCTTGGACTCTCCTTGTTACTTAGCTTTGTTGGGTCTGTGGATTGTGGCATGGTTAATCCTGTACCTTGTGGCTAATTAATATCTACTTATAGGTGAGTACATATCATGTGTGACTTCCTGGGCTTGGTCACCTCACTCATGGGGATATTTTCTAGTTCCATCCATTTGCTTGCAAATTTCATGATTGTTTTTAATAGCTGAGTAGTATTCCACTGTGTCAATGAACCACATTTTCTTTATCCATTCTTCACTTGAGGGATAGCTGGGTTGTTTGTAGTTTCTGCTGTTATGAGTAAAGTTGCTATGAGCATAGTTGAGCAAGTGTCCTTGTGGTATGGTGGGACATCTTTTGGGTTTATGCCCAGAAGCAGTATAGCTGAGTCTTGAGGTAGAACTATTCCCAATTTTCTGAGAAGCTGCCGAATTGATTTCCAAAGTGGCAGTACAAGTCTGCATTCCCACCAGCAATGGAGGAGTGTGCCCCTTGCTCATGTTCTTGCCAGCATATGTCACTTAAGTTTTTAATCTTAGTCATTCTGACTGGTGTAAGATGGAACCTTAGAGTTGTTTTGATTTGCATTTCCCTGATGAGTAAGGACAATGAACATTTCTCTAAATGTTTCTCAAACATTTAGAGATTCCTCAGTTTAGTTCTGTACCCCATTTTTTATTTGGGTTATTTGGTTTGTTGGTGAACTAATTTCTGAGTTCTTTATTTTGGATGTTCGTCCTCTCCCAGATGTAGGGTTAGTGAAGATCTTTTCCCATTCTGTAGGCTGCCATTTTGATCTAATGATGGTGTCCTTTGCCTTACAGAAGCACTTCAGTTTCATGAGGTCCTACTTATTAATTTTTTATCTTAGTGCCTGAGATATTGGTGTTCTGTTCAGAAAGTTGTCTCTTGTGCCAATGTGTTCAAGGCAGTTCCCACTTTCTGTTCTATTAGATTTAGACAAGATTTGTCCTCTTTTATGTTAAGGTCCTTGATCCACTTGGACTTGAGTTTTGTACAGCATGATAACTATGGATCTATTTGCATTCTTCTACATGTAGACATCTAGTTAGTCTAGCACCATTTGTTGAAGATGCTTTCTTTTTTTTCCATTGTATGGTTTTGGCTTTTTTGTTAAAAATCAAGTATCTGTAGGTGTGTGAGATTATTTCTGGGTTTTGATTCTATTCCATTATCAGTTTTTGTGGCAATACCATGTGATTTTTATTGCAATTGCTCTGTAGTACAGCTTGAAATTAGGAATGGTGATACCTCCAGAAGTTCTTTTATTGTTCAGGATCATTTTAGTTATTCTGGGTTTTTGATTTTCCATATGAGGTTGAGAATTATTCTTTTAAGGTCTATAAAGAATTGTGTTGGAATTTTGGTAGGAATTGCATTGAATCTACAGATTGCTTTTTGATATGATGACTGTTTTTACTGTGTTAATCCTACTGATCAATCCATGAGCATGGGAGATATTTCCAACTTCTAATAATTTTCTTTTTCTGAGTCTTAAAAGTTCTTGTCATAGAGGACTTTCGCTTTCTTGATTAGAGCTACACCAAGATAATTTATATTATTTGTGGTGATTGTGAAGGGTGTCGTTTCCTTAATTTCTTTCTCAGCCCATTTATCATTTGTATAAAGAAGGGCTACTAATTTTTTTGTGTTAATTTTGTATCCAGTCACTTTATTGAAGGTGTTTATCAGCTCTAGGAGTTCTCTGGTAGAATTTTGGGGTTAATTTATAGATTCTACCCTATCATCTGCAAATAGCAATACTTTGACTTCTTCCTTTCCAATTTGTATTCTCTTGATCTTCTTTAGCTGTCTTACTGCTGTAGCTAGAACTTCAAGTACTATGTTGAATAGATACAGAGAGTGGGCAGCATTGTCTTTTCTCTGATTTTAGTGGAAATGATTTAAGTTTCCCTCCATATAATTTGATGCTGGCTATTGGCTTGCTCTTTTACTATGTTTGGGTATGAACTTTGTATCCCTGATCTTTCCAAGACTTTTAACATGAAGGGGTGTTGGATCTTTGTCAAAAGCTTTTTCAGCAGCTAATGAGTTGATCATGTGATTTTTTCCAGTTTGTTTATATGGTGGATTTTGTTGATGGATTTTCGTAAGCTGAACCATCCCTGCATCCCTGAGGTAAAGCTTACTTGATCATGGTGAATGATGTTTTTTATGTGTTCTTGGATTCAGTTTGCAAGAATGTATTGAGTATTTTTCAATCAATGTTCATAAGGAAAAATAGTCTAAAATTCTCTTTCTTGTTGAGTTTTTTTGTGTGGTTTAGGTATCAGGGTGACTGTGGCCTCATAGAATGAGTTTTGCAATGTCCCTTCTGTTTCCATTTCATGGAATAGTTTGAGGAGTATTGGCATTAGATCTTCTTTGAAAGTCTGGCAAGATTCTAAACTAAAACCACCTGGCTCTGGGCTTTGTTGTTGTTGTTGTTGTTGTGAGAGTTTTAAGGAATGTCTCTGTTTCCTTAGGGGTTATAGGTCTATTTACATTGTTTACCAGATCTTAATTTAGCTCTGGCAGTTGGTATCTATCAATAAAATTGTCCATTTCATTTAGTCTTTCCAAAAGGCTTTTGAAATAAGACCTAAAGATTCTTTGAACTTCTTCAGTGTCGATTGTTAAATCCCCTTTCCAGCTCTGGTTTGTTGGTTTGAATACTGTCTTTCTACCCTTTACTTAATTTGCCTAGAGTTTGTCCATCTTGTTGAATTTGACAAAGAACCAGCTTTTGGTTTCATTGATTCTTTGTATTGTTCTCTTTGTTTCTAATTTATTCAGTCCTGAACTTGATTTTTTTTCCCTGCTGTTTACTCCTCTTGGGTGTGTTTGCTTCTTTTTGTTCTAGAAATTTCAGGTGGGCTTTTAAGTTGCTAGTATGAGATCTCTCCAATTTCTTTATGAGGACATGTAATGCTGTGAACTTTCCTCTTAGCACTGCTTTCATTGTGTTCCATAAGTTTGGGTATGTTGTGTCTTCATGTTCATTGAATTCTACAAAGTCTTTAATTTCTTCCTTGACCCATTGGTCATTCAGTAGAGAATTGTTCAGTTTCCATGGGTTTGTAGGCTTTCTGTTGTTTCTTTTGTTGTTGAATTCCAGCTTTAATTCATGGTAGTCTGATAAGATACATGAGGTTATTTCAAGTTTTTTGTATCCGTTGAGGCTTGTGTTGTGACCAATTATATAGTTAATTTTGGAGAAGGTTCTGTGAGGTACTGAGAAGAAGGTATGTGCTTTTGTGTTTGGGTGAAAAGTTCTATAGATAGCCATTAGGTCCATTTGATTCATAACCTCTGTTAGTTCCATTATTTTACTGTTTAGTTTCTGTCTCCATGACCTATTTATTGGTGAGAGCAGGGTGTTGAAGTCTCCCACTCTTAATTTAAGCTTTAGTAATGTTTCTTTAATAAATGTGGTTTCCCTTGAATTTGGGGCATAGATGCTCAGAAGTGAGATGGCATCTTGGTAGACTTTTCTTTTGATAAGTATAAAGAGTCCTTCCTCATCTATTTTGAATATGTTTGCTTGAAAGCATATTTTATTAGATATTAGAATGGCTACTCTAGCTTGCTTTTCTGGTCTTTTTCTTGGAAAATCTTTTCTAGTCCCTTACTCTGAGATAATGCCTATGTTTGCTGCTGAGGTGTGTTTCTTGTGTGCAGCAGAATAATGGATCCTGTTTGTTTGCTTGTTTGTTTTTATCTGGTTTGGGAAGGAACCACTTCTCTTTTTAAAAAAAAATATTTCAGAAAGGAGGGCAAACATAGGAGCTTAGAAGGAATTGGAGCCAGACTCCGAGGTCCCACCCAGACAGGAGGAGGTTGCTTTGGGAAGGGCTCCAAGGGGGAGGCACTTTAGGACACTTTGGCTGGGCCCTGGCTTCCATGAGGGACAGCCCTGTGTTGGGAGGAACTGTGGGAGGCTTCATCTTGAGGCTACTATGCGCTCGAGTTGCTGTCAAGAGTCTCAGCCTCAGGGAACCTCCCTGAGCCAGGGTCAGCTTAGCTCTGCCTAGGAGGATGTGGGCAACTAAGCTCCTTGAGTGCCCTGATGGAGCACAGGGCATGGACACAGGCTGTAGGCTGCTGAGTAAGCTTGCCACAGGTACAGGCTTTATAGGGAATGTCCTCAGCAAAGCCCTGGTCCTCAGCCAGGCCTATCCCAACACTGTTTACTGAAGGAGCTCATGAATCAGCCAACTCAAGAATCCCTTCCTGGTGTTTATGTTTGTACTTTTCCCATTTGTGTGTTCCAGGGGGCAAAGTCCACAGGAACCAAGCTGCAGGAAGGTGGTGGGACTACTTCTTCACAATCTGGATGACATCCTCAAGCTCTATAGTGTGAGTCAGGCCTACCTGCTGTGGGCTGTACTTGTTGCTGGTACCTCACACCAAGGTGTACTTAAACTGGCTGGTGAGTGACCAATGGATGTGGTGGCACATGTGTTCAACAGGGGCAGGCCCCTTTCTGGAGAATGATGGCATCTGTGAAGTCGGGTCTCTGCCCTCTCTTCTTGGTGTAAATGCAGGTGATGGCCAGGTACTCCCAAGGCATCTCCAGCAGGTAGTCCAGGTTCAGCTTCATACCACAACTGATAACTACACTGTTGGGCTTTCGAGCTAAATGGTCTACTTCTTCCATGGAGAGCTGGTCAATTTTGTTATATACATAGAGGCAGGGCATGTACACCTGGTTGCCCACAATCACATTGATGAAGTAATCTGGAGAGCAATCTTCTTGGAAGAGTACCTCCGCGTTGAAGATCTTGTATTCATGTAGGATGAGCATTGTGTCAGTGTGACCATTGAGTTAAAGGAGACGTCACCACCTTTCTTGGGCTTGAAACAGATGTTGGGCTTATGCTTGTTCAGGCAAATACCCACAGACTCCATCCAGCTCCGTCTCCAGCAGAGAGCTCTGCACATCTCCCTTGGTAGCATCCAGCATCATGACAACATCCGCTGTGCATGCTACAGCAATCACCTGCCGGCCACAGCCTCACCCTTGTGTTGCTCTTTCAATGATTCCAGGAAGGTTCAAGAGATGGATGTTGGCACTTTTGTATTCAATGGCCCCAGGGATGCACATTAGGGTGGTAAACTCATAGGATGCAGCTTCGCTGGCTGTAGCAGTCATCAGACTCAAGAAAGTGGACTTTCCCACGGAGGGAAAGCCAATCAGTGCCACACGGGCATCACTGGACTTCATGACATCAAAGCCCTCTCCTTTAGGTGACATTGACTTGGATAGTTCCAGGAGGTGGGCCCGATACTTGGCCAGTTTTGCTTTCAGCAGGCCCAGGTGGTACTCAGTGGCCTTGTTCTTCTGCGTCTGAGCGATCTTCTTCTCAATCTCCGAGATTTTCTCCAAGATCCCCATAGTTGCAGCTCTGGCAGAGATTCATACTGCCTATATCTTACAGCACGGGAAACTCACGTCTGATGCTGGAGGCAAAGCAATCAGAACCAGCTGGATCCTGTTTTTACATCTAATCTGTTAGCTTATGCCTTTTTATTAGGGAATTGAGTCCATTGATGTTGAGAAATATTAATACTAGCGATTGTTAGTTCCCTTTATGTTGTTGTTGTTGTTGGTGGTGGTGGTGGTGGTGGGGGTGTGTGTGTGTGTGTGTGTGTGTGTGTGTGTGTGTGCATGCATGTTGTGCTTCCCTCCCTTCGGTTTGCTGGTGTGGGGTTATTTCCCGTGTTTTCTTAGTTACAGCTAGCCTCCTTGGGTTGGAATTTTCCTTCTAGTATCTTCTATCGGGCTGTATTTGAGGATAGATATTGTTTAAATTTGGTTTTGTCATGGAATATCTTTTGTTTTCTCTGTCTCTGGTGATTGAGAGTTAATTCTGGCGATTGAAAGGTAATCTGGGTATAGTTGTCTGAGCTGTTATCTGTGGCCTCTTAGAGTCTACAAGACATCTGTCCAGGCCCTTCTGGTTTTTAGAGTCTCTATTGAGAAGTTGGGTGTAATTCTGATAGGTCAGCCTTTACATGTTACTTGGCTTTTTTCCCTTGCAGCTTTTAATATTTTCTTTGTTCTGTACATTTAGTGTTTTGATTATTATATGGCAAAAGGATTTTCTTTTTTGGTCCAGTCTATTTGCTGTTTTCTAAGCTTCTTGTATATTTATATGCACCTCTTTCTTTAGGCTGGGGAAATTTTCTATGATTTTGTGGAAAATATTTTCTAATCCTTGAAGCCGGGACTCTTCCCCTTTTTCTATTTATTCCTCTTCTTCTCAGGCTGATCTTTTCATAGTGTCCCAGATTTCTTGGATGTTTTGTGTCGAGGACTTTTTTAGATTTAGCATTTTCTTTGACAGATGTATTGATTTCTTCGATTATCTCTTTTACACCTGAGATTCTCTCTTTCATTTCCTGCCTTCCGTTGGTGATGCTCGTATCTGTTGTTCCTGTTCTCTACACTAGGTTTTCCATCTCCAGGATTCCCTCAGTTTGTGTTTTCTTTATTGCTTCTATTTCCATTTTCAGTGCTTGAATAGTTATATTCATTTTTGTCACCTGTTTGAGTATATTTTCCTGTATTTTCGAATACATGTTTTGTATTCATTATCAAAAGAATAAATCTTTGTATATAATATCAAAATACTGTACTTTGAATAAATCTTTAAGGGATTTACTCACTCCCTCTTTAAAGGCCTCTGTTGACTTTATGAGATTGGATCATCTTCTTGTGCTTGAAGTGTGTTAGGATATCCAGGGCTTGCTGTAGCAGGATAGCTGGACTTTAGTAGAGTCATATTTTCTGGGTGCTTGTTGATGGTATTCTTAGCCATTGGTTGGCCCTGGTGTTGACTGGATGTTCCTGATGCCAGCAGGACTCCTGGGGGAGGCAGGCAGAGTCATGGGCCTGACAATGGCTCTCAAGGAACAGCATGCTGCTCACCTCTGGGGTCTGTGCCCCAGGTGGACCAAGTGGGCAGGAGATCGGTGGGGGAGGAGGAGTCTAAGCTGGATATTCCTGGGGCTCCAGCAGGTCTCCTCCAAAAGAGGAAACTGAGTCAGAAGATGGAGGTCAGGAGACAGGTCACCTCTGTTGGCTGTGCCTCAGGTGGACCTGGATGTAGTGTTAATATTTCTTAATAAAATCTGAGCATCCCAATAAAATCATTTGGGCAGAGGGGAGAGTCACTTGCCCTCAGATTTTACAGATAAGAGCAGCTCGTGCTCCTAATGAAAGACGCTTCTTTTTGCAGCACGAGGATTCTGTCACAGAAAGCCAAATGTGATTAAAATGCAGATAACAAGTGACTACGGAGTGCCCAGCCAAGTGCACTACACACAATTCCTGCACAAAAGCCTCCGAGAACATCCAGGAAGAGAAGGCAGAAAGATTATGAGAGCCAAAGGACAAGGAAGGCTGCTGTCAGATTGTGCCTTTCTGCTATGACAGGGAAGGAAGATTCACTCATGGAGTTCCAACAAGATGACTGCCTAAAGGAGAACTGGACAACTCCAGCACCAGTTGACATTTCAACCTAGCTGGGGAAACCTCATGGGACTTCACCCTTTGATGAAGAGCTATAAGCAGTAAGTAACTGCTAAGAGAGAGAGAGAATTTGCCTCAGGGATGAGTCACATAATTGGTTATTGAATACTAAGTTGTCTGCCCAAAAATATACACATACAAGCAGCACCGAATGGATGCAGGAGGGTAGATTTATAAGGTTATTCGTATGTGTGTGTGACAATAATTTTTTTAAAAAAGAAGACACAAATTTGAGAGACAGTATGAGGGAGGAAGAAAATGGGAGGGTAAAAGAGAGGAGAGGGAGGGGAAATGATGTAATTATAATTTAATTTAATTTAATTTAATTTAAGAAATAGCCAGAAAATAATATATGATAGCAAACTAAATCAGCTAAGTATTAAAAGACATTATAAAGCCACAAAAATAATACAGTCTAATGCTGGGACATGAATAAATGTGTTTGTACAAGTATGTATATGCATAATTTTGGAAGCATGCTTGTAATAACAAAAGTAGAAGACTACCCAAATGGTTCCTCTGTGATAATCAGCTGCATGTGTTATAGGTTTTGCATGTGGCACTATGGAACAATCTTTGAGATCTATTTGTTAGTGAAAAAAGGAACATGTCCTAAATCGACAACACAGGTACAGACAATACAGTCTCATGTGCTTTAGACCACACAAAAGTCAACTTTTTTTGGCTTGGAGTTACATTTAGAGGAGATAAAACTGAAAAGAAAAGCAAGAAAACAGAAATCACAAAATCGCCCTCCTGTCTGGTGGTGGGGAGCAGACAGTGGGTGGTTTAGGGGTGCTAGCATGGTGCTAGTTAGATGCATCCCCATAGGAGTATACTTCATAATAATTAACTGGTTAAGCGAGTTTGCATCACTGTGACAAAATACCAGGCACATAAAAGAAGGGTCTATTTTGGCTTACACTTTAGGGAGGTCTCTGTGTTGTGGAAGGGCATAATGTGGCAGGGGTGGCTTAGGTTGGGGCAGGACACAGACCTGGACTCAGAGTGCTCAGACCTGGACCAGAAGTCTCTGTAACTTTCAAAGTTCCACCCTTAGTGACTTACTTACCAGGCCCTACCATCTTCAAAGTGATACCATAAGCTGGAGCCAAGCACTAGGGCACCAGCTTGTGGGAGGCTGTTTTGGATTTAAACCCTAACTGTAACCTTTGCACATAACTTGTTTTGTGATATTTTCTCTGATAATTTTTTCCCACAAAGGATAGATGTGTTTGACTGGCAACCAAAATACATATTGCTGATCCTCAAACACTCAAGTAGCTCACAAAGGACTGGCACAAACTGGGGAGGGGGGGGAAGGTTTGGGGGGGGGGGACCGGGCCGCTTGGAAACTGCGATCCCCTTACAGAAAGTAGGAAGGCCTGCTTTATCCATTAGTGCCATTTCTAGGCATCTATTGCCTTTTAAAAAGTTACATTGAATAAGCTAAAATGATGATCATGATATAGGTAAGTTTACATTTTTAAAACATTTTTTAATTAGGTATTTTCCTCATTTACATTTCTAATGCTATCCAAAAAGTCCCCAATACACCTCCCCCCCCCCCACTCCCCTACCCACCCACTCCCACTTTTTGGCCCTGGCGTTCCCCTGTACTGGGGCATATAAAGTTTGCAAGTCCAATGGGTCTCTCTTTCCAGTGATGGCTGACTAGGCCATCTTTTGATACATATGCAGCTAGAGTCAAGAGCTCCGGGGTACTGGTTAGTTCATAATGTTGTTCCACCTATAGGGTTGCAGATCCCTTTAGCTCCTTGGGTACTTTCTCTAGCTCCTCCATTGGGGGGGGGGGGGCTGTGATCCATCCAATAGCTGACTGTGAGCATCCACTTCTGTGTTTGCTAGGCCCCGGCATTGTCTCACAAAAGACAGCTATATCTGGGTCCTTTCAGCAAAATCTTGCTAGTGTATGCAATGGTGTCAGCGTTTGGAAGCTGATTATGGGATGGATCCCTGGATATGGCAGTCTTTAGATGGTCCATCCTTTCTTCACAGCTCCAAACTTTATCTCTGTAACTCTTTCCATGGGTGTTTTGTTCCCAATTCTAAGAAGGGGCACAGTGTCCACACTTTGGTCTTCAAGTTTACATTTTTTCTAAGTGGACTTTTATACAAAGGACACAAAGTGGGATGCACCCAAGTCAATGGGAATAGCTAAAAGTGGTTACTCTAAGGTCTTGGCCCTTGTAGGGAACAGAGTCTATGTTACAATGTTTCACAGAATATAGTTATTTGCAGTATAGTAAATGATGCCGAGAACCATTGTCGAGGGGGTGGGGGGAGACAGTAAGTAGAGCTTCAGAATCAGTTCCCAAAGCAGCCAATGTAACTTCTGCCTTCTATGTGGATCTGGAGCCATCATAATCAGGAAGCTAATCATGGCGAGGACTGAAAAATAGATGGATGTTGGGTACCACAGCCAGGTACTACACCCAGGGATGTAGGGTACCACAGCCAGGTACCACAGCTGGGGGATGTCGGGTACCACAACCAGAGAATGTAGGGTACCACAGCCAGGTACCACAGCTGGGGATATCAGGTACCCCCGCTGGGGGACGAGTCCCTGGGTCTCTGCTGTTCTTGCTACAGGAGTCATACCCTCCCACAAGTGTGCTAACCTACAAACACACTCCAGGTATGGCCCCAGTCTCAGTCCACTTCCCAGATATCAAACAAAGATATCTCATTGGAAGGGACAAATCATGTCTGGAAGCCTTGATGCAAATGAATCTGAAAACGCATCCAATATATGCAAGTTGGCACCATCAGTGCATATAGAAATGTTATCCTGTCTAATAGAATTTGAAACTGCACATAAGCACAGGTGTTTGTGTGTGTGTGTGTGTGTGTGTGTGTGTGTGTGTGTGTGAGCACAGGTATATGTGTACATGTGCATGTGTGTGTATGTGTGTATGTGTGAGCATGGGCATGTGTGTGTGTGTGTGTGTGTGTGTGTGTGTGAGAGAGAGAGAGAGAGAGAGGGAGAGAGAGAGAGAGAGAGAGATGGAGGGAGAGAATTGGTGTGTGTGCATAAGCACAAGTGTGTGTGTGTGTGTGTGTGTGTGTGTGTGCATGTGTGTGAGCACAGGTGTATGTGTACATGTGCATGTGTGAGCATGGGCATGTGTGTGTGTGTATGTGTGAGCATGGGCATGTGTATGTGTGTATGTGTGAGAATGGGTATGACAGGTGTATGTGTACATGTGCATGTGTGAGCATGGGCGTGTGTGTGTGTGTGTGAGAGAGAGCACACACATTACAGGCATGGAGGTCACAGGACAGTCTCAGTCCTTGTTCCTCATCTTCCACATTGCTTGAGTCAGGAGCCTTTCTTGTTCGCAGTCATGCATACCAAGCTAGTTGGCCCGGAAGCTTCAGGGGCATCCCCTGACTCTACCTCTAAGGATGAGTACTGTCTCATCTGACATCCATGTGGGTCCTGGGGACCTGAACTCCAGTTTGCATGACAAGTACATTACCTACTGAGCGCTATGCCCTACCCCTAGCATCACATTCTGCAGTCTTTTTAAAATCAACAACACGGTAAGAGGCTTTAGTGGGACTGGGGTGATAGCACAGCAGCTAAGAGCACTTGCTGCACAGCATGAGGACCTGAGTTTAAAGTTTAAGCATCCACAGAAAAATGAAACAATTGGACATGGTGGCGCATGCCTGTAACCTTGTGCTGTGGGGGATAGGGACAGGAGGCTTGCTTGGGACTGTCAGCCACCATCCTGGCCTTGGGTTCTGTGAGAGGCCCTGTGTCAAAGGAATAACGCTAGACCCTCGCTGATGCGTCCTCTAGCCTCTGCACATATGCAAGCATACACACCTTCACAAAAAGTAAACATAAGAATAGAGAAACTTTTAAAAAGGAGATGTGATAGGGATCAGTAACCCCACTGTCCAAAAAGTAAGGCAGGGGCATTACAATTTCCAGGCCATCTTGCTTCTTTCTTCCAAACATGTAGAAGACCCGAGTCTCCACTACTGCTACTCTTACGTGATACTGTATTGGGGGTCCTGGAGAATGTAGCTCTGTGAGTGGAGGATTGGAGAAAAGAAAGACGAATATATTACTGGCAGACTGTAATTGTGAGTATCGATATAAAAGTCCAATAATCAGCTCAGGTAGAACTCAGTACTGCTGGGCACAGCACCAAGATCCAAAAGTATTAGCTCTTCCAGACACAATAAAGGCCGCTAGTGGAGACCTTACACTTGATGCAATTCCAAGGTTTCCACAGGATTTTTTTTTTCACAATACTTAATCTGATTCTAAGATTCATAAGTGTGGCCAGGCAGTAGGCACCTTTAGTCCTGATGTTTGGGAAGCAAAGGCAGGTGGATCTCTGAGTTTGAGGACAGCTTGGTTTGGTCTGCAAACTACCAGGACATGTTATATGGGTGGCCTCATTCTCCAAACACCAGCCTATAATGCAGTCTTTGAAACTGTAAGCAAGCGGCTACCTAAATGACTTCCTTTATAGGTTGCCTTGGTCTTGGTGTCTTTTTGCAGCAATACGAGGAGTAATTAAGACATTGTTTTACTCTGAAATCCAATAGTAGGGCTATTTTAAGGGATTTTGTTTAGCAGCTTAACTGTATCATCCATGATTTAAGTTTCTCTAAATTTTCATTTATGGATTTTAAACGTGTCCTTTTGACTTGACACACGGTGTGGGTCAAAAAATGGGGTCCCGTGTCCACTCAGAGCTAGAGCCGCTGGGCGAGGCAGTTTGACTGCTCTGTGGGGTCCTTGGAACCTCTGGGCAGATATCGAACTGTGAGAAGCCTTAGGATCCCACTCTGGGGATGGGAAAGGACGGAGTCTGTGGTCCCTGCAGAACTGCCAGAGTCGGAATCTCAGGGCACCACAGAGCACTGGGCACTGCGGAAGAGCCAGTTCTGGGGTCCCTGGGCCACATGGAGGCCAGGAACAATCGGTTCTCACTCTCAGGCATCCCAGACACGGCTGTTTGTCGCTGAAGAGCTGAGAATGGGTGGGGACTCTCAGGTGGACTCTGGCCCAGTGACTGAAGGGAAAAGGGGCAGGAGAGCTCTGGCATGGTACCGCTGGGAGGAGAGAGTCTGGCAAGCTCAGGCGGCTAGCTTTTTTGGCTGCTGATGCAGGTGGCTGGAATGCAGGGAGGCCTCCTGGTGGGAGGTTGGACCCGAGGCTCTTTAGAGGGCAACCTGCTCCATTGCTCTAGCATGGGGGGTCCTGATGAAAAAAGATGGTCCATGGTTTTAAGGCGTTTATTGTAGAAAAGGCAGAGAGAGGGAGAAAGTAGAGAAGCAGAGGGGGGCCATGGCCATGTGGAGAGAGGGGAGAAAGGAAGGTGGAGAGAGGGAGAATAAGGTAAGAGAGTAAGAGATCGAGGAGGGACAAGCAGCTCCCTTTATAGTAGGCTTGGGCTATCCTGGCTATTGCCAGGTAACTGTGGGGGTGGAGTCCGGACAGCCTATGAGACTGAAGGCCATAGAATTATGGCGCTGGAGCCTCGCGTCAGGAGCCTAGTGTCTGGGATCATGTGGCAAACTTCCTTCCATCCCTTGCAGATTAATCTGCTTGGTCTCTGGGGTTTAAACCTAGCTCGACCAGAAAACAGGCTGCCTTTCACGGCCCCGCAACACGGTTTCCACATGGTTTTCTCGGCTTCGCATGCAGACACAGAAGCATCCGATGTCAGAAAAAGGACCATTCAGTTCTTAGCTCCTTCTCCCACAGAGTGGAGGTCCGTTAGCCTGGCCACTCAGGACTCGTCCACTAAGAAGTCTTTAAAGTTCAGAGAGGTACAAGTGTTCTTCTCAAATTATAAAGGGCACGGGGTCACCAAGATTAGTTTTAGATCATTGACTTGGTCTGGGGAAGTTGGTGACAGATCAAAATTGAGGCTCTGCACAGATGAAGGAGAAATGCATTCAGACTTTTCCAATAGCACAGAAAAGCAGGTGACTTTGAAACCTTGGGCAAGCTGGCTGAAGCTCTAGCATGTCATTGCCCAGCTCATGCCATCTGTAGCAAAGGTGTCAGGTGGCCACCAAGATGTCAGTTCAAAATAATAGTCAGATCTGTGATCCAGAAATCCGAGAGCTTACATCCAGGAGTCACTGAAGTAGTTTAAATGTCTAGGCGTCAGAGTGAACAGAATATCCTTGCAAAATCTCTTCATGGATGCCTTTGTATGATATCTATGTGTGTATGAGTCCAGGCACATACACAACAAAGTGTGGGGGTGGGCAGAGGACAATCTTGGATGCCCGTTCTCACCTTCTAACTAGTTTTGAGACAGGGTCTCTTCGTTGTTTGCCACTGGGTACCTCAGGACTTAGCAGACCTAGAAGCACCCAGGGGTTCTCCAGTCTCACTGTAGAAGCATTGGGGTTACAAGCACACACACCTGTTGTCTGGCTTTTATAGGGGTTCTGAGGATCCAAATGTGGGTCCTGATGCTTATCAGTCAATGTTCGACTCACTGAGTTGTTCTCCAAGCTCCTGTTGATGTCTTTCAATTATCCTTCCTTAGTAACAGCTGGCCCATCATACCAGGACTCGATTGACAGGAATTTGTATTGTTTAGAGACCCTGAACCTTCTAAGGGGGAAGACCTGAGTGAGATTCTCAGTTGTCTTCTGTTTGAGTAGGCAGGTGTATAGCCGTAGTAAGCAGCATTTCTTCTGAAGGACTAGTTAGCAGACGCACTGTATTCTTTCTCAGCTCCTTCTGGGCTACCTCATGTCATGCCAAGCTAAACTGCCTGGCTTCTTTCTCAGGTAGCACTTGGGGAAATTATAGGCAATCAGTGTGAGAGGGTAGTGTGGTAGAATCTGTCTTCCAAGCTAGTTTTGGCTCTTTTCTCCTGGCAAGGAAGGTTGTGGGGATGCCATGGCCCAGCATTTGCTGTGCCCCAAAAGCAAGGCATGTGGAGGATACTGAAAAATGTCTGCCCAGGTGGTAACGACTGCACAGCATCTATTTCTCAGGCATTTGTGAGCAGGGCAGGGCAGTCTGGCCCATTGCAAGGAGCTAAAACAGATTGTCCGTCTTCAAAACCACCTAAAATAAGATGTTAAAAAAAAAAAAAAACCCTCCCAGCACTATATCATCAGTAGTGAAGTTCAAGTCCATCCTTGGTTACATAGAAGTTCAAGGTCAGGCTCAGATACAGGAGACTGTGGAGGAAGCTGGGGGGGGCGGGGAGGGGAGAAGGGGGCGGAGAGAGTAACTGGATAACCTATGAGAATGATGCATTGGGAAGGCCAATGGGGAACCCACGATCTGTCAAATTCATCTTACTACATAAACATCTGACTAAATACAGTACTGTCTCCTCTTGTTTGGGGTGGATGGGCCTTTAGGCATTTTTAAAGATGTTAAAGATAGCCAGGCATGTTGGCACACACCTTTAATCCCAGGAGGCAGTTAGGTCTCTGTCACTTTGAGGCCAGCCTGGTCTACATAGACAGAGAGTTCCAGGGTAGTCAGAGTTACACAAAGATTCCTTCCCCCCTCCACCTCTCTCACATACACATATACACACCTATACCCCCCCCACACACACACAGACACACACACACACACACACACACACAGACACACACACACACACACACACAGACACACACACACACACACACACACGATGTTAAGGATCAAGTGAAGCAGATTTATGACCTGTGAGTGAATCCAGCCAAGGATGAGTCTGGCCCAAGCAAGGAGCTTGTCACCTAAGATGCTCCCAAGGGGATGATGGTCTTCCAGGAGCAGTTGAAGACTGCACTTAGGATGGGGGCACGTGCAGCTCACTGTCAGATCCTGTCTGGTCCTCTTCTCTGCCCATCCACATCTCAGTCACCGTTTCCTGCAGTGCTGAAGGAAGCATCACTCCTCCAGAAAGCTCTTCCTGATGGTCCCAGATCACAGTCTCCTTTCTCTTTACTGAGCAGCCTGAGCCCTGGAAACCGCCACTCCTTATTGTATTACTTTTTAATCTTTTTTTTTTAACTTAAAGCATTTTGTTTGTTCTTTTCTTCAATGCTGGGTATGGAACTCAGAGCCTTACACATGCTAGATTAAGTGCTCTACACTAACCTGTACCTGAGCCCCTGTGAGTTTTAGTTCAAAGCAACGGGGCCCAAAGCCCATGAGAACCACTAGAGATGGGCCTGGATTGAATCCCAAACACACAGGCTTAGCCGGCAACCCTGGAAAAAGTCTTATTATTATTTTTTTTTAACGAGGCTTTACTTTTTATAGTCCATCATCAGCAAGGATGCCCAGGGCTCTTTACTGCTTCCCAGACCATAAGTCCATTAATGGAAAGCAGCCTCGAGTATCACCAGGCCGGCAGCATGCAGCTGGCAGACACGGGCCCATTTTCCACCATTCATCAGGTCCGGCTCTCAGCTCGGATGAGCCCAATCCCCGCAGAATGCATTTTCCTTTTGTGTGGTATATGTAAAGCACTGCTAATGTGAGAATCCTCAGAGAGAGCTCACACTGCCCATCTAAGTGTTTTTTAAAGAATTGAGCTCTTACCTTTTAAAATTACACCGGGGTGGTATTGTTCAAATATGTAAGACTGACTACTCCAGAAAGCGGCGACAACAGGATACAATGCACTAATTTTACCCCACTTTGACTTAGAAAATATAATCGGTACTTAGAAAAATTGTAAATACTAAAGAATCAAGGGAATAGGATTATTCTAAAATAGGGCGCTAATACATCAAGCAAAATAGCTTTTGCTAGTCTTAACTGAGGGCCATTATCTATCAGAGAAGATATACCTCTGGCCTTGGTAATGTAAAGAAACACAAATGACTAAAGAGGTTTGCCAATAATTCCTGGGAGGGGGAGGAGAGGAAAGAGTCTATACAGGATGGGAACTTGGAGAAGCTAAGTGTATCTATAGGGTGGGCAAACAGCTTCCAGCATGCTGGACACACGGGAAGCCTTGCCTGCTGCGGCTGCTATCATTCGTATGAAGTCTCTGACCTCTCCTGTGCTTCTCCATCCTTCCCAACTGAAACACTGTTTGTTGTTGTTGTTTATTTGTTTGTTTTGGGGTTTTGTTTGTTTGTTTGTTTTTTAGAGAGAAAATATGCTCTCTCCTATGTCCACCTCCCTCCCAGCCTGCAAACCCAGCACAAATTGGTCTACACAATTGCCTTGGGACAGAGCCTTCCTTTCCATCTTTGTTTCTGCCTACAATAAATGAAAGGGTTTTAAGACTATCTTCCAAATATCCATGGTGGGGAGTAGCCCCATCATCTTCCTGTACAGAGATTGGTGCCAGCCATTCCTTTTGGATTTGATTCCAAGACAGCGAGGCAGGATATTCTCAATACACTCTATTTCAGCTGGCAAGTGCTACTGAAGAACAGCTAAGATTTGTGTCTTAGACACAGGCTTCACTACAGAAGGGATGAAAACTGGTGGGGAACTGAACATGCTTTGGGAAGGCCCTACATGATCAGAGGCTATGAGCTCGCTGGTGCTGGCCCACAATTCTTGGTTCTGGACTCCTCACTGTGATGGATACCACTTGATCCCGACAGGACTCCATCCTTCTACCTCTGAGTATCAACCTAAAGAACCTCAAGAATGTGAGGAAGAGGAGTCAATTTTGGTGGAAGCCACCTCTTGTATGATTCTCAAGTGAAGGGAGAAAATGTGTGTATAGGTATGTGGGTATAGTATTTTCCTTTTATTTCAAATCCACACCATTTTGTTTATATGTTTGTTTGTTTATTTGAAACAAAGTGTTTCTCTGGCTGTTCTGCAACTCACTCTGTAGACCAGGCTGGCCTGGCACTCAGAGATCTGCCTGCCACTGCCTCCCTCGAGCTGGGATTAAAGCCATGTGTCAGTATACCAAGCAAGATCATTTTTATCTATAGGCATCTGGATACAATCCAACCATAATTTTTCAATAAGCAAATGTAAAATATTTATTAGTTGTTACTTATAGAATAAAATCACAAATCTGAACTAATATTTTCTAGATTATAGATCAATAGGCTGTATTCTTGGCATTGGTGCACACCTTCAGTCCCAACACTTGATGTCAGCCTAGTCTACATCGTGTCTCCTCATGAATCTTGCTGAGAACACTGTTAGTCAGCAATCAATTCAAGAATGTTATTTTGAACCAATGAGCTTTCTGTTTTGTTACATGTCAAAGAATGGCTTATTTGAACTGAGATGCAGTGACCATGTGTGCTGGCTGGTTCGGTGTCTCAACACAACACAAGTTAGAGTCATCAGACAGGAAGGAGCCTTGGCTGAGACATTGTCTCCATGAGATCCAACTGTAAGGCATTTTCTCAATTAGTGACTGATAGGGAAGGGCCCAGCTCATTGTGGGTGATGCTACCCCTGGTGGGCCTGAGTTCTATAAGAAAGCAGGCTAAGCAAGCCATGTAAGTAAGCCAGTAGGCAGCACTCTTCCATGGCCTCTACATTAAGTTCCTGCCCTGTGTGAGTTCCTGTCCTGACTTCCTTTGGTAATAAACAGTAATGCGGAAGTGTAAGCTGAATTAAATCCTTTCCTCCCCAGCTTGCTTTTGGTCATGGTGTTTCATCACAGCATAGAAATCTTAATTAAGACAGCATGCTAGGGGAGTAAAAGCTGAGCAGACATTTGGAAGGCTATTTAAAAGAATCCAAATTGATTAAATATTTAGTATCAAACATAGGTTAGGATTTGAGGTGGTGTTTAGATTTATGCTATTTTCTAAAGACCACCTGGCAAATAAACTGGAAGATTAATTTTTCTGACTAGAGAACAATTGTTTTGACCTGTCAATCCCTCTTTATACCAGAACTAACACAAGGGCAGATGTGTCTGAGTTCTCTGGAGCTCAGTTTGAGATAATGTACTAATGCTAAGGAGTGATAGACCCATGGCACTTGGGAGTGGTCAGTGAACTGAATACAAGGTGTATCGAAGGAAGGAGAGATAAGGGACAGAATCTCATATTCTCTCTCTCTCTCTCTCTCATTCTTGCATTCTTTCTTTCTCTCTTTCTTCTTCTTTCTTTCTTTCTTTCTTTCTTTTTCTTTCTTTCTTCTTTCTTTCTTCTTTCTTTCATTTGAGAAACAAATGAAAAATTCCTCTGTGTAGCCTTGGCTGTTCTAGAACTCACTCTGTAGATCAGGCTGGCCTTGAACTCAGCTATCTACCTGCCTCTGCCTCTGGAGTGCTGAAATTAAAGGTGAATGTCACCACTGTTTTCAAAATTAGCAAAACAGAAGAGACACAGCCAGGCAGATCTGGGAAGGTGACTCAGCTGTGCTGCATGAAGTTGATTAAATCTCACAGTCTACTTCTGCTATCCCTCTCCTTGGTTACCACCATAGAGGATGATTGGCTGGCTTACTGTGACTTTTTTTTTCTCTTTTCTATTTCTTCTTCCTTTTCACTTCTTTCCTTTTTTCATTTTATTTGTGGTGGGATTAATGAGGTTCTCTAACCTTGAACTCTTTAGTGGTTTTCTAGAAGTTATTAATTTTTCTATCAGCAAACATGTATCAAGATATCAATTAACAGAGAGGCAGATCCTACTTCAACCAAGAAGTCTGCCTGATTCCTTGTGAGCTTGGAAAGATTTTTTCTTCTGTTTTTGGCCTCATCCATTTTTTTTTCTTCCAATGCTATAGTGAGTAACAGAATTCTAAATTCTGAATCAATTTGATTTTAAATCTGCTGTAGATATATCTAGTTAGGCAGGACTAAATTCAAGGTCAGAGTTCTAGATGCAAGAAAATTTGAGAAATTTGCTTTTTAGCTTTCTAATGTCTTCAGTTACAAAGAGGATTCATGAAAGGTAGAGTGAGTCAATCCGAAGTTGGGTTCTAAAATAAGTCTCAAAGATGTGTAGGGCTTGTTTTAAGAGGAGTATTCCAGGGAAGAGAATTTCTGGTCGACAAAGAAGAAAACTGAGCAGAGGGCAAGAAGAATAATGGCTTCTTATTATTAAACTGGGTGAGTAGTCATTAGAGGATACTTAGAGGAATCCAAACTTTGTCATATAGGCAGATGAGAGAAGGAAAGGATTAATATAAACACTCATTTTAAAGAAGATAAGGAAAAGCCCTTGTTTCCATTGTCATAATCAGTATACATGTATGAAATGTTGGTCTTACACTCCAGCTTCCCTCCAGTTAAAATCTACTTGTTGATCACTATGGTAAACACTGATATAATATTACTGAATTGTTGTTTTTGAACTTAGTATGCAATCCTGGAAAATAGATTTTAAAAGCTAGAGGAAAATAATGTCTACCCTTGAATTCTATACCTAGCTAAACTATCAATAAAATAGCTGTGTAAAATAATGACACCTTAATTCATACCAGAGCTCAAAAAGTGTACTTCTAGTCTGTTCTTTGGGCAACTCACTTTTGAGTCTGTCCTCCCAATTACACCCCAAGCTGCAGAAAACTGTTGTTTGGTTGTTGTTTTTTAACTTCTTAATGTATTTTGTTTGAAAAAATCATTTCTACCCTATCTTATATATCTTTCTACAATAAATTTTCTTCCATAAGATTGAAAGGTCTTGGATTCTAGAAAAGAGGAATCCAATGTAAGAGAAAGGCTGACAGGATCACTAAAATCATTATAGGAAAGATCCCAGAATGGCAACTGTGCATAGCCCAAGAAATAACTGGTCCAAATCAAAGAAGGTAGCTATGCATGGCAGTCTCTAGGAAAAGTAAAATGTATCAAGTGTATACTATTTTTTAGCACATTGAGACATGATTGCAGTATTTAGGAATCATTGACAAGCACTCTGAAACTGTGAAAAAGAATGACAGTAATTCTACTAACAGAGAAAAAAACCACAGGAAAGGACCTGTGGGTCTACAGCAAATGATGCATTCACAACCACAGTCATAGACATGCCAAGCGTTGGCATGTGGAAAATTATGATCTAACTATATCATGAGTGTGAGACAAAGATGGGATGGGATTGGCATGAACGGAGCCAGTGGGAGAGAGACAGGAAGCTAAATCCTGGCTGTCAAAGTGAGTCAGTGGGTAAGGGTGGTTGTCTGGAAGCCTAATGAGTTTGCTCCCCAGAATTCTCATGGTGGTAGGAGAGAGGTGACTCCCAGAAGTTGTCCTCTGACCCTGTGATTTGGGAGCCTGGAGAGATGGCTCAGCAGTTAAGAGCATCTGCTGCTCTTACAGAAGAGCTGAGCTCAGTTTCCAGCAGCCATGACAAGTGGTACATAATCATTTGTGACAATTCCATGGAATTCAAGCCTCTGGCCTCTTCAGGCATCTGAACTCACATAACATACCCATTTGCAGACACATACACACACACACACACACACACACACACACACACACACCTACGTATAATTAAAAATAAAACCAAATCTTTTTAAAATGTAATTTTTTAATGTTTTAATTTAAACAGAATTATATCACTTCTCCCTTCCTTTCTTTCTTTGAACCAGCCCGTCCCACAGGCCCTCCCTCAAATGCTTCCCATGAACTCACCACTCTCAAATTGATAGCCTCTTTTTCTATAATAATTAGTTACATATATGTGGATATTTATCTATGTATATGAACACACACATATTCAATCTGCTGATTCCATTTTTGCTGTTGGAGTGTACATGGCTTCAAGGCTGACCATTTTACATTGGACAGCCAGTAAGGAGTTTGTACCTGGGAGACCTTAATTCTCCTCCTCCTCCTCCCAGTAGTCAGCGTCAGAATACTAGCAAGTCTGCTGTAAAACAGTCTCTCCTAATTAAAAAATAAAATAAAATTAAATGTGATTCTTTAGCAGGAAGTTTTTAGACAGTGTCTAAAACTGGGAGAAAATCTAGAAATATCATTTAGATGTGCGAGAATGAACAACAGAGGCCTCTGGAGAACGTGGAAGGGAAGTTAGGAATTTGCCTCATAGAATCATGTTTCAACTCTGTGGCTGTGTGCCTACCAGGAATGATGCTTTACAAAGGCTTACAGCAGTGGTTCTCAACATGTGGGTCGCGACCCCTTTGACAACCCTCTATCTCCAAAGGCCTTTAGATTACAATTCATATCACAGAAAGTTTACAGTTATGGAGTAGCAATGAAAATGATTTTATGGTTGAGGGTCATTGCAATTCAAGGAGCTGTATTAAAGGACCACAGCACTAGGAAGGCTGAGAACCACTGGCTTGTAGCAAATACTCAAATTGACTTTTGATCGCAGATTTTCTGTCCCCAATCTCTGTGTCTACTAAGTATCATTTACATGAACCCACAGCCAAGGGGCAGCAGCTCAGGGCTTGTTGAGTTCTGTGTTTCCTGCAAAACTAGAAGCTTCAAAACTGTCTTGAAAGTATCCCTCTGCCAATGGCCTAGGCTTGTCATAGCAAGAAAGGAGTGAGCAGATGGCTGGGAGGGAGCCCATGGCAACAGCAGAGCTTTTCCTTCTGCAGGAACTTCCTGGACATAGTATGTTCTAGCCAATAACAAGACAGTTAAAGAGCATTCTAAATGTGACCAGAACAAAGGTCTGATGCCATCTAGAAAACCAGTTTGGCTCTCTGGCTTTAAGTTCCAAATGTGCCCTTCCAAGCAGAGTGCTTGCTCAAGGAAATCAATAAATGTGCCGGATCTGCTGGGGAGGGCTGAAAAGCAGCTATAGTTTCAAACTTCCCCTGGCTCTGTTCTATGTGACCTCCACTGAACTTTCTGCTCTTCTAATTTCTCGTTCATGAGGCAGGAAAAGCCATTTGTTTAATAGCATAAGCTTAGGAGGTTTTTTGTTGTTCTGAGCACCCAGTTACAATTGTAGTCAATTCCCTAGGGAGCAAAATTCTCTCTGTGGCTTTCTTTGGTCAGCTTTTTCCTTCCTAAGTATCACAAAGGTCCAGTGGGACACAAATCTGTTCTCTTTTCTGAATGACTGCCTCCATGAACTAGACTGGAAAAGTATATCATTCATATCAACCCAGTCTGCCCAGATGTGTCTCCTAAAGCCATCAGTAATGTCTTTCTACGACAATGAGAGCCCCAGACGGTACCCACAAAGACTGCAACTGCAGAGCTGCAGCTGCAGCTACAGAAGCTGAGGAAATCTCACAGCTCTGCGACCAAGAATACCACATGCCCTCTGGTTCCTGTCTATGTGATCAAAAGACTAAGATCAGGCATCAAGACTCTAAGAGTTAATACTCCCCCAAATCAGAGATGCACAGACCTCTGGCCATTGTTGACTTGGGGAGTGCTGGGAACAACCACATGGAATTGCTGCAAATACCAGCCAGTGTACTAATGTGCAGAAAATCACACAATCACACACCCCTTTTAGGGGGCAACTTTAATGATGAACACACACCGAGTGCTGTGTGTATCTGTAAACAGTGTGACTCCAAGGTAGAACACTCATTTGGTAGGTATAAGGTTGGGGGAGACAGAGTTAGAAAGACAGACAGAAAGAAAGACAGAGATAGACAGACAGACAGACAGATAGATTGATAGATAGATAGAGAACTTTAGAGTAAGATTGTTGTCAAACTCTGGTTAAATAATTCCTCTGAGCCTGTTTTCTCATCAGAAAAAAAAAGGGGGAACAGTAATAGTGGTCACCCAGAAAGTCTTATGAGAAATCGATGGAACCCTGAAGTCCAGAATCTAAAACCAATCTATGTTGCCTGGGTGTCAGGGGAATAATGTCCCTTTGCCTGGCCTGTGCTTGATACACAGCCAGAACTCAAGGGCCAGGGTGAGAGGTGGCCCTTTTGATGACCAGCCAACAAGATAGAATCTGGAGGCCACTGAGAAGAGGTATTCAGCAATGTGCCTGGTGAGGCCCCCAGCCTGTATCCAATGGTTCTCTCCAGTCTACATCCATCTAGGGTTCTATCTAGGGTATATAATGAGCCTCCTTCCCATCCCAGGCATGTCTGGCAGGTCTGGGCTGTAGCTATGCAATGAACTCATATTGGATGGTTCACCATAGGAAACAGCTTCCTCTGGGCAGAACATACACATACAGGCAGCATATGCATGCTGAAGGATGCTAAGCCAGTTATCATTCATAGAATAGTGGTGGAGCATCAGCTGAGTGCTGTGTTATGGGGACAGCACTCTGCCCTCGGGAGCTCCCATGCTACATTGTCCAGCAGAGTCACCTCAAACACAAGCTGGTAAACGATCTTCAGTGGGTACATGAGGCACAGTGGAGTGTGCCAGGGCTGGAGGCACCCAGCTGTGAATGTCAGTATGAGATGCTTCTGGGGGCTCCCAGCTTGGAGATGAGAATGCAATTCCCTTCAGAGGCTGTCGAGCTGAGGTTCAGCATCGAGGACTAGAAAGCTCCTGTGAGGATAAGATAGATGATATTTAAAGACGAGCTGCGTGGCCTGTCAGTGGAGGTGAAGAGAAACCTTACCGTCTTCTGACCAAGGAAGGAGCAGAGAGGTACTGCAGGACCAGCTGTGAGTTTACATCCTGAGCAGGAGCTGATGAGGACCTGGCCAAGAGCTATGGGATAGGCAAGACAAAGGTGAACTTTGTTGACACTTGGCGTTTGTCTTAGTTTAGGGTTACTGTTGCCACAGCAAAACACTGACCAAAAAGCATGTTGGGAAAGAATGGATTTATTTGGCTTACACTTCTACAGTGCTGTTCATCACCAAAAGAAGTCAGGACAGGAACTCACACATAGTAGGAACCTGGAGACAGGAGCTGATGCAGAGGCATGGAGGGATGTTCTTACTGGCTTGCTTCCCCTTGCTTGCTCAGCCTGCTTTCTTATAGAACCCAGGACCACCAGCCCAGGGATGGCCTCACCCACAATAGGCTGGGCCTTCCCCCATCAATCACTAACTGAGAAAATGCCTTACAGCTGGATCTCATGGAGGCATCTTCTCAACTGAGGTTCCTTCCTCTCTGATGAGCCCTGCTTGTGTCAACTTAGCACAAAACCAGCCAGTATACTGGTGAGGAAAGGAGTGGCAGCCCCAAGTGTGACGATAGTTAAATTATTTATGCTGTCTAAACCAGGTACTTGACTGCCTCAGTTAGCAGCTCGGAGTTTACATGGCATAAAGCATCTAAGATAGAGAGTATAGAGAAGAGATCTTGTGTATTGTATGGATATATCACCTGTCCATTAAAAAGCCTACGACCTATGGCTTAGGCAGGAAACAGGAGGTAGGACATCTGGGAAGAGAAAGGATCCTTTGACAGAGCCAGGCATGGGAAGATCTGCCCAGAAGATGTGAGGAGACAGACCCATAGTACAGGTAGCCAGCCCCGTGGCAGAATGTAGGTTAAAATAAATTGCTTATTCTAAGCTATGATCTGGTCAGAGAAGAGTCTAGCTGTATGGTTAGGGTATTTGCAAATATATTTTGATTTTATGTCTTATTCTAAGATCAAAGGGCTGGGAGGAAGAACAATACCAAAACCTTCACAAGCTAGTGCCTGGCACAGAAAATCTATTATTAGAACACCCATCCCTGTCCTCATAAGTCCAGGTTGAACGTCCCTCATTTGAAAAGTCAGTTTCTAAAAAGGCCCAATTCTAAAACTTTTTGGGCACAAACATGAACCCCAAAGTGAGAAATCCCACAATTGGCCTCCTGTCGCAAGCCGCAGTAGAGATTCAGTGCCCTGACATATTGTGCACTTCCAGACTGTATGTACAAGGAGTATAGGAAACACACAGATTTCATTGTGACTTGTGTCCCCTTGAGAAGACGGAAGAGCAGAAGCCCCTCCCCCAGCTCCCCCAAACAGCCTTTGCTCATGGGAATGTGCAGCTTCTTGGAGAATCTAATTTTACATAGAGACTCCTCTCACTTCCTCTTTCTGCCCATACAAGGCTATGGTGGGGTTGAGGAAGGGGCGTCCCGAGAACTGAGAAAACAGAACCTAGGCAGTCCTGGGCTTGGCAGCGCAGCACTGAGAGGCAGCTGGAGCCCCCGGGCGGAGGGCTTTTTCCCTGGGAGAGTCAGTTTCAAATATGAGGTTGATTTTATTTTCCTCCGTTGCAATTAACTGAGAAAAATATTTCAAAGCTGTATAATTAAAGGCCGGCATTTTATTAGGGTTTAAAATAGTCGCTATGAAATGTGTTCCTGCCACTGGTAATTACAGCGTACATCTTAATATCCCCCTGCTTGCCAAGCCTGAGATAACAGCGCTCTGTGCTCGGCATTCGGCTCAGCAGAGAAGGTAAAATCCGTATCTTATCTCCATCTGCACACAACAACCGGCCTCTCTTCCAATTCAACCCTAATCTTCTTAGTAAATAATACTGATATTTTCCACCATAACAAACTGGAGCTGGTGCCAGATCCTCCCTGATAACACCTCTCGTTTACACACTATTCTCTGTCAAAATCGGCCTGATTTTTTCTTAATCTCTTTAACTTATCAAAAAAAAAAAAAAAAAAGACTTTTTACATTTGGCCCTAGTAAGTTCTTTTCTACCAAATAATAATATTATAAATAAATCCCTTTGCCTATAGTTGACTCATTGAAAAGACACTCAGCCTCCTCGTTTCCCTCATGAATGGAAGGTATTCAGTTATTCCAGTCTTCAGTCTTCTCCATGTTTGGGGTCTGCACTTGTTCCCAAGCAGGCCCTGGGCCATCTTTGGATCTCACAGGGCATCTGGGTGGTCCAAAATACATGCTCTTCACCATCCTGGCTGCAGAGGTTAACTTCCCTGCCTCCGTTGCCATCTACCTCCAACAGGATCCAGCCAGACCTCAGACTTTCCGATGGCGTCTTCTCAGGTGACAACCTCCACAACACTGGCACCAGTTTTCACTCAGCGACCCAAAATTTGGCAAAAACAAAAACAAAACAAAACCACCCCCCCCCCAAAAAAAACAGTACTAACTGCCTTATCCCGCAGCTTTCCGATGTCGTCCATCCCTGGGAGGGAAGCAGAGCTGTCTCCACCCACGGCAGACATTTACTGAGCACTTAGTGTTCCAGGCTTGGCCTGAGTGGAGCTTCAGAGATGGAAAGTGCAGCTAAGACCCACGACTACACAGTAGGTGCCTGACTTCTGATGGAAAGACCAGGGTTTAAGGAATTCAAGATGTAACAGTGTAAATAAGATTAAAGCAAAGAATGAGAAGGGGCCCCTGGGAGCCTTCCGAATATTTGCATGATCAATAAGATAAATCAGAGAGAAAGTGAAGGCGAGAGACACTAAGATACTCCGAAGTACAGATGAATAAAACCTGCCCTGGACAGGGGCTTTAACTTCCACTTCCAATTTCCTTGTTCACCAGAACCACTCTGTGCCTTCCCTTTCCTATGGCTTCCATAATATGCTTGTAAACTTGCTTTGCTTTGTGGTGAGTGACGCCCACTAGGACGGCCATGTGTCCTGTGCTTTCCGTTTAGTCACCACCAGGCGTTGACAGCTGCCTTTTATCACTACAACCTGACCTTCCTTGAGTCAGTATTCCCCAGCCCACCACAAGACCCCAAAGAATGCAGATGCTCTGGGCTGGCACTGCAAGCATCTCAGAGTTTCTCTGTCCCTCAGGCCCTCGAATGTGAGGATCACATCCACCGTGACTTCTAACAAAAGCACAGAGCACTAACTACCTCGTGCACCTCCACCTCTCTCCATACAGTCTGGGAAGGGGCAGGTGAGGTTCTGCAGCACTCTGTGCTCCCCTTGCCTGTCCCGGACTGCTATAGAACAGTCTTTTGGGGGGTGGAGGGTGAGGGGCTGGGGGGCTTCTATCTTCCCCTTCCTTTTATCTAACCACCTTGTTAAGTGACTTTAGGAAAGTTGTTTGACCTCTTTAAGTCTGTCTCTATTTCCTTGTCTATAAAATAGAAAGCATAAGCCAAGTGGTGGTGCACACCTTTAACCCGATCACTCTGGAGACAGAGGCAGAGAGGCAGAGGCAGAGGCAGAGGCAGAGGCAGAGGCAGAGGCAGAGAGGCAGAGAGGCAGAGAGGCAGAGAGGCAGAGAGGCAGAGAGGCAGAGAGGCAGAGGCAGAGGCAGAGGCAGAGGCAGAGGCAGAGGCAGAGGCAGAGGCAGAGGCAGAGGCAGAGGCAGAGGCAGAGGCAGAGAGGCAGAGGCAGAGAGGCAGAGGCAGAGGCAGAGGCAGAGGCAGAGGCAGAGGCAGAGGCAGAGGCAGAGGCAGAGGCAGAGGCAGAGGCAGAGGCAGAGGCAGAGAGGCAGAGGCAGAGAGGCAGAGGCAGAGGCAGAGGCAGAGGCAGAGGCAGAGGCAGAGGCAGAGGCAGAGGCAGAGGCAGAGGCAGAGGCAGAGGCAGAGGCAGAGGCAGAGGCAGAGGCAGAGGCAGAGGCAGAGGCAGAGACAGACAGATCTCTGAGTTCAAGGCCAGCCTGGTCTACAGGGTAAGTTATAGGACAACTAAGGCTACTCAGAGAAACCTTGTCTTGAAAAAAAAAACAAAAAGAAAAGAAAAATAATAGACCCTTTCATGGTAACTTATGAGGTGATTTAACAACCATCTGTGCACCTGGGTCATAGTGTAGGTCTTGGAAGTGAAGTCACAGTAAACTGATATTACTGCTATTGCAGAGGTCTGTGTCCCTGCGACTCTCATTGGCTGGAAATCTGTCCAGTGATAATGAATACCTGTAAGAGTGAATGGTGTCAGACCAACCAAGTCCTCTTATTTTATTTATTTATTTATTTATTTATTTATTTACTTACTTACTTACTTACTTACTTATGTGCATGCACGTGCTGGTGGGGGGTGGTGGTCAGAGGTAGCTTTGATTTTTTTCTAAACCTATTTTTACTGATGGTTCTTAAACATTTTAACCTCCCTTCTAGTCCACCACCCACCAGAGGTGGTGGGAAAGAAAGGTTATTATGAGGGGAATTAGACCTGTTTAGAAACAGTTCTTTGGACAAAATCGCAGCTGTGTTGTCAGGAAATCAGCAATTTCATTCATAGGGCAGCTTGATCGACCTACAAACAGTTCACAGATATACCAACAATCTAGCTAACAGTGTTGGGATAGTAGCAATGGTGGCATGACCTAGCAGGAGCGGCTAGACCTCAGCTGAATCAGCACCAGTCAGCAAGAGGATTAGAACCATCAGGGACACCAGGAAACATTTTTTTTCTTTTTTTTTTTGTTGTTGTTTTTTTGTTTTGTTTTTTTCAAGACAGAGTTTCTCTGTGTAGCCCTGGGTGTCCTGGAACTCACTTTGTAGACCAGGCTGGCCTCAAACTCAGAAATCCACCTGCCTCTGCCTCCCGAGTGCTGGGATTAAAGGCGTGCGCCACCACGCCCAGCTATAAATGAGAGTTTACTCTCTCTCTCTTAAGATTTGTTTATTATTATAAATAAGTACACTGTTGCTGTCTTCAGATGCATCAGAAGAGGGCCATCAACTGTGCTTCTATCAACAAAGCAAAGATCAGCCAAGACGTGAGACTCTACAAGCAAGCCTCTCTCACAGTCCGTTGAGTTCTATTTATACTCCCTCCAAACATCACATGTCCCCCATATGTCTTGCCTCAGCACATGAACCTGTCTTAGCAAAACTCCACATGAGTTTGTATCAGCTGACATCACTCTGCCAATCAGCCCGAGTCTGCAGAAGTGGCAAGAAGGCCAGGAACCTCTTGGGAAGATTTTTGGTGTGTTTCTCTCTATGGAGTCACGACAAATGGAGCTCAGCGACGCGTGTAAGGCGAACCAATACACGTGTGTCATTAGTGAAGAGTCCTTCATCAGGTGTCCTTTCCTGAGCTTGCTTTATCGAAACATTCTTTCACTGTATTCGCTTCAGGAAAACATCCCTTCATGTGTTTGCCCCAGCAAAACACCATCCACCGACATAACTTTCCAAAGAACCCTTAAGTTTCCACTTCAGTCACAGGGCAACTTTTGTGATTCAATTCTCTCCTTCTGTCATGTGTATCCTAGGGATTGAACTCAGGTCATTAACTTTAGCAGCAAGTCCCTGTACCTGCTGAGCCCTCTTGTCAGCTCTGCACAAGTTTATCTTTTTAAAGACTTGCTTTAGTTTTAACTAGTGTGTGTGTGTTGTGTGTGTGTGTGTGTGTGTGTTGGTGTGTGAGTGAGTGCTGGTGTCAGTAGACCCAGAAGATCCGCTGGCAATGCAATTGTAGGCCATTGTGCATTGTCCAACATGGATGGTGGGGGTCGAACTCCACTTTCCTCAGGGACAGAAAGAGCATTAACCACTGAGCCATCCCTCCACCCATCTAGGCAAATGCTTCTTAGCCTCATGGTCTGAGGACAACTTCAGAAACTCTGTGAACACTGAGTTCATGGCTTTGGAGATACACAGAGGTCAACAAACCTGTGCCCTTGTCAGTGACAATGTGTGTTGTGACATGAACTTCTTTTCAGTCAAAGCAAGAGGCCCACTCACCAGAGGCCTGTTGATAAAGCTCTTCTGGTCTTGGAACTACTGCTGATGGGGACATTGAGGACATGAGGACAATCGTTTTGTAAAAGCTAGATGGAGCTAGGTCCTGGTGCCACACCTCTATCCCCAAGTCCTCTCCCTCACACAGGAGAAGCTGGGTGTCATCCAGTCATTATCCAGCAGCTGTGTCTGGACATGTAGTAGGTGCTCAGTCCACACTAGACACTGCGCTAAAGGGTGAGCTTATATGCTACCTCACTTAGTTGCCCTAAGTTTGGTGGTTACTGCTACTGACCCATTCTACAGATGTAAATACCCTGACTGGGGAAGGTTAAGTAACTTGGCAAAGGCTGAGAGATTAGTAATTGGTCATGTGAATCCACGACATAGCATCGATTTGAAGGGTCAATAAAGGGGAAATAAATTAAACAAATAGAAAACCCTAAAAGTAATAACATTGTGTACTCTCAAAAGGATCCTAAGTCAGAACCAGGTGTCCAAGAAATTGATCGTGTCCTTGGATTAATTTTAGAGGAAAATTTACCCAGGTCAGTCAGTCAGGCTGTGTGAGTGCTGTAGGACTCCTTAGCAACATCTTCATTCAGGGAGAAACCTTTCTTCCTCACACACACTGTCTTCCATATTGTCACGATTTATTTCAGGCACTTCGCTTTGTGTCCCTGTGTTTTCAGGCTCACTCAAGGTTTCCAGGCTGAGCCCACGAAGCTCAGCGCCCCCTATGTGTGGACCAGCCTAATCCCGCCCTAGATCTGGACCTGTTTGATGGGCAGCTCCTACTCTGGGCTGTCAGAATGAAAGCACAGAAAGGAACAGGTGGTGGGAGTCCAGGTGAAAAGGTTAGGGAAGTTGAGTCCGAATGGAGTCCCACCTAGGGGACAGACCTGCCATGTAGCCACTGGCTCACACTGGCAGGCCACCATATTAAGACTGCCTAAGGCCCTGGTGCTACCCACTGTCTTCCCCACCTGCAGTCTATCATCTGGTCTCTCTGATGCCATCTTTCTTCTCTTCTTGTGTCTGCACCTGCCTTCCTACCCCACACCCCGCCTTTGTCTGTATGAGCACAGATTTTCTTGAGAAGTTATTGAATGTCCACATCTAAGAGCTCTGGCCCCTCTAGGAAGTCAGGCAATGATGGCAGACATTCTCTCAAGCAAGAATAATCCTGGGATGTTTAATAGTGGTAGCCTTGTCCCTGCCCTCAGAAGCCACCTTTATCCCAACAGACTACACTGATAATGCCTGACACCTCTGTTGATCTGATTCTTAGAGCCACAAGGATGAGTCCTTGACCTGAGGGATTGTCACCTCAGAGACCTCCTGACCTTGCCAGGGACTGCAAGCAAGCTTCTGTCCTTACAATCTGCATTTCTGAGGTGCCTTCCCTCCCCTCCCTTTGCACTGTCCATCACGTGTACGTCACATGATTTGGGGCTCCCGGTACTGTCCCATGAGTGGAGCCTACTATTTCTTGTGATTTTATCTTATTCACAAGCTTACTAGCAACAGGTACCTCTTATGGGTCAGGCACTGGGCTCAGCACTTAACATACAAATCCCATTGATACCCAAACTAGTTTTAAAAAGAAGTATGGCATCCCCATTTTGTAGATGAAAAACTGAGGCTTAGGGAGATAAAATGACTTTCTGAGCACACCATACATTTGTCTGTTTCTCTATCTATCTATGTATCCATCTATCAATCTATTTATCTACCTTTCTCTCTCCTCTCCCCTTTCTTCTTTCTTCCTCCCCATCTTCCTTCCTCCCTCCCTTCCTTCCTTCCTCTCTTTCTTTCTTTCTTTCTTTCTTTCTTTCTTTCTTTCTTTCTTTCTTTCTTTCTTTCTTTCTTTCTTTCTTTCTTTCCTTACTTCTTTCTCATGTATTTGAGATAGCGTCTCATGTAGCCCAGGCTGTTCTCAAACTCTTTTCAATAAGGTCAAGGTTGACCTTGAACTTCTGATCATCCTGCCTCCAAGTACCAAGTGCTGTTATTATAGATGTATACACCTTGGCTGTTTTATACAGTACGAAGCATCAAACTGTAGGCTTTGAATATGCTTGGAAAGCCCTCTACCAATTGGGCTATACTCCCAACCCCCATTTAAGGCTTCGTTTGTTATGATTATTGTTGTGATTATTGAGACAAGGTCTCACGTGGTCCAGGCTACCTTCAAAGGGCACAAGTTAGCCAAGGAAGACCTTGAACTCCTGAGCCTCGTTTCTCAACTCCCCAAGTGCTGGGGTCACAGGCACATCACACATGACCGTGACCCCTCCCAGTGTAGTCTGAGTTTCTTCCTGTCTCCCCTATGGCTTCCTAGATCATACTCCAGTGGCCTGTGTCACTCATCTGCTGCTGGAGTCCTGGAGGATCTGAGTTCAGCTCCACAGATAGGTCTCCTGTGGCTAGCCTGGCCTCTGCCCCGTCCTTCCTTTAAAGCTGAGATCACAGTGTGTTCAGGGCTAGTTGGCCCTTCGGACAGCCTGGTAGGGGTGTGCTGGAAAGTGATGATTGCTTACAACCAAGAAGCACAGCCCCAAACACAAGGTTGAAAATCGGCTAGAGCTTTTACTGTCCCCGTAGCAGCTGCAGCAGCCCCAGCCTGATGGTGCTTGTGAGGTAGTGAGGATGCTCTCACAGTGGAGGGTAAAACCTTTGGCAAACCGCTTTCCCTGCCAAGCATGGCCCCACCCTGCACGTGGCAGCCTTAATTGGACCCTTGTTTATTATTGTAATGAGGATCCCTTTTCTAATGCGTTTTCCTAGCCCTCATGTAGCTGAGCTGTTATTTTTTTCCCTTGACTTTATTTTTTTTTTTGCCTGTGAAATGTTTTGGATAAATATGCAGCTGAAATGGCTTGTTACTGACTGTGTACATTTTCAGCTGAATAGAAAGTAAAGAAATACAACATTTCGCATATAAAATATTCTGTTAATGTTATATAATTTGGCTGTGGAGTATCATTTTGCTTTTATGAAAGGGTTTGGTGAAACCCTGGGGTACAGCAGATGGCTAACATGTAGCAATTATCGGTTACTAAATATCCCTCAGATCATACCGATCTATTCACACAGACATTACCAAGTTGAATATATGTACGTTTTAAGGACACGGTGTCATGGGAGTGCAGGGCTTAAGAGACCTGGGGGAACCTGTCTAAGGTGCGAACTGTTTTTAGAGCCTTGTCTTGGACACGCCATCCATTGCGTGTCCCTGTGCTCTGGATTTCCTAGAGAGCTGGGCCCTGCTACTGACAAACAGCTGGGCAGGCAGGCACATGAGGAGGGATGCAGTGGGAAGGTCAACACTCAGGCAGATGTTTTGAATCCTGCTTCCACTCAGATGTGGAGGGCGAGGCATGACTGCCTCTCCTGGTGTGATTTCTACTTGGCTGAGAGTCAGTGATAGGTGTCATCGGATTGCTACATGGGTAACAGCTGATTTTTCCCTCCCCTTCCCAGACCGAACATCGTCCAGGTCCGCTGTCTATCTGTTCTTCTTGCCTTGTGCCTGGAAAATAAACTGGTCTATGGGCAAACTAAACTGCTGTAAACAGTAGGTGGCAAATTGGTGAATGGTACCTCCCTGCCAGAGGTCACACGTGGTGCTTATGTTAAGGTAGATTTTGGTCAGGTATAGGTCTCAAGCAGGAGTGTTGTTGAGTTCAAGGTCAGCCTACTCTATTAGTCTACATAGTAGTTAGTTTCCAGTCAGGTTAGTTAGTTCCTAGTTAGTTCCAGGCCAGGCAGAACTATCTAGTAAAACCCAGTCTCAATAAAAGAAAAACTTAACAAAACAGTGGATTTGGGTTTCCTGCTGGTTGAGTATTAGCAAACTCTGGTCGGTGAAGAGATCTTGACTCTTGAGCCGATTCCTGTCAACCAGGAGGTAAGTCTGGATCACTCTTTATGAAATTGAACCCTGAGGGAAGAAAAGGGTGCTGTGATCCATTAGTGATGCCTGCCATGAACAGGCATGAGGGAAACAGACATATTTTGCTACAGATTTGCAAATTTGGCTCCTTCAAATGTCCTAGATCTGACCTTACTTGTCCTTCCTCAACAAAGTCTGGCACAGGGTGGGTAGGGTGGCTCTGCAATTTAGGGCACTGGCTGTTCAGCCCAGCCCAGAGCCCACAGGAAGGAGAAAAGAAAGGACTTACTCCCAAAAGGTATTCTCCACGTGGAAAGTCTCCACATGGTTAGTACAGCATAGTACATACTTGCATACACACAGACACATTCTCTCTCTCTCTCTCTCTCTCTCTCTCTCTCTCTCTCACACACACACACACACTTACACACACATTCACATGCACACTCACACACTTAGACACACACATTCACAGCACATTCACACATATACTCACACACACACTTAGACACACACTCACACACACTTACATACATACACACACATTCACACACACAGATTCACACACATACACACACACACTCACACACATTCACACACACACTCTCTCTCTCACACACACACACTCACATACATTCACACACTCTCTCTCTCTCTCACACACACACACACACTCACACACTGTCACAATAAATGAAACTCGACAGTGAAATCCTGTCCTACCTTCTCAGCATCCTGGACTCCAGGCTGAGAGCTCAGGCTCTAGGACCTACTGTCAAGTCTGACTTTAAACTGTGGCTTAGACACACATGGTTTGCGCACACAATTTCCAATTCCCATCCCCAGACACACCCGCCTCTCCTTCTGGAAGCCTGGTCCCCAGAGTGAAGGCACTGAGATAGTGGGAACTTTAAGAGGTGGGAGGGGCTAGAGGAAGATAACTAGGTCAGTTGGGTCCTGTGAGCACCTTCCTCGGAGGGGTTACTCTAGGTCTCCCAAATGTGGGTTTGTATAAATGGAGCAAGCCTGGCCTGCTCTCTCTGGCCTCCTTGCTCACCCACCCCTTCTATAGCAGCTGTGTCCTTTCCACTCCTCTGACATGTGGCACAGCAGGAAACCTGGTCCAGCAGCCTGCAAACCAAGGCCCAAACAACCCTCTTTTCTTTCTAGGGTACCCAGCACAGGGGTTCTTGTTATAATAAAGTAAACAGATACCTTACTGCTGACTAGCTTCCTACCTTGGTCAAATAACTTAGCTGTTTTTCCCCCCGGTTTTCTTTTATTTAGTGTATTTATCCATATGTATACATTACATACAGAGCATGCTTCCCTGGTCCATTCGCTTTCTTTATGGTTACACTTTTCTCTTTATAAACCAGCAGCAGCACCGCCCCTCCAGAAAGGGCGCAAATATTAAGGTGAGATCCTGATGTCCCGTGCCACAAGCATTTAACTGGTCATTATCACTTGCAGATCCACTCAAGTGTTACTGCTGCCCCTTAGGCAGAGAAACCCCCCCTAGTTATGCTAATTCAGGTGTTTCCCATTTCTGATATTGGTATTTGATAACCACCGTGTCTGCTCAGCACTCTGTGCCCTGTGTCTGGGACTCAGAGGTTTCCAGTGACCAGGTCTTAAGTAAATGTATAACCCCCTAGACTCATCCACATAGAAGGAACAGTGCTGGCTTCTGGACATACCCACTTTCCCTACATACAAGATTCCTCTCTAATGTATGGCTGTGCCAACACTGATGCAAGATTAAGAGGTGATGTTGACAGAAAAAAGAGAAGGGGGAATAGCTTGGGCAAGCAAGAGGAAACGCCAAGGACACAGAGAACAGATGTGTGGTAGAGAGACAGATGGCTGAGGGTGTAACTCAGTTGGTAGAGCATTTGCCTACCATGAACAAGGTCCTGGGTTTGATCCCCAGCACCACATAAACTGGCAATGCTGGGACACACCTCTCATCCCAGCATCCTCTTGAGAAGAGGAAGCCAGAAGATCAAAAGTTCAAGTCATCCCTAAGGACACTCAGAGTTCAAGCTACACGAGACAATGTCAATAACATCAGATGAAAATATGGGGATTCTAAAAACTGAGATCAGTCAGGGGAGGACTGGAGAGTTAGCTGGGCTGGCAAAGCTCTTGCTTTGCAAGCACAAGAAGCTGAGGTCAAACTCCAGAGCCCACACAATGATACTGGCTGTAGTGCATGCCCTACCCATGCACTGTGAAGCTGGAGGCAGGAGGACCCACAGGGCTCACTGGGCAGCCAGTCTTCTGAGTTGGAGAATTCTAAGCTCATGAGAGACCCTGGACCAACGGATGGCATTTCTGAGAAGCATACCTGAGACAGTTCTCTAGCCTCTATGCTCGACCTGTACACACATGGGCATGCGTACACACACCTGGACACTTGTGAATGTGTGTGTGCATACACACATGCGCACACACATATACATACATACACTTTTAAAGAATTAGTTGAGAAAGAGGTGGTAAAATCCTGAGATGGGCCTGGGTGGAGGGGAGCATCTGTCTTGGGCTGCCTGGAAATTCCCTTAGTCCTGGATGAGGTATCGGCAGAGGAATCTGCTTCTCTAGGAGCTGCCATCTGAACTGGGACTGCCCGGACACAGACACTACCTCCCTACTTTCCCACTAACCTTGAGCAAGCCACCAACCTCAGTTTTCTCACCTATAAATCTGTGATTTGAGAATCAAGAGAGAAAAAGGACCTTACATAACATCACTGTATTATTGGGATAAACAATGAAAAAAGTTAAGTTTGGGGCACACAGTAAATGGTCACTGACTTGTGGCGGCAATGATTGTTACTGGGAAGTGCCAGACAGGCTCATGGATGGGCCTCTTACCCATTCTCTGAGTGCTGCAGGTATGCCCTGAGCAAGCTTGCTGTCCACAGGAGTCTGGTCCTCTTGACACAGACAACCCCAACAGAAAAGGCCCCAGAGTTCCCCTGTCAAGGTTTGTGTGGCTCTCAACCCACTCTGTGGTGACATTGGGTTTTCTCACTGCTCAGCTAGGGCTCCCTCTTTGAAGAAGGGGAAGTGAGAAGGCCACATACTGCCAATCACCCAGGACACCAATGTGAAGGGCAGAGATGCTGGGGGTGAGAGATCTAGATTCATTCCTGTGTTCCTGCGATCGCTCACGGAAACACTAAAGAGACTTGAAAAGAATCCTCACACACACACACACACCATGTCCCAGGTTCTTATCATTTCAATGGAGGAACCTGGGCCTGGGGCCATTGTCAAGGAACTCAGGGATCCTAAGAAAAGCTTTGAAAAAGAGAAGGTTTATTCCAGTACCCAGGGCGCTCATTCTTGTGATGGGTTCTCTAAAAGATGGTAAACTTACAAGCTGTAATAGAAAATCGTTTGCAGAGCCCTCCACCCACAGAGAGAAGGGCCTGCCCCAGCAGAGAAGCAACATTCACAAGAGGCAGGTGGGTGGAGAGAGAACCACAAAGGCGGGGGTTGGGGTGGGGTGTTGGGGACAGGGTGGCCGGATGGTCTGCAAACGGTGAGATTGGATTGACCCTTTCCCTCTCTCTGAACTTCCTCCTCCAGGGACTGGACAGGAAGACGGGATCCTGAAATACCCTGTGACTGTCCCTCTTCAGTCCAAACAAGGAAGCCAGGAAGTGCTGCCAGGGTATGGCTTAGTTCAAAGGTTTCAAGTGCAAGAACAGAGTGGGTTCAGCTGGAGGGGGAGTCAGGGCCTTCAGAGGCCTGAGAGCCTAGCCCTGGACCATGAGGTCCCCAGAAGCCTTCACCATGACAAGGCCTTTACTGTCCCTTCCCTGCTGTCTTGGAACGAGAAGAGTTTGGTTCCTCGGGTGTCAATCAAATCAGAAAAATCAGAACCAAGGAAGGAGTCAGAAGAGTGGGTGGGAATCTATTTGTTCATCCAGGAGCTCTCAGTTAGCCTTGCCTCCCTGCCATCAATGGCGAGAAGCTCGTGACTGGGTGGACGGTAATAAGAACGCTGGCCTGGTCTATGCTCACGTGACCAGAGAAACACTGCTCCAAAATGTGAAGACAAGGAATTAGAGGAACTTGAGATTTTCACCACACCAAAGCACTCCTCAGCACTGTGATGGCACACACCTCTAATTCAAGCACGTGGCCAGGTAGAGCCCAGTAGATCTTTATGAGTCTGAGACCAGCCTGGTTTACACAGTAAGCTCCAAGCCAGCCAAAACAACTATGAAGAGACCCTATTTAATGAAGCTAATAATATTGAGCATCAGCAAGATTCCTTCAGGCTTCCTCCCAAGTCAGTACTGTCCCCTTCCCCAGGGTGACTTCTGTCACTCAGGACTCATGTTCCCATCAGGAGCACACCTTGGATGTTCTGTGGCGTCTGCCTCAGTGCCTCAGCAAGGCTCCCAGAGTTCTTGCGGTTGGTTCCTTTTTGATCCGGAGCCACTGTGGCAGATCTCTTTCCCTGCTCAGCTCCGGGTGGACACTGAAGTCAGTTTGGCTTTGGAAGCTTTCTGAATAAAGTCACATGCCTCTCCTTGGTCATGTCTCACACACACACACACACACACACACACACACACACTCTCTCTCACACACACACACACACACACTCACACACACACACACACTCTCTCACACACACACACACACACACTCACACACACACACTCACACACACACACACACACACACTCACACACACACACTCACACTCACACACACACACTCAATCTGAATTTTACCAGGTTGAAATATATCTTTGGGGAATAATCAAAAGGCCTAGGCCTGGAATTAATGCGGTAATCAACAGAATAAATAGACTTCCCTTCCTCTAGGGAGATGTGAAACAGAAAAAACAAAACAACAACAACAACAACAAAAACCAAACACACAAATCCTAGGACATGCTCACTTCGATGCCTCCTCCTTCCCCAATCAGAATGTGTTCTCCTGGCATACTGTTCTGTTCCTGTCCTTTGAATGATATTATGTGTTACTCATTGAGAAGTTTGTGCTCTTTGTAAAGTATAATGTTCTGTCTAAATGCAGGGTGATGGCGGCAGCGTCCTTATCATGATTATTTCTGCAGGGGAAAAGGAGGAGGGGTGGGAGGAGCTGAAGTTCCTTCTCCAGCCCCATCCCTCCTGCGGTGTCTGCTAACTGATCTGTGGGGCGCCTCGGTTAGGTGTCGATAGTCAAGTCTCGGACCAGAGTATTGTCTGAAGACATCAGGAATAACGCAGGCAGAATGATTCAAAAAGAAATCAATCGTCCTAAAAATAGCAAAGAGAAGCTCCCAGAATATCGCCGCCTTCGTGAGGGAAAGAGGGCTGGCTGGTGAGCAGCTAGGGGGAAGTTGGGTGTTTTAAAATGTCTATGTAAGAAAGGTGTGTGATCAGCTTAGAGGAGGGACACGCAAGCTGGATGGGCTTCCACATTCTGGCCTTTCAGCAACCCTGGGCAAGGCTCACACTCTGCTAGCACCAACTGCTAGAATCTTGCAGGGAAGACAGAAAAAAACATGGGAAGGATGCGTATCTGATATAATAAGATTCATCCAGGAACCAGGCATGATAGCACCCACTTGGAATCCTAGCACGGCGGACAATCAGATGTCTGTGAGTTCAAATCCAGCGTGATCTACATAAGGAGTTCCAGGTCAGCCAGGGATATGTAGTGAGATTCTGCCTCAAAAAGAGGCAAAGGAGGAAAAAAGGAAGACCATCCAGCAGCTGGGCATGGCAGTGCACTCGTAGCATGGTAGTGCATGCCTAGCATCCCAGTACTTGGAGAGCATGGTCCCGAGACACAGACCAGTCTGGGCTGCAGAGTGAGACCATGTTTCCTATAAATAAGGAAATGTATACATACCTACCAATCAAACCAGCTGACAACTAAGACATGCTAGTTTGCGGCTCTCTCTGAGTATAGCTCTTCAGAACTCTGTCCCAGCTGACTGCCACTCATAGAGTGGCTGCTCCCTGCAGGGCGGCTATAGCTGTCCCAAAGGCAGAGTGTGCTGTAGAGGTTCTCAGTTGCTGCCTGTACCAGGGCCACACTAGCAGACTCCCTACCCATTCCCTGCAGAATCTGAGGTTATTTTTTACTCAGGTGACACAGTTATACTGGCTATAATCACATAGGATTTTCCCTACTCTTACTCTTAGAGATGTCAATGTTGCCTGCTTTGCTAAAGTAGCCGGCCAGAACTGGCGTGGGTAACCCAATGAGCAAGCAGGATTTAAACTTTTTTTTTTTTTTTTTTTTTTTGGTTAGTTGGTTTGCTTTTTTGAGACAGGGTTTCTCTGTGTAACAGCTCTGGCTGGCTTTGAAGTCACAGAGACCCACTTACCTCGGCCTCCCAAGTGCTGAGATTAAAGGTGTAGACCCCACTGCCTGGCTATGATTTAGATTATTTTTATTGGTAAGAAGCAGGATATGTGGCTACCTAGTGGGTGAGGTTGTATGTGTGTGTGTGTGTGTGTGTGTGTGTGTGTATGCTTGTGTGCATGCATGCACTCTCAAGTTGTATGTCCACACTGGGACATACATGCTTGTTTGCATGCAGGTAGGAAAACCTCTGGTCATTGCTCAGGTGCCTTCCACTGTTCTGGCCATGCTTCGAGTTCCAGGTTGTGTAAGAAACTAAAAAATACAAGATGAAGAACAATTGGTGAAGATCTCTACACACACACACACTCAGACACACATAGACACATACACACATACAGACACACACAGACACACAAACACATGCACTTGCACAAGTATACACACACCTCCACATACACAGCATGCACACACACATGCACATGCACACAAGAATACATGTACACACATGCATACATAATGGGCACACATGCACATACATGCACATGCATAGAAGTCCACACATGCACACATTTGCAAACACACACACACATGTGCTCAAGCACACACACACACACACACACACACACACACACACACACAGCATGCAGCACTGTAGAAGCAACACAACTTCTCACAAGGACACAGAATCAGGTGAGTTAAAGAAGTTATTTGCCCAGCAGCCTACTTTCCCATTTTGCTCTGTGTGGAAGAAGATGGCAGATCTGTTCTAGGGCCAGCCATTGCATCAGGGAGGTACAGGTGGGCAGGTGGGTAGCCTGCTACTGCCTCTGCCAAGAGACATGGCAGCGTTGGTCCTAGAAAGTCCCTGGGGTTTGCCAGGGACTCTGGAGCTGGAGCAACAGAACATCCAGCATGGATAACGAGGTGACAGCAAGGAAGGAGGAGTCCTTGTCAACAGTTCCCCATGTGACTCCTCATCCTCAGACAGGGATAGCCACAAGCGTGGCCTTGCTGTTGCCAGCAGGAGTCACACTGTCCAACACCTGCATTTTGCAAGCAGCATGGGTGACAATTCACAGGGCTGGCCCCTGTACCAGCAGGGACAAGCAAATTCAGAAGGATGTACCTGCAGAGCACGTCACCAGGTTAAAAGCACACAAAACTTCCACGCCACCACCCTTGCTAATGTTTTCAGACCAGGCATCTGACTCAGGGGTGGCTCCCGAAGGGATTTGATAGGAAGATGTGACACCACGTTTTAAATTCCTTCTCGGCATCTCTGAAGTTGACGGAGTGTCGGGAAGGGAGGCTGATGAAGTCCGCTGTCCCCTCCGAGCGGACTAATCAGACGTGAAGTCTTGGCGAGAGATAACCAGGGTATAGGAGAGTCAAAATGACATCACATCAATTCCGTTTCAGATCCTGTCCACAATGGTGCCTATCACTGCTCCAGGTGGCTAGCACCCCTCGACACACAAGAGGTATTTTCAAACCAGGATGTCTGCCCCCCCTTGACCCTGGGGCTGTCACTCTGGGGTGTGCTGAGTGCATTGTCATTGTGTGTAAGCCACACATGTTAAGGGGAGATCCCTCCAAAGGTGAAGCCGCTTTGTATTGCTCTCCTCCCAGGATTTTTAACAGCAAGTTCTTACCATGAGCAGCAAAGACAGGGTCAGAGCTGTCCCACAGACACAGGACAGTGGTGGCTCTCCTCAGAAGCAAGTGGCTGGCATGCGACCCTTACCCACTGGTTTGCAGAGATAATTGAGTTTGTATAGTTAAAGGACAGGTGAAAGAAACAAATGACGACTCGAGCAGGTTTGGGGGGCTATTATGAATGCCTATCGGTTTCATGATGGCTCCATCTTCAGCTGACATGAGTTCTTTCCTCTTGGAATTAAAATAACCAAGCAACTTGAAATGGATGAGTAATGAATTTTTCATGTTCTGCGGCCTGCCTTGCCTCCTGGCTCGGGACACGGCTACAGCCACACTCTGAGCTCGCCTCAATCGCTAGTCAACATGACATGCAAGAGTCATCTGTGGGACACAGATAACTCAGGGCAGCCGGGCCACGTAAATGAGATGCATGGTGTCTGGATGGCGCTGAAGATAAAAGTTCTCTAAACTTCTTGTTGAATTTATAGCAACGGATTTCCCTCCTGTGCTTAAGATTTCAAAATAGTAATCATATGCTGAAGAGGACATGTCCCCACTCCAGGTACTAATATCAATATGTAAGAGAAAACCATTAACTAGACCTCTCAGCAGCTCCTATTATATGTCAACAAGCTAACTGAGGTGATAAAACAAACTGTTAGTGGAAATTTAATTACTAGCCATTGAGATTTGGGCAAGAGCTGGGAATTCTAGACTCATTACTCTGGCACCAGAGGCGGCTGGAAGCAGTCATCCGCCTGGAACGAACATTTTTAATAGGTGTTTTCCTTCTCTGGGAACCATCGGCGCACTAAAGGCCACTCGGAAACTTTTCAAAATGGGTCCTTCCACGATTGCAGGGGTAACACACAATGCGGGCTAGAAAGACAAGAAAAGCCATGAGACCACCCAACGAAAGCATCTCCAGGTAGACACCTAGGGATGGTTGTTTGCCCTTTGAGGTCATTTCAGGACATGATTTCTGTGTGTTTAATTGTGTCAGGCTCCTGGCTGATGGCCACTTCTCCAGCTGTCGTGATCTCTCATTTATACTATGATACAAAACAGAGCACTGCCCTCTGTAAAACTGGCAGAGCTTGCTCCCTTACTCCAGATCTCTGGTCTAGGCCAGTCTTGATGCCCAACCTTAGGTACCCTGAGAGCCCTCTCAGCAGGCACTGTAGGCTCCCTCTCTCCCCCTCAAACGCCAGTCATTCCTCCTTGGCATGTGTGCAGGCATAGCATCCAATGAATGACCGGGTATAGGATGGATGCCAGCAGCACTCAACTCTCACCAGGAAGCTGCCATCCTCCAAGGTCTAGATAAAAGTGGTATCAAACCATACCAGTTCTACCCAGCTCAAAGCGCTCTGCGGAGTATCTGACGAGTATTATTGGGCTCACCAGCCCCAGGCCGTGTCAGCCTCAGGGGATTGGTGACATGTTGTATCTGTTTTCAGCATTGGCATGAAATTTAGCCACCCTCTCAGTTTTTCAAAGAAAAGTTATTCCTATGCAGTAGTGTGTGTGTGTGTGTGTGTGTGTGTGTGTGTGTGTGTGTGTGTGTGTGTGTGCATGTGTGGTATGTAATGGATATGTGTTCGCTGTGTTGTGTGCAAGTCAAAGAACAAACTCAGATATTGAATCTTGTTTTTCGCCTCATTTGAGACAGGGTCTTTTCTTATGGTTGTTTGCCGTTATGGAAGCCAGGCGAGCATGAACACTTGGGCTCATCTGGCCCCTCCCTCCCATCTCACTGCAAATCCCTGAGATTACATTCATGTGCTACAATGCCAGCTTTTATGTGGGTCCTTGAGATTCAAACTTGGGCCCTCGAGCTCCTTCAGGAAGAGCTTGCTTTACCCGCTGAACCATGTCCCCAGCTCTCATGTGCAGTCATTTTAAATGGGTAGACAGTCATGAAATCTGAGGGCTGTGAAGTGAAATATGTCCACCGAGGGGACGCCTGGGTCAGCCAGCCCTGCCCTGCTCGGTTCTCTCCTCCCTGGTCCAGAGTGTAGGGTGCTCCCAGCTCCTCTCCTCCAACTGTGCTGAAGCCCTGCACAGACTCTCTGAGGGAGAAAACACTGGCAGATCTTCCCTGTTTGGCCAAGAGAGAGGGTTTTCCAGGGCATGTCCAGCTCCTTTGTTAAACTGAGGTGGTGAAATGGGCTGTGAGTCACCTAAGGGGGACTCTTCTCCACTATAGAGGAGCTAGTGTCGCCTCCTTAGCAGGGGCTTGCTTCCCCTTACACATCTAGAAGGTTCCTTCTGGATCATTGTTCTCAAGGCAGGCTGCCCCGGAGATGCTACTGCAGCCATTTTAGGCATCTCCATGGCCAGGTAACTGACTTGGAAGCTATAGGGTAGGACTTGGGCAATGGAGCTCATAAGCTTCCCACTTTAACACAGGCGGCAGGCAGAGAGCTAGATGACCATTGCAGAAGAGCAAGGGTTACAAGAAGTCCACAAGCAGCCATTCAGCAGCCGGGCTGTCTTTGAACCTCCAACTGAACCTACATTTTAGTGATATGAATAATGTCAAAGACTATGCATGTGCCAGTGCACTTGTGTGTGTGTGTGTGTGTGTGTGTGTGTGTGTGTGTGTGTGTGTGTGTGGTGTTTTCTTGTTTTGAAGCAGGACCTCACATTGCCCAGGCTGGCACCAAGTTCCCCATGCAGCCAAGGGTGAGGTTTTATATTTGATTCTCCTGCTTTTGTAATCCCTGCACTGGGCATACCAGCACAGCCCACCATACCTGGCTTGCGTGGTACTGGGAGTAAACAGAGCGTTCCGTGCGTACGAGGCAAGCACTCTCCCAACTGGACTCTAGCCGCATGCCTAGACTCTGCTGTCTATCCGAATCTGATGGCTGGGTTTTTCCAGCCTTGTTAAAATACCAAACGTACTTTTGTTGTTCCTGTTCTCCTTAAAGGGGACAGAAGTGGGTGGGGAGCAGGGGTGGGGAGGGGTTGGGGAGAAGAGAATTTTAATTTTCTTGGCAGGTGGTTAGAGCTAACTGACATCTTAACAGCCCACATACAAAGGACGCACAATCCCAAGGCCCTGCCACGGGGCACTCTGAGAAGGAGAGGTGGCTGCACCAAACTGATGCCCTAGAGGAGCTTGGTCAGCTCGTAGAGCTCTCTGACCTGGTCGCCCAGCTGCAAAGCCTCTGCCGCAGCTAAACAAATAGCTTAACCAAGCCCTTCCTGGCCAGGATGTCTGGTCTATCTGCTCTCTTTGGGAAAGCCCAGAGATCCTAAGATGTGGGAACCTGATTTCACCTTTAAAGCAGAGGTGTGTCTGACTTCATACCTGTCTCTGATGGAGGCTTCTGCCATAGTTGCGGGAACAGGAGTTTCTAATCAAGTCGTGTGAGTCTGCATAGAGACTGCAAGCTGTTTACAGACTCAGTCCTTTCCTCACCCGATGCGTTAGGTGCTCAGGGTGACCCACCCACATGGACACGAAGAATGTGGAGCAGAGGTCCAAGGGCATCAAGCTTCATCGGATACATATCAATTCCATAAAGAGTTACTATACTCTTCTTACATAGGCCTAGACGGGTGAGAAAAGGTTTGAGCCTTTAAGGGATGTGCAGTCTAACGGGTGTCCAGAAAGAGCTATTGAAGGACTCTGTACAGTGGAGAGTGCTATATAAAACTGAGACCCAATGGCTGAAGACATGGATCAGAGGTTAAGAGCACCAGCTAATCTTTAGAAGGCCAGAGCTAGGTTCCCAGCACCCCCACATCAGCACACAACTGTCTGCAACTCTGTTCCAGGGAATCCCACCCCTCTTCAGGCTTCCCGGGGTACCTGGCACTCAGGTGGCCATACATGCAGTCATACATGCAGACTACATACATGCAGTCAAACATACAGATTACATACCCAGACGCATTATGTAAACTTTTGTTTAAGCCGAGTGCTTGTGATATAATCGAGATGAGTTTTATGAAGATGAATCCTGTGGCAGCTAGGCCATTTGAACTTAACCCAGGTGACTGGATTAAAGTGGCTGGCCCATGACTATGTGTGTGTGCATAAATGACACCACCCTTAACAGGAACTGAACCTGGGGAGCTTGGGGTGCAAGCCTGAAGCCCTGAGTCTAGATCCCCATATAAACCTCGATAGGAGCACAGGAGATCTGCCATCCAGTACTCCTACAGTGGGTGGACACATACACAGGAGAGTCATTGCCAGTTCACGGGCTGGCTAGCCTGGCACACGCAGGTGAGCATCAAAGGGAAGGCAAAGGCCAGTGCCTGAGGTGGTCCTCTGACTTCCTTCCACATGTACACCAAGATGTCCCTGCACTCATAACACACAAGCTTCTTTTTTTTAAATGGGAAACATTGTTTACTGTTTCTAAAAGGTCTGCTACGGTTAAATTGTGGGGCCCACCTTTTCTCCTAACACTTGGGAGGCAGAGGCAGACGAATCCCTGGGAGTCTGGAGACCGGGTCTTGAAAATTAATTAATTAGTTAGTTAACTAGTTAATTATGCAACCAATGTGTTGCTAATATAGTTGGGTGGCCTGCCTTTCCCATATCACAAGTATTCGTGGGGCGTGCCATTGAAAGTTTCCACATCAATGACCGGCACAATTGTGTCCATTTCAGGTCACTTCTGGGCCAAGGAATAAAGGAAACGTCTAAGTCCAGAAAGCAAGCCCCAGAAGGTTACAGTGATGTCCCAGGCTGGCATTTCCAGGCCTCACAAGAGGGCATCCTTTCCCTCACGTTTCTTTTTCAGTCCCCAGAGTCTAGAATCATGAATTAGACACTGCTCTACTTTCCCCCACTCCTCCTCCTGCCTGGTCTTGGCATTCAAGCAGCCTTTGGCTCTTCATCAGTCACCTGCTCAGGAAGCTTGTCTAGGTTCTCACACCTTCTCCCCTGCTCCTCTCTGTCCAATCTTTCTGAGTTATGGCCTCCATGGGGCAACCTCCTGTCTGATGTCCTCATCTTATTTCCTTGTGTACTTTCCTCTACTTCTAGAACTTCTAGAAAAATATGGCTGCACTGCATTCACGACTCTGCCTGCTATGCTTAAAATAGCGACAGGCACATAGCAGGTGCTCAAAATAGTGACAGGCACATAGTAGGTGCTCAAAATAGTGACAGGCACATAGTAGGTGCTCAAAATAGTGACAGGAGCATAGTAGGTGCTTAAAATAGTAACAGGCACATAGTAGGTGCTTAAAATAGTGACAGGCACATAGTAGGTGCTCATCTAAAACCAAGCTAACTAATGAACAAAGCTACCCTCTCTGATAAATGGAGGAAGGAAACGACAGTAAGAGAGTTTCAAAGAGGAAAAGGAGTGTGAATTCTAGTGCTCACACCGAGGCTCCAGGCCTCAGTTTCTCCTCTGTGAACTCAGAGATCTACACTCACAAAAGGACCTGAGGAAAAAGATGCCGAGGGACAAGGGAGAAATGTGGCGAGGTACTTTGACAAGTGACAATGTGAGTTAAGTGGGGGATGTTATTATCTTCCGCCATCTGCTTGACTCTAATCTTTTCCCTCGGTGAGAGGACCTATTGATTGTAGCTTGCTGGAGGAAGCTCTCACTGTCTAATTACTGCCCAGCTCAGCCTGTCACTGTGTCCTCTACAGTCAGCACGCCCTGACACTGACCCCTGATGCCACAGGCCTCTGCATGCAGCCAACCCAGCCCTCTCCACTCAGCACAGAGGGGCAGTTCTCCTGGGATCCGAGAGGACGTTCTCCTTTTGGCAGTGAGCTAAGTCCCTGCTAGGTAGATTGACTGGGTAGGAAAAGCCAGAGCTCACGTGCTTGCTGAAGCAGACAAAGGCCCAGGAAATGCCACCAACTCCGGAGCCAGGGCCTGCAGCAAGCAGAGGTGTGTCCTGTGAAGATACAGTAATTGGGCATCCTGAACCCTGGCACCTAGTAGAATATTTCTTGCAAACCTCTTCTGGCCTGGATATAAGGAATGAGAACAAACAATTTCTTGCACTGGGCAACAATCATAATTACTAGCTTAGGGGCATGATTGATTTATGTTCAAATGTTGAAATGGTAGAGAGGAACACTACAGCCACTTTCCACAGTCCTTGGACTACACAGATATCCACATCCCTCACAGAGCCAGCCCTGGCTATTAAGTTTAAAGTAGTTCCAACGGTATCTAGGCTTTAGATGTGTGTGTGTGTGTGTGTGTGTGTGTGTGTGTGTGTGTGTGTGTGTGTGTGCACATACACACATGCGCACTTGTATGAAAGACAGAGAGAGTTCTAAGCATGTATACATGGAAAGTCAAGAGGCCACCTATGGGTGTTGATCCTCAGACTACTGTTTGTTTGAAACCAGGTCTCTCTTTGGCCTGGAACTTGGCAGGCTAGGCTAGTTGGCCAGTGGCCTTCCAGGGATTCACTGGTCTCCACCTATCACCTCCCTATTGTTGGGTGACAAGCTTGGTCCCCAGTGTTCTGCTTTTATGTGGGCTCTGATAATCCAAACTCATGTTCTCAGCTTTCCAAGGCAATCACATTACCAATTGTCTTAGTCAGGGTTTCTCTTGTCATGAAGAGACACCATGCCCACAGCAACTCTATAAAGGACAACATTTAACTGGGGCTGGCTTACAGTTTCAGAGGTTCAGTCCATTAAAATTATGGCAGGAAACTCATGGCAGGGAGCATGGCAGCGTGCAGGCCCACATGGTGCCGGAGAAGGAGCTGAGAGTTCTACATCTGGATCTGCAGGCAGCAGAAGGAGACTGTGTGCCAACACAGTGACACAGATCCTTCAACTAGGCCACACCTCCTCCAACTAGGCCACACCTAGCTGTGCTATCTACTAGTGCCACGTCCTATGCTCAAGCATTCAAACACATAGTCTACAGGGTCCATACCTATTCAAACCACCACACGTGGGGTCCTCTCAGACCCTAACACCAGTTAGGGCTGGAGATTTGGCCATGGGAAGCAGGGCACTTGTCCGGTAAAAGGGAGTCCCTGGGGTTGATCCAAGTAGTGGAAAAACAGTTCTCCTAAAGAATTAAAATGAATAAAAAACCTCTGTCAGCAAAGTGAATGAATGAATGAATGAATGAATGAATGAATGAATAGGATTTAAATTAAGAAAATGAGGCTATGCTGGAGAATGGGTATCAGGTGAATATCCATGGTTTTTGTCTTGACCCCTCAGGAAATAAACAAATCGGATGAAACTCAGACTCAGCTGCTGCCACACAGAAGAGCCTGATATGGTCCTGTTGGATGACTGGATGAATACTGACCAAGGCTAACACGTAGCCTGAGGTAGCTTTGTGCACTCCTCTTTACCATTCGACACAGACTCACAGAGCGCTCTAATATGGTTAGAGTACTTTAGTTTTTCACTTAAAAGATTCTTGTTGTGTAATATTGTCACATGACTCTTCAATAACTCTAGATTGGGGAGTCCGGGTTTCATAGGCACGGGTTGTTTGCCCAGGAAAGTAGACTTGTGGAAAGGTAGTGAGGGAGTTGATGACAGTTCTGGTTTTTGTTTTTTTTTTTGTTTTTTTTGTTTTTTTTTTTAGAGGGTGGCTTCCTTATGTTGCCAATAGGCTGGATTTAAAACAGACTAAAACTGATCTTCCTGTCTGAAGTAGTAGTTTTACAAGCGTTATCAGACTCTCTTCCTCCCTCTCTGTCTCTCTCAGTCTCTCACTGTCTCTGTCTCTGTGGCGGGTTGGGTTGGAACTTTGGGGCAATGAAGTGGGTGTCATTTTTTTGTTTGAGACTAGCTCTCATATAACCCTAACGGTTCTCATGATGACACCCAGAACGAACTTTGTAGCACAGCCTCACTTTGAACTTCTGGCCCTTCTGCTTCACCACTAAAGCACTGAAAGAGTAGGTTCCTAGGCCACGTACCCAGCATCAGGCCCAGCTCTGAGAGAACATTGTTAAACGTACTAATGAGTTAGAAAGAAACCGAGGAATGTTCCAAATCAAACAACTAGGGGAAGGGAAATAACTGGAGAGTCGACATTTGCTCTGGCCTTGGGGGCATTTGCCAAACCAGATAAACTTGTCTTCCCCGAAGTGTATCGTTTTTTATAAGAGATATATATCTTACATAAAAGAGTTTAACTAGGGTTGCCCTCCTCCCAGAAGCCAAATAAAAATAACCCCCCCAGGGACAGGTGTGGGACATCCCCTCAATTTTATGGTCAGGGATGTCCTGGAGACCCCCAGAACAATACAGGCTGTTGATCTTGGTTCTCCACCAGCACATGATGGTCAGATCTCATTTCTGAAAATACTGCACACTTCAGTCATGGGACACAGAGAGACTGCGTTGGCGCTGACCAGGAAGCGTCCTCCTTGATGATTGACTAAGTTTTTTAGTTCTAGAAAGTTTGATGTGAGTTCTTGGCTGGGTGGGGACCTGGGGGGTGAAGACACCAACACTCTTATCCAGCTGTAAATTTTGCAAATGACAATGACCAGCATGGCAAGGTACATACAATAACCGTACAGGGTAAAGTATTTGTTCCGGTTGGGTCTAAGGCTCTCTCTACAGGCGGACACATATGACCAAAGCTATAACTACCACGGAGAAGCTCTGGTTGTAGAACACATAGGGCCTAGGAGCTCATCAACTACTACTAATCTACTAAATGGATATAGTATCACGCTGCTCTCCGAATCCATGTCTGCATCTCTGTAGCCATAGATTAGTGGTTAACACAGAAGCTCACCACCTGCCAAAGGGCAGGAGTCAGTGTTGTTGGTCTGTCCACCCTCAAAGACAACATGCAGATCTGCCCTTCCTCCCCAAAGCTCAGCGACCATGGCAGAAAAGGGGACAGGAAAGTTATGAGAGCCAAAGGTCAGAGACAGCCTGAGTGAAATAGAATTTCCTTTCTCTTGGGGTGGGGGCAGGGGGATGGTGTTCTGAGACAGGGTCTCTCTGTGTAGCCCTGGCTATCATGGAACTCACTCTGTAGACGAGGCTGGCCTTGAACTCAGAGATCTGCCTGACTCTGCCTCCCCAAGTGCTGGGATTAAAGGCCTAATGGCCACTTCTTCCTGGTATGAAATAGCATTTTCTGCTGTCCTTACTGTGATGATTTCCCAGGATTAGATAAATAAGCCAGAGGCTGGGATGTATATCCATGGTAGAGTGTTTGCATAGTGTGGGAAAGGCCTGGCTTCAATCTCCAGCACTGGAGATTAAAAGGGGGGAGAAAAGAAGGAGGGAGGGAGGGAGGGAGGGAGGGAGGGAGGGAGGGAGGGAGGGAAGGAAGGAGGAGGGAGAAGCCACAGAGATCTAGATTCTTCATCTCTCTGAACCTCTCTCTGAGGTTTAACATTACAGTGGCCATGTTCACTCGCATGTGTGTATGACCTGCTATTTTAGGGCATGGTACTTTTCTTTCTTTCTTTCTTTCTTTCTTTCTTTCTTTCTTTCTTTCTTTCTTTCTTTCTTTCTTTCTTTCCTCCTTCCTTCCTTCCTTTCTTCCTCCCTCCCCCCCTTTCTTTCTTTCTTTCTTTCTTTCTTTCTTTCTTTCTTTCTTTCTTTCTTTCTTTCTTTCAGGGATTGGCTAGGAGTGTGTTTTAAGACAGGGTGTCACATAGGCCAGACTAAATTCCCCACACAATTAAGAATGGATAGCATCACCTCTTGATTCCATTCTTACATCTCCTAAATGTTGGAATCCCAGGCAGGTGACACCTTATGCCTGGCTGAGTTCACAGGGGAGTGCCTGTGGGTAGGATGCTCAGGAAAGCTGAGAAGCTGAAGAACAACCTCCGGTGTTGTTCGTCAAGTGCAAGCTGCTTTGTTGTTGTTGTTGTTGTTGTTGTTGTTGTTGTTGTTGTTGTTTTCAACAGTAGACTCTTACTGCCCTGAAATACTTCCCCAGAGCTGGAATTACAGGCAAGTGCCACATGACCGGATGTTGTTATTGTTTGTTTTTTGAGACTAGGTTTCTCTGTATAGCCCTGGCTATCCTGTAACTTGTTCTGTAGACCAGGCTGGCTTCAAACTCACAGATCAGCCTGCCTCTGCCTCCTGAGTGCTGGAATTAAAAGTTTGTGCCACTACCTACACCAGAGAGAAACCTCTATTTTCTTTTTATACTTGGCCCCACAACAAATGAACATTCTCAGAGAGTAAAGTAAAATTCCAAGACTTCTGTTCAAATAAAGGTCAACAATTTAAAGCTAAGCATCTGTTAAGAAGGTAACAAGGGGCAGGGGCAGGGGCAGGAGCTGGGGCTGGGGCTGGGGCTGGGGCTGGGGCTGGGGCTGGAGCTGGGGCTGGGGCTGGGGCTGGGGCTGGGGCTGGGGCTGGGGCTGGGGCTGGGGCTGGGGCTGGGCCTGGGGCTGGGGCTGGAGAGATGGCTCTGTGGTTAAGAGCACTGACTGCTCTTCCAGAGGACCTGAGTTCAATTCCCAACAACCACATGGTGGCTCACAACTACCTGTAATGTGATTGCATGCCTTCTCCTGGTGTGCATGATAGAGCACAAGACAGAGCAAGAGAAGGCTAGGGTTACCATTTCCTACCGCCTCTGGATGGGAACCAGACTCCTGATGATTTACCAAGTCAACAGGGACTCTCCATTCCTCCCAGACCACTGTCTGGGGACTTCAGTCTAGATGGTAATAGACTATGCAGTGCTTAAAACAAAGTTCTTGTACTTCCTTGGACCTTCCATTCTTGACCTGCCTGATGGTGTGAGCTGGGAACGTGCTTTGCTGGGAAGGGCTGGTGAGATACGGGATGGAATGCTGATTGGCTACCCTTCTTCGAGGACCTAGCCGAAAGCCTGCACTGTGCACTAGCATCCTACAAACATTGCTGTCACTGCCGCTAGCCCAGAGCCAGCCATCGAGGATGAGTGAACTTAAGGAGACATACTTGAGTGTGATCTGAGATCATTGTCATCTCCAGGTATCTAAGCTGCCTAGTAATGTTTTTCTTGAGTGTCAATCTATTTCTTTTCCTCGGTTACTCTGTACCCTTAAGGGTTTTGATTGGAAGTATGATTCTTTTATTTTATTCATTTTTAATTAAATTTTAATTTTACTTTATATCCTGATGGCAACTTCCCCTCTCTCCTTGAGGTATGATTCTTCACTCTGGCTTCCTTTAGAATCACCTGGGAAAAACTGAAATACCCTGTTGAGTGGGTCTTGCTGAAGTTGATGGGGTCAGGGTGTCCAGTGCGAGGTCTTGGCTGCAGCATGTCCCAGGCTCCCTAAGAGACCTTGATGCACAGTGAGGCTCTTGAACTCTGAGCCTCTCCTGGGTCTGCAAGTCTGTGTTCCCTGGATCTGAAAGACTACACCATGGCCTCAGGAGGCAGCGCCCGGAGTGTAGCACAGTGACCTTGGTCAGAGTCCTGTGATGGTCATTACCCAAGACTGCTCCAGTCACTACAAAATGCCCTGTGGTATCCGAGGCAGGATGTGAGTCTACAAAAGCTTTCTGGTATTATAAGGGGAAAACTAGACTAAAATTAGTAAGCCCATGTATCAGACACTGAGATGCATAATTCTAACCCTCAGGATGTATTATTTTCAGTAAGCTTAGATTTTTTTTCAAAACCTACTTTCATGAGGATTCTTAAACTCTTCAACCTCCTTTCTAGATCACCTGCCAGAGGTAGAGGAGAAGAAAGGTTAATAGGAAACAGAGGGCATAGACCTGTTTAGAAGTAGTTCTTTGGGGTGATTCCCATCTCCATTGTTAGGATATCAGCAGTCGCCGTGCCTTGATCCAAAAGAAACCTTGAGGCTCTGCTGAATCAGCAGCAGTTCACGGATGCTGCAAGAAGCAGCGGGAGGACCACAAGATGTGTTTCTCTCTAGAAAGTCAGGAAAAACAGAGATCAGTGAAGACCAGTGAAGACCAGTGAAGACCAGTGGAGACCAGTGGAGACCAGTGAAGACCAGTGAAGACCAGTGAAGACCAGTGGAGACCAGTGAAGACCAGTGAAGACCAGTGGAGACCAGTGAACACCAGTGAACATCAGTGAACACCAGTGAACACCAGAGAAGACCAGCAAAGACCAGTGAAGTGTTGCAAGGCGAACCAATGCAAGAGCGTCTTCTCAGTCTCTGTGGGCTTATGTTTATGTTCTTTCTAAACATCACATGTCCTCTCAAGCATCACCTCCAGTAAAACATCACTGCCCTTTCATCAGGCAAATTCCAGAAAAACACCATGTGAGTGTTCTCAGCAAAACGTTCCCTTGCATGTCTGTTTCTGCAAACATCCTCTCATAAGGCAGCTTCCAGAAAAACATCACATGACACAACGGAGTCTCAAAACAAACAAACAAAAAAAAAACAAACAAAAACAAACAAACAAAAAAACCCAGAAATTTCTGTTTTGTTTTGTTTCCATTTTTATTTTTATTTTATTTTTAATTTTTTTCAAGATTTTTTTATGTGCATTAGTGTTTTTGCCTGCATGTATGTCTGTGTGAGGATGGCAGAGCCTCTGGAACTGGGATTACAGACAGTTGTGAGGTGCCATGTGAGTGCTGGGAAATGAATCTGGGTCCTCTGGACGAGCAGCCAGTGAACTCGACCTCTGAGTCATCTCTCCAGCCCTTATTTCTATGTTTAAAAAGAAACGACAAGCCTGGGAATGTAGTTCAGTGGTGGGACACTGGCACAGCATACACAAGGCCCTGGTTAAATTCTCAGCATTACAAAAAGAGAAAAGGAATAACTATAAGAGAAGGGTAAACAGCCTGGCAAAAGCGGCAGCTAATGAGTTGTGGGGTGGAGACTCAATCTCCAGATGTGTATCCATCACAGCTGCTTGACCCAGTGACGGCCGGGTCTCCCAGAAGGAAAAGATAACTTTACCCAAGGCAATCCCAGGGCTGGATCACAGGCTGTGAGGATCCCCGGAGAAGACCTCTGTCTGTTGGGAACTGACTGATGGCTTGCTAAGCTGGGGGCCCCCTGTGCGGGGAGACAGTGCTCTTGACTAACGCACGTCAGGCTGCCAGCCTCAGTTGGTATTTTACAGTCCACTAATTAGGCCATTTTAACTAATTTGTTTGCATTTTGTATGAGCAAGTTGGGCTTTTGGATTGACTAATGTAATTGCAGCTGGTTTCTGCCAAATACAAATTACTCAGTCTAGTGTGGGCTAGAGAGAAAAGCAAATATTTAATAGACATCAATACCCTTGTAGTTTTTAGTGGCACCATTCCCCCCGTGAAAGTTGAAATAATTTCTTCGCCATCTGATTGAACTTTCATGTCAGAGAATTATTTTTTAATCATTTTTTTAAAAAAATAATGAGGCAAAGGCTTTAGTGTCTCTGTTGGGGTTGATCTGATCCATTTACCCCTAAGCTTGGGGACCTCACAGGACTCTTCCATTTTCCAGGCCAGCTCCTCACCATCTATTTCTGCTTCAGCTCTTACAGCGATCACCAGGCAATCCGCACCAAGATGGTCACTTCTAGCAAGAACCCGAGGGAAGGCCACCTGGTACGGCAGCTCTCAATGTGTATCCCTGGACCCGCAACTTCAGCCATGTCTGAGAATTTGTTAGAAAGATGACACCTTTGGGTTTCCTGAATCAGGAACTGTGGGTTGTTACCAGCAGGGTTTGTTTTTCCTAACAAGCCTTGCAGGGGATTTCCATTCATGGTAAAACTGGAGAAGCCACTGATGTGCCGCAATCATCCCATTTTACAGATGTGCGGAATGAGGCCTGGAAGGAGTTTTTACTTCAGGTCAAAGCATTCATATGTGTGAGTTCAGCATGTTTGCTGCCTCCTGGTGAGCTCACCAATCAATGGTGACTGAGTGTATGTTGGGATGAATGGATGTCCTGGAATTCTACTTTACTCTCTGAGACTATTCTTCTGTTGTGGAGACAGATATAAAAAATAGGGGTTTCTGTCCAGCAGTGGTGGTATATGCCTTTAATCCCAGCACTGGGGAGGCAGAGGCAGGCAAATCTCTGTGAGTTCAAACTCTGGCCAGTCTGGTTTACAGAGCTAGTTACAGAACAGTCAGGGCTACACAGAGAAACCCTGTCTCTAAAAACCTAGATAGATAGATAGATAGATAGATAGATAGATAGATAGATAGATAGATAGATGGATGGATGGATGGATGGATGGATAGATAGATAGATAGATAGATAGATAGATAGATAGATAGATAGATGAGAAACACTGTTTCTAAAAACCTAGACAGACAGACAGACAGACAGACAGACAGACAGACAGACACACACACACACACACACACACATAGATGGATGGATATAGGGGTTTCTGACTTTGAGTAAGAACACAATTGGGACTCAACTACCCTCAGTGCTAATGCCTGGTTCTCCCTTTCATGTTCCTAGTCCAGTTGCTTGACCAAGTCCCAACCCCACAAAGTATTTTTTCAGTTGCTCTCAGGTCCTCACACTGTCTGAGGTCAAGCTCATATTTGACCAGCAACCTTAGGTCAGGGAGTAGATGAGGAGAAGGGGGCTAAACTCTGATTTATGAGTAAAAGAGAAATTTGAGGAAAAATTACTAGAAAGGTGGGTGTGGTGGTTTGAATACGCTTGGCATTTTTAGGAGGCGTGGCCTTGTGGGAGGAAGTGTGTCACTGTGGGGGTGGGCTTTGAGACCCTCCTAGCTGCCTGTGAGACAGTGTCCTCCTAGTGGCCTTCAGATCAAGGTGTAGAACTCTCAGCTCCTCCCGTGCCATGGACACTGCCATGTTCCCACCTTAATGATAATGGACTTAAACCTGTAAGTCAGCCCCAATGAAATGTTTTCCTTTAGAAGAGTTGCCTTGGTCATGGTGTCTGTTCACAGCAGTAAAACCCTAACTAAGACAGTGGGTCAGCATGTGGGTTTGGGTGGGAAGCTGGTTGCACTGCAAATCCATGGACCCCTGCTGCCTAGACCTGAACCCTGTCACCTTGGCTTCCTCCCTACAGTCTTGCTCACCATGATGACAATGGAAAGAGCAAGTGGCACCCACAGTTTTCAAACAGACAAGAGGCCCTCTCCAGAGATGTTCTCAGGTGTCAAATTCTGCTGAATTCTTCTATGAACTAGGCAATCACAAGTACCAACAACTCCTGTGGCTCAGCCACTTGGGAGTTTATGTTCCCCCAACCCCAGGTTCTTGGCTTCATGGCATAGCTGTCTGAGTCCCTTCCTAGCTGTCTGCCTGCTACAGAACCCATAGACAGCCTTCCAGTGTTCAGCACAGTCTCCTGGGCTGCCTTGTGCCCTGCCTCCTTAGTTATCACCACACTCTGAGACCTGCCCCATTAAACTCACTTGAGAGGGACCACTTGTGCCTTGCAGAGGATTGAAGCTGAAGGTTTCATACAGTAGTGTTGGCTCATAATTCATGATTTGCGGTAGATTAACCCACAAGTACCCACTGCGGGGGAGGGGCACCTCCGTTCCTGACCCCAAGTCTTCTTTTTTAAACGTATTTATTTTATCTGCTTTGTCTGCATGTATGTGTGTGCACTGTATGTGTGCCTGGTACTCCTGGAGGTCAGGGGATCCCATGGGATTGAAGCTGTCAGGTGGATGCTGAGAATTGAACCTGGATCCTTTGGGAGGGAAGCCAGTACTTCTAACTGCTGAGCCACCTCTCCAGCCCATCTCAGACCTTCTTAGGGCAACTGCTCCTTTTGCTAAGTACACCCTGGTGGGTTTCTTGTATTTTTAATCTCATTTTTAAAATTCTCTTCTGAGGTGTAGGGATTTGTATGTGCTACACCAGTATCCCGAGCTACATCCCCATCCTCAGATTTTAAAGATAGTCTCACCACAGAGCTCGGGCTGGCCTTAAAATCACGATGCCATCCTGTGTCTGCCTCCTCACCCACGGAGAGTCTGGCTTCTAATGCCGTTGGCCTGGTTTTTCTTCCTTGCAAACTACGAGCTTGGTACCACAGAGGATGTCTAATGATTTCCGTAAAACAATTAAACCTAGAATTTTCTGAATGCCAACCCTTTGCCAACCCCTGCTGGATGCTACTGATTGCCTGAGAGCATGTTCGGTACCGCCCAGACCCACCCACACTTACGGATTTTGACATAAACACGTTAGGCCTGGGTACATCAGTGCTTTTAAGATGCTTTCTAGGGCTTCTCCATGGAGATCTGCGCAAGCTTCCAGCCAGCCCAGCAGACAATTCTCACCTCCTGTGTTCTGGAGTTAGAGTTCTAATGCAAAGGCTCATGTTACTAATAAATGATTGCCGCTCTCCAACAAGGAGCAAGGCAGAGTCCTAGGAGCAGACAGTGGCAGCGGTGTCCCTGCTCCTGTGGACTTATAGGATAGCCCAGGGAGGTGGAAGCATGTTAGTAGGCTGTGCTTCAAAGGGCGAAAAGATCTGTGCAGACGGTGTGACATCAGAGCAACAGGGAGTGACTCCAGGCACCTAGTTAGACAGGCTTCTGGCCGGAAGTTCAGAGGAAGATGCCCTTGATGAGCCAGCTATAGAGATGAGAGGTGAGGAACGAGCTTCCAAGACAGACCGACCTGCTCCGATGCCGTAAGGCAGGATGGATTCTGTGTGTTTAGAGATAGACCAAAGGCTGGACAGGCCTGCTCACCTGTCCTTGAGATCAAAACCTTACTGCAGGGGTTGGGGTGCTGCGGACTGTGATCCCACAGTGATCCCACTGTGATGTGGATAGCATCCTAAGTTCTTTGGGTTTGTTTATGGTCAGGGGAAGCTGGTAGGTGAGATTCTGTTTCGTAGAGGGCACCGTCAGGTCCATATAGGCTATCTGTGGTTGTGGTTGGTTAGGTTGTTTTAATGAAAGCACATTGGATGTGGATAGGGATGAGCAGTGCTAGCCCCAGGAATGAGCCCGCCTACTCTCAGGATGAGCCAATCAGCACAGGGGGAGCAGTGCAGCACTTCCGCTTCCTCTCACCTGACCCTCTGTGCGCTGCTTGTACCTGTAACTGCGCTAGCTCTGCCTTGCTGCCTGTTAGGAAGGATAAGGCTTCTCCCTCTTCTCAAAGCCCATTCCAGAAAACTCGATGGTAAAGCATTCTCGCTTTCATCTTCACGGCCCCGGGTTTTATCCCCTGGCTTGAAAGAATAAGCAATAAAAGTCACCCCATTTGGCCTCTGAAACACACTGCCTGTTTCCTTCCCGCGGTGTTTGCTCTTGTAGTGCCTGCCCTGGTTCCACCCGCTAGCTCTCCCTCACAGTCACAGCACACACATCCTCTCGAATCTAAAACAGGATTAACTCACTCAGGACAGGGCTGCATAGTAAATATTTTAGACCTTACTCATCCTGCCCTGGTAGCCAGAAAGCAGCCACAAGCCTCTGGAAGTGGATGTCATGGCTGTACCCCAGAAAGAGAGTTCCTAACTCCAGGTGGCATTCACAGTTGACCATGAACCAGAGATTGCATAACCTCTTAGTCGTCTAAGCAAGATGTGTTAACAGCAACACAGTTGTAGTGGAATCTGAGATATGGCATTAACACGCACAACAGTATTGAGGCTGAAGACAGAGCACAGAGAGCATAAAACCAAAGGGCACAGCAGAGCCTGAGTTTTGAGAACAGAGCCTCAGGAGTGAGTCAAGCTTAAAAGTATGCGAGATGCTATTTGACTAACAACAGATTGGGAGCCAGACATCCGTGGGAGAAGTTGGGGGGCAGAGGAAGAAAAAAGTTTTCTGGAGGAGAGAAGATAGGAAGATGACCAGAAAGGGCTTGACATTTGGGGGCTACACTGCTTGTCACCCCCATATGCTTGAGCTCTGGGTCACTTGTCACCCCATTATGCCTGAGCTCTGGTTGCCTTCTTGTGCCCATCGTTCCCCAGCAGCTCTCTGCATCCTTCCTCAGTCTCCCTCTGAAGATGTGCAGCACACAGCTGGATGCTAGTCCCAGGACTGGGGGCAGAAGCATACAACAAAGAAATCCTTCATTTGTGCTCAAGGCTCTGTTGCCTATTTCCCTCTCATGGTCTGGCTACTATTGTCCCTGCCTTGTAAACAGAATGGTGAGCTCACTGTACAACTACAGCAGAGCCAGGGCCCTGACCACAAGGAGCTTGCTTGTGGCTGCAGAGCACTGGACAAGCACTGTGTGGAAAGAGACATGATGCTCCTGGCTGTGGAGTAAAGGGATTCCTGGCAGAGTGGATGCCCAGGGAACCCGACAAAGGGGAAAGGTGCCTAAGAGGTGGGTGAATGCCAGAGGGAAAGGTTTGGAAAGTTTTTGCTGAGAGACCAGCACATGAGAAGCTAGGGAGGCACTAGGGAGGCAGAGGCAGGTGGATTTCTATGAGCTTGAGGCCAGCCTCACTGACAGAGCGAGTTCTAGGTCAGCCAGAGCTGCACACAGAGAAATCCTATGTCAACAACAATAATTAACAACAACAATAGCAACAACAACAAACCAAAACAACACAAAAAAAGGAAGGAAGGAGAGAAAAAAGGAAAGAGAAGAGAAGAAAAGAGGCTTGGGTGGGTTTAGTCCTGGAGAGATGTCTGGAGGCAACAGTCCACGTCCTAGCACTGTGTGAACTACAGCTTCACAGAGGAGAGAGCACATCCCCACAGAGTCACCTCAGCACACTTCTTCCTTGCATGTGCTTTGAAACAATCAAATCAACAGAAGACCTTCTAGACTCTATGCAAAAGTCTGAAAAAGCGACCTTACATTGATTCTTAAGCGTGCAGTGTAATTACAGATGAAGGAGACTTGTCAGGCAGGAGAACTGAATGCTGGGTACTCTTACATTTTCTGTTTTCTGAAAATGCTTCTCACACTTCTGCTCCCAGCCGTTCCTCAAGCGTGCGCACACCACACCCCCCCCACACACACACACACTTCCCACTCTCACACAAACACAACAGACTCATGCCCACACCCAGGAGACATCATCTCAGAGATTTCATCTGGGGTCCTACCCTTGACACTGCTTAACCATCTTGCTCATCAACAGAGGGATGACAGAACCTCCATCCATTCGGGAGTGGCAATGGTACTTGCTTGCTTAAGCTAGCTTTGCAGAAATCATGGGGACAGGGGGGCAAGCAAACCAGTAGTGAAACTTTTGTTTGCCAGGCCCTACCTTTTTGTTTGTTTGAGTGTTGTTGTTATGACTAGTTTGCTTGGTTTTTTTTTTTTTTTTTTTTTTTTTGAAATAGGGGTTTCTCTCTGTGTTAAAGAAAAAGAGATTAAAAGGGTTAGCATAGGGCGCTGTCACCCCTGGAACTTACCTTCTGACAGTGTATCTCAAACAGCTTATAGGCCATGAAATATACAACCTATGCCTTTAAAAGTTACTCCTGGATGCCAGGTGTGATGGCACTACCCAGCTCCCCAGTGACCTGAGAGGGAAACAGGGCAAGAGTGGCCAGGCCGGAGGTGATGGAGACCTCAGGCAGCGGGTGAGCACTATCAGAAACAGATCTCTCAGGAGGCAGTTTCATTGAGCATGTCATTTAACTGGGGGAGCAAAGACTCTTTAGACCTTTGGGGAGTAGGTAGAGGCTTTCAAGAGGCTGGGACTGAGGTCCTGGGAATACTTTATTTTCATGAAGGGGAATTGCAGATGCTTGTTGGACATCATCACCCGGCCACCAGGCTATGGGACCACATGCCTTTAATAGTGGCACTCAGAAAACTGAGGCAGGCGAATCTCTGTGAACTCTAGGCCAGCCTGATCTACATAGTGAGTTTCAGGCCAGCCAGGCTACATGGTAGATCCTGCTTGCACTGCTCCCCCCAAAAAAGAAAGAAAGAAAATCACCCCTGAGTACAAGCCTTGCTTAGAATGTATGAAACCTGGGGTTCAAATCCCTAACACTTCAAATTTAAAAAGTCTAAACTTTGTCTTGTAATGGGTTCCAAACTAATATAGGACCACACCCCTTCAGCAATCTGGTTTGATTGTCTACCTGGTCAAAACTATATGGACAATTGAATGTTTTCTTCTGTGATGTCCTGATCTTCTAAGAGCTCTGGGTGCTGACATTTCTGGCACTCAACTCATCCTCAGGGGACTAACTGCAGCTTTCTGCATTCTGCACTTGTGAGACAGATGTTTAAAATGTATGCACATTTATTCTGCCCTACCATGCCTGACCACTGAGGATATACCTGACATTCCTCCTTTGATTTAACTAGTAGATGAGCCTGGGTAAATAAGTTTAGTCCAGTTCTGGAGAACTGCATTTCAGAAAGAACTGGGAAACAGTTACAACACGCAGAAACAAGGCTTTTTTTTTCTTTTCTTTTCTTTTCCCAGCTACAGCACAAAAGTGATCCAGCAAAACAATTAAAGTGCTCTTTTTGCCGTCTTGGCGCCTGTGGAGGTCTGCTGAGAACAGGACTTCTTAAAGCAAGTCTGCCCGGAAGGCTGTGGTACGAGGCCATTTTTTGCTGGCTACAAGCGAGGTCTCTGGAACCAAAGAGAGCACACGGCTCCTTCTTAAAATTGAAGGCGTTTATGCCCGAGATGAAGCTGAGTTCTACTTAGGCAAGAGATGTGCTTATGTGTACAAAGCAAAACACAACACAGCGACTCCTGGAGGCAAACCAAGTAAAACCAGAGTGATCAGGGGGAAAAAACTCGGGGTCACAGAAACAGCGGTGTGGTTCAAGCCAAATTCCTAAGCAACCTTCCTGCAAAGGCCATTGGACACAGAATTGTGTGATGCTGTACCCACCCCAGATTTAAACTAATGGAAAATAAATAAAAAACAAAATGAAACACTTAAAGCTCAGGCTCTCCATGAGCCAAGCCCTATACTTACTAGAGGGGCTCCAAAATGCTAAGCATAGAGGTGATAGTAACTCATGGAAAGAGGGCAGGGACAGATGCAAGGGAGAAAGCCCAGAGTGACAGTGGGGGCGGGGGACAGATGCAGCTATTCAGCTTAACAAAATCTTCTAGTCTCCAGCATCTGGCCCATGACAACCAGGATGGGTATAGTTTTTAGTACTAACGTTCTTTTTCTTGTATTTCAAATCCTCTCTCCCTACTCTTTGACCTTTAAACGCTGACTACAGAATCAATATTAATTGATTATGGTGCATTCATTAGGATACAATATAGACATGCACAGATCAATCGATTCTCCCAACTAAAGGGTTGTATGTCTTAGTCCATTCGGGCTGCTATAACAAAATCTCAGAAACTAAGGGCTAGGGTGTTCAGATGGTAGAGCGCTTACCTAATGTGCCCAACACCATGGGTTCGATCCCCAGCATTGCCTAACCTGGGCGTGGTGACATATACTTGTAATTCTTGTGATGGAGAGGTAGAAGGTGGGAGGCCTAGAAGCTCAAGGCTATCCTTGGCTACATTGCAAGCCTGGAGCCAGTCTAGTCTTCAAGAGACTCTTTCTCAAAAAGAAAGAAAGGAAGAAAGAAAGAAAGAAAGAAAGAAAGAAAGAAAGAAAGATAGAAAGATAGAAAAGAAAGTTAATTAAAATAAATAAAAATGAAAACTGTGTACCTTATAAGGAACAGAATTTTATTCTGAACAGTTCTAGAGTTTGAAGGTCACGAGCCTGGCAGAGTCCATGTTTGTGAGATCCTACTTTCTAGTTTACATTGTGGAAGGGAACAAGATATCTCTCTGAAGCTTGCTCCTAAAATTCCACCTGCAGGGCTGGAGAGATGGCTCAGCCGTTAAGAGCACTGACTGCTCTTGCAGAGGTCCTGAGTTCAGTTCCCAGCAATTGTGAGCAATGGTGCTCACAACTACCCGTAATGGGATCCAATGCCCTCTTCTGGTGTGTCTGAAGACAGCTACAGTGTGCTCATATAAATAGAATATGATGATCGTGATGATGATGATGATGGTGGTGATGATGGTTTCACCTGAATGAGCTAGCAGCATTCCAGAGAACCCATCGTAACAGTAACACATGGGTGATGAGGTTCCTGCCTGTGAACCGAGAAGCAGGGGCAGAACATAGAAGCCATGGCCATTAGAGTGTGGGCTGATTCACCCATGAAGAACAACCACTGAGCTGAGTCCATTCAAAGGGGTAAAACCAGACCGAGCAAACCCTATGCAAGGCTTAGAGGGAGTCTGTAGGCCACCACTGTGAGTGTGGGTGGCACTGCTCCGACCAGGTGCGGGGCAAGGGAGGAAAATGCAGGCTTACACGTTGGTGATGTGAATCTCTGGGCTCCAATGCCATGCCCTCCGATGAGGGATAACTAGGTGGACAGGAGATGGGACACATCTCAGTTCCTCTCAACGGCTCCGTCATGGCCAACCCTAAGGGACCAGGATTATGATTCAGAGTCAGATACGTTGGAGGGAAAGATGAAAAATGTTACTGAGAAAGCTGAGTGCGTAGAGACGGTAAGCCTGCATGGAGAGCTAGTTGGGGGCTGTCACTCAATTAATTAGAGTAACAGATTGCTCATACCTGGCATATTCTCTGAGTAGGAGACGAAGTAGCAAAAAAGTGGAATGAGAATAATAATGATAATGATAATGATAATAATAATGATAGTAATAAAGAATTAACTGAGACCTAATGTTTTCTCCTTGGTCTCTGCTTGCCCAGTTCTGACTGGTACAGCTTATAATTAGTCTCTACCTGCAGATGTGTGGTTCCAATGACTCGTGGATTAAGGAGAAACTCTAGAATTTCTCAGTACCTGACAAGTTGTAACGTGAAAAGCTACACTTAGTCCATTAAAGATTTTTCACAGTGACATTTGAGTGCAGCTTGAGAAATGCGCCGCCTGCCCTTCATCATTTTCAGGGCACGGGTGTTGGGAAGGGGGTTACCATGAAGAACAAAACAAAATGGATTGCATGTGCGGAGGTGAGCTCGCGAGCGCTGATAAATGTACTTCACTGAATGTCAGCAAATGTCACGGGAGAAGCCATTTGCAGCTACCATAACACTCCCCCCGAGACAACAAAGAGTAGCAAAAACAGGCAAAACGGACTGGGCGTCTTGCTTCCACATGAATAAGCAATCAGCCCTCTCAGAAGTTACACCAGAAAGTTGTTAAAGCTCAGAGAAGAAGCTTTTCAGCCACACTGACACATGTCCACATTGCTGCAGAGGGTTGGGGACTGTCTGAGGACATTGGGGCTGTGACTCCAGGTTTGACTTAATAGCCCCTCAGCCCTGCCTTTTGTGTGTGGACAGACTGGCTGTGTCTGAGGCAGGTGTTCTGGGTTCTTCCTGACCAGCGTGCTGCCTCTGCAGATCGCAAGAGCCCCAGCTCCTTCTCATCTAGCTCTCCTTGCAGTCTGAGGTGCGTGGTTGAAGGAGGGATCAGGTGGGACTCCACAATGCAGCATCCATAGCGGCCACTTGTGGCCTAGCACTTGAGCCCCTCATTCAGAAACAGGACTTGAGTGTGTGGTCTAAGTTTCTGTTTCACTCCTGGTGATTGACCAATACTTAGGGCCTGTATGATTTGGGCTCGGAGCTTCTCGAAATTCTTTCAGGATCCTACTTGGGTCCATATGTTCCTTGCTTCCCCCTCAGCCTGGCGATTCTCCTCTGATCACTGCAAGGAAAGGAACAGAAAGGAAGAAGATGCTCTCAGGACAACTACCCAGGGAAATAGGAGCCTCATTAAAATGGAATTGCAGCCCCTCTTCATTTCCTAGTCTCTATAGACTTCTTCCTCCCCTCAACATGTACACACAAAGTCATCCAATACTTACCTTTGTACCATGACTCCCAGAGTAGCCTGAATTGGCTGACCTTGTAAAATTGCCATGTGCGCGCACGGGTACACACACACACACACACACACACGTGCATACTTAGTGCCCACTTTGAGGCACAAATTGAGGGCAGTTCTCCAAGCATCAGAACAACGCTGTGGAGTAGAGCCCTTCCTGGATTCCACCCCTGAATGTGGTAATGGATGGACTCCGTCTTCACACAGTTACACTCTAAGCTCTGACCATGTGCTATGGCACTGAACACATTGTACAATCGGGAAGAGATGGGGCTCTTGGGAAACTGTTTCCCTTGGATGAACTCAGGGTGGTACCTGTAGGAGTGGCTGGGCAGGTTCCGGCTTCACACTCTCACAGAGCCTTTTATAACCCTGGGTCTCCTCCCTTTGAATTAGGTATTTCCCATGGAAGGGCCTTTGCTTCCGTCCTAGATGCTTGAAAGACATCTGTTTATTATTGAAATTGAATTGCTCTCAAGTTGTTGACTTTCATGATTAGTTTGAGAAGAAACTTGGCTTGTTTAGGGAAAAGGGAAGGATGGGGGAGGAGGGAGAAGGAGGGAAAGGAAGGGGAAGAAAGGTCCCTGGAGGTGAAGGCAAAGGTGAAGGTGACAGACAAGACAAAAAGATACTGCCAAGAGGAAGGACTGAGGAAGTGTCTTGCTCAGGGCAGGATCGTGGTACAGTCTGGGACCTACAAGTAAAAGGATTTTCTGAACAGTCAGTGCTTGCTGTGTGCCAGTGTGGTTCTTGTCTCAGGATCAGAGACTCGCTATGGCATAAGAACACATTCCGGAGAGGAGTCAGGAGAGGTGGGCATTGCTCATCTTCTTAAGATTTATTCTGTCTTCTGCTTTCCGTTTTCCACTTTGGGTTTTTCTTTTTTCAGACCTGGTCTCATGCAGTCCAGGCAGGCCTTGAACTTGCTATGTAGCCAAGGCTGACCTTGGACTGCTGACCCTCTAGGTGTGGAGGAGAAAGTCTACGCCACCACAGCCAGAGTGAGTTTATATCTCAGAGTTCAAAATAATAAGCATTTATTTCTAGAAGAAGAAAAAAATGTTCATAATCAGTCAATATCCCCCCAAATCCTGTCATTTCTAGAGACAAGAGCTAGGAAAGAAAGAAAGAAAGAAAGAAAGAAAGAAAGAAAGAAAGAAAGAAAGAGAAGGAGGAAGAAGAAGAAGAAGAAGAAGAAGAAGAAGAAGAAGAAGAAAGAAAGAAAGAAAGAAAGAAAGAAAGAAAGAAAGAGAAGGAGGAAGAAGAAGAAGAAGAAGAAGAAGAAGAAGAAAGAAAGAAAGAAAGAAAGAAAGAAAGAAAGAAAGAAAGAGAGAAGAAAGGAAGGAAGGAAGGAAGGAAGGAAGGAAGAAAGAAAGAAGAAAGAAAGAAAGAAAGAAAGAAAGAAAGAAAGAAAGAAGAAAGAAAGAAAGAAAGAAAGAAAGAAAGAAAGAAAGAAAGAAAGAAAGAAAGAAAGAAACTTCATGGTGGTGGTGGTGGTGGTGTGTGTGTGTGTGTGTTTTCAAAGAACCACAACAGAGATTCATGTCTCTCCCATGAGAAGGTCCTCTGCCTCTGCACCTCTCTCTGGCTCAGCAGGCAGACCAGCTTTTCTTTATTCTGATCCAGAGGCCTTTCCTAGCAGACTGGTTCCTTTCATACAAACCTCACCCATCCCCATTAGCCACTTTGCATTCGGAGATGTATCAAGCAAAACATGAAGTTGGCACAAAACAAGGAATGGCGTGTGAAGTGCAAAAGTCCCCAAATCTACTGTGTCTCCTTATTCTTGCAAGGATGGAAACAGGGCAGCAACGTTGGGAACATCCACCCATCCAGGTCTCTGAACAAGAATGTGAGTGCGCATGTGATAGATACCAGCAAGCATGGTTTGTCAGCTCCAGACATCAGCAGCCATCTCATGCTGACTTCCCTGCTTGGCCTCCAGGAGGGGGCTAAAGCAGCAACATTCAAGTGGGTATTAGGCTAATGACAGGCAGGCCATCCCAAGGCTAAGTGTTCAGAGGGGTATGTAAGGTTGCTTTTATTGAAAAGTGCCATTGGCTCATTTATTCACCCTTATTTGCCCACCTTAGGTTAGATGTGATATTATAGCTTAAAAGGATACCAACTCCTCTTACGTACTGTACCCCTTACCATTTAGACTCATGCTAGACCTTGAGTGTCCAGTTCAAACTCTGCCTCTTCCAGGAAGCCATCTGAGATTTCTCCTATGCTGGACCCCTGTTTGTTCCCAATGGGACACCCTCTGGCTTCCACTGTACGTGTCCTGTCCCCAGCACATGTCAGCGCCACGGCATGAGAAGAGAATCTAGCATATCCAGTCATAACTCAGTTGGTCTCTCCTGATCAGCTCTTGAAACACAGGATTTAAGGCTACTGGAAAGTGGGTTATCTTCCAAACACACTGAGATTTAAGCCATTTGGGTTTAAATATATGGAAAACAGTCTTCTTGGCTGCGGGTGATATTTACATTCAGTGTGTAATAGGCAAATTCAGTTGGGGAAAGACATATGGGTAGCCATCTGGATTATTTGGGCACACCCTGAAGTAGGGGAGTGTTGGGTGGGCTGGGAGACCGGATGACCCAAACACCTGTGGCTCTGGCCTTTGCTGTCAGGGTAAGCAGCCTTCCTGTTCCTGTAGGTATCAGAGGTCATGTCCTCCAACCTCTATGCTAAGTATGCCTTAGACTTGGGGGCTGGCTTCTCCTGCAGATAACATGGGGTAGAGATGAAAGAGTTCCATTTGGGGTCTCCCAGCATCAAAGCAGCCAGGTTTGCTCAATACAGTGAATAACTCTCACTGTTTCTGAGGGCAAAGTTTGGGCAGGAATTAGCTGTAGCTTCTTTTAACTCTGCACAGGTGGTTCACAGGGGACAGATGCCCACACCAACAACCACACACCGCTAGTTTCTCTATTGAAAATAAAGTGTGTGTGTTACAGGAGGTTTCCAAATAATAACAATGGCCTTTGATAAAGTTCCTTTCTTTTCCTCCTTTCTGTTGGGAATTCCCTTCCTTCTGGTACCTGTTGTTTCCCCTTATGGGCCTTTCAGAGAAGTGCCTTAATGCAAATTGTCAGTCCTTTTGAATAGAACAAGCAGGCAGAAAACTTTGTGCCCAAGAAGAATTATCATCCTGAAGAAACTATCATTTACCTCGCTTGAAGATCGTAGGATTTGAAAAGCTTGAACAATGATTACTGTGTTTACTTAAAAACAAAAAACAAACAAACAAAAACCCTTCACCTAATAGAATTCAAAATAGTCCTTTCTTATTATTTTGAATGTTTCGCTTCAGTTTTGTAAAATGCACATATTTTCCTGCCCAATCAGATTTAAAATTTTTTTGGCCTCAATTTAAAGAAAATGATCTTTCATGTTTTTAAAAATAAAGAATGGTTGGAAAGACTTTCCTTTTTCAGACAGCTGTTTAAAAATCCGTATACCCTCCACTTACTTCAGAGAGCAGAACAGCCATGGACGCTCCAAAGATGGTTTTTGAAATGGCACAAATCTATATGTGAGTATTTCTACAATTATTGTACAGCAGAAGCGGTGGGATTTCCTACCGAGGAAATCTGCAAGGGAGAACCAAAGTCTGGGGAGCACTGAAGGGGATTTTAACATCCAAACAAAAGCAGCATCACCATGGCTAGGCATTCTCTCACCCAGAGGAGAAACAATTAATAATTTGCATATGCTCATGACACAAATTAAAGACAAAAGACCCCTCAAGGGCTATGGTTCCTGCTCAGCTCTCAGCGTGACGCAAGGTTTCAGCTCTAAACTGCTCCAGCTTCCAAATGAATAGCATTAAGCTCCATAACCAAAAATAGGGGTTGTGGGCCCTCTGGCCTATTCCCACTGTAGAATCCTGTTCCCAGTCAGAAACATCTCCTAGTCTCCCTGTGAGCTTCTAGGCGAACATAATGTATAGTCCCAAGGGGAAAAAAATAATGTATATACTTTGCCCTTTTTATTTTAATGGCCAAACATTGTAATGCTAGCTAAATACAAATTCTCATCTGTTAATAGGTTCTTTTAGTTTGTAATAAATAGGAATGCTAATGACTAAAATTTGGTATTTGGTATGCATTAGCTTTTGTGAGCTTTTCTTTACAGCCTTCATTGACATGCAATATGGCAAGCTTCCTTTGAAACATATTTATAAAATAACTACAGTATAATTAAACCAACAAAGCCATCTTTTAAGTAAGCTTAATAGCTCAGGTTTTTTTTTTCATCTCTAAAAAATTTTTTAAAAAGAAAAATAGTTATGCCTCAATCCCACTCTACGTTTTATTCTGTGCATCTAATATTTCCTTTGCAGCTACAATCTGTGCATATCTAACTCTTTTTGACAACCGTGATTATTAATAAAGAGCTCATGAAAGATATACTTCATAGCTTCTTCAACAAGAATAGGTTTTTTTTGTTAATGGAAATTGTAACATATCTTGACAGATACAATATATAAGATGTGCCTTTATTTTCTTAATTGTTAATTTTGCTGTGTTGAATACAGCCGATATGGCAGGTAATAATCAGAGTGGATGCTATTCTATACAACGTAACCAAAAATATTTTAATGATATAAATGCAACAGATAAATAAAAGGAATTATGTTTAATTTTGCTTCCTGCACTTGCAGTTTTTGTTGTTGTTGCTGAGGCTACGGGTTGGGGTTTGTTTAACCGAAGAAACCACGAGTTGCAAATACACCCCTCTCTGCCCTTGGCCACTTCAGCATTCCGGGTGCGCAGGGCCCGGCTCAATGCAAAATCGGGATACACAGTGGTTCAAGTTCACCGATTTATGTGTAGTTTGTAAACCCTTCCACTCTCCCCAGAATCCCAAAGATACCAAGGCTTGGTACTGGAGCCGCCAGAGCGTCCTCAGGCCTCTCTTTTCCCCCTCGGACCTCTCCTCTCTGCCCGCACTCTTCTTTCCCTTCTTAGGAAACTCCGTCCTTGTGGCCGAGAAACTGCCGAATCCTCTACGCAGCCCCCTGCGCAGGGAATAAACACAATTGACACCACTGTTATAATCTTTATTTAAAACAGTTTCCAGGGTTACAAATTGCAGTGCCTCGTATGCAACAGGTTCATCCGAAGCGGTATCATTACAGATGAACTGTAATGTGTAGGATTAAAATAAAAAACGTAAGGGATTAGGTAAAATGGGCCATGCTTGAGAAATAACGCCCAAGCGCATCTCTACTGCAGACAGAGGGAACCTGTGAAGACGCGGGGCGTTGCGATGCTGCGGAGCACAAAGCTGGACCCTCGTTCTGCAAGCGCTCAGGGGCGGTGGTTCTGGAAGGACCAGAGCGCCTAGAAGCTGGAAGGTGAGCCTTCTGGGGCGCCGAGGAGGAGACACTGGGCTCCCGATGATAGGAAGGGCCAACGGCCAGGGGACTATACAAGTGGACACCGCGGGCAGGCTTGTGGTCCGGCTGGGGACGACAGACAGCGCGGCGCCAGGGACACGGTCCCATTGCCTTGCAAAGAGACCTGCAAGCGGAGATGGGGACAGCATACCTGGGGGGGGGGGGGGTCACTGGGTTTGTACATGTGACTGACATGACATTCAAGGTCCAAGCTTGAAAGGGTCTCAGAAGGAGTCCATCCTCTCCATTGTCCCCACTCTTTGGCCGAGTCCGAAGCACAGGAACCGCCACTCGAGCCACGTGCGCCCGTCTGAGCCCAGACCTTGAGCCTTCACAGCCCATTGAGGTCCTAAACCATTCCCGGCCACCTCCCCTGCCCGATGATCTTTGTGTCCTCTGGCTCCAGGAAGACCCCGGAGCCCTCCTGTCCCCTCTGCTTCCTGCAGAACCTGAGCTGGCGGCGAGGCGGAGGCTAGATTGTGGCCTGAGCTGGGCCACGGCCTAGGGCGGCTGACACAGCCACGAGGGCTATTTGTGCGTCTGGGTGGAAAGCTCCGGGCTGGAAAAACAAACAAGGCCACGGCGCAGGGACTTGGAGGTTGGCTGGGGGCTGGAAGGAAGTGTGCAATGTGGCCAGAGAGGGAAACAAAGGCCTATCCCCAACCCGGTCACCCCGCAGTGACCCTAGACCCACCCCGCTGAGTCGCGGGGCTCCCGGGCCTCTACTCTGAGCGGGCCGCGCAGCTCCGCCAGCGCACACCAGGTGCTCCGAGCCACCGTTGTCGCCGCCGCCGCTCCATCGTCTGCTCTCCCGCAGACTCCATGGAGACCCAGCGGGCAGCCTGGCCGGAAGGCGCGATGGCCAGAACAGCAGACAACGAAGCCTCATCCCACTACGGAACGCCAATCCAGCAAGGCTTAGAGGAAACCTTGTGGCTAACCTTCATCAGAGAACCAGGCGACTCTGGGTTCACTGCAGCCAAAGCCGTGCGAGCAGTTAAGGAAGAAGAGAGCGAACTAGAAAGTAGAAGGAAGAAAAAGGTGGAAGAAAGTAGAAGAAAGCTTGCGAGAGAAGGGCCCTGGCTAAGGCGGCAAGGGGAAGGGGCTGCTGCAAACAGCTGTTCCTCATACATATTTCATTACACAATCAGATAATGCGTCCCACTACCTTCTCAATTATTCACAGATAAACATTTTCAAGACGTTTTGACATCTGTCTTGGTGCCTGCTATTAATTTAGTAATCACTGTAGTTAAAAATGTATGGGATTTTTTTCCGTCGGAATACCTCCTCTCTGAGCGCAAGCCCAGGGTTGGGCTGAGGCAGAGAGCCCGGGCCCTGTGATAGTGAAGACACCTTGGAAGGCGAGGTCCCATCTCTAGAGCATTGACGCTGTTGAGGAAAGTATTAAAGGGGTATCTGGTTATTTTAATTTATTCTTGAAAGTAATAACTGTCATATCACACACACACCGGATATTATCCTATGACAACTCTAGACCCACAAGGCGATTAGCCCTTTGCCCTGGGCAATAGAAATGGTTTCACTCATCAGTGGTTGTTGAGAAAGTGTGGACAACTTGATAGGATCACACCCATGCAATGCATATTTTCATAGACGTACATGAGAGATTTACAAGGCACAAGAACAAAAGCCTAACAATTACAGGTGCTATCAAGAGGTCATAGACCTCCAAAGTTTTGCCCCTAGTTCTATGTCCTGGGCAGAAGGCACAAGGATAAGTAAAGAAAATACATTATATCCTATGAAGTGTGTGGAGCAGTTGGGGTTATGAGAAAACAGTTGATCTTTCCTTGAGAAGCGAATGCTACAAGTGTTCTAGCTAAACCCCCATAAACAAATTTTTTTTTAAGTTAGAGTTCGAAAATTGTCCTAAGACTGGAAAATCAGAAGAAACATTTCCAGTTCTAAAACGCTGTGGTTTGTTGTGAGAAAGGCTCTAAACTTCTTAGCGAAGTAGAGGGTGTTCAAAGCCAGCCAGTGTTCGGCATCCTAAGCTAGAAGGAACCAAAGCAACGGTTTGGCTCAGAGGATGCTGTGTCTGCATTCACTTCCGTCTTTCAGTTACAGTCTCCTCCCGAGGAGCATCAGCAGGTGACTCCCATTGGGGGTAAGATAAAAGCGACCTGGAGAAAAACAGCGCTGAAAGAACCTGCCCTCCCAAGAAAGATTCTGATTGTGTGGGCTTGAAGTTGATTTTCACAGTTTATTGTTCAAAACACAATCAAGAACAAATTCACAAAAATGTCCAGGAACTCAATGTGTCTTGGAAAAGTGTAAGAGCTGTTCACAAAAGGGAGGAAAAAAAATCTTCCCCATGCCCACCCTCTGTCTCTTCAGTGGACAGTTACATCTGTTGCAAGGCGCCCTGCAGCAATGTCGGGGGATCACTTCTACTTTACAACACAGGCTCTCTTTTGCTCCTTAGAGAGTGGTTCCTGGACGCGTTAGTCTAGGAGGTAGCTCTCCTTCCCGCTCCCCTCCTCCCTCCTCCCCTCCCTCCCTTTCCTTAGTTGTTTCTTTTAAAGAAATGGTCCAAGACTCACACCTACTACTTTAAGAGCTCGGAGAATGAGCTCAAGAGAAAATGAGGTGAGGTTGGAGGGCAACGGGTTCTGGGGGTGGGGGCTGTCTCTTCTAGAGGGAACTGGGGCAGCCATTGTCTGGGACAGTTCCCCAGTTCCCCAGAAGAGGTGACAGAGAAAACAAGTCAGGACACCTTACGCCTAGTCCCAGAACCACTGTGGGAAACCCTGGTGGTGGAACCTCTGCCAGGCCAGGTCCTCGATCCCTGCCTGGAATAGAGGAAGTTGAAGACTTCTCAGTATCTCACAAAAGAAAATGAGTTAAATACATAATTTAGCTTGATCTAGCATATTCCTTGTGGATTTATTTGATGTACATGGGATTGGGCTATAGTTTTTATATTTGTTTTGTTTTTCTTTTTTTTTCTTTCTATTTTTTCAGATCTCAGAGGAGAAAAGGGGGACAAAACAGGGCTTTCCCCTATCTGGAAGCTTCCTTAGAACGGAATGTCCTCATTGGAGATTGAGAATCTCTTGTTATCTACTGGAGGCCTGTGCTGTCTACTCAAGCCCTATTCCAGAGCACAATTTCCCAGGCAAAGGATGAAAAAAAGACAACAAGCAACAGAAATAACCAAACCAAAAAGAGTCTTTGCTGTACTGGCCTCTTCTGGGTGTCTCCAAACAGAGCAGGTATGGGAGCCTAAAGGCAGCCTCTGGGGCAGATCATTCCTTGGCCCTTTCTTCAGAAACTTTCCATACAGAAGAGTCAACGAAGGTTTTTCTCCAGGGCCACTGGGCATCTTGCACTGTACTCTGTACTTGTACTGTACTCTGGTGGATCCCACTCTCCTTGGCTTCCTGTACATCTCTGTGCGTGTCTGGGCGTCACTCCAAGCGGACATGGTAGCTTTTGTCTGCATCTGGACAACAAGGTGTATGTGTTCATGCATTCCATCCATTCCTTCGACACATCTTTATTCCTCCAGTACTGTGGTTAGCGTTCCTAAAATTTCCTAAGTGTGTTCTCGCACACTGTACCTTCTGTGAACACACATGCCAGATGAAGAGGAGACCTTAGGGATCTGTGTTGGGGAGAGAAGGTGTACAATGGGAGGTTCTGGACTTTGGGTAAGCTGTAAGGTTGGTTAGTGTCCTAGGCACCCTAGGCTTTTTTTTTCCTCCACATCTTCCTCTACCCTAGTAATAATAATACTTATTATGCTAACCTTTAACAAGAAGGAGTGACCCTCTGACCCTCTGCCACCTCACAGGATGGATTCAGGACGGGTGCGACCCACTTCTAAAACCTCCTCTGGTAGACATTAGCTCTGAACAGCCAAATGAGAGGCAACTGAAGTCTTACTGTGTTTAGGCATCCCGGCTGGCATCCCGGCCACCATCGTCCTGTGTTGGCCTGGGGCTCAGGAGAGAGCAGAAGCTCCGGTAGTTAACCTCGGGGGTCCTCTAAGCAAGCACCGTGAGCATTAGGGGGCGAGACTCTCCTTCTTGGTGTCCCAGGCACAGCTGCACTTACAACTGCAAACTAACAGGGCCCGCCCCCTCGGCTCCTCCTTAAACCCTTCACCCCAACTTTAAGCTCCCAGTAGGAGGGCCAGAGCTAGAGTCACTGCCCCCCCACCCCCCATCGTGGGGCAAAGCCACTTTTCAGGGTCCCAAGAGGGACCTAAGGTCCTGGTAGCAGAGCAGAGTATTGAAAACAGTTATTCCTAGTTTCTCAACAACCCTAAGCGATGTATTCCTCCGCCGCCTTCTCTCCTCTGGCCTGGGCAGCCTGTATTTTCACCTGCCCGCGAGAGAGCAGGCTTTGGGGCGTGCACAGAGAAGGGTGTGCGCGAACATGTTCGCGTGCTGTTGGAAGTGGCTTCGGCGAAGCTTCTAGATGTGAGGATTTTTTTTTTCCTTTCCTCGATTGAAGATGACTTGCGACTAACTTCAGGTAGTGCATTCTTAAGGGACGAGTATTAGTCCGACTGTCGTCTATGAGTTTTTCCTGCGCGTTGGCGCTGAGTGAAATCACCTCTCCCCATCCCTCAAGCAGCCTCCGCGGCTGAGTGAAAGGGCCAGGCCCTGAGATCTGTGTGGCTGGAGTTCTTAATGCTTGCTCCAGAGATCTGATTCAAAAGTCCAGGCTGTTTGGTAACCTTGCAGGGTCAGGAAGGAGAAGGAGATCTTGATAACCACCCCGTACTCACGCCAGGGAGGAGTTCTAACCTCGACACACAGGACCTTCGGACCTAACAGCCTTGCAATCTCACTCCCAACCCAATCTGTGATCCGGATTGGCGGCGGCGGGTGGGAGGGCTGCTGAGGGAGTTAGGTTGACACAGGATGGAGGTGGAGGTGGAAAGAGCGAAGAAAAAGAAGCAAGATTGGATGAGGATGTGCAGATGGGTGAGAATGAGGTGGAGATGGAGTTGGGGTTGCATCGCAGGGCACCAACTATTCACCCTTCTATGGAGAGGTGCGTCTGGCTGCTCCGTTACCCGCCCCCCCCCCGCCCAATAAAGCTAATGATGTAGTGATTTAGGAGGGGTGAGGGGCTGGGCGAAAGGAAGGAGGGGAGGGGATGGGGGGGGACGCGCGCCCCAGGAGCGAAAGCAAACTGCTAGCTGCAGAGGCGCTACCGCAGTTCAGGCTTCCCAACAGGTTAGCTAGCCTAGGATCCACCCGGTATTTCGCAGGAAGGGGGGGGGGGCGTTGAGATAGCTAGAGGAGGGGAAGCCTTCCTGGAGGACAGAGGGAGGGAGAGAAAGAGAGACAGGAGCTAGAGCGCGCGCGCGGAGCCCTTTGAAAGGACTTACACTTCCTAATGAATATTTATCCGCCGCTGCTACACGCTCCCGGCTTCTCTTACCTTTCTGCAGGTAAGATCTTCCCTGTTCCCCTACCCTGGTGTGTGTGTGTGTGTGTGTGTGTGTGTGTGATCCGGAATTCCCACCCCTCCCCACACTCGGGCGCGGGTGGTCAGTCTTTGGCCGACGGGGTGAGGTGAGGGGTAAGGTGGCTTCTCTGTGTGCGATGGGTCCCGCACGACCAACACAGGGTGGGGGGCACTACCTGTGTAGGACGAGAGGGAGAGAGAGAGAGAGAGAGAGAGAGAGAGAGAGAGAGAGAGAGAGAGAGAGAGAGAGAGAGAATTGAGATTGTGCGCCCCCGAGCGCGCGTCTGCTCTATGCGCGCATTAGGGACATTTTTGGACTTTTCTCTCGGACGCCCCGGATCTCTTGCCTTTGCCTTTCTTTGGTTCCCCTCCCTCCTCTTTTGGCCTCCTCTACCTCCTCCCCCACCTCACCACTACCCTCGGTTGCAGAACCACTCCCCACTCCTCTGCCCGGCTTTGTGCCACTGGCGCGCATCCCTCCAAGCAGTCTCTCGCGTCTCCCACAAAGAGGATGGAGAGCTCTTTTTCCTCTGTGACCCCTACACCAAGACCTCTGATCCAGGGGTCCCTCGACCCCTTTCCTGCAGGTTCAAATCTTGAGGTTCTGCTGCGCGCTGTCTCCTTCCCCCCTCTTGGGACGCAGAGGCTCAGTGCCAGAAGCTGAGAGTAATCATTGGTGATTGGAACTCCGGGGTACCGGGTGAGGCGTCACAAGGGATCTACTAACCTGGAACCCCAAGCCAGAAAGCCCCCATGGTAGGGTGCAAGTACCCTGCCACCCCGCCCCCAACACCCGAGCCACCGTTGGCGGGAGGAGCCCAGAGAACTCGGACCCGCCTAGGGGGAAAGAGGGAGGGGAAAGGGAAGGGGTCGGGGAGGAGCTGTTGATTTACACGGAATTCTTTAAACAGACTTACCCAGCCACCTGTTGAGAATCAGTCTGGGGTCGGCCAGCTCCGGATCTGCTCGAGGTGGACACACAAAAGCAAAAGCCAAGCTGGGAAAGTAAATTTCTTTGGCTATGCCAGACGCGGCAAGCTAGGCTAACAACCTTGCGCTAGGGTAGCAAGGCTGTAAGATCCAAGAGGGGGTTGTCGCAAGAAGACCCACTACTCCAGCGTCCGCCCCTATCCCACGCCTCCTCAGCCTAGAGGCCAGGACTCAGGGCTCCTGAACTCGGCGCTCAGGACTCAGCACCCTCAGTTCAACTTAAGCCGGGGCAGGCCTTCTAAGCCCTGCTCAGAAGTCAAGAGCAGCAGCGCCGCCGCTCCTCGCAGCCTTTCACGCTGCAGCCGCTTCTTATTCTTGTGCCTCGGCCTTTCTGGGCGCCCCCGGACAAAGCCCCCAGAACCCGGTCGCTCCCTTCCCGCTAAATCCCCTTCGGGGTCAGTGCGCTACCAGCACAGGGCCGCACGCCTCTCCTGCTAGCCGTGTGGCTCTTAAAGAGCCCCACACCCCTCCGCCCTGCGTGCTCCTCCGACCCCCGCCACCCCTCCCCTCTCCTCCGGATCTAGCCCCCCACGCCGTCGCCTGAAGTCCCTGCTGCCCCGACCCAATGCCCGTGGACTCCCAACCCCCTCCTTTCGCCTCCTCCCCTCAGCAGCCGGTGGGCTCGGAACTGAATCCTACCCTCCGTTTCAGGTCTCCCTCTCTCCTAGAGCACCCGCCCCTGACTTTTCTGCCGCTGCTTTTGCCCTTAGAACGGATCGTGACCTGGGCACTACTGTGGTCCGGCTCAGAGATGATCCTGGAGTTTATGCTTGGGTTTAGTTTAGGGGGTCATTGAATGGAAAGGGGGCTGGGCTCGGGAGTGGAGCCGAATGGAAGGAGGGAAGGGAGGAGGGGCCGGTCAAATAGACTTACACTCTGCAGTTCTTCTATTCCAGGACCTACATTGGTCTTCAGCAGTAGTTGAAAGCTGGCATTGAATGGGGTCTTGAGGTTAGCAATCTCACTCTGACCAGCGTAGGAGGGTGGGCTGGTGAGCATACGAAGATGGGCTTCCAGAAAGTCCTGAGTGGAGAACCGAGAGTTCCCTGCTCCACCAACCCAGCAAGTGCTAGGGGTACTCAAGAAGGGAGTGAAAGGGGACCTTGAGTTCCAACTGTCCAGGAGAAAGAACAATGGAGGCGAGAGGGCAGTGAGAGATGTCAACTCTTCCTGAGGAGTGAAGTGCAGTTTCTAATGGTTTCTTATATTAACTAGTTAGCTGTGTTCCTTGGCCCAAGAAGAGGAGAGAAGGAGTAGATGCTTGTCCTAGTGGGTGGCTGTCTCCACTCCCTTTTCCTAGGATTTTCCCCCTCTCGTCCAGGTTTTTTTGGGGTCCCAGTCTTGCCTAAGGAGCGTGGTCTTTCCTGGGCTAACTTCTTCAGACCTCTCCATGGCTATAAACGCAATGGAAGAGAGACCAGGGATGGGATTGTGTGAAACTGGAAGTCATTCTCCGAGGGGTGTGAACTGAACCTGCCCATCCTTTCTCAAATACAGGCCTAGAGTTCTAGTTGCCTGGAAGGTTGACCTTCCAGAAAGTGTGAGGCCACCTGGGGAGAAGTGCCAGGCCTCCTGGGGAGACCAGAGCAAAGGAATTTGAGGGGGGAGTGGAAAGCTGACCCTCCCCTGTGTACCAGCCCTTCTGACGTTCTAACACTAGTCCAGATGCACCTTTAAGGAGCTGGGCTGGTTAATTGATTTACAGCTGGCCCTGTGGGGGAAAGTTCGTGGTACCCACGGGTGAGCTAGACCTAGTGGCTGTAAAATCCACTTCCCTACTTTCCCACTCACACAACCATTTTTAGCTTGCATACTCCAAGTAGCTGGCTTCTTTCTCCAGGGGCTAGATCACCGTGTAGCCAGCTAGACTGGGTTTGTGCCCACCCTCCTGGGCCCGGTGGTGGGAGGTGTTCAGGTCCTAGACGGAGCCAAACCCCTCTTGTTTGAGGATGTGGGGGGTGGAAGGGCCTTTAGCGGGCGGCGGGGCTCATTAGGCAGAGCGGGGTGCCGAGAGGTGCGCGCTGCCGGCCCCAGAGGCCGCCTTTGAGCCGTCGGGGCGGCTTCATTAAGCAGCGCTAACAAGGCGTACAAATGCCGGGCCCAGCAGCTTTTTTGCAATGGTGGGGCCTTAGCAGGGCGCCAGGCTAATGAGGGTCACTCAAAGGGGCTGATCAAATATTCAAATTTCCCCTCACGCCGGGAACTTTTATGCACCAGGAAAGTTGAGGCAACTGAGCTGTGTTTACTGTCCAGAAGGACAATTACGTGGAAGCCTGGTGCCCGGAGGCTAAAAAAGGGAGGGGATATAAGGGGGAGGGAGCAGTTGTTGTTGTTGTTTTTGTTGTTGTTGTTGTTGTTGTTCAAAGGAAAGTAATCGGAGTCCCTGAAGGGCTTCGGGGCCTCTCCGCCTGAGTACTGCGCTCCCCTGCGCCCTCCCTGGCGGTCTGCTCCAAGCTCCTTCGTTTGCAGCTTGCGGGGAGGCCCAGACCACCCGCTACCCAGCAATCTCTCTGTCTTCCAATGTCCTAGAGCCCGGAAGAGGCGTTGCCCCCAGGACAAACCTTCCTGACCGTTTGGGTCGGCTGTTCCGGGTTGAGCATGGGTGAACTGGGTGTAGCTGTCCCAGGCCTTCTGGGACTCGCTTTCCTGGGCTTTCCCTGTAGCCCCAAACAAGGAGGAAGTGTGCTTCCCGCAAAGTCCTCTGACTGTATGAGACGTTATCAAGGCTGGGTTGCAGCTGATATTTGTAAATAAATGCCCCGCAGAGCAGGACTGAACACTCCCCAATTCAAATGCTGCATTTCTCCCCGCAGATCCGGTAGGCCAGGGTTGAAGGGTGGCGACAGATTTATCTGTGCAGGTGACCTCTGTGGGTACCAATGCCATAGATCCACCAAGTCCCCAGTCCTTGAGTCTGAGAGGAGAGAGAGAGAGAGAGAGAGAGAGAGAGAGAGAGAGAGAGAGAGAAGAGATCTAGAGGCCCTACAAGCCAATCCCCTAGGGTTTTGTGGCTCTGAGAGTATCGGAGTGCAGGCGGTGCTCAGCATCCCACCCACTCTGGAAGTGCCCTGGGCTCCATTCCGAGCCCTCGCTTTACCCACCCCAGATCAGGGAGCAAAGCAGCCTGGGTCCTTTGCACCAGCTCCTCTCACCAATGCTCAGCGAATGGGATTTTGGGGAGACTCCAGAGGTTCACAGACACCCTCTCCAAAAATGCACACACCCAAACCTTTTAGATCAAGACCCTGCGGAGCCTCGGCGGGATCCAGTCCTACAAAACGCATCAGGAACCACCCGCCCCGCCTCCCTGCTCAGCTTTCAGGACTCTCAACTTACCGGCTTCGGGAGGCAGCATAGGGCTTCCGGCCTGGGCTGGAGAAGCGCAGGCAGCGTTGTGGCCAGGAGGTGGGCTCAGAGGGCGGCGCAGAGCCTTGCTTGGGGAGAGGCTCTCGGACAGTCGGGGTTGCTGCGGGCCCGAGCCGGGTAGGGTCGCGCTCAGAGCTGTGCGCCCTGCCTGCGCCCTCCTCCCGGCTTAGCGCTTACAAGGCGCGGCCGCCAGAGAACTGCAGAGCCCCGCGGGTCCACCGGAGACCAGGCACTGGAGGGAGTATAGGGCTGGCCCCGAGCAGCATCTGTGATCCTTTTGCCTCAGTTCTTCATGAGTGGCGAGGGTTTTCGATTTCAGCGCTGTCGGCACAGCCCTCGGCACCTGCCCAGCCTCCCTCCAGGCCTGGATCCCCCCCACTCGGAGGCGGGGGGTTGCGGGGATTGGGAGGGACTGGCCGGGTTCACCCGCCCGCCTGGCGCCTGGGTCCCCGGCTCCGGGGGATGCAGTTTCGGGGTCACGAGCTGCTTTCAAAAAGTTGAACACAATATTCGGAAACCCACCCGTAGGAATTCTCCCCCTCCACACGCGGCACAATACCCACTCCCCTCCCCCTTTTCATTCCTTCCTCCCCCTGCTTCCTCCTCCTGCCCCTTCTCCCTCCCACCTTTCAGTCTATAATCCTTCCCCCTACAAGAGAAAGGGGTCCGGAAGAAAAGATGAAGTGTCTGTTTTTGTGTCCCAACCTTTGGGCTCTTTCTGGGCCCGCAAAGAGCGACCGCCCAGAGCCTTGCAGTTGAGCGGAAAAGCACTCCTGGTGCAGATGAAGATGTTTGGAGAGAGAGAGAGACCGCCAAAAGTGGGGCTCGACGGATCTACCTTTTAGGGTGAACATTATTCTGCCCTGGTCAGCGAGTTTAGGCCCCTGAGCTGCCCCCTGCTAAAGAGCCAGTATAGTCCCCTAGCCTAACCCAAACATTCGGTGTCACCCTCAAACCGAGTTTGCACTCCTCGGCCCTTTAAAACCTGGCACTGTCGGATCAAGGCCTAAGAAAGATCCGAGCTTGAGATTTAGGGCCTGCGACCATTTTGGCTCCAGCCTCCAGTTGGGTTCACGTTTAAATTCTCCCACAACTTCTTTTTTTCCACTTCTCCCTCATTGAGCTCTCCTGAGTGGTGTGTACCCGGCGCCGCGCCCCCAGATCTGCATCGGAATGTAGAAAAGATCTTTTTAAAAAAAGTTTTGAATTCCTCAATGATTTTTCTTCTGGAAAGGCAGCTTAGGATAATTATTTCAGCTTTATTGAGGGCAGATTAGTTGAAGTCTGGGCGCTGCGTTTCAATACGCGTTGTACATGGGCCGACAATGTGGGCATTGTTAGCTACTGTGTGTGAATCCATTCAACATATACACTTTTTAACACCAGTCCGAATCCTGTCTAAATATACACAGTGCGTAGGGAAAGATGTCTCTGACCCGGACAAATCTGCGTAAATCACACTTCCATAGTTACAGAAGCCTCACAAAGGGAGGCCGGCCTCAAGATGCAGATTACAACTTCTCACAAGCAACATACCTAAGAATAAATAAATGCCCGGGCCTGGCCCAGAGGCTGTGGTAGCCGCAGGCAGGAAAGACACTCTGAGTTCTTTGGACAAGGGGAGTCTGTTTCAGGGTTATGATATTGCTTTATGTATGGAGAATTTTGGCTTTAATTATGTATTGTAGTTATTTACATTATGAGCTTTCAGGCCTTGGGCGCTTACTCAGGGTGGCCTCTAAAGTTTCTGTATCTTTTGGGGGATGTTGGGCATGACAGGGGTTGTACCCATGGTAGGAAAAGTGGGCATCCTCCCCTAGGTCCAGAGTCCCTAGGTTTCTGGCCTCCTGTTGCTAGTCTACCACTGTGGGAGACAGCTGAAGTCTGGGGGGTGGGGGAACAAAGAGTGGAGTTGATTTTGAAGACAGAGAAAGTGTAATGTCTCCACTGTTATAAAATGCATAGTGATGGAAAACTTCACCAATGCTTGGCTGGGAGCAGAACTGTGCAATGGTGTGGAAAGAGTTGGGAAATGTAGTCCAAGGGCACTGACTGGCCAGGAAAGCCTCATAGCCTCCTGCTTGTTAATCTTAGCCCTGGCTTCAACTCCCTATGTACCATATTCTGTCTCCCAGATCTAGGCTCCCCCAGCAGCTTGCTACGGTGACTATGCAGTGAGCCTCGTCATCTCTCCTCTTTCTTCCTGACCAGTGGTCACATAGACAGAAGGAGGTGGCTGAGATACCATGTGCAAACCTTGCCAGGTCACCTGATCCCCAGCCTCATCTAAGGCTGCCTGGTGCTCCTGAGGCTGGAGTCTCTTCCTAACCCCAAACACTCCGTGTAACGAATAGCTCGCTGCATTCAACTACTCTACTCCTATTCCTTTTCGAATTTTTGATCAAAACTTCTTTGAGCAAGAGGAGGAGGAAGAGGAGAGAGAAAGAGAGAGAGAGAGAGAGAGAGAGAGAGAGAGAGAGAGAGAGAGAGGATATTAAGAGTTGCAAAGATTTTTTTTAATTCTGTTTCGCCCTCTTCTCCCTCACCCCCCCCCCCTCCGGCTAAGTGGTAAAACCGTCCTTACGTTCTCAGTATTGATTGGCAGGGCTGACAGTGATTGGCAGTGGTTGCCGTGGCAACGCCACAACGACACGCCACAGACCAATAGAAAAGCGAAACAAAATGTTTCAATGCTGCACTCACTGTGGATTTAGGGGAGATATTATGAGGCTGTTGTCATTAGGGCGATTGCTGTGGAATCGCTGAATCTTGACTCGGCCGTGGTTGGCTCTCGCTCTCCTCTCTCCCTCTCCCTCTCTCTGCCTCGGGCTCGCGCTCTCTCTCTCTCTCTCTCTCTCTCTCTCTCTCTCTCTCTCTCTCTCTCTCTCTCTCTCTGCGCGCGCGCACCGGGCCGCTCTCCTTCCTCCCTCTCTATGTGGCTGCGCGGGTGTGTGTGTATGTGGATGTGTGTGGGGTGTGGGTGTCCCTTACGTCCTTCCTCCTCCCCCTCCTTCTCCTTCTGCTCCCCCCTCCTTTCCATCTCCTCCTCCCCCCTCTCCTCTCCCTCCTCCTGGTCCTCATCGCCCCTCTCCTCCTCTTCCTCCCCTCTCTCTTCCTCTCCCTGAATTTTTTCCTCTCCTCTCAGGTCAGTCCATGGTATTCCGCTCCCCCCTAGATCTCTATTCCTCCCACTTCTTGTTGCCAAACTTCGCCGATTCTCACCACTGCTCCCTACTTCTGGCGAGTAGCGGCGGCGGGAGCGGTGCGAGCGGCGGCGGCGGCGGCGCGGGAGGAGGCGGCGGCGGGAACCGTGCGGGAGGCGGCGGTGCTGGCGGAGCAGGCGGCGGCAGCGGCGGCGGCGGCTCCAGGGCCCCCCCGGAAGAGTTGTCCATGTTCCAGTTGCCCACCCTCAACTTCTCGCCGGAGCAGGTGGCCAGCGTCTGCGAGACGCTGGAGGAGACGGGCGACATCGAGCGGCTGGGCCGCTTCCTCTGGTCGCTGCCCGTGGCCCCCGGGGCGTGCGAGGCCATCAACAAACACGAGTCGATCCTGCGCGCGCGCGCTGTCGTCGCCTTCCACACCGGCAACTTCCGCGACCTGTACCACATCCTGGAGAACCACAAGTTCACTAAGGAGTCTCACGGCAAGCTGCAAGCCATGTGGCTCGAGGCGCACTACCAGGAGGCCGAGAAGCTGCGCGGCCGCCCGCTCGGCCCGGTGGACAAGTACCGCGTGCGCAAGAAGTTCCCTCTGCCGCGCACCATCTGGGATGGCGAGCAGAAGACCCATTGCTTCAAGGAGCGGACTCGGAGCCTGCTGCGGGAGTGGTACCTGCAGGATCCCTACCCCAACCCCAGCAAGAAACGCGAACTGGCGCAGGCCACCGGCCTCACCCCCACACAAGTAGGCAACTGGTTTAAGAACCGGCGACAGCGCGACCGCGCAGCGGCGGCCAAGAACAGGTCAGTGGCGGGGACCGCGGCCAGGCCACCACAGGCTCCGGGCTAGAAAAATGGAAACGGGTGGAAACTCAGGCTGTCGGGGAATGGTAGAGGCGGCTGATCCAGTTCTGGAGATACCGGTGCTCTCTGGACAGTTAGAGAAAAGTTTCTGGTTGCCCTGGAACAGGGAACAACTGGCTGTGGGTTTATATACTGCTTTGCTCAAGAAGGGCTTTTTTTATCAGAGCCAGCGCTGTGTGAGCATGCCCCTGGTGTCCTCAACCCTCCGTGCCTGTCCCTAGGGGCCTTAAACCCCTCGCGGGTCTCTTCAGCCCTGGCACCAGCTAGAAGACTGGAAGGAAAGGAAAATACTACTTGCTATCTGATTATTTCTGTGCACCGCAAAAGGGGGGGGGCTTGGTTTAGAGGCGTCCATAGGAGTCAAAGAGGGGAAAGGAGGCCAGGGTTCCTGCCACAAAGAGAAGGCCGGTGGCCTCCATCCCTTGAGCTGGCACTGGACAGGAGAGGCAGGCCTGGAGTGAAGAGGCCTGGAGTGTTAGTGTGTTCATGGGTTTGAGGGGGTGGTGGTAGGAGTGAGAGCTTCAAGTCTCCCTATCGCCTCAGTTCAGGAGCATCCACTTGTTTTGGTCCACTTATTCGGGAAGCAAAATCGCAGGTGCAGTCATGGCAGGCAAGTTGGTTACAGACTCACAAAGTTGTTTGGTTCTGGTGGATCTTTAAAGCTCAATTGTGAGAAAGTAAAAAGAAAAAGGAGAGGACGGAGAGACGATTAGTCCAAAGGGAAAGGAGAGGAAAGAAGGGGGGTTGAGCAGAAGCTCTGGTACAGGCCTGGGAGCAGGGGCAACGGCTGCTGACAGTTGCTGGTGGCTGGAGACTTAGAGTGTGTGCCGGTTTAGGTGGCCCAGGCCTGAATCCACGTCCCTCTCATCTCTGCCTGTGGAGGCCACATTTCGTCAGATGGGGGGAGCGCCCATGACCAGTGAAAGGCTTCCAAGAAGGGAGACACTAGGTTCAGACAACTGCTTCGTCACCCAGAAAAGAGACACAGCCTGTCCTTCCCTCCTGTCTTCTCTTTCTACCCTTTTCTCCCCCCCCCCCCCCCATCTTTTAGCTTCCAACTTCCCTCTTTTCTCTTCCCCGTGTCCTGCGCCCTCTGCGTAGAGATCCAGAAAGGAAAGCGATGGGTGCTCTGAGGAGAACCCCTACAGTTCTGGGGTGTGTGCTTGGGAAGGCCGTGGCCTGAGCTTCTGTGGAATATCTGGTTCTCCGGGTTCAGTTATTTGAGCCTCGGAGGCTGCAGAAGAAAGCGAAGCTCTTCCCCACTGTCTGCTGGTCCCGGCTCAGGGTCCTTTGCTGCCTGCCCAGGTCTCTGCAGGAGGCTGGTTTGGGAGTCTGCCCTTCATCTGAGGCCTTCCTTCCATCTGGAACGCTTCCCTGGGCTGGGAAACCGGGAGCTCGGACTTGAGTTAGGAAGTCTCTGCGGTACTCAGGGGGCAGCTGGGAGCCTGTAAGAACACAGAGCCCCGTTGAAGGCTGTGGCTAGGGGCACGCCACGCGGGAGGCCGCTGTTGTAGGGGAGTGCGGGTCCAGTCGGGCCAGGCTCCCCGCGGTATGAGCGAGGGGAGCAGGGTGGCGGGCCACCGAGTCAGGGCGGGCATGGCTCTCTTGTTCCCCGCAGGCTCCAGCATCAGGCCATCGGGCCGAGCGGGATGCGCTCGCTGGCCGAGCCCGGCTGCCCCACGCACGGCTCAGCAGAGTCACCGTCCACGGCGGCCAGCCCGACCACCAGTGTGTCCAGCCTGACGGAGCGCGCGGACACCGGCACTTCGATCCTCTCGGTAACCTCCAGCGACTCGGAATGTGATGTATGATAGCCAAGGCCGCCCTACTCCTCCCCCTCCTCCCCTTCCACCTTCCCCTCCTCTTCGTAACCCTGCTCCTCTTCCTCTTCTTCTACTCCATCCCTAGAACAAACCGAAATCAGGATACACAGACAGATACACACACAAGTCCATACACACTCCCACCCCAGCCAAAAATATATTTAAAAAAAAACAAGAAAAATAAATTAACCTCAAACCATCAACAACCCCACCACCACCTACTACCACGGCCACCCCAAAGGACCGCGACGCCAACAGACAGTCACAAACGCTGATGTTGCGGGCAGAAAGCATAAAAGAGGTGACAATTGTATACTTTCTAGGACAAGCACGGCTTCTCCTTTTGGTTCCCACGGACCCGGCACCCCACCTGCATGACGATTTATTTGTATCTGGGAAAATATTCTCTCTAGTTTAAAATGATTTAAAGAGACTATACAAAAAAACAAAAACAAAAACAAAAAAAAAACACCACCACCGCCGCTGCGACAAGACGACAAAAAGCAGACAAAAAGAAAAAAATCTGACCTCTCCGTTTTGAATTTGTTGTTTAAAAAAAAAAAAGGAAAGAAAGATAGGAAAAAACTCCTCGAGAGAAATAGCAAATGTTTCTACCTTCTGTTGCTCTTTTCTCCTTTGGCCCTCTCTCTCTCTCTCTCTCTCTCTCTCTCTCTCTCTCTCTCTCTCTCTCTCTCTCTGTTTTTAAGTCCAAGTATTGGTCAAACAAAATGCAATCCTCTGTTTTTGTTCAGCCGACAATCATTTTCTTCGTAAGCACCTTTTTCTCTCCACTCTGTCACTGCCTGTGTGGGTACTGGTTATAAATGTGGAAAAAGAATAGTTATGACTGTAACAGATTTTTATTTTTATTTCAAAATTTTATATGAATTATGTATATCTTAATGATCGGTCATTTTCCCAGTTTGTAATATATGTGTAGAAATTGCTTGTATATGATCCCTGCTTTTTTCTCCTCTCCCTTCTCTCTCTCCTCCCTCCTTCCCTCCCACTCACCTCTTTCCTTTTGGGGATTCTCGGCGTCGACTTGGCGATCGAGGTTTGGCGAGGTGGCCAGGGTTAGAGAGAGAGAAAGAGAGAGAGGGACCCTGTCGCTAGTGAAAGCAGAGAGTGAGACCGTAGTATTCTTATGCAAAAGCTATTCAAGTTTTTCCTAGCCGCTTTGGAGGCCCCATTCACTCCTGTAGAGCGCTTTTACTGTTATCTTAACTGCGTGTTTATCTATATGTAAAAACTTTCTAAAGCAAATACAGTATTCTCCATTTTCTTATCACTCCCAGAGACTGGTGTTTGTGTCCGCCCTGGCAAACAGCTCCCGGGTGCTGTAACAGCCCAGCTTCCCGCTTGCTCTCTCTAACTCGCTGGCCGCCAGAGCCAGAGCCGGGGAGGGGGAAGGATGCCAAATGTGAGTGGAAAACTGGAAACAAACACTTGCTTGGGGAAAGGGAGCCCAAACAGGATCCCGAGGGAAAGGCAAAGGGGGCATGAGGGTAGGGGGTTACAACTAGTTTCTTCCATGACAAGATGTCAGGCCTGAATCCTCCCCGGAGTGCTGTACCCTGGATTTGCTGCATCTCGCGGCGCTTGTGAGCCCTTGGAATGTTTGGTAGCCTTCTAGTTGCCTGCTTTTTAAAAAGGAGAAACCCTAAGGCTCCCTAACCCAAGCGACCGTCCTAAGCACAGCTGCAATTCTATTTTCCTTGTATTTTTTTTAATCTCTCTCTCTTTTTTGGAGGAGATGTAAAGTGGTTAACTAGGGCCCAGATGAACAAGGGTCGGGAGTGGGTGGGAGAAGGAGGCAGTTTTCTGACTTCAGGGCCTGAAATGCGGTTGCTCTCCCTCCCACCTTCATTGGCATCCTTGTCCGACCGAGTCACCTGTCTTAAGATTCTGGATCTATGTGTCTGAAAAAAAAATGTCCTTGTCTTTTGGGATCACCTGGAGTCCCTTAGTTTCTGAAGGATTTTTGGTTCGTTTGCATGGTAAAGGAAAACCAGTAACAAAACAAAAAACTACCCCTTGCTGACCACGTTCCTCTGCTGGCCCCAAGCTTTCCTGGCCGGCTGTGGCCGCACAACTCCCGAGGAGAGCTGGCTGGGAGGAAGTGGTTCTGCTGCTCTGGGCCAAGGCGGCCTGCGCGCTTGAGAAGGGGCCAAAGAGGTGATTTCAGAAAACTTGCCTTCACTTGAAAAGTCCAATTTCAAAGCTAGGGGGGATTAAAAAGAAACCAGTCTGAAATTTAGCGACCGCTTCCAAACTAATTTCGACTTCCGTTTCCCTTTTGTCTTTATTCCCAACAACACCAGGGGTTTTACGCGAGCCGCCCTGGGTAGAGGGTCTGACTGGCCTGGAGGTGTCTTAGGTGCACAAGAGCGCATGCGCTTACAGGAGGTGGAGGGTTCCATAGGGGGTCTCTTCTTAGAAGTAGGGCATCCAGCCGACCTCCCCAGCTGGCCTGGCACACAGTGTCAGAATCTCTGTGTGTGCCCACTGCCCGTAGAAGCAGCTCTGTGCAGCCCACATTTCTGACAACGCCAGGAATATGGAAAAAGGCCATCTAAAGCCACCAGGCTTGGACCTCCATTCTGTCACCTGCTCTTCACATACTTGACCCAGAACTTGGGCCTTTCAACCCAAAGAAATGGCTGCCTTGGTATAAACAATGTGGATGGTCCCAGAGCAGGGAATAAACCAAAACGGAGGGGGGTGAGGGGGGTGGAAGGAAGGGGCTATCGTTGCTACAGTGATTTCTGGAGCATACTAGACCAGTGACATCAGGAACAGGGACCTTTTTGTGTGAGAACAAAGGGGAAAACTTGAGTCACACTTCTTTCTATCATCATGGACTGCAGAAAAAGCAAGTTTGGGTCCACCCATTGCCTCTTCCTCCACTGAAGAAAACAGCTACTGGACTCCTCCAACAGCCTTTGCCTGAGCGGGTGGGATTCTTATTGGGGTTATTGACAGTCTGTGGTCCCTGTCAACCACTCCTATATCTCTACATAGGTCTGCCAACAATACCAGTACGGCATTTTCTAACTTTATCTACAGATCTCCTGTGTGTTTGAGTGGCACACGTGTGTGTGTGTGTGTGTGTGTGTGTGTGTGCGCGCGCGCGAGTGTGTGTGTGTGTTTGTGTGCAGTTCTGAAAGTTGGGTGGTCACCATTTCATCAAGTTCTGCATACAAAAGGATGTATTATGTGTGTGTTTGATATAAATGCACACATATGTCATTGGTATGTGCCCAGTGTGGGTTTTTATTCATGTTGCCTAGCTTAGATACAGTCTGTATGCTTGGCCTGAGAATCTACAGAAATTTCAGCGACTCCAATACACCTGCAGGCTGTTGTGTGCAGGAAAAATGTGCCCTGGGAGGTTCAGTCTGCTTGGGGACATCTAAGTCACCCTAGTCTGTCCACAAATGTGACTGCCAAGTCCCTATCCCTAGGAATCTTCCTGCCCCTCTAAGAAATGGTGTGTGTGTGTGTGTGTGTGTGTGTGTGTGTGTGTACACACTCACAACAGATGCTCATTGGCTAAAATGGGTTGGCTGGACCTTTTGACTTTCTCCCCTCATCCGGTCCCTTGATATTGGTGTTGTCACAGGGGATATTTTCAGAGACCAGAAGGAAAGGGAACCCTTTTCTGGCCAGATCTCTCTTTTACCTAGTGCCTGTCCATTTTCTTTCTAGCCCCCATCTATGGCCAAAGCAGTCAAGTCGCATGGGATGGCTGGGCATAGCTGCCCGGAGAAGGAGCTATGCTGAAACTCTGTCCAGCCTCCTGGAAACAAACCCAATTGCCCCTGGAGCTGAGAGTGTGGGCCTCCGAGGGCCTCTGAGTCACAGGGCCACACCGCAACTCCTCATCAGAGGGTTGAGACCACTTCTCTGTGGACTGGGGGCTTCTTGCCTCCCCTTCTAATGCATTAGGTTGGGAGCTTTCCCAGTGCCAGGACTTTATATACCTAAGGGTACACACCGTTTGAGGAGTAACATCCAATTCTCTTCTCTGCATCCCTCAGAGGCAAACAATGGTTGTCTAGAATTTGCATCGGAAACCCAAGGAGAAGAGTGGATTGTGAAGCTGTGAAAATCTGTGTCCAAGACCCTGCTCCTAACCCCTCCCCACCGGGAGGAAAGACAGACCAACCTGCTCCTCTGACTTCTTCACCTCCTAACCCACCTCCCTTCCTAGCCCCACCCCAGAGCTCCCGGTCAGCCCTTCTTCCTGCCCTCTGAATCCTGCCAAAATTGGCTGCCCAGAAGTTGATTATCCCTGGTGAGATACACAACTGACTTCAGAGAAATGGCACAGAAGCCGCCACGGTGCCAGGCAGGGATGCTGATCTACAGTGGGACTGGAGGCACGCATGTGAGCCTGGTTAGGGAAGGCTGGAACTGAGCTTAGTGGGACCAGTAACCCCAATGTTGACTCCAGAGCTGGTTCCAACGCAGGACTGGGAAGACCAGCATAGACCTAGACAGGTCAAGTGGGAGAGACTGTGGAGGCAGGGGAGTGACTCCAGCCTCTGCCAGCCCACTGCTAGTTTGTCACAGACACCTATGTACTTCTTCAAAAGTGGAATGGAACTGCCTGGCACATTTTGAACCCAGTGCCTTGCAGGGGTCACTAACCCTGTAGCCTAGTATCAGGCCTGTGGGGCAGTGGCCATGCTCTAGTTCCCCCAGGGCAAGGGGTGTCTCAGACTCTTGTACTCCTTGTCTTCCTTTGCGCACTACCCTGACCTTTCTGTACTGCCCAGACCATTGTGTGGCTGTCACCTGGAGTACTGGCTGCCACCTCTGAGGCTTTTCAAAATCCTCCCTGGACACTGGGGCTGAGTCTCCCTACCTACCAGAGCCATTGAGCTACAGGGCAGGGCCTCAGGCATGTGCCCCTTGCCTCCCACTGCCGCCTCCCACTGGCGGGTCTCTTTCCGGGCCCCAGCTGAGCTGAACTGAGCCTTCCTGGTCCCAGCCAGCCGGCTGGGATGGCTGTCTGGCCTGAGGGGTGGGGGGGTGTGAGAGAGTCTGGGAGGAGGTAGCAGTACTAGCCCCGCTCCAATTTCTCCGGTCAGCTGAGCACAACTTTCCATTCGAGTGTATTCATGCAGTGGCTGATTGAGCTCTGCAGTGTCAGGCAGGACTCGGCAGGAGGGGGGAGGCAGAGCCAGGCTGACAGAAGCTAGACCACATACCACACACACAGACACACACAGACACATACACACTTATACAAATATACCTAGCCACATGTTGTATGCATACCTTGCTACTAGCCATTTCTGTATAAATATAGCACACACATGCACACACACACACACACACACACACACACACACACACACACCTGCTACCAGAACAATTTCCCAACACCCACAGATCTTTCCTACCCAACACACGGCCGGTCTTTCTCCTCTACCCCTTATAGAGTTTATACCAGTTCTCAAACACAAATGCAAGCATCTTTCCTCCCTGCGGGCACTCTCTCCAGGATGCTTGTACTCCAAACCTGCATGGATGCACACACAAACCTACCCAATCTTAAAATCTTCCTCCCACAGAGCTATCCAGACTCAGACCATGATAGAATTGCACTTGTGTTAAACACCATTAGCACCCACACACTGCTAGCTCACAGTCTGCTCTATGTGAAGGGCAGTGACTCACCAAAAGTTTATACATGAGAGAGGCTGCAGAAGTATGGCCCATTCATTTAAAGAACACAACTGTGGCATAGTCATGAAGACAGAGGTTATTGAAGGAAACTTCAGACACCCAGTGACATAGGAGCCAACCCAAAAATGGTAACTCCACCCTGTAGTCACTTGCCCTTCTGTCTGGGCCCCCAGAGACCACTTCTCTTAGATGTATCCACTTCCAGAGGGCCTCCCTACAAATCACAGCAGACAGCTAGAGATTTAGAGAAGACAGGACACACTATAAACACCCTCAGCTGAACGGGACTCCTATTGGGAGTAGAGCAGAATTACCTGTTCTGAAACTCCCCTCACCTAGGTGCCTAGGCATGCTGTTCTGCAAAGGAAGAAAGCACAGCAGCATGGAGGGACATCGCAGAGAGAGGTGACAGTGAGAATATTGACTGAAGAGAGAAGAGAGGTGAACTCAAACAAACAAACAAACAAACAAACAAACAAACAAAAAGAGGAGCCAGGCATATGGCTGTAACCCAGGCAGAGGCAGGGGGGTTACCACAAGTTCAAGGGTAGCCTGGTTATAGTGACACTGTCAAAACACACACACACACACACACACACACACACACACACACACTCACTCTCACACATACACACACCACCACCACCACCACCACCAACAACAACAACAAAGTAAAGAGAAAGAAAGTAAGAAGAGTTAGGAAAGGCAGAAAAGGACCAGAATACTTAAACTCTAGAGAAACCAGCTGGACCAAGCTGGCTGGGTGGAGGAAATGTGCCGCTGTGGCACTGCACAGCTTAGCAGACCCTCAGAGTGTCTGAGGGAGCACCCGCCGCAGGGCCAGCTTGACTTGGGAACTGAATGGAGTATTTCCTGCCCTTGGCGACAGCCTCACCACGGAGCGCCCCATATCCCCTCTCTCCTGCAAGCGGTGAGCAGACAGACAAGCAGACAGACGCTTCCTTACAGTGGTTGCAGGCCTCGCTCTTCACACAGAAGCGCATTTGACCTAACCACATTTCGCAAATATGCCTGTACCGCCTTCGCGTTGCATTATATAAGCATGGTCTGTAAGGAAAAGGGGGTGGAGCTTAAACCCAAAGGAAGCTAATTCAGACCCTCGGGATTTTACCAAAAGTGTCAAAAACCCGGCATGACAGACGGGGCCTGTACACGTGTGTTTACATCTCCTCTGGCTGTGTTCACCCCGCGGCACCCAGAAGACCCCCTGACTGGTCAGAGAGGAGAGGGTAGGTAGAAGGATTTATCTGAGCAGGAGGGGATAAGACTCGCACTGGCTGAGAAACCAGCACATTGTACATAGAACACAGGTGACTAAAGATAAAGGTGGGGCTTGGGGCGGGGATGAGTGCCCTGAGGCTTTTAAATCTCTGGATGTGAAGGGACTGTTGGTGGGGTAGGGTGGGGTGGGGGTGAGGAGGTGCCCAGGCATCTACAAATAAGGCAGGAGGTAAGGTCTGGATGTAAGGACTGATGTGTGCAAGACAATCAGTCCCCTGAGCTCCCCCCACCCCCTGCCCCCAGTCTTTGGCTCAGACTGCCTTTCTTCTTTCAGACAGCTGGGGGGCGCTGTGGTCCAGCCTGGCCTCTCCAAGCCTGACTCCTGGGAATGTGGTTATAGCATAGCATGGCCTATCTTCTTGCTCCTTGAAGCCTGGGCTGCTTCAGGCGACAGTCCAGCCTGTGTCTGAGGGTGGCCTGGAGCCCTTCCAGACCTGAGCAGGCTTGAGTCTGTTTGATTCTGAGATGAGTATTTACCATCATAATTAATCTGTGACTATTATTCAACTGACATTCTTAGCGAGGTCTTTTAATGAGTGAGCGTGGTAATTATGAGCAGGGTTGCACGCTTAGCCTCTGCAGACATAGAGTGTCATGGCCCCTGCCTGCCCTCACCTCCTCTGCACCCTGGCCAGGTCCAGCTGAGACAGATCAGGGGGATGGAAAGCGGTGACTCCAGGTTGCAGCCACAACTACCTACCTCTTTCTGGATGTTTCTGAACCTAAGAGGCTTTGATTAGAAGTGAAGATCTGGTGAAACTAAGAAAAAGAAAGAACAATGACTTGACCACTGTCACACAGCTGCCCTTACACACTCCATGTCCCAACCCCAGTCTTTCTTCCTAGGGTTACCAGTAGCCCAGTAAACAGATTTCTAAGATCCTTTGCTGGCACTTAAGACAAGTAAATTTGAAAGCAAGAGCGAATAGGTCAGGGAGTGTCTTGCCCCAAGCACTTTACTCATGTTGAGGGGGAATGTAGCCCTGCAAGAGACTGGCTACTACACACCTATTTAGGACTTGATGTTTCAAGAGCCCCCAGCAAGGGGCTAAAAGCAGCCATTCCTACTAAGGCCCTAGCTCACTGGAGCTGGCTCCACTCGTAGAGAGGACAGACCTTGGCTTGATGTGTTGGAGTACCCCAGTGGGCTGAACTCAATAGTGTATGAAGTGGATATGTGTGATCCTGATTCGTGTTGCGTGAGTAAGGTAAATATGCATTTTACTCAGGGGACACACCCACATACAGGTGTGCCTAGGATTTCATTCAACAGCACGTAGGCTGGGCATCCGGCTCAGTCTACAAATATCACCTACGTTCTGTAAGAACCGAGAGAGGAGGGCCAAGTGAGATTCAGGCTTACCTTCAAGGTGGAAGGGACAGTTGAGAAAACAGGTGCACACAGGATGCACGGGGATGGAGAGGGGAAAGGACAACATTGATCCAGACAAATGGATTGGACTCAGTGGAGGGATTCCAGGCAGGCATCGTGAGGCCTCGGGTGTGGATGGAGCAGTGGCTCCAGGAGGAGCAGCGTGGCAGGACTGGTTCCTGGTGACTGTAGGGAGTTGCCCATGGGGTGTGGAGAAGCTGACAGTTGAGTCAGTGGGAAGGTCACATGAGGTTAGGTACAAGGTTCCAGCAAGCTATGTTGTCTTGACCCCATATCCACTGAGCAGCCAAAACAGCCTTAGTGAAAGCTCAAAGGACCATCCTCAGAGGTTGTCACTGGTTTGCGGGCTTATGGCTTATAATGCAATGGTCCTGGGTCTCTACTCCCTGTGACTTCAAGAAATATGGAGAGTGACAGCTCCCCCTGCCCCCATAAGTTGGCCTGAGGGGAGTGTTGACAAGCCACCTCCTACCCAGAGTAAGACTCCTCAGTGGGTCTATTTCCATGACCACTCATTCTGCCTTAATTCCACTGTGCAGGGACATCCTGGAGGAGGTGCTTGGATGGGCACTCCGGAGGGGCGTCCTCAGTCACTGAGGTGGCTGACTAGGCTAGTGCAGTAAGTAATTAGGAGTATGGCTCCTGCCAAGGGCTAGAGGGTCAGAGGTGGGTCGGAGGTGGGGCAGGAAACTCAGGACTTACCAGACTCCCAGCAACCTAGGAGAATCTGGGTCTGAGCTCGGCCCAGCTTCTGTACACCCAGCTTTCTGCAAACTGTTTCTCAGCCTGGCTGACTGCATCCAGGGATAGAGAAGGCCCAGGGCCCAGTCTTTCTGGTTTGTAGCCACAAGAATTTCAGAAAGACTTTCTAGAAGGCAGCAACCCTTCACTGGAAGTGTAGGTTTAGAGAACATGTTATGAAGTAAGGGTGGTTTTGAATCCCAGAGTGGACAGAAGTTGAACCCAAGTTTCTGGGTTTTTTACTCTGAGGTTTCCACTGTACCCCGGGGTCTCCTGGCCCGACACTCAGTTGTCACCTTCCGAAGCTAACTCCTTGTAATTGTCCAGCGTCCATGTCCTGAGAGAGAGTGGGGCAGAGGCAGAGAGAGAGAGAGAGAGAGAGAGATCAAAGGAACAATTATTTAGGCGGCTCAGCTTCCAGTGTCATTCTCAGGAATGGAAAGAAGCAACTGGGAAAGGGTGAAGGCAGGCCTGGATGCTGCCAGAGTCCAATACCTGACACCAAAAAAGGACCAGAGGAGACAGGAGACTGGATGGGTTTCCTGGAGATGGGAAGACAGGGAGAGCCCAGAGGGGTGCAGGTTTGGAGAGAAGGAGTTTCCATATAATATTTGAACTTTTATTATCTGGAGACCCGAAAAAACGAGTTTTCCCTATATCTCAAGGAACATCCAAAAAAAAAAAAAAAAAAAAAGTTCCCAGGGCTCTCAGTCCTTCTCCGGGTCTGGATGGATGCCTGAACATTAGCGGGTTTTTGCTGCCACCTCGCGGCCGTGGCGAGAGATGTCTGAGCTGGTTGCCGCGGTGAGGGGGATGCAAGTTACTCCTCACCCAGATTCTTGTAAACTGTTTTATTTTACACACACACGCACACACACACACACACACACACACACACACACACACACACACACACACACACACTCGGGTTAAAATAACTTGCGAAACACTAAGCTTTGCTTTAATAAGACTTTCTGCCCTGGCGTGTGCAACTTGGGTCCCCCTTTCTAGCGCTTACCTCTGCCTGTAAGCAGCACTCTGATGCTTCTTTCTCCCACACTGCGGCTCTCTTCCTCAGTGATTGTCTGGAGGGAAGCCATCACTGCTTGCTGAATGCTGGACTCTATGGTACACGCAAGGGGTCAGCTGATGGCATCCCAGACCTTTGCCCAAAAGCAACACCAGAGTTATCATTTAAAGTACTGAAGCCTGGAACTGACCCTGTGCCAGGTTCAGGACTGACCCTGTGCTACAGCTCTCCATACCCAAATATCGCTGGGAGAGAGCCAGAATCCCAAGAGTACTAACATGCCTGTGAGCACAGGTAAGACCACCACTTCTGCTCAAATTCCTGGCCCAAGTCTAGAGCCATCAGGACACAGGAAGTAAGGAACAGCTGGGGACAGGATTCTCCCGGTTTCTGTCTGCACCCTGGAGCTGACCCTGTGCCACAGCTCTCCATACACAAATTCCTCCCAGAAAGAGTTGGTCTCCCAGGAGCACCGACACAAAGGCTTGCAGGAAGGACAAGCCACAGTCAGAGACAGCAAGACCAGCTAACATCAGAGATAACCAGATGGCAAGAGGCAAGGACAAGATCATAAGCAACAGAAACCAAGGCTACTTGGCATCATCAGAACCCAGTTCTCCCACCACAGTGAGCTGGATACCCCAACACACCAGAAAAGCAAGAAACTGATTTAAAATCACATCTCATCATGATGATAGAGAACATTAAAAAGGGCATAAATAACTCAATTAAAGAAATACAGGAGAACAATGCTAAACAGGTAGAAGCCCTTAAAGAGGAAACACAAAAACCCTGAAAGAATTACAGGAAAACACAACCAAACAGTTGAAGCAATTGAACAAAACCATCCAGGATCTAAAAATGGAAGTAGAAACAATAAATAAATCACAAAGGGAGATAGAAAACCTAGGAAAGAAATCAAGAACCATAGATGCCAACAGAATACAAGAGATAAATGAGAGGAGAATCTCAGGTGCAGAAGATTTCATGGAAAACATGAACAAAACAATCAAAGACAATGCAAAATGCAAAAAGCTCCTAACTCAAAACATCCAGGAAATCCAGGACACAATGAGAAGACCAAACCTAAGGATAATACATATAGATGAGAATGAAGATTATCAACTTAAAGGGCCAGTAAATATCTTCAACACAATTATAGAAGAAAACTTCCCTAACCTAAAGAAAGAGATGCCCATGAACATACAAGAAGCCTACAGAACTCCAAAATAGACTGGACCAGAAAAGAAATTCCACCAGTCACATAATACTCAAGACATCAAATGCACAAAACAAATAATATTAAAAGCAGTAAGGGGAAAAGGTCAAGTAACATATAAGGCAGACCTATCAGAATTACACCAGGCTTCTCACCAGAGACTATGAAAGCCAGAAGATCCTGGGCAGATGTCATACAGACCCGAAGAGAACACAAATGCCAGCCCAGGCTATTATACCCAACAAAACTCTCAATCACCATAGATGGAGAAACCAAAGTATTCCATGACAAAACCAAATTTACACAACATCTTTCCACAAATCCAACCCTACAAAGGATAATAGATGGAAAATACCAACACAAGGAGGAAAACTATACCCTAGAAAAATCAAGAAAGTAACTTTTCAACAAACCCAAAAGAAGATAGCCACACAAACATAAAAATAACATAAAAAAATGTCAGGAAGCACCAATCACTATTCCTTAATATCTCTTAATGTCAATGGATTCAATTCCCCAACAAGAAGACATAAACTAACAGACTGGCTATGTAAACAGGACCCAGAATTTTGCTGAAAAGATCTTTACCAGTCCTGCATCTGACAGAAGGCTAAATATCCAATACATACAAAGAACTCAAAAAGTTAGACTCCAGAGAGACAAATAACCCTATTTAAAAAATGGGGAACAGGGCTGGTGAGATGGCTCAGTGGGTAAGAGCACCCGACTGTTCTTCCGAAGGTCCAGAGTTCAAATCCCAGCAACCACATGGTGGCTCACAACCATCTGTAACAAGATCTGACCCCCTCTTCTGGAGTGTCTGAAGACAGCTACAGTGTACTTACTTACATATAATAAATAAATAAATCTTTAAAAAAATGGGGAACAGAGATAAACAGAGAATTCTCATCTGAGGAAACTCAAATGGCTGAGGAGCACCTAAAGAATTGTTCAACAACCTTAGTCATCATGGAAATGCAAATCAAAATGACCCTGAGATTCCACCTCACACCAGTCAGAATGGCTAAGATCAAAAACTCAGGTGACAGCAGATGCTGGCAAGGATGTGGAGAAAGAGGAACACTCCTCCATTGTTAGTGGGATTGTAAGCTGGTACAACCACTCTGGAAATCAGTCTGGCAGTTCCTCAGAAAATTGGACACAGTACTACCTGAGGACTCAGCTATACCACTTCTGGGCATATACCCAGAAGATGCTCCAACATATAACAAGGACACATGCTCCACTATTTTCATAGCAGCCTTATTTATAATGGTCAGAAGCTGGAAACAACCCCAGATGTCCTGCAACAGAGGAATAGGTACAGAAAATGTAGTCATTGACACAATGGAATACTACTCAGCCATTACAAACAGCGACTTCATGATATTCTTAGGCAAATGGATGGAACTTGAAGCTGGGCAGTGGTTGTGCACGCCTTTAATCCCAGCACTTGGGAGGCAGAGGCAGGCAGATTTCTGAGTTTGAAGCCAGCCTGGTCTACAAAGTGAGTTCCAGGACAGCCAGGGCTATACAGAGAAACCCTGTCTCAAAAAACAAACAAACAAACAAACAAACACAAACAAAAACATAAAAAATGGATGGAACTTGAAAATATCATCCTGAGTGAGGTAACCCAGTCACAAAAGAACACACATGGTATGCACTCACTGATAAGTGGATATTAGCCTAAAAGTTTGGAATACCCAAGATTCAATTCACAGACTATATGAAGACCAAGAAGAAGGAAGACCAAAGTGTGGATACTTCAGTGCTTCTTAGAAGGGGGAACAAAATACTCAGAGGAGGAAATATAGAGACAAAGTGTGGAGCAGAGACTGTAGGAAAGGCCATCCAGAGACTGCCCCATCTGGAGATCCATCCCATACACAGACACCAAACCTGGAAGCTATTGTGGATGCCCAGAAGTGATTGCTGACAGGAGCCTGATATGGCTGTCTCCTCAGGGGCTCTGCCAGAGCCTGACAAATACAGAGGCGGATGCTCACAGCCAAGCATTGCACTGAGCTCAGGGTCCCCAATGGAGGAGTTGGAGCAGGAACTAAAGGGGCAGAGGGGATTTGCAGCCCCATGGGGGGAGCTACAATGTCAACTGGCCAGACCCCTTGAAGCTCCCAAGAACTGGACCACAAACCAAAGAGTACACATGGAGGGATACTCTGGCAGCATATGTGACAGAGGATGGCCTTGTTGGACATCAGTGGGAGGAGCATCTCTTGGGTCTGAGGGTGTTCAATGCCCCAGTGTAGGGGAATGCCAGGGCGGGAAGGCAGGAGTGGGTGGGTGGAGAGCAGAGCACCCTTATAGAGGCAGGGGGAGGAGGGATGGATTAGGGGCTTTCTGAAGGGGAAACCTGGAAAGGGGAAAACATTTGAAATGTAAATCAAGAAAATATCCAATAAAAAGAAAAAGAAAAGAAAAGAAAAGAAAGTACTGATCCAAACTATGAAGAGGGAGCCCCAAAGAAGGCGTAGATCTTGACTGGGAGTTTTCAAGGCTAGAGAGAAGACACAGACAACATGGAGTCTGGGAACAGCTTGTTCAGAAAGAAGTAAAGAACATTGTATTGTGTGAGAACCTTGTTTCTTAAACATGCTGCATGGTCTGGTGGTGAAGCCAATGCCCCACTCTGGTAACGCAGCCAGCTTTTGGCTAATGAACTGAGTGGGTTCATTAAGTGTTAGAGATAAAGGGACCTTAGGAAGCCCTCCGGTCTCCATCTAATGGGTGAGGAAGCTACCCCTCCCAATAGTGAAGTCGCTGTCCTTAAGTACACAGCTGGTTTGGTGGCCCTTAACTACAGAGTACATAACAACGCATGTGGAAGGACTCCAAAATGGTTTGCGGTAGGAGGGTGGTGGAGGGCAGGGCTCTTCTTCTCTTTTCCCTTCTTTTCTCTCCTCCTCCTCCTCCTCCTCCTCCTCCTCCTCCTTCTCGTCCTCGTCCTCCTCCTCCTCCTCTTCCTCCTCCTCCTCCTCCTCTTTCTCCTCCTCCTCCTTCTTCTCCTCTTTCTCCTCTTTCTCCTCCTCCTCCTCCTCCTCCTCCTCCTCCTCCTCCTTCTTCTCGTCCTCCTCCTCCTCCTCCTCCTTCTCGTCCTCGTCCTCCTCCTCCTCCTTCTCATCCTCCTCCTCCTCCTTCTCGTCCTCCTCCTCCTCCTCCTCCTTCTCGTCCTCGTCCTCCTCCTCCTCCTTCTCGTCCTCCTCCTCCTCCTCCTCCTTCTCGTCCTCGTCCTCCTCCTCCTTCTCCTCCTCCTCCTCCTCCTCCTCCTTCTCGTCCTCGTCCTCCTCCTCCTCCTTCTCCTCCTCCTCCTCTTCCTCCTCCTCCTCCTCTTTCTCCTCCTCCTCCTTCTCCTCCTCTTCCTCCTCTTTCTCCTCCTCCTCCTTCTCCTCCTCCTCCTCCTCTTCTTTTCCCTCCTCCCCTTCTGCTTGTTCTTGTTCTCCTCTGTGCTGGCTTGCTGGGTCTTCTCTTATGCCACACACATTCAGATCCTCAGTCTCTACTCTCCACATCTAAAATTCAAAAGGCTTTGGTTTTTATTGTGTGTTGGGTATGGCTGCTGCCAAAATGACTTGGCAGCAAAGCTGACCTAAACTGTATGAAGCTATTTAGAGTCTACTTAACCACTTGGCATGGGCATTCGATGTTTCCCCGCAGAAAGATCAATGCACTGATGACAGGTACTGCTCCAGACCCACCAATGTGATATACAATGTATGAACCACTTTCTCTTTTCTTCCCTCACGTTCCTCTTGAGATCAAACCCAGAGTCTCACACATGCTAAGCACTCTAAAACAGAGCTTTATCTCCACCCCAGTGGAACCTCTCTAAAATCTCCACACTTTCGGATTTGCAGAGCCTTGAGGGAAGGGATTGTGCTCTGTTGAACTGAGCTTATGTTGTCTGTCAATGGAGAGGTTGATGGTGGGACTGGAAATGGGAGGAACTGGGATTTAAATGATGATGCTAAACCATGAAGGGTAAAGTCTACAGGGAAGAGAAGTCAGGTTGGCTGTGGGACAGGGTGTCAGAGCCTGTGGAAAGCTGGTTGCACTGTAGAAGATCCGCCGAGTTAGGAGTTTGATTTCTGTACAAGCTAAGGAAGGTAGATAAGTCCTGGCTTCCAACATTAACTCAACCTTTCTGGATCTATTCTGCTTGCATGGGCTGTGGAGGATTTGTCCAAGCCAACGCCTGTCTCTAAAAGGCCCTTTCTCCTCACTAACTCACCCCAGCTCAGAGTCACTTTCTCTTGTTTGTTTTTGTTTTATTTTGAGACCAGGTCTCATTGTGTCTGGTTGGCCTAGAACTCTATAAAAGCCCGGGCTAGTCCCAAACTCATAGAGATCTGCCTGCCTCTGCCTCCCAAGTACTGGGATTAAAGGTGTGTGGCACCATAACTGGGGTCCAGAATCACTGTCTACTAAGTATTTTATGGTGAGTTAGGGTGTCTAAGTTACTATTGTCACCACTATAGTGGTGTGTCATTTCAGGTGGAGTGCCATCTCCCAATTTGCCTCCCCAGAAATAAGGGCTCCTTCCCTCAACTCTTGTGGTCAGCTGTGCCTCCCTGTGCCTTCACAACTCCTCCTCTGATCAGCCCAGACAGATTGACAGGCATTCTGGATGTGTCTTGGTGACTGGGTCTCCAAATGGTCCTCCGATCCTGTGAACACAGGTTCTGCCCTGCCTGCCTTTCTCTTACTAGGATGTCCAGTCTCTCGAGACGAAGAAGACGCGTGGAGGATCCATGCCAGGGTGGATGAAAAGTCCAGAATCAAAGGCGAGGAAGGAGTGTGTTCTGTTTCATTATTTGGCCACAGACTTTAGGTGTGAAGGTAACACTGCTAACAGCTAAGACCTGGGTGAGCTTTGCCCACTCTCTTCCCAACAAAAGAGATAGAAACTTTCCTTTACACTCAGGCAAGTTCCCCAATGCTTCTTCCTCATAGCAGGGGGATTAGAAGGATGGGGGTGGGGGAAACATACTCCTGTTTTCCCTCTTGCTTTTAATGTGTTGGAGTTGTAGCAAAGCACCCATAGCAACATTAACCATTTTAGCAGCATTAGGTGTTCAGTCAATGAGGTTGTGTATCTGTCAACAGTATCTAGTTAGTCTCAACACCCCAAACAACTTCAGTGGTCACTTTCTGTGGGCTCCCCTTCTCCTGCCCAGATCCTGACAACCATCCATCTATGTCTGCCATCACGGTGAACAACTTGTTTAATTAGATCATGCTATATTCTGCCTTTTAGATCTGGCTTTTATATATATATATATATGGCCCATTCACTCCTGGCACATATCATTCCATTTTACAGCTAAATACTATCCCATTACATAAATGTGTCTAGTCTAGCTCACATCACTACAATGAAAAATATCTGACACAGGTTACTTATCGAGTCAAATAACTTTACTTTAGCCCATGGTTCTGGAGGTTCGGACCCCTCCAGAATCTTATTACTCTTGGTGAGTTCCGTTGTTTTGGTAGGATGAGAATCATGGTAAGAATTTCTGTTAGAATAAGTATGTGCATAACAGGCTAAGATGCAGAGAAGGAGATGGAGGGGCAAATATGTAGGGTCCCATAACCCTCTTCAAGGATGTGTCTCTAACCCTAAAACCTCTCCCTAGGCCTAGCTCCTAAAGAGACACAGCATTTCCCAATAGCATCTCCCTGCAGCCAACCCTTTAATACCCAGACTCATGGGAATGTATTTTAAGATCACACTAAGGGTTAAACCACACTTGTTTATTATTTTTAAAAGATTTATTTACATTTGTTTTATGTGTAAGGCTATTTTCCTTCAAGGATGTCTGTGCACGGAGTACATGCAGTGCCCCCTGAGGCCAGAGGAGGCACTGGGTCCTCTGGAACTGGAGTTACCGACTGTTCTAAGTTGTCCTGTAAGCTCTGGAAACCAATCCCTGAACCTCTGCCAGAGCAGAAAGTATTCTTCATGGCTGAGCCATATCTCCCCATCATTAACTCACTTCTCAATGAAATAATATCGTCATCATCATCATCGTCATCATCATCATCACCAATCATCTCCTCAGAGTTGGCTGGAGGGAGAGAAGAGCATGCCAGCCCACACACGTTGCAGGGCCATTGGCAGTTGGAGTTTTCTGGTAGCTTTCCTGACATACCCCTGTTATACCCAACCAATAGTCATATAGCATATTTGATCTGAGATGGAAAAAGCAAGCCAGGGATCCTGGAAGCCAGAGGCAATGGCAGAGACCTACCTGGAGGCACAGGAGGATCCCTGGAGCGGCCTGGGAGAATGACTTTGGATGACTCAGGGGAGAGTGTCCTCTTCTCTCTGTGTCCCAACCCTTGCCCTCTGCCCCGGGGTTGATGTCCCCTTCCCCCATTTTTTTTTGGGGGGGCAGAGCTCAGGAATGAATGCATGATGGTTATCCATGGAAAGAAGGGGTTTTGTGCAACAAAGTTTCAAAGTTGGTGAAACAAAGTGGGAAGTCAGTAAGTAGTTCCGCTTCCAGATGTCAGACTAAATTCCTACCTGGAATCTTAGCGAGAGGCAGCTTCCACCCGTCCTGGCTGCTTCTTCCCCTTCTGGACCTTCTTCCTTGCTGGCAAAAATTCACCCCTTCTCCAGATCACCTGACTGCACGCATTCTCCAGGTTTTGCTGTGTGGGCGGACCCAAGGGGCCCTTGACACAGAGTCACACAACACTAGAGTAAGGGTTCAGCAGAGAATGGCCTCTCTGCCTTCTTTTAGAAAGGGGGTCAGCTGGACCTCTGTGTATGTGTGTGTGAGGGGAGCAGGGAGAGAGAGGAGGGGGAAGGAAAGGGGGAGGGGAGGGGGGAGAAGGAGAGGAGGGGAGGGGGAGGGGGGAGAGGGAGAGGGAGAGGGAGAGGGAGAGGGAGAGGGAGAGGGAGAGGGAGAGGGAGAGGGAGAGGGAGAGGGAGAGGGAGAGAGGTCTTTTATAAATGAGTAGCTGGGGGTTCTGAGCTTGGGGAAGGAGCTTAGGAAGGCCTGCTTTGAGGATTACCCGGTGTAACTCCTTTTTATGAGGGTCTATCACAGACTAGGATGGTGAAGGAATACCCCCCCATCCCTCCAGTAAGGCTGTCCATCAGGGGCCATCTACAGCTGTTCAACTCTTCCTTCTGGTTAAAGCCCTCCCCCATTCCTCTGCGAGAACTTTAGCTGTGTTGTCTTTGCTGCGTATTGAAAGTATAGGAACACTAGAAACTTGTGTGCCAGGAGTCTGGAAGTGAGTGCATGGCCCTGGGACATGGGGCCCCTGAGTCACTTCCAAAGTGCTTAGAGACAGGGTGGGGATGGTAACCTAAGCTACCTGAGTCATTCTGACTACCTATAGCAGAGGAAGCAGGCAACCTGTAGGTGGGCACAGAGAAACCAGTATTTTCAAACAAACAAACAAAACAAACAGAAACAGAAACAAGTTCTCAGTGCCAACCATACAGAGGCTACAGTGTGGGGGTCGGGGGTGGAGCGAAGGCACCGGACCAGCATTGTCTCCTCACCCAGAACCATTTCCTTTTTGGACTGATAGTGATATGTGTGCATGGGTTATGACTCCTGCTGGGTTGGAGGTGGAGCAATATTGGATGCCCTTCCGTATACCCCTGGCACCCATTACAAATCCAGGCGTTCATTATTGGATTAATGGATGAGTAAACAAATAAGTATGTGCCAGAGCCGTAGGTGAGGGAACCAGGCATCACTAGCCGGCTACAGCAGATACCTAGAGAAGTGAGTCTGGGACCCATGGAGGACCACGAGGAGAAGAGGGAGTGAGGCATAGCATGAATGATTGGGGACCATCCAGAACCCACAGGACTCTGGCGTCAGATGGGAGGGGAACAATGGACTTGCAAGGAGTGAGGACTTCCCGGATAAGACCAGGGAGTAAAGGTGACTTACTCTCCTTCGCCGAAACAAATACAGTCCGCTTGTAAAGAGAAAAATAGTGTATCTGGCTCACAATGCTAGGGGGCACAGCCTATGATGGATACATTTGCAGTGTTTTTAGGCCTGCTGTGAGTTCACCCACTGTGGCTGGGTCTTATAGCAGGGCAAAGCCACCTACCTCAGAGCCAAGGAATTGAAACCAAGGAAGGAAGGGAGTGGAGAGTCTCACACTCGATGACTGGGAGACCAGGCTCCTACCCAGCTATATTAGGGCATCGCTAATCTTCTAGACGCGCCTCTCTAGAGGCCATGCCTTTGCCACTGGACCTCTGGGAGACACTTTGTATGGGTGAGCATTCCTGAAAGCACAGCGACAGAAGTTCTAGGTGAATGTGGCAGGGAGCCTGGGAGCGGAGCTGGCTTGGGAAGGTGGCAGCCTAAGACCTTGGAATCAAAGCCTTGCTTTCTTGGGATCCATTTGTCAAAGGTTCATCTCTGAGCCCACCTCCATTCTTCACATTTTGAGAGTCTTTAACTTAACTCTCATGGGTCTCTCTGGTTACTGCATGTAAAATCCAGCCATGGAAGCTGGAGAGGTGGCTCAGAGGTTAAGAGCCCTGGCTGCTCTTGCAGAGGGCCCTGATTAGATTCCCAGCACCCACATGGCTGGGAACATCCCTGAGTGGACAGGTTGTACAGGAAAACATGGAAGGCAATCTCAGACAGAGAGGCAGACCCTCTGGAGCCACATCAGGAGCACCTCGGGGGTGAGCAGTGGTTCCAGGAGCGGACACTTGTGAGTGGAAGCATTGTACCACCGCACGAGGTATTCACTGTGGATGGAGAATGTCGTGGGGCTCCTTACAACCTCCCAGAAGCAACAGCATTTCTTGTGCACTTCCTCATCTATTAAGAACCCTGCAGCAGATGGGTCTTGGGAACCTGTCCCCTGACACTGACTTTGACAGCTGCACATTCCGGACTATCCTGGTTTGTCCCGTCAATACTATACTACACACCACTTATCCCCAAATTGCCCTCCTGCACTGTGTGTGTATCCTCGCCTGCCACCTCCACCCTCTGTGTCACTAACAGTTTTATTTCTGTAATGGTTGAGTTTTATTTTGTGGGAGGCATAAGAGGAGCACACATGGTCAGATCTTTCTTCTCAGCTCCTGGTAGAGCCCTACTTCTTCTGTCTTACCCATTACAAGTATCGTCCACTCTGCAACAAGAGCAAGCAAGGGTTCTGCAGCCCACTGGTTCTTCTCCCGTTTTTTGAGACACAGCGTTGTGTAGTTCAACCTACCTTGAGCTCGATAAATAGCCAAGAATAACCTTCAACATCTGTTATTCCTACTCCTGCCTCTCAAGTGCTGGTTTTACAGATGTGGGCTTTTCCCATGCTAGGCAAACACTTTATCAACTGGACTACATCTCTGGCCTCCTGATTTAAAAAAAAAAATTAGGGAGTGAGGAGATGGCAGGATCTCCTCATATATTCTTTGCTTGCCTAGAACTCTAGGTAGACCAGGCTGAGGTTGAACTTACAGAGATCTGTCTGACTGCCTCCTGAGTACTAGGATTAAAGCTGTGTGTCACCAGGACTGCCCTAACATTTTATTCATTTTTTTTAGTGTGTGTTGCCTGTATGCATGTGTGTGTATGTACGCATGCATGCATACATGCATGTATGTGTACCATGTATGGGCAGTATCCTCCAAGGCTGGAAGGCATGGTATTTTCTAGAACTAAAGTTACAGAGGTTGTGAGCACCTTGTGGGTGTTGGCTGGGGACTGAGCGCCAGTCCTCTGCAAGAGCAGCAATTCGGTATTTGTAGCTATTGAACCACCTCTCTCACTCCCAGCCTCCTGATTCTTAAACTAGTGCATGCATGTGTTTCATACAACCACTGTCCAGGATTCCTTGTAGATTGGTAACCCACAGCCCTCTGGGATGCGGCCCTTTTTCAGGTCACCTCTGGAAAAGGCAGGCTTTGTCTTCTGTAATCTGATGTGAACAGGCCTCTTGGGGACTAGACCTCAGGATGATTCCACAAAGATCGAAAAAGAGTCTTCAAACAAAAGTCAAGACTCTAAAACCAGAAGCTAAAGTATGGGAGAAATGAACCACGGTGGGGACGCTCCACCTGAAAGGCGCCTGGCATGCTGTCTTGCCTGGACAAGCTGGGCTGCTGTAAATCTTGGCAGTGATACTCAGGCCCACACTGTAGGTTTTCTTCCAGCGAAGTCTGGAAGCCTTTGTCCCAGCTGCAATTTGAGGAACAGTGCCACCTGCGAAGGAGTGAAGAATTTGGTTTAATTCTTATTGGTGGGGAGGTCGGGGGTGTGGGCGGGGTGGGGGTGGCGGTAAGCTCTTCCCAGGGAGGTCTGAGTACTTCCTGTTTCCTTCCCTTCGCTCTTTCCCCCTTTTTCCTTCTGCGCCCCCTCTCTTACTCGCCCCCCCCCCCCTTTCTTTCTGTCTGCTGATTGCCTTTCTATAGAGTCAGGGCGCAGTTCTTTCAAGGGGCTGGGTACGGAGTGACAGGCCCCTGGCGGGAGCAGGAGGCAACACTGGGTGTCCTACCCCCATAAGTGCGGTGGCCTCCGCCTGGGCAGATGCAGCGCCTCCCGCATTGTTCCGTCCTGAAGACGAGCAGCTGCCGCGCTAATTGCCACCAGCAGGGGTCCGCGCGGCGCTCACCCTCCTCCTGACGATTAGGAGGCCGCCCAGGAGGGAGGTTTTCAGGAGCCAGTGTTGCGCATTATTCCAGGAATTTTAAACACTCGTTAAAGGCTTTGCCGTGTCTCACTTCAGTACACATCATGCTCCAGTTACTGCTCGCAACCGCGGGGGCATCAGTGCGGGCAGCACTTATCAATATTTTAGCACGAGAAAGGCAAATGATGTTGAAACATTGAACTATATTTCCATCTGTTCAAACTGAAATGGGACAAGCGCAGCTCAGGAAATGGAATACCTCCTCCCCAGCTGCCTCTGAGGCAGCAATACCCACTGGCCTGGCCTCAGCCCCGGCCTTCGTTTCTCCTCCATCTTCTCACTTGGTCCTAGCCTTCATAACCCGTGGGTAAGTTCCAAGGAGTTGAACATCGCACACGAGTGATGGTTTGTCTGCAGAATGACAGAAGGTGGTAGAACCCCCGAAGATTCTGGATGTGCACAGTGTTAACATGCTAATGTGGGCCTTTGTCATGGACTGAAGGAGGAGAGTTGCATCCAGTGTGCCTGCCTATTGGAGTTGGGGCACTTCCCTGCACCGGTCCGACTCAGAGGCGCCTACAGACTGACTACCCCCTCTGCAGGAGAATCTGGGTGAAGCATGATGGCGCAGGCTTCTAATTCCAGTTCTTCCCAAGGTTGAGGGAGGCTGAGGTGTACAAGGCCTGCCTGAGCTGTAGAGTTCAAGCAAGACCCTGTCATAAAACTACAAGGAGGTCAGGGCTGTAGATCGCCATAAAAGCTTGCTTAGCTTTATGTGAGGCCCTGCATTCAAGTCCCAAACATTAGAAGAAAACAGATCATATCCAGAAGTTAAACCTCGAGGTAAAGACCATTAAGAAAAAAAAATGTGTGTGTTGTATTTTTGTTTCTCCTGGAATAAAACAAGGTTGATTGACAGGTAAGAAACCTGAGGAATATTGGCACAGTCTCTAAGGATCCGAGAAGTTTCTGTACTATGGAAAGAAAAATGTGAGCCCTGAAACAGGTTCTCTCAGAGATTTAGGGACCCCTGAGTAGAAACTCCATGAGGTGCCCCCAAAGGCCAGAGAATCGCAAGACTCAAGGAATTCTCTTCCCTTTCGCCCTGGTCCCTAACTCAGAATGTGGAAATGCCTTTTCTAACTTCCCCTGCAGACTCTGACATCTTCCTTTGAAGCTGTCTGATTCAATTTTATTCATGTTCAGGATAAGGATGTGAAGAGGTGGTCCAGAGCCTTCAGGATCCACATTGCTGATCAGAGGCACTGTGGGTGGCTCTCAAGTCTTAACTGAGGACATTTCTGATGCTGGTTCTGATGCTGGACCTGATGCTGGTCCTGATGCTGGACTTGATGCTGGGCCTGATGCTGGACTTGATGCTGGGCCTGATGCTGGTCCTGATGTTGGACCTGATGCTGGACCTGATGCTGGACCTGATGCTGGGCCTGATGCTGGGCCTGATGCTGGGCCTGATGCTGGGCCTAATGCTGGTCCTGATGTTGGTCCTGATGCTGGACCTGATACTGGCAGCCAGGCTGGTGGCACCTTGCCTTCTGATGAGGGCATTTCTATCGTGAGAACTGGAGTGGTAGTGTTGTGGTGTCTTGTGAGAGAATGAGATAGGATAAGGAGACGGGGCTGGGGAAGGCAGAGGACACACTGATTTCATCTATCCCTCGCTTGCAGGCAGGGCCATTCACATCCCTGGCCAGGTGGAGGAGAACCATTGCCATAGTCTTTAGAGATGAGTGCCTTCTCTTTAGAGAGCTTTTGTAGTTTGAACAGGGGGCAAACATTAGATCCAGGACACTAAATTATATCTGTTAGAGCCTGAGATATAAATATTAAATCCACTAAACTTATGAGGAAACTGGGAATCTGGTAGACTAAATTGCATACCAGATGACACACCTAAGGTCACCGTGTTGCATATCCAGAACCAGAACTTAAATTTATATATCTTCAAAGTCTGTGCTCTTTTTTAATTCAGGTGCTCCATGTAGCCTCAATGTCAAGGGCCAGGGTAGAAAGTAGCAGGCAGAGGTAAGGTGGGACTTTCTGCAGACCAGAGGCAAGAGACATCATGGGTTTAGAAGTATTGCTCTTTCAAAGGTATTAACATATGGCTGGTCCACAGCTAGACGAATCTGGAAGTGCAGAAGAAATGATCTCTTCAAAGCAGGAGCATCAGCTAGCTGCTCAAAGAGAACAAGGACGGCTGAAGGATGAATTCAGGCTGACCTGAAATTGAAGGTGAAGGTCTAGAGACCATCATACAGGTGGGGGACTGACTGGTAGCCAACATTTCAGGGGTTCAACAGACTCGTGCATCCCAGACAAAGGATGAGAGCACATGGTGAGGATGGAGCAGCTGGAGTAGACCCAAGTTTCTCAGGATTTCCGAAATATGCCCAGTAAACAGAGCCATTAAAGTCACATAAATGAAATATGTCAAGATATGACATAGATGGGATTGTTTTAAAGAATTTATATTTATTTTATGTATATGAGTACATTGTAGCTGTCTTCAGACACACCCAAAGAGGGAATCGGATCCCACTACAGATGGTTGTGAGCCACCATGTGGTTGCCCGGAATTGAACTCAGGACCTCTGGAAGAGCAGTCACTGTTCTTAACAGCTGAGCCATCTCTCCAGACCCCTAGACGGGGAATTTTTAAGCAGGAAATGTAATCTGCTGACACTTTTTGGTTTCACATGCAGCCTTTGAAGTATTTAAGCCTGGCCTGTAGGACAGTCAGCTTATGTCAGGCAATTCAGCACTGGAAACTGAGGATCTACTGTGCCCTAGACATCACTCCAACTTGGGTGGCATCAGTGCACACAAACAATTAAGGATCTGTGTCTTCGTGGCAAGGGAGATGGACAGTGTCTTAGTCGGGGTTTCTAATCCTGCACAAAACACCATGACCAAGAAGCAAGTTGGGGAGGAAAGGGTTTATTCAGCTTACACTTCCACATTACTGTTCATCACCAAAGGAAGTCAGGACTGGAACTCAAGCAGGTCAGGAAGCAGGAGCTAATGCAGAAGCCATGGAGGGATGTTCCCTACTGGCTTGCTTCTCCTGGCTTGCTCAGCTTGCTCTCTTATAGAACCTAAGACTACCAGCCCAGAGATGGTCCCACCCACAATGGGCCCTCCCACCTTGATTGAGAAAATGCCCCACAGTTGGATCTCATGGAGGCATTTCCTCACCTGAAGCTCCTTTCTCTGTGATAACTACAGTTTGTGTCAAGTTGACAAAACTAGCCAGGACAGACAGTGAAGAGAGAAATGGGACAAATAAGCAAATCACAGTGTGCTTGAAGACTGAAGCCTCATGCAAAGGGAGGGGTGATGGGTGGATGCTTAAGAGATTGCTGCTTTGCAGGGCTTCTGGGTTCCGTCTGTCTGTCCGTTTCAAGCACCCACACAGTGGCTCACAACTGGCTCTTCCACAGGATCTGATGCTCTCTTCTGACCTCTGCAGGCCGTGAACACAACACTCGGGACACATAAAATACTCAATTAAAAAATAAAGTAATGGGGGCTTGAGAGATGACTCTGCAGTTAAGAGCACTGACTGCTCTTCCAGTGGTCCTGAGTTTATTACCCAGCAACCACATGGTGGCTCACAACCATCTGTAATGGGATCTGATGCCCTCTTCTGGTGCGTCTGAAGACAGTTCCGGTGTATTCATATACATAAAATAAATGAATCTTTAAAAAAAATAAAATAATGGTAATAAATAATAGGATAAGTAAGGGAGCCAGGAGGGATGATTGGGTAAGTTATGAGAATACACATATATCAAAAGAACTGGCTGCTCTTCCAGAGGACCCAGGTTCAGTCTCTAGAACACATAGGGCAGCTCACACCTCTGTGTAACTCCAGTCCCTCGGCTTCTGACATCCTTATACAGATATATGTGTAGGCAAACACCAATGAACATAAAATAAAAAAAAAATCAATTATAGGGGACTGGAGAGATGACTCAGGGATTCAGAATATGCATATATCTAACACACACACACACACACACACACACACACACACACACACACACACACAGTTGTCAGCATGGGCCTCAGAGACAGAGTGAGATGTGATAAGTCTCAAAGGAGGCTTATGCTCCAGAAAGGGTCTAGGCCCGGAGACATGCACATGCTTGCTGTTTTTGAGGGACAGCTAGGAACCACTGTGAACTCAGGAGCAAGCCACCTTAAGAGTAACGTAGGGCCAGAGGGCCAGTGTTCATGCTGTGAAGGGTTGCTCTGGAAGAAAGTGGGAGCCCTTGGTCATTCTGAGAAACTACAAGGTTGGGGTTCCTCCAGCCTTGCTGGGTTTATAAATGGAAGCACGGGGAAGGTCTGAGTGAGCATAGAGGGACACTAGAGTCGTTGTCCTGCTGTCTGTCAGCAGTATTTCAAGCCATACACTGCTATGACTTTAATGTGGAGGAGGTAGGTGGAGAACAAGAAAGAAACATGGCGGCACTTTGAGAACTCTCCAACTTAGAGAGAGGCCTGTGAGAACAATCAGAGCAGTCAAGGGTCAGAGGAGTGACCAGGAACACAGGAGGACAGCCCAGGGTGGCTACCCTGATGTCAGGAAAATATCTCCAGGCAGAGGACTGCGTTAGTCACTTTCTTTGTGTTGTAGAAGACATGGCAAATACAAGAGAGGGAAGATCTAGTCTGTGTCACAGTTGAGAGATTATCAGTCCATCACAGGACTGGGGGTAGGCATGGAGGCCATGATGGCTGTATCCATAGTGATGGGTCCTTGTGGCAGGGCTTGTTCACATCCTGACAGATCAGGAAGCAGAGAGCTCAGGCTACATCCAGAAGGAGATGTCACCTTCAAGGACTGCTGCAGTGGTTGGTGTCTGCTAGCTAAACCACAGCTGCAAATGTTCCACATCTTCCCCCAAATAGTGCCATCAGCTGGGGACCAAGTGTTCACACCAAGGAGCCTTCGGGGAACATTTCACACCCAAATTACAACAAGGCCCAGAGTGGTACTTCAGAGCAACTGGTGCAGAAAGTAATGGACCACAGCGCCTACTGAGAGCTCAGAAAACACCAGACTTTGATTTCTGTTTGTTGTGGTTTGAATATGAAATGTCCCTGTAGGTTCATGTTTGGTCATTTGGTCCTCAGCTGGTGGCAATGTTTGCAAAGGAACCTTCAGAAGGTGAAACCTTGCATGAGAAAGTGTGGCTGCGGGCAGGCTTTGGGGTTTTATAGCCTGTCCTCACTTCCTGTTGTCTCCTGGAGTTCCAACGTTGCAGGACAGGCTGGCCTTTCCCAGTACCTTGCCCTTCCTGTTATGCCGACCCCCCCCTCCCCCGCACCGTAAGCCGGAACCTTGAGTCACTTTAGAGTGCTTCATCACAGCACCAGAAGGAAAACCAAGGCACTGTAGGGATGGTGGTGTGTGAGCTCTGGGGAAAGATGGAAGATAGTGAGAACAGCTCCTGGTTGTTGGATCATCATGTTTACAAATCTACAATTAACCATAAACTAGTGGAGGGCAATACTCACCCATCCACCATCAGAGTGAACTCTGTCTCTCATATCAGCCCTAGTAAAGGGCCTCAGGTATGGACGACAGTCATTCTGTAGATCTCCAACCTTTGGGCACTCTCCATAGGGGACGATAGCCAGGACATAGTTCTGATAACGTTGGGTTTATGCACCCCAGCATGGGTTCTCCAAAGACTCTTTGAATCTCTTTTGACCTCCACCCTTGAGCTAGGAATCAGATCCTCTGTCCAGCTCACTGCAGACATGTGCACAGAAGCAGGCTTGCGTATCCTTTGACGTGATCGCTCTCTTTAGATCTTAGCTTGTGTTAGTCTGTCACCAGGAGAAACAGCCCCTGCTGTGTTCTCTAAACACTCATGATCTTGGAGTGACCCAGCCTGACACAAATGTAAGGAACATCTGGAACAAGGCAAAGTAACAGCTCCAGCAGAGCCTGGGGAAGGAGTCCTAGAGAGAGGCTGATTTCAAACTGAAGTGGCTGCTATGGGTTGGCTGGTGTGTGCTTGTCTGCTTGGCTTGGATAATTGGGTAATTCATCAAGGTTTGCTGGTGACTCCTGTCTTCCATCCACACATCCTCAGTAGCTGGCACACGCTCAGTCAATGCTCCATGAAGGATGCTCATGAACCCATGCCTTCTATAGCGACCTCACCCTTAACCACACAAAGTGAAGACTCCAGCCGTGGGGATTTCCGTTCCTATTTTCATTCCTGGGTCCGTCCATCTTCTATAAAGCGCTGTAGTTTTCATCCCTGAGATGACCGTTAGAGGCAAGCGACCTTGACAAACAGGAGTCTGTATTTTTAGAATGCCTTGCAGAAAGCTCTGATGTCTGTGGCATGTCTGGGGTCCCCAAGTGAACACGACAAAGTGCTGACTTGTAATCCCAGTCATGCTCCGTCTGGGCCAGATGGGCCCGAGGAGGGGCAGGCAGAAGGTTGGAGTGAAAACGTCCGTCTTTAACCGCCTTTGCTAGCTTAAGTCTCACTGTGGAATGACGACCATGCCTTTGCATCATGCGCTGTCCTCTCCAGCGTCACTTAAAAAGCTTCTTCTGCAGAGAGTCCCTTCTTCTGGACCAGTAGCTCTCAACCTTCCCAGTGCTTCCACCTTTACTACAGTTCCTCATGCTGCGGCCACCCCCAACCGTAAACTTTGTCATTGCTACTTCATAACTGTAATTTTGCTACTGTTATGAATTGTAATGTAAATCTCTGTGGTTTTGATGGTTTTAGGTGACCCTGCCCCCAGCCTCCCACCTGGTAAATGGCCACCCCACACTGCACAGGGGTAGAGACCCACAGGTTGAGAACCACCGTTCTAGAGACCGCTGAGGGAAAAAACCCTGCTCATTTCAGGGCCAGAGCTGATCCTGACTGTGTCCCAATATCTGCCACCTCCTAGGACCCCAAGGTCCAGCCTGGGCCTCCAGATTTTAGGTTCTATAGAAATGTTTGCTTGGGTAAGAGAGATCTCTCTCCCCTCTCCTCTCTCCTCCCTCATCTTTCTGCCATTGTCTGCTCACCCCACCACTCAGGGCGAAAGCAATGGGCAGTGGATGGCGTCACCTGCCTGGCACTGCAGTCAGGAGGTATTGGCTCTGCTGCCCCACCCCTCAAGTCAGGCAGCAGGATAAAAGGTAGTCCCAGGAAGATGTTATTTAGAGACCAGTCCAGGGTGGTGGTGTTTGACAAAGCCAACGCTGCTCTTTTAGATAATTCCTTCCCTTCTGGGAGCTCCAGGCTCTAGGTGAGCATCCCAGCATATGGAGGGAAAGCTTGGGCTGGAGCACCTGGATGGGGACTCGCGACCTTCCCAAGGTCCCCAGTTCATCTGTACTTGTGTCAGACTTTCTCCCCAGTCCTGACTCAGAAGCAGTGACCTGTGCTTTCTCCTAAGTCTTAAAGAAAAGGCTGCTGCTTTCTGGGACACTGTATGTGTGTGTGTGTGTGTGTGTGTGTGTGTGAGTGAGACAAAACCCCTACTGTTGAAGTATCAAGAGGCTCCAAGTTCTTCCTCCATAAGGACCCTGGAGCTGGTACTGCCACTGTCTGTGAGATGATGAAGACCTCTTCCTAATGGGGACTGTTCTCTTGTGAGTTTCCCTTTCTGCCATGACCTCCAGACCTGTCAGTTCTACATGAGCTACTACTCTAGGCTGGTGAACATCAGCAATGAGTGGCTCTTGTCCCCACTTACTCCTAAGCCAGGGTCTGGATGCCGTCCCCGAAACCTCTCACACAGCAAGTGCTTGCCCTGAAGCTCCTTCTCTTAATGGTTTCTGTTGATTGTCAACTAGGCAGGACCCAGCGTCTCCTGTGAAAGGAGCCTCCCACCATACCTGTGAAGAGTTATCTCAACCAGATGAACCTCTGGGAGTGTCCATGAGGGATTTTGTTGATTAGGCTAACCGAAGTGTGACGACCTACCTCAATTAGGCCATGCCATTCCCTTGGCTGAGACCTTGTCCTACATAAAAAAGAGAAAGCTATCCACGTGGTGGCAGCAGTAGTGGCAGTGGCAGCATCTGCACACGCCTTTAATCCTGGCATTTGGGTGGCAGAGGCAGGTGGATCTCTGAATTTGAAGCCAGCCTGTTCTATGGAGTGAATTCCCCAAAGAGCAGGGCTACACAAAGAAACCCTGTCTTGATAAACAAACAAACAAACAAAAATGAGAGAGAGGGGGAGGGAGAGGAAGAGAGAGAGAGAGAGAGAGAAAGAGAGAGAGAAGGAAGGAGGGAGGGAGGGAGAGGAAAGAGATATATATAGAGATAGATAGATAGATAGATAGATAGATAGATAGATAGATAGAGCAAACTGACTGATAACCACCATTCCTCACTCTGCATTCTCACCTTGAATGCACTGTGACCAGCTACCTGAAGCTCCTGACATGGTGACATTCCTACCTCGATATGTCTGTACCCTTGAACCATGAACCCAAACCAAGCCCTCTTCCCTTCCCAAGATATTTGTTCAATCAATAGGAAAAGTCGCTAGTGTGTAGTGTAGATAGTCATGTAGTGTAGCATTCCATACTATATCTTTCCTCATGAACTCCAGGCCTGCTCTCAGCCACTGCACTTGAAGCGCTAGGGGTCGTGCATACATTCCCATTGCCAAATGCTAACTGTTGAGGCCGGCCAGCTGTTTCATATTGTTGCCGTAATAGCCCTGCCAGTCATTGATGCAGAAAAATAACATCTCAGAGCAGAGTACCCTGTTATGTTCTGTATGTTATGGAGTTTGTTAATCTTAATAAATTCTACAACCATAAGCTTCACGTAGGACCCATCAAATTAAAGGTCAATATGAACGGTCATGTCTAAATTGGCTTGGGTTGGGGCTGGTCACCCGGGAGCACTTTCCAGCTCCTGTGTGTGAGCTCATTGTGGGTTTTATAGTTTTAGCCTTTATAAGCTGGCCCTGAGAAATGTTCACCACACAGCTTTCAGCTGTAGCCCTGGTCAATTAGTCATTAGGTGTGTGTTCAATATTCCATCCGTGTCTGACTGAGATTGGTGTTTGTGTGCTTTGTAAGAAAACTCCTGAACCCCAAAACTAATAGGCTTCATATTTGAAAACTGATTTCAAACCTTCCATCATCAAGACTCACAGACCCCCAAATCTCAGTGTGCATTTGTTCCTAGTGATAGGATACATATGGCATCAAGTTTATAATACTACCCAATTTTAGGCACACGCTTGAGTGGCACTAGGAACATTCATTCACACTACTGTGTGACTCCATTATTTCCACCATTTCTAGAACCACCTTTGTAACCTAAACTCTGTACCAACCAAACACCAGTATCCCATGATCCTCCCTCCAGCATCCTATGCCTCCTCCCTCCAGCATCCCTTGACTCCTCCCTCCAGCATCCCTTGACTCCTCCCTCCAGCATCCCTTGCCTCCTCTCTCCAGCATCCCTTGACTCCTCCCTCCAGCATCCCTTGCCTCCTCTCTCCAGCATCCCTTGACTCCTCCCTCCAGCATCCCTTGCCTCCTCTCTCCAGCATCCCTTGACTCCTCCCTCCAGCATCTTATGCCTCCTACCTCCCAGCTTCTTTTTCTACAAGAATTAGACCAATCCAGGTCCCTCATATACAGGTGTTAGATAATAAAGTAACTAATTATTTGCATTTGGATTCTTTCACGTAGGCTCATTCACAGAGTAGAAATGAAAATTTCATTACTTAGTGGGGCTGACTAATGAATGATATAACACATTTTTCTTTTTTTTTTTTAATTTATTTTTTATTAGGTATTTTCCTCGTTTACATTTTCAATGCTATCCCAAAAGTCCCCCATAACCACCCCCCCAATCCCCTACCCACCCATTCCCCCTTTTTGGCCCTGGGGTTCCCCTGTACTGGGGCATATAAAGTTTGCAAGTCCAATGGGCCCCTCTTTGCAGTGATGGCCGACTAGGCCATCTTTTGATACATATGCAGCTAGAGACAAGAGTTCCGGGGTACTGGTTAGTTCATATTGTTGTTCCACCTATAGGGTTGCAGTTTCCTTTATCTCCTTGGGTAATTTCTCTAGGTCCTCCATTGGGGGCCATGTGACCCATCCGATAGCTGACTGTGATCATCCACTTCTGTGTTTGCTAGGCCCCGGATAACACATTTTTCTTATCTGTCCATCCACTAATGGACATTTGTTACCCTGGTCTATTTAAATTTCTATAAAAAATATCTTGGACTAAGCCATTTATATCAATAGGGATTTACAGCTCACGGCTCTGTATCCTAGAAAAATCTATCCAAGGGACTGGAGAGAGAAAGTTCAGCGGTTAATAGTACTGGCTGCTCTTCCAGAGGAATGAGGTTCAATTCCCAGAACCCACTCACTCAAAACTGTCTATAATTCTATTTCTAGGGCTTCTGACACCCTCACACTCACACTGATATACATGCAGGCAACACACCAATGAATAAAATAAAAATAAACTATATATTTATATATAACTATTATATATTACATCTATTAATATATATTATGATGTATGTTATTATATATATATATATATATATATATATATATATATATATATGTGTGTGTGTGTGTGTGTGTGTAATCTGATATTTACATGGGAAGTGGATAGATGCCATGTGTCAGTGATCCAGGGCAGGCATCCTAGCTCTCTGGGTCCTACTGCTGGGCAGTGTAAGAACTGCTGCTCAACATGACAGGACATAGTATAGAACATGATATGATCATTCACTCTGTGTTACCTGTGTCTCCGTGCAGCCTCTGCCACTTGTAAAATGAGGACAATGCCCACTTCCCTGAATGGCTCTGATGACTGAAGCATCTCGGTGACCCTCGTTCTCACATCATTGACCCAGCACACACACACACACACACACACACACACACACACACACACACACACACAGAGGGACTATAGGTTCGGGAGTTATCAGTGGTTTTTGTGCCCTCCCCTCTGCCTCTAGATGACCAGGACCCCAGCTTTCTTATAAGAATGCAGATTCATGACAGTAGAAGGCCTGCTAGAACCCAGCTCTCCCTAGGACCCCTGGGAAATGGGATCAAGCCTGGGCCTGTGTTGTACCAATGTTTAATTCAACTTTCTCCAGTTCCTGGGTGTCTGGGATCTGGATGCTAAGGCTAAGGAGCCGGATCTGCCACTTTCATGTAACATACATGAACATGTATGAACTCTCTCTTTTCCTTTCCATTTTTCTCCCAGGTGCCTCTCTCTCAGGGTGACGCGGTCCTCGTCCCCGTCAGAAGTGTGGGAGGGGTTCTGCGACAGCGCCTTGACTCAAAACAGAAAGTTTTCCTGATTTGAAAACTACTCAGTCATTATTACGGCTGGAAGAGAGATTTATGGAGAAGAGCCCTCAAAATATACCTCTTGGCAATCATCAGTTTTAACACACCAGGGATCCTCAGACAGGGGAGGTGAAGAGCCATGAAATTCATTCCTCCTCCGGTTCCCAGTCCTACTGACCTCACCCAGTCTCTGCCTGAGCTCCTCCAGTGTCAGACCCCACGCCTCTCCAGACACCACTTCTGGTCTGGCACTGGGAAGTTCCTCCCAGCTGAGTGTCTCCACTTGGGGTTTCTGCGGACCACCCAGGCACTGTTTCTCCAAGTGCAGCATCTCCCGGGCACTCCCGTCCAGGGCAGGACACCTGAAACGTTTCCTGATTTGAGGTATGTTGTTATAGTGGTTGGAACAGACTGGCAGCTTTTAATGTGTGTTATCACATGTAAGCTGCTAATCCTGCTTCCCTGATGAAGAAACTAGACATGCTAGTGTTCTTGGCCTCTCGTAAGCATTTGGAGTAGGAATCACTGAAATCCAGTCTTTTTATTTATTTGTTTGTTTTGTTTTGTTCTCCAAGACAGGGTTTCTCTGTGTAACAGTCTTGGCTGTCCTCGAACTCACTTTGTGGACCAGGATGCCCTCTGAACTCACAGAGATCTGCCTGCCTCTGCCTTCTGAGTGCTGGCAGGGTTACAGACATGTTCCAGTTCACCAGGGCAAAATCCAGTCTTCTTATAGCTGCGATAGAAGGAAGCTTCTAATAGTTTCCTTATTGCTCTAGACCAGGAGGAGGTGGTGAGTGGAGAAAGCGATCCTCGTGTGTGCGTGTGCGCGTGGGCGTGTGCGTGTGCGTGTGTGTGTGTCTGTCTGTCTGTCTGTGTGCATGCGTGAGTGTATGAAGGGAAATCCCTACTTTCAGAGAGGCTTTTCTGGGCTGTGGGCAAGATCTAAGGCAGAGATGCACATCAGCAACCAACCGCCAAGATTCCCAAGTGCTGGAGGACATGCAGCTCTTCTCTTCTGATTCTTGGGGACTTTGGTCCAGCTGTCCAGGTTGCTTCTTGACTTTCAGCTGTTTCCAGCTTACCTATGGCTTGCTCTTCTTATCTAGTCTGGGACCAGGGCCATAGAGAGAAGGTTCAGAGGTAAGCATAGTGGAGACCAACTTTTAAATCCTCTTCCACCCAACACAAAGACGTACCATGCTCTCTCTCTCTCTCTCTCTCTCTCTCTCTCTCTCTCTCTCTCTCTCTCTCTGTGTGTGTGTGTGTGTGTGTGTGTGTGTGTCTGCAGGACTACTTCATGTAGTGGCCATGAGTGGATGTTAGCCTTGGAGGCTTGGTTATCTGTTGAGGTTTGATCTTTTGATATGTACTGTAATGATAAGTACAGGCCCCCAAAGCCTGGTTGCTCTCAGAAAGGAGAGAGTCCACATGTATAATGTGACCTTGCTCTTTAATTTAAAACTATTGATTAAATAAAGATGCCAACAGCCAATGGCTGGAAAGAAGATACATAGTTGGGCCTAGGGTTCCCAGACTTGAGGTTGGAAGAGAACCTCAAGGGAAAAACAAGGGGGAGAGAAAGGGAAAAAGAGAAGATGTCACGGGGTAAGAATCTTAAAGACTATGAGGGCTGGCCAATTGGAGTTAAGAGCAGCCCAGATGAAACATGGTAAGCAATAACTCAGGGTTATTGATAGGAACGTAGATTCTAATAACATAGAGGGTAGACATCTGCCCAGCTCTAGTGCTGATTAAGGCTTATTGCAAATAATAAAAGTTGTGTGTCTTTTATCTGGGAACTTAATGAACAGGGTAGAAATCCCCAATTGAGATGAAATATTTCCTACAACAGATATCAAGTCCAGTAAATTAGCAGAAGAACAAAAGTGGGGATCCTGGAGGCTGCCCTCTGCCCATCCTGGCCTCCATCACCCTCACTAAGGGATCAGGATCCTGGGCAAGGACATGGGCATTCCAGGTAAGATCAGAAGGCAGCCCCATTCTGGAGGAGAGCCAATCCTGGGTCCAGCGTCTTCCTTTGCTTCCTGCTTGTGAGAGCTTAACACGCCTGTGGCCTGGGGCTAGTCTGGCTGGCTCAGGAGTGGACCTTACATACTTCTTATAAGATAGACGGTTTTCCACTACTGCAGTCACGAAGGCTCAGGAACCATGGGAAAGGGGACCAACTTAGGGGCCATTTCATCCAAGGTGGCCCTTAACCTTGTGACTAGCTGAACTTAGATGAACCCCCTGTGGTTCCGTCTTGCTCACTGGTATGCCGCAAAAGAGTGCTGGCACATTCAGGATGCACTTGTGAGTTTGAGGTATGTGTGCTTGAAGATTCAAGTTTCGTAGCCATGAAACTGGTGCGTCGTACCAACTTCGTGGGTTTCCCATGAGGATCAAATCATACTGAAGCTCACTAGCAGGCTCCTGGCACATAGTACAAGTTCAATAAATGCAGCTTGCCATTGCAGTTATTGTTATAATGGTCACAGTTACATCGCAAGAATATGGTTATAGCCTTGTGTTCTCGATATCCAGAGTTCCCTTGGGAATGCCTTGGGAGCTCCCAAGATCCAGAAACTCTTAAGTTATGAGCATTGAGCACTAGAGTCTAGGTCATAACATGACCTGACCATGTCCACACTGTTAGTTTGTTTGTTTGTTTGTTTATTTATTTATTTATTATTATTAGTAGTAGTAGCAGTAGTATTTGCATTTTTTTCAAGACAGGGTTTCTCTGTGTGTCCCTGGGCTATCTTGAAACTTGCTCTGTAGACCAGGCTGGCGGTGAACTTCATCTGCCTCTGCCCCCTGAGTGTTGGGATTAAGGGCATGTGCCATCACCATCTGGCCACACAGATTTCATCCTTATCTTTTGAGGCAAAGCCATATGTCCTTCAGCACACCCTAGTGTGCTCAGTGTGCTGCTGGTTATTATCACACAGCCATGTGGGGTTGCATCCTGAATATGTTGTTACCTCTCCTTTTCCTCATCCCAGGTATAGTCCCAGTCTGGGTTCACTTCTTTGATGCAGGAGAAATTGGCTACTCCTTCCCCTGCATAGGTACAGTATTTATGTAGTCCAAGACAGAGCCAGCCACATCTACATTAATTGCTTCTGCATTCCACTCCTGTGCTGAGGGATAGGCTCATACTGTCTCTCTCTTTAAAGCCAGTATCAAGGATGGACAGAAACTAAAAAGGAAGTGGAAAAGCCCTGTAACTCTTGGGTGTATCAATGTAGCCAGCACTCTCTTTAAACTCCAACTATCCCTTTTTAGGGTATATGATGGTTAATAATGTCAACTTGAAAGGATCTAGAATAGCCATAGATAGATAGATAGATAGATAGATAGATAGATAGATAGATAGATAGACAGACAGGCAAATGTAAGCCTCTGAGAATGTCTGAGATATTATCCAATCAAATTAACTGATGTAGGGAGACCTACTTTGAACATGGGAAGCGCCACAGGCTTGTATCTTGGAGTACGTAAAAAAAAAAAAAGAGACATAATCATGATGTGGACAGTTTAATCACATCATGATTATGGATAGATTGTAACCAGCTGCCTCAAGCTACCTCCTTGATGGAGCTCTGGACCCTTGAACTGTGAAAGGTGATGAACCCATCCTTTCTTAAGTGGCCACTGTTATATAATTTGTCACAACAAGACAATAGCCAACCCTGGATGCAAGCAAGTCCTCCACCACCTCTTCTAGACCCTCAGGAGAGCAGCTGCACCCTCACCCCCACCCCATACTCCAGGATGTTATTCTAAACCCCAGAAAGGCTGGGGACTTGCCCATGAACACAGAGCAAACAAAAGGATTAGCGTCTCTGAATGCAGCTCTTTGGGGTGTAGCCACTGGCCCAGCCAGTTTCTCCCAGTTTCTACACAAGCTTTGATGCCCTTCTCTCTCTGTACCATCCAAATGAGAGGGTGACAGAGAAACGGGGTGCAGAGCTCTAGGGGTTACATCCAAAGTCACAGGGTTGGGAGACTTGTCTCAACTCATACAAGAGAGAAGATGAAGTAAGCCCAGGTCCCAGCAGGTCCCAGGCAGGTTCTGGTAAGAACTATGCTAGATGGATCTGAACAGCTCTGCGTGAAACCCTCTGTCCATGACACCAGGCACCAACCTTCTGTAGCCTTTAAGGGAGGCATATGCAGAAGGCCTGAGATGAGGTGCCCCAGGTCTGAGGGACTCTAAGAAGTGGGCAAAGTTAGGCTACAGTTGAAGAAGACAGGCCAGGCAGGAACAAGGACCTGCAGGGGAGTGAAAGGAAGGGCTAGGTAAGGACATCAGTGCTCTGACAGCTTGTTTATTACAGCCAACGTGTGCACCTGGCATGGCCACACGATGGGCTCTGTGCTTCTGGCAGACGCTGTGGCAGGACTGGCGTCAATTCCAAGGTTTCCACCCCCAGATCCCACGCTCATCTCTAGATCACACAAAGAGAAACTTGGGGCTTGAGCTCAGGGAGCCACAATGGCAGGGCTTAGATACTTCAAGAAGATACAAAGAAGTTCTCTTTCCTAGCTCCAACTTACACACACACACACACACACTCTCTCTCTCTCTCTCTCTCTCTCTCTCTCTCTCTCTCTTTTGCACACACATACACACACACACACTCACTCACACACACACACACACCCCTCCAATGGGATGAAAAGTATAGGTTTGGGGGATGCAAAGACTGAGTTCATCTCCCCTCTAATTGAGTGGGTGACTTCATAACCCCCACAATTTGAAAAATCCCTATTCTCTTTAGATTTCTCATAGAGAGCACACCAGGATCTGGGGTCCTCAGCAAACCAATGGCTCCATACTCTGCTGGTGATGGGCAGTGCTTCTTACCTTAGTGTGAATACCTCGGATGGCAGCCCAGTGACTTTTACAGTTCTTCACACCTTGGGTGCAAACAATTGGCTATCATGTCCATTCTCTGAAAACCTGTGGCCCACCCTCTCCTCACCTGCGCAGGCATTACTGTTTCTTATAAACTTACCCTTAAAGGGACTTTTAAATTGCTCTTAACGATTAATTTCACACCTTTAAAGCAGTTGTGTGTGGGTGTGTGTGTGTACTCACACACACACACCCACACATACACACAGACACACACACACACCTGGGTAGAGATCAGAGGTACATATTAGGCGTCTCCCTCGATCATTCTCCGTCTGTTTATTTATTTAGAGACAAGGTTGCACTATGCAGCCTGGCAGACTGGAACTTGATACATAGACCAGGCTGGCCTTGAAATGATAGAAATCTGTTTGCCTCTTCCTCCTGAAATGCTGGGGTCACAGGCATGTACCACCCACCACACCCAGTTTTGGAGTGGGTTTTATTGTTGTTTGGATGATTTTTTGTTTGTTTGTTTGTTCCATCTCATTTCTTTTGAGACGCGGTTCCTCGCTGAACCTGGACACTGGTTGGCAATCCCCAGGGATGGTTCTGTGACACCTTCAGTTCTAGGATTACAGGTGCCTGCCACCTTGTCAGCCTGCATTTTAAAGGATGCTGGTGGAAGCCAGGTCTTCAAGTGGTGGGGCAGGAGCTTTACTGAATGATCCAGTCCTAAAACACAAAAGCAGGATTTGTACTCTCTCCCCACCCACTTTCATCCCACCGACTCAGTCTCAGTCTCCCTTCCTCCTCTTCCTCGGGCAATCTGAATAACGTTCTCAAATGCATGAAAGAATATACACGAGACCTCAAAGGAAACCAATCATTTTGAAATACAGAGATCACAATATTTCTTTTAAGTAGCAATACAGTAATGCGTGCTCCTCCATTAATGGATTAAAGAATGAAATCCACCGGCAGGACTAATAGCCCTCAGAGTTTTGAAACAGGGATGGGCATAAGTAATACCTTAGATACCTGTCACAGCTAATCCAAAATTTTAAAATATCTGTTAACCCTGCTAAACATTACTATGGTGTGTTGATAGCACTCACCACGTAAGAAAAAGCTAGATTTCAGGGGGAGCCAGTAAAGATAAAGATATAAGGGCCCAGGATAAGAAGATCAGAGGTGAGGAGGACACAACATCTGTCCCCAACACCAGGAGTAACTGGGACCACTGGGACCTTGGCACGCAGGAACTCTGCCAGACCAGTGTGCATGGGTTCCTTCTGGTCTGTCTGGGCCAGTGCCCTGAGCAGAACTTTGGGCTCAAATTGGGAAGCCAGCCCCACAACACCCAGAGGCAGCTCCACTCCCAGGCGCTCTAACACGTTCAGGATCCTAGGATCCCAGTATCCCAGGAACTTGGTCACACCAGGATCTCAAGGTCCCAGAGGCAGCTTGACTCCCAGGAGCTCAGATATACCTAGGATCTCAGGACCCCAGGATCCCAGAATCACAGTATCCCAGAGACAGCTTGACTCAGAGGAGTTCTGACACAACCAGGATCACAGGAAGGACAGGCTCCAGTCAGACATAGCCAGGGCAGGTAGCATTAGAGATAACAGATGGCAGGAGGCAAGCCTAAGAACATAAGCAACAGAAACCAAGGTTACTTGGCATCATCAGAACCCAGTTCTCCCACCATAGCAATTCCTGGATACACCATCACACCAGAAAAGCAAGATATAGATCCAAAGTCACTTCTCATGATGATGATGGAGGACATTAAGAAGGACATAAATATTTCCCTTAAAGAAATCCAGGAGAACACAGGTAAGCAGCTAGAACCCCTTAAATCCCTTTAAAATAATGATTGAAGAGTTTTCTCCAAAGAAAATGTCTTTACAATTCTATTGGGGCTCCCTAGGTGGGGGAAGGCAGCACCCGGCACTTTCAAGTGTTTTAGAACACTGACCCACAAAGCCGGGTCCCCAGGTGGTTTAGCATCTCCTATCAGAAAGGAAAATCTTCTCCCAAATGCACAGTCCAGGAAGCCCTGGCCATGGTTCAGAAGTGTACACCTGTGCACACCTCCTGGGATTCTGCTGTGGGCTCACATCAGAGGGAGGTGGCATGTAGGATCTGCAGTAGAGTTTGTGGTTAAAATAACCACTTACCGGAGTCCTATACAAGGCTCTGTGACTACATTTCCTCCTCTGCTCCTCAAATCTGACCTAGACTCTGCCTCAGTCCCAATTCTCATTAAATAATGGAATGTGGTCTGTTTCTCCTGTCATAAGTACAGGGTCAGATACTGCTGCAAAGGCAGCGGCTAAGATTCCCCTCTTTTGTGTACATAAAAAAATAATTGGCCTTCTAATTACCTCCATAAAAATGAGAAAACTTGGTCTGCTTATTGGCACCTTTGTTAGCACTAGGGAATAATTAGACGCCTTAATAACTCTCTAATGATCCCTAGAGAAGGGAACCATTTTTAAAGAGTGTCATTACAGAGGCTTTCAAATGCAGTCTGCACTGAGCGAGGCCATAAGGCAGTCGGGATTCCTCGGTGTTGCATGGGAGGAAATATCGGTCCATTTCTGTCACATGCCTCTTCCTTCTGGCAGGAGAAGCTGGTGGAGTGGGGAAGTGCGCCACCTCTCTTCTACTCCTCTTTTATAATCCCAGTCAGCTTGTAGATTTAAACTCTGAGATCCTCTCCACCCCCACCCCCACCCCCAGAGCACAGGCTTGCGATTCGCCCCACCCCCACCCCCACCCCCAAAGCAGAGGCTTGCGAGAGCTGTAAGAACACGAAGCAGAATGGTGGTTTCCCATCCGGACAGGATGCCAGCCTTCTGCAGATTTTGTCTCTGTGGTTAGCTTCGGGACTTTTTAGGAACAGAACGTCTAAGAGGAGCGACGCCAAGCCTATGTTTCTCCAGCAGGTGGAGCCATCTCTTTAGCTTCCCCGTCGCCTTGCGCGAGATGGGAGGCGCTGGTTTGCAACCCAGGGATGGGAGGCAGCTCTGGGACTCTTTGGAAAACTTTGCCCAAACCCTCATTATTTCTATAACTTTATGTGAGAATCACAAACAACCCCTGAAAATTTGTCAGAAATACTGATTTGCCTTTCTATATCCGAATAACCACAAATTCTGGCAAATCAAAAATAATTGTGGTTTCCATAGCTTTAGCTCTCAGGTATCATGGGATTCATCTGCCTCTTCGCAATGATCTGCATCAGCTTCTAAAATCTGAACTTACTTTCAACCGGGTCAGGAGCCTGGCTTGTCAGGGTGACTCTCAGTCTTAGAGGCCTGCAGAAGTAGCAAGCATGCGGGGCTGTACCCCAGAGCACCCTTTGGGAAGATGAATCCCTGTTAACCCTATGCTGTACTGAATCTATGCTGTACTGAAGTAGGACAGCCTCTTTCTGAGACTGGCAGAGGTAATTCACCCAAATCAACTGCCTGTCCAAGACAAGACTCCACAGAGACCTTCCAGTTTGCAGATACTGCAGACAGTTCAGGTCCATTATTAATGGTCACAAGAACTCTGTGACTTACACAGTTGATAAGACCTACACAAGGAATCGGGCTTCCATTTCCTCCTTCCCTTCCCTCTCCCCTCTCTTCCTACCTCCCTCCCCTCCCTTCCTCCCTCCCTCCCCTCACTCTCTCCCTCCCTCCCTCCCCTCCCCTCCTCCTCCCCTCCCCTCCCCTCCTCCTCCCCTCCCCTCCTCCTCCCCTCCCCTCCCCTCCTCCTTCCTTCCTTCCTTCCTTCCTTCCTTCCTTCCTTCCCTCCTTCCTTCCCTCCTTCCTTCCTCTCCTTCCTTCCTCTCCTTTCTGGTGCTAAGGAAGGCACTGCTCTGTGCTGGGCACTCTCTTGACCCCCGAGTTGCACAGCCTCTCAACACTCCTCTAACCACACATTGTGCCTTCCCACAAATCTTAGTACACATATATAGGGAAGTAATGGGGCATATAGCTCAGTGGTAGAGCATACACTAGCCAAAGGTCCCAGGTTTGATCTTCAGCACTACAAAACAAACCTACCAAAACCACAATCCTCAAACAAAAAAACAAACAAACTAACAACAACAACAACAACAACAAAAAGACAAAGACCAAAAAAAAAATCCCGCTGTGACTTGGTGGATACAATCATTTCTATTTGTTCTTTGAAACAGGGTCTCACTCTGTGGCTCAGGTCAGCCTGGAGCTCACAATATTCCAAAAGTGGCCTTGAGGAGCTAGAAATGCAAGTGCTGAGACCTCAGGCGTGAGCCAGGATGCCCGTCCATTTTCTGCAACCTATGATTTTAAGAAAAATGTTGCTTTTGTCTGGCTGTCCACTGCTGAGTGACAAGCTTCACCCCACCTTCAGTGACTATACACCTGCAGACTTCCAGTTCACACATTTGCGACACAGGAACTCAGGGCACTCTTGCCTGGCAGAGTCTCCTGTTCCACGTAGCATCAACAAAGGCCATGTGGTGGTATTTTCTTGGCTAGTGAGCTGGGGGACAATCCATGACACTATCTCTTGCTTTTCTGGCACCTTGATGAGGGGTTAGAAGGGTCAGGCATGAAGTCAGCTCCGCCTTTCCAGCAGCGAGACTTCAGGGTAGCCTGGTATCTTGTGCGGTAACTAAGCTCCGTGAACAACCATCCCAGCAAATAATCCGTCATGACCTTCACACCCTAACCTTAGAAGGCATACGGCCCTATTATAACGGCAATTTGTTTGTCCAAGTACTCAAAGCCCTGCCCAGACTGGAGGAGAAAGAAGGTAGATCCAATCTCCTGATGGGGCAAGAGGCCAATTGCCACTATGTTTTGAAGCCATACTATTTAATTGACATTACGTTTTCTGTATCTGCTTGAAGTTACACACTTTCTAAGTCTAGTCTCTCTTATCTGTTCAAATCTCCGTTAGCCTGGATGGATAGGACATGTGAGGCCCTAGGCTCCATCACCAGCATGTCCACAAGACAAAATGAAGCTACGTGCACCCTTTGTTAAGATCATAGACAACCTCACTAAATACTTAGGAGTCGAGACTCAGGCTACAGAAGTACCTTTGTGTTAGCAAGAGGCATACCAAAGCTGCAGCAGGCACTAAAGAGTGAGCCTTGTTCTATAAAACCAAACAGCAGCAACAAAAGGAAAACATCTTCCATTATGTTTAACTTTCCTTTTAAAACTTAAATTGAGCCAGACTGTAGTAGCATATGACTTTAATCCCATCACTCGGGAGGAAAAGACAGAAGCAGAGGCAGGGGCAGGGGCAGAGGGGCAGAGGGGCAGAGGGGCAGCGGGGCAGAGGGGCAGCGGGGCAGAGGGGCAGCGGGGCAGAGGGGCAGAGGGGCAGTGGGGCAGAGGGGCAGAGGCAGAGGCAGAGGCAGGTGGATCTCTGTGTTTGAGACAGCTTGATCTACAGATCAAGAGTGGGTTCCAGGACAGCCAGGGCTACACAGAGAAACCCTGTTTCAGAAAACCAAAATCAAAAGAAGAAGAAGAAGAAGAAGAAGAAGAAGAAGAAGAAGAAGAAGAAGAAGAAGAAGAAGAAGAACAACAACAACAACAACAACAACAACAACCACCACCACCACCACCACCACCACCACCACCACCACCACCACCACCTTAGGAGAAAGCTGACTAATATTTCACTAGTTTTCAGGTGTGGGTTGATGCTGGTACATACCTACCTCTGGCGGTATCTCAGCATCGATAGCTCTCAATAGTTATCCTATGGGACATGCCCAGAGAACACTGGGTGCCCCCAATAGGTCAGCAGGAAGCTCTTAATTATTCATGAGCAGCATGCTACAAGGATCTGGCATTTATAGGTACCCGGAGAGTCTGGTCTTAATGAAATTATATATCCATACTGTTAAGAAGATATCGAATTTTTTTTTTTACAATTTTTATTTTGAACACTAAACCATTAATACAAGCAAAGCAATGTAAAACTCCAAATTACTGCAAAAAAAACCCCACTTGTTTTTAAAAATATTTATTCTATTCTATGTACATGAATTTTTTGCCTTCATATGTGTATGTGCACAGGTACATGCCTGTTGGATGGTTGTGAACTACCATATAAGTGTTAGAGATTGAACCTGGGCCCTCTGCACAAGCAATAAATGCTCGTAACCCTTGAGCCATTTCCCCAGCTCCCCAATTTGCACGTCTTTAACTGTCTGCTTATATGCTGAGATAAAAACATGGAATCCTAATATGGTCAGAGAAAAAAATTAAAATTCTATGTACTACTGTTATTGTTTTACTATTGAAGTAAGGTATGAAAATGTTATGCTACATTTTAATGGGTCATACTTTTAATTCTCTTTATATACTTAATAATGTGTGCAATATCACAATGTATTTAAAATATGTAAATCAAATGGGTACAGTCTGGCGGTACAGGCCTGTAATTCCAGCTGTTCAGGAGACTAAGGTTGGAAGATCTCAAGTCCAAGGGCAGCCTGGATTACTTAGTGAGATCTCAAGTCCAAGGGCAGCCTGGATTACTTAGTGAGATCTCAAGTTCAAGGGCAGCCTGGATTACTTAGTGAGATCTTATCTGGAGAGAAAAAACCCAAAACACCCAAACCAAACCAAAACCAAAACAAAACCAAAAAGCAGGACTGGAGAGATGTCTTGGAGTGCAGTGCTCTCTATGGAAGTACGAGGCCTTCCATCTGGATCCCTAGAACCCACAGGAAGCCTTGCATGTAGTGTTCACCTGTAACCCCAGCAGCCTGCGGCTGGGTGGGAGGCAGAGGGAAGAGGCTCTCCAGAAGCTAACTAGACAGTGAATGTACCGTAGGATGTTTGAGTGGGAGCAGGAGGAACCCGGGAGGCTTCACAGAGGAGGTGATATTTGAAGCAGCACCAGAGAGAGCCTTGTGCATGGGAACAGATACTTTCTCTCGGGTTTCCTGTTGTTTGGAACTTCTGTGGGCCTATGATGGCCCCCTCTCCAAGCTCTGTGCTCCCTTTTGCCCACAGTGTCCTACAGAGGAAGAGACTCAAAGTCCCTCCTGTTACAACTTTGAACTAGCTCATGAACCCCTCAGGGAAGACTCTCTCTTCCTCTTCCTCTTCCTCTTCCTCTTCCTCTTCCTCTTCCTCTTCCTCTTCCTCTTCCTCTTCCTCTTTCCCTCTCCCTCTCCTCCCCCTCCCTCTCCCTCTCCTCCCCCTCCCTTCCCCTCCCCCTCCCCCTCCCTTCCCCTTCCCCTCCCCCTCCCCTTCCCTTCCCCTTCCCCTCCCCCTCCCCCTCCCTTCCCCTCCCCCTCCCCCTCTCCCCCTTTCTCCCCACCCCGGCCCCACACACACTTGCAAAGCAGCCCTGGTTTTGATACCTGGGGCATCAGATAGACTCTATGGTTTTGTCCAATCAAATCACACTTGATGACTGAGTCTCTTGACTACTCAATGTCTTCAAAGAACGATTGGCCATAACCTATACTGTCATTATTCAGTCTTAGCCCAGGAAACCTAGCTACCATCCACCCCCAGGCAGCTCATCACTTGTCTGAATTTGTGGTCATGGGCTGTGGAAGGATCATCCCAAATTTCCTACTCTCTCTCTCTCTCTCTCTCTCTCTCTCTCTCTCTCTCTCTCTCTGTTTTTCTCTGGTAATGGATGGAGTCTTGACATGTAGTCTAGGCTAATCTGGAATTTGCTATGCTTGGGTGCTAGAGTTAATTCCTGTGCTACCATGCCTGGCTTGGATCACTCTCTTGACCCCTCACTTTCTAGAAGAACATACTGCTCTTCACAGATCTAGTGATCTGAGCGTCATCACCTTCTAGGTCTCTTACGGAAATTAGATAGAATACTTCTGGCAGAGTCTCCCAGGGGATGAAAGGGGATGAAGTAAGTCTGCTCCCAGCAGCTCAGCCTCAGAGAAGCCTGAGGTGAAAATGGGACGGTTCTGGAAGCCTGTGTCCAGACAAATCCATTCAGCCATTTATGTGGTTGGAAGCAGTCCTCTTCCTGATGCACAGGTATGCTGTGACTTCCATTTTCCTGAAAAGCTCTCATGGGGGATCTAGAAGTAACATTGTTTCCCGCTCAGCCGCCCCAGTTGCCTAAAAAGTGGCACTTGGAACTCAGAGGCAGTTTTTTTAGTCCGTTTGTGAACTAGGAGTTCTCAGACTTAACAGTGGAGGCTGGGTAAATATTGAGAAAAGCTATGCAAATCAAAGAGGGAAAAGGGCTGCCAGGTTCCAAGAAGGAAGAGAATGCCCTTTGAATGAGGATAGGCAGCTGTGCTGTGCTTTTTGGTTTGGTTTGGTTTTTGAGGCAGGGTTTCTCTGTGAAGCCTAACTGTCCTGGATGGAACTCACTCTGTCGACCTGGCTGGCCTTGAACTCAGAGATGAGCCCTCCCCTGTCCACTGAGTGCTGGGATTGAGGGCACTGCGACCAGGGGGCTTATCTCCTTTATTCTCTTTCTTCCCAGTTACTCTGGGCCACCTCATCTTTTTATTTTCAAAGCATCAATTCTCTTCCACTCAGCCTTTACCACCCCAACCCCAGCTGTCATTTATTGTCCCACATGAAAGATGAAGGCCATCTTTCCCGCTCAGCCTTGAAGGGCCTAAGTCTGACCATTGCTCATACCTGCTACAGGGTAGAGCATCCTCTGTCTTTATTACATCTCTACCTCACCAAACACCTACTCACACTTTCCTAATTCAGAAAATTGCCCTTTCCACTCAGTTACTGAGAAACAAAACAAGGACATGTGGCTGACCAAGTCTTCACCGAGAAGCTCTGGCTCCTCTTTCTTGTAGAGCCCTGGTACTTGTCATATGGTGTGTGGTGACAGTGCATCTCAGATTTTTTTATAAACAGTGGCCATGCTGCAGGAATTTTCAGTAGAAGAGCGCCAGTCTGGGGGAGCTGGATGGGAGCTGAGTTGAAATGCTCTCTTTCTAGGGCAATATTCCCGGCTCGACACTGCTGTCTGTATGGAGCATCATACCTGGAGCAGATGGGCATCCTGGTTCATCAAGCAAGCTTCACTCTTTAATAGAAGGGAGCGTGTGCTTAAGGTCTGCAGGGTCTGCAGTAGTGACTTTTCTCATCACTGTAAAATAACTGGCAGTGACAACTTAAGGGAGGGAGGTTTTATGTTGGCTTATATTAATTAGTATAGGCCAGGACCTGGTGATAGGAGTGTCCTGGTAGGAGGTGGCTGTAGCTTTCAAAGTCCCTCCTCTAGAGTCCCCCCCTGCTAAGTGGGATGCTAGGAGAAAGTTCCATGACCTCGCAAAGCAGTGACAACAGCTAGGGGATCAAGTGTTCAAGCCTGTGATACTGTGCGGGATGCTTCATGTTCAAATCATGACAGAATCCCACAAAACTCAAAGCCAATGGAACAGAGTGACCATATGATGTTTTTTGTTCCCAGGCAACACAATTTCTAATAATGAAGACATTCTTTATCGTAGAAATAAATATGCCCAGAGGTAGGGCAACCTTCGAGAGCGGCTGTTTAAGGCTCCGGCTCAGTTTCTCTGGAATTCCCCAAAGTCTGTCTTCCTTAGCAATGTCCCTGGCCCCAGGATATCCTCTGGCATGGTGGCAAAGTGGCCATAGAATGTCCAGACCATACCTTCATTACTCAGTCAAAGCAGAGGGAGGGAACATCTTGTCTTCCTTTACTGGACTTAGGTATATTAGTCCCACACTTACTTTGTTAGTCAGGAAGCCCAAACTGCAGACCTGCAGACCTGCAGACCCTAGAGACATAGACTGGGGTTACACAACCATCATTTTAACCATGATGATAACAAGACAAGTGCAACCCCACTGATGGCAGCTGTAAAAATCTGGACAGCTCATGAAGCTGGGAGCATGGGTTCTCCCAAAGGAAGACCTAGGCTTTGTTAAGAGACAGGAGAGATGGTGTTTGCTGTAAACACCCCTGGCAGGATATCTGACTCTGGCTTCTTCCCAAATCAAGGGATGTCAACAGGGAAGAGTGGAAGCCAAGATGGATAACTAAACCAAGACCTCACCTTATCAGCTGCCGACATCCAGAGTAAGGATGGAGCCAGATGGACTCAGAACCAGAGAGAGGAGATCAGAGGCTGTTGGGAAGGAGTGAATCTGAGCAAAACCCTTTTAGAAGGGTTAGTGAAGTATTAGCTATGTTATGAGAACAGTAGTAGTAACATGGGCCAATGAGTTAACCTCTGAAGCTATCCAGTGTTCTCAGCAATGGAAAGTACAGTGTAACAAAGGTGGGGCTCTGAGGGCCAGGACCCACCCCATCCCAGAGCCAACCTCTAACATCCAACTCCATACTTCACAGTGCAAAAGGAAATGGCATTTCCATGGTGTAGAACGTGTAGCCCCTGTCGGATTGGAGAAACTGAGAGCAGCTTGGAGGTGAATCCAGGTCTTCCGGGCTCCTGAACCTATGAACTCCTCCTCTTTTCTTTATTCAATTGTCTGGACTGTCTTCCTCTGCTCAGGGCTTCATTTTTTCTTTTATCTTTGTTCTAGTCCCTTCAAGTCCTTATATCCTCCCTCCTCCTGTTTCCATATTATTTTTTCTCTTCATCACTGTCCTTCCCTCTTGTATCTGGCACATGTCTCTGAACTATTTGGAATTTCCTTTCTGAACATATTTGATCTTGATAAAAATTAGTGATTATCAAGTGTGAAAAAAAGAGGGGTCTACAAATCCAGGGAGTCCAGAACAATTATGCCCCAACCTCACAAGCCACCTAACTTATCTGAAATAGCATTTGTAATTGGAAGGTAATGGTATAAATAATATGGACTTTTCCTGGGCCCCCAGCAGGCCCCTTGAGACTCCCTAGTGAGTCCCTCTAGTGAGTTTTGCATTTCAGTTACTGTAGTTTTTAACTTTAGAGTTTCTGCCTAGCTCCTATTCATAGTTTTTCTCTTTCCTGATGTCGTGTTTTATAAAAAGATAAAAAGAGAAGGGATATGTTTTGGTGGATGTATAGTCAGGTATAAGGGAAGAGGAGGGTACCTCTGAGGGTCCATACTGAGGCATCCCTTCCCCCTGAGGGGCCAGCCACATGATTGCATAGTATAGAGTATAGAATAGAGTTTATTCAGGGAATGGGGAAGGGAGTTGAGAGGGTAGTAGAAACAGAGAAAGACACACAGAGACACAGGGGAGGAGAGAGAGAGAGAGAGAGAGAGAGAGAGAGAGAGAGAGAGAGAGAGAGAGAGAGAGAGAGAGAGAGAGAGGAAGAAGAAGGAGGAGGAGGAAGAGGAGGAGGAGGAGGAGGAGGAGGAGGAGGAGGAGGAGGAGGAGGAGGAAGAGGAGGAATAGAGGACAGCCATGAGCATGTGGAGAGAGGGGCGAGGGGAAATGGGGAGAGAGGGGAAAGGGACAAGAGGACAGAGCCAGAGCAAGAAGACAAGAGACAGTGAAGGGAGCAAGCAGCTCCTTTTATAGTGGGTCAGGCACATCTGGCTGTTGCCAGGTAACTGTGGGGCAGAGCTTAGATAAAATGCTAACACCTGATGTTTTCCATTTGGTAAGACATCATTAGAATGTTTTCCATCATTTTATTTAATTATTTGAGTTGATCTCAAAGTCCTTGTCTGCTAATTCCAGTGTTTGATGTCTCTTCAGGGACAGTCTCTGGGGATCCTATTTTTCTTGTTTACGGGATTGTCTTAGTCAGGGTTTCTATTGCTGCAATGAAACATTATGACCTGAAAGTAATTGGAAAGGAAAGGATTTACGTGGCTCACACTTCCACATCATTGTTCATCATTGAGGGAAGTCAGGACAGGAACTCAAACAGGGCAGGAACCTGGAGGCAGGAGCTGATGCAGAGACCATGGAGGGGTGCTGCTCACTGGCTTGCTCTCCATGGCTTGCTCAACCTGATTTCTTATAAAACTCAAGACCACCATCCTAAGGATGACACTGCCCACAGTGAACTAAGCCCTCCCCGTCGATCACTAATTAAGAAAATGTTCTATAGGCCTGCCTATAGCCTGATCTTAAGGAGGCATTTTCTCAATTGAGGCTTCCTCCTCTTTGATGACTCTAGCTTGTGTCAGGTTGACATAAACCAGTAAGGATAGAAACATACCTTGTTTCTTTGCAAGCCTCATAATTTTGGTTGAAAACAGAACAGTATTATTACTGGCAACTTAGGACATCAGATATTAGCTCTGGCGTTTCTGTCTGTTACAGTTGTAGTTTGTTTCATGACCTTTCGGAGCTAAAGCTAATTTATTAAAGTCAATATTCTTGTCATTAAAACCTATTCCAGTAAGTTGACAAGTCAGCTAATGATAAGACAGATATTTCCTTAAACACTTGGAACCAGAAAATTGTGTCTTTGAAGAGAGATTCTGCACATTGTGAAAAAAGCACCCTACTTTGCCCTTCCCATTGTTCTCATGCAGAGCCTTAGGGACAAACCAAAGGGAGAGAGCCTAATGCCTTCTGGTGCTCTCTGGGCCTGCACACAGCCTTAGGCATGCACACACTCTACCACATTTCTGAGAACTTGTCGTAGCTTTGCATGCCCCTATTCCCCAAAGCACACTATTCTGTCCGGCCTTTGTGCTATTTGCTCAATTGTTATCCAAGGGCCTCAGACAGCAGAAATGGACGCATTTGCCTGTAGAGGTTTTTGCTAAATGCTCCTTGACAATAGCTTTGATACACACACACACACACACACACACACACGCACATGCACACACACAGGTTTCAGTCAAGCAGGCTCATAAAAAGACAACGTTTGGAGCAGAAGACCCAGGAGGAGACAGAGAGATCAGCTGGAGACACTGCAGAGGAGGTGCCCTCTGCTCCCTCCTGCACTGTGGCTGTTTGGAGGGCGGGTCATTTATTTCCATGACTACTGCTCACCTGCTAAATGGGAGCTGGGAGGAGAATAAGTTACACTGTGGGAGAGCTCACTGCCATTACTAACCACAGCTGCTTTGGAAGAGTACCTGCTCCTGGGGTTACTGGGTGCTTTTAGTATTAAAAAGTTCTGGAAAAGTTGGTTATGACAGTGGTTTCTATTTTGGGTTTTTACTGTGTTTTCAGAGGACTGGGTTTGGGGAGTTATCAATTATTCCAATTTTACTAGAGTTTTGACAAGTTATTATTAATTGGTATCATTGTATGCATGTATGACATGTATGGGTCCAATCCTTTACCTTCATGAGGGTTCAAGGATTGAACTCAGCTTGTCAAGATTGCACAACAAATCCATTACCCACTGACGGGCTCTAACTAGCTCTAGAGAGGTTTGTATTTGTTGTTAGTTTTGTTTTGCTTTTTTCTTCAAAGTAATTTTAAAGTCTTAGCAGCTCAAAGACAGTAGGTTCAAATAAATGTCTTCCAAGGCAGATTTGGGTATTAACAGTGTTAGCATTCCTTCTAGGCTCTGCCTACAGTTACCTGGCAACAGCCAGGTATGCCTGCCTGACTCACTATTAAAGGGGCTGTTTGTCCCTTCCTCACTCTCTTACCTCTTACCCTCTTACTCTCCCACCCTCTCTGTCCCTTCTCTCCCTACTGCCCTCCCTGATCTATCTCCATGTTAACGGATCTCTCTCTCTCTCTCCCTCTCTCTCTCTCTCTCTCTCTCTCTCTTTCATGAGAAGAGAATAGAGGTAAAATGACAAATCTTCAGGTTCCCCATGAAGTGCTCTTTGCTGGCACAAAGCCATGGAGATGTGTGCACTCACTGTGCATTGGTTACCCAGAATTCCATGTTCTTGTTCCACATGCTAGCTTCAGTTTCCCTCCTCCCCCTCCCTCTACCCTCCCCCTCCCCCCGACCTTCCTCTCCCCCTCCTCCCACCCATTCTTACACACCACACCACGGGGAGGAAAGTCCTAGGATATAGGCAGACTGGCTCACAGCGGGAACAAGATCTCATTCAAAGCACGGGTTCCAGAAGAATCGATCATCTGTGTTTACTTCTTAAAGTTCTTCACTGCTGCTGTGGTTTGTGTACTGAATGGCACAGGTAAGAGAAGACAGGAGTTTTCAATTTACAAACATGACACAGGGCCCGTCGCAGGCCCACATTGGAGTTTGTCAGGCTGGCATGCCCTTAATCACGCTGCTGTGCCCCAGTGTAAATGGTGCCCGCTGGCCTGTGACACCGGGAACTGAATTATCCGAGTTGTTGCAGCAAGTAGATTTCAAAGCGTGCTAGGTAAAACACAGGTGAAGTTCGTTTCTTCCTTAATCTGGAGCAGCTAGTCTAGAATATTATTTTGAGGGCAGGTGGGTGCTATAGCCCTGGTACTCACTTAGGAACACTGACTACCGAACTCAACGAGTGACTTACTGGGTAACTGGCCAATGCCAGTTAAGCCCAAGAAACAGAGCCATTGCTGGGTTTACAGTGGTCTCTCATCCCAGCAAGGCCATTGCAAGAAGAAAATATTACAAGGTGAGGGTTTCTACTACATGTAACCCACCAAATGTTCTAGATTAACAACACATCCTATTACATAGTGTTAAATCTCTTGGGGACCAGATGAGAATATTATACAAAAGAACTACACTGCGAATATCTAGTCTGGGCAAAGACCAAAATCCAATATTCAAAGTCTGCTCAGTGTGTGTTGTCTTTGCCCCGCCTTAGACTAGCCAGTGTCCTTTCCTGCTCCTGGCCTCAGTGCTATCCACACTGGAAGCTGGCCTGTGTTGAACACACGAGGCCCACAGGAGGTTCTAGATGACACAGCTAACAGATGTGGCAGACTTTCAGTCTCTGAGTGTCTGCTTTGTTACCTAAACCATCACACTTGCCTGTGGCCCTGAGTCCTTGATCTTTGGGGTAGGGGACACTGCTGACTCACTGGGCTCTGCCCAACTCATGTGTTTAAATGCTCAGCCCATGGAGTGACACTATTAGGAGGTATGGCTTTGTTGGAGGAAGTGTGTCACTATGGAGGTGGGCTTTGAGGTCTCTACACTCAAGCTCTGCTCAGTGTGGAAAAAGAGTCCCCTCCTGGCTGCATTCAAACCAAGAAGCAGAACTCTCAGCTCCTTCTCTAGCACTATGTTGGCCTAGAGGCTGCCATACTTCCTGCCATAATGATAATGGACTGAACCTATGAAACTATAACCCAGCCCCAATTAAATGTTTGTCTTTATAAGAGTTGCCTTGGTTATGGTGTCTCTTCACAGCAATAAAACCCTAAGATGCGCCGGGCATGGTGGCGCATGCCTTTAATCCCAGCACTTGGGAGGCAGAGGCAAGCAGATTTCCGAGTTCGAGGCCAGCCTGCTCTACAAAGTGAGTTTCAGGACAGCCAGGGCTATACAGAGAAACCCTGTCTCAAAACAAAACAAAACAAAACAAAACAAAACACCCTAAGATACCGCCCCAGATCTCTTCCTATTAATTAGTATTTGCTTCAGAGTGTCTGCTTTATCGATTCCTTTAAAGAAGTGGTTCTCACCCTTCCTAATGTATCGACCCTTTAATACAGTCCCTGTGTTGGAATGACCCCAAACACGAAGTTCGTTTCGTAGCTACTTCATAACTATAATTTGCTATTGTTATGGTCATAATGTAAATATGTGTTTTCCAATGGTCTTAGGCAACCCCTGTGAAAGGGTCATTCGATTCCCTAAGGGGTCAGGACCCACAGGTTGAGAACTGCTATTTGAAAAACTGAGTATATGATAAAGTGAGGCTGGATTTCTACACAAGCCCCCCAAATGAAATTAGGGTGAGTTAGTGTAGACAAAAGGCTTATGTCTCTGCACATTTTCTCTAGCTGAAAACCAAACAACACCACCACCCTAAGGCTTTGAGCTAGAGGGTTATAAATGTGTCTGCAGCCGAGCCTAACTACCTAAGCTCAGACCCTGGAACCCACATAGTAGAAGGAGACAACGAATGCCTCCTGCAAGCTCTCCCTGATCTCCCTCTCTCTACATGAGTGTAACAGTGCACACATCCACACATACATATACACACATGCACACACATACCCACATAGACACACACTCACACGCACACACAAACATACACAGATACACACACACTAAATAACTTTAAAAAATAAATACAATAAAAATAGGCAATTACAACAAGAACCATAGCCCTTTGAACATCACCCACGGGGTATTTGTTTTCCTGTTGTTTGTTTTTGCTTTGTTTTGTTGCAAAGGAAAGGGTTTCACTGTTGTAGCCTTGGTTGATCTGGACCTCTGTACACCAGGCTGGCCTTGGACTCCTGAGATCTCTGAGTGCTGGTATTAAAGATGGGCACCACCACCACTTGCTTGCTTTGTTTTTAAATTCACAGTCTAAGCACATCCTTGGTTCCCAACTCATTGCTGAGAACCTTAATTGACAGGCCTTCAGTCCAATGAGAGCAAGGTGCTCACTCTCAGTTCCACCCACTTTCCCATGCTTCCCTTTGAAGATCCGCTTAGTTCTCTTATGGGTCTGTTGTTCTTATTTGAGGTCATTTGAAGACTTTATAGTATTATCTAGATACACCTCCAAGATGGCAGCTGTCTCTCTGAACCCTTGCCTTTATCCCAAAGAGGACAAATGTCATCCTTTGGATTGGTTTGGGATCTGGCAGCTCCTCAAAACTCACCTAAAATTAGACTATAAAGAGCTGTGATTAATCCTGTTGCCTCAGGAGAAGCACTCACAGTAATGCTCCAAGCCTTAGTGAAATGGAAGTCAGAATTACCTGCTTACCCAGTTGTCCTGGCTGGTTTTGTATCAACTTGACCCAAGCTAGAGTCATCTGAGAGGAGGGAACTTCAATTGAGAAAATGCCTTCGGAAGATCCACCTATAAGGCATTTTAAAAATTACTGATTGGTGGAGGAGGGTCCAGCCCATTGTGGATAGTGCCATCCTGGGGCTGGTGGTCCTGAGTTCTACAAGAAAGACATTGCTGAGCAAAGTTATGGAAGAAAACTATTAAGTAGCACCCGTCTGTGGCCTTGCCTGAGCTCCTACCTCCAGGATGCTGCCCTGTTTGAGTTGCTGTTCTGACTTCCTTTGATGATGAACAGTGCTGTGGAATCATAAGCCGAATAAACCCCTTCCTCCCCGGGTTTCTTTGGTCACAGTGTTTCATCACAGCGATAGTCACACTGACTAAGACATCCGCATAATTTCCAATGTTCAAACAGTAGGATGCTCAGGAGGTGGCTGACAGACCATAAGTCTCCATTTAAACTCGGAAAGCTGTGTATACTATGTTGCCTTTATAAACTCTTCTTTGCCTCCTCTTTTCTTTCTAAGACCTCCGGCCACCTCCCCTACCCCATTAAGGCCCCTGCTCTGTGAGGAGCTGTCCTGCCTCCCTCCCTTAGGAAGACGTCTTACATCTGTGCTGTGCAGGAAAAGGAAGTCACTCACCCTTCCTGGCTCTGCACCCGGTTCACCTTCTTCACATTTATTCTTTTGCCTCAGGGACCAGTGACCTCCTTCATCGGTTCAAGTGGCTCCTATTGGCTTTCCCAGGACTCCGATGGGTTTTCTCCAAAAAATAAGATATTACACACCCTGTTTTGAACCAGGCAGAATCGCTTGGGAGAGCTTGAACTACTAGTGCGCCCCTGTTGGCTGAGGCTGGAACGGATGGCTGCTTTCAGAGACCCGCGAGAAGAGAAGTTCGCGGGATGGTCCAGCTGTATTCTGGCCTTCCTCTCATCCCAGTGGAAAACAGTGTGAACGGAGTGGCAGCTCTAATGTACTGCCTGCTGGAAGAGAGCCACGCTTCTGACCAAGGCTAGAGCAGCAAAGAGGACAATCTACAAAGAACTCGTATTGCGCGGTCCACAGGGCGCTTATCAAGGCTCTTCTTACCTCCCCCAGCATAACGGCCCAAGTGAGGTGTGAGTCGCAAAGGGAGCAAGAGAGGCTCACCTGGGGTCTCAAGGTTTCATTTTCACTCCGGATAACCAGCAGTGGAGAAAATCTCCTGTGCGCTCCGCATGCTAGAGGGCTCCGGGAGAAACTGGCCTTTAGCAATGTGTTTGCGCAGCTAAGTTCTTTCCCTTGGCACTAACCTCTGGGTCGTACAAACCATGCTGCTGCATCTGTGCCTGGGGCCATCCCTAAGTCCTCCAGTGACAGACCCAAGCTCTAGCCCTGACCCTCAGAGCTACAGGGCCTCCTCTAACACTGAGCACGGCACTTCCTCGGAGACATAACCCGGGAAGACTGTGAGCTGCAGTCTCAAAGATCTATTTCAAATATCCTATTCGCCCCGGGAAACTGTCCCACCCTGACAAATTCCCTAACTTAGGGCCTCAGTTTCTCTTATCCATAATGACAGTGTGTTTGTTCGGTGGCAACAAGAATGAAACAGATACCAGTCACCATGGAAGTTACTCGCTAATTCTGCCAGCAATGAAATTTTGAGAGAATGGTGCCCTGCCCCGAGTGTCGCGTCTGCCCCAGGTTAAAGCCATGGTGAAAGGGAATAAGGGCCACAGTACTGCCAAGACTGGTGCGCTGCCACTCACTGGGACGAACCATTGTTCTCCTTACAGACCCTTGGGCAGTCAAGCCCCACTCCCTGCCGGGGGGAGGGGGGCATCCGAAGTCAAGATTTGGATCCCTGAGAAAGCATCGGAAACCCAGGCACTGGACCACAGGAACCTAGTACCTTGGAAAAGCGAAGGTTAAGTCGTCCGCGCCCAGCTGGCTTCCCGGGATGGCCGGCTTGTGGATGGCTTTGTACAGCTTCTGTCCTCCCGAGGGAGGCCTCGGCTTCAGAAGGTGGAGTGCTTGGCGCTTTCTTGAAGCCGGTGGTCCCCGACTGCCCTGCTCACTCACTCAGGAGGACCGACTGGGCAAAAACCTGGGTTGGGCCCGACTCCGGACAGCTTCTGCCTCCAAGGCAGTCCTCGGAACTCAGGTGCTCTTGGTATAGTAGGCCTCTGCTCGTCCGGATTTCACCCTCCATCCTTCTCCCAATTCCAATCTCACAGACACCGACTCCTCCAGGACAGTATACAGTGTCCTTAGCCTTGACACCAAGATGTACTAGGCTGGAATCCCCACCTGGTTAGCAACTCCTAACCCTAAACTCAGGGGAAGAAATTCTCTTTCTTTTTCTCTCAATCACCAGGAGGTGGCCAAGGGGTAAGTCCAGCCATGAGGGCTAACTTACAACAGGCAGAGAGAAAAGGAAAGGCTGAGTCAGGCCAGCCCTGGCACATTGCTCCTTGATGGAAGTTCACGCATCTCAGACCCTTCTAGTTCCAGCAAGGGCTTTGGGCAGTTTTTTGAGAAAAAGCCTTGGTGTCTCTTCCAGAGTTCCTGCATATTCTGAGAGCCACTGAGCAGGTAGGGTCATGAAGGCTTCCCTGATTCTTTGCTCTGCCGTGGGCTCTGATTTCCTCCAAGAAGCCCACCCCCATCTTTCTGGCTCTGCTTGCCATTCCCTGGCCGTGGATACCCGAGCCACCGCCTGGTCCCTGGACAGAGATGCCATTCCCTTAAGAAGCCCCTCAGAAGATTCTGATTCAAGTAAGCCAGAAAGTAGGCGGGAGGAATTATCAACCCCTCTGGACACCCTGCGGTTCAGTTTTAACCCCCAAAGCATAGTTTCCCCACCCCCCATTCTTGTCAGCTGCCCCTAATAACTGGATCCTGCTGCCTTCAACACTATAGGGCTATGTGAGTATATTACCTGCTTGGGAACAAATTGAAGGGTATCCTTTAGCAGACTGTCAGCAAAGCGGTAAGGGACACTTATGTTCCCAGGTCCCAGGGCAAAATTCCTTGACTGCTGGGGTGAGGTGGGTTATAAGAAGCAGATGGAAGAAGGCCCTAAGAATATCGTTCAGCGAGCCTGACAAGACTGGTTGTTTTTACAAGTCACTATCTATATTTTATGTCAAGTTCTCATGTTCTGAAGGGAGCATCGGCTGGGGGTCATTTATTCAGATGCAGTGGATTTCTGCATCTTTTTCTCACAGTGTTTAAATATGTATTCTCTGGGGCTAGCTGATAGAGGAAGGATGACAGAAGAGAGCCCTAGCAAGCCGAGGTGCTCTGGAACCACTTTGCAGAATATAGCCTTAGAACGAGCCCGCCTCCTGCCAGGGCTCAGGCACTTAGGGCAGGGAACCCACCCTGGCCAACACTAGAGGGGGTGCCTCTGTTAGGATCCCTGAACAGCTGGGATCAGCAACTTTTCTGAGACCAAGTAGCTAGGTACAGAGGCTGTTCTTGTAAGTCCCTCTACAAATTATTTCCGTGGCATCAGCAGGTCACCCTGCAGAGATGCTAGTGGGCAGGGACAGCAGAGGACAGTTGTGTTTCTTGGAGAGGCATCTGATGTGGAGAAAGCTTGGTGTATATGTGTGTTGTGCGTTCAAGTTCACAATGCTAGACAGGTTCACCGTGTACTACCTTACACATAGATTAACGATGGAGTGTGCTTGTGTGACAGTATTTTGGGAGCCTGTGTGCTTGCTTCTGTGTGTAGCTATTAACAGGGATGCAACAGTTTGTTTCCCTGGGAGGCTACTATCGAGATAGGTTTTGGTGCTACCAAGATGAAGGGATATATAGTACCCCCTCAAAAATTGTGACCGGAATCAATTAAACACCTCTTTGCCATATGATACTTAACAGTCTGTTTTCCTGCAAACTTGAGACTACGGATGACTCGGAAGACACAGGCTACTGGGTTTTTTTTTTTTTCTCTCTCCAGCAAAGTAATTGTGCAGAAGTGTGGGCTATGACATCACCAAGCAGTCTGGCCAAGTGGGCTGACACAGGAGAATTCTGTTTGGAATTCTCCAGACAGACTTTCAGACAATAGCTGCGAGTTCTGCACACCTCAACTCAGAGGAAGAGCAAACCAGTTCCAGGGAGCAGGGACCCCAAGGGCCCAAGGATACGCCTGAGATTGGGATTTCTCTTCAGATCGGAGGTTGGGGGAGTGGGCTTGGTTTAGGCCCAAGTGGAGGAATCCTCCAGGAGTCTTTCCAAGGTTGTATATGTTCCCCTTGAACTCCAAGAGGGTACAAAGGTATAGCCTCTGGAACCAGAACTGGTTATGTTCATCCAACCGTCTGAGTCGTGGGCAAAGAAATTCTTGATAAAAATTTCGAGAGAAGAGTCTTTCTGAGTTTATGAACAAAACAGAAAGTGTCGGTTTTATCGGAAAGGAAAAGTCCCCCTAGGAGCCCAAATCTGCCTCCACCCCTCCATCCCTATCTGCCCAGGGCTGCTACCCTTGAAGTCCCGCCCAGTTATTGCTACTGCGAATCAATACTGAGAAAAGCCTTAACTGTCTCCTCACTGCGTCTTGTCTGCTTTGGATTTGTCTGGACCGGCATGGACTTATTGGGCAAAAGGGGGCTAAAACCCCAGGCCGAAAACAATACTGTAGACTTATTTACAGCTAGAGGGGCAATCGAAGGGAGTCCCTGGGCTGCCGGTGGGAGTCAGTGCACCCACTTTAGCAAGGACAACACAGGCGTGCCGCTGACCGTCCACTCTCTTTTTCCTCCACTGTATCTGGTGTAGGTTGCCGAACTCAGAGACCTTTCCGCCACCGTTAGCCTCTGGGAACATAGGTCTCAGCCACTGCTACTGGTCCTGAGACTCAGCCCACAGTATCATTTCCAGTTCTAGTGACTTCGACCATGCTGAGGAGTCAAAACGTCCCAATTTCCCTTCCAGACTCCACAAGTCCAAACTCATTTAGTACCTCTGCACGCACGCGTTCTCGCCTTCCACAAGCCCAGAGGTGTGTGTTGGGGGTGGGGGTGGGGGGGAAGTCAGGCGCGGGGCTGGGGGTGGGGCGCTCCGGGAGGTGGCTATGGGGAAGCGGAAGTCTGAGAGCTCTGCCGAGAAAAGGGACTGAGGTCTCACGGGAGGAGGTTTCAGAGTTTTCAGTCCTATGCCTTCACCTTGCCGGAGACACACTGAGAAAAGGTCGCTCCAGGTTTCCAGTACTCTGCCCGGTACCCAGACCTTCCCACCCGGAGTATTCAGTCCCTGTAAGGGAAATCAGACGTCGGTACACGCGAGACCACCGGGCCTCGGGGCATATATCCATATATTTATGGTTTCTAATTTTATTATAAAATAAAAGCAGAAATATCTCCCGACGAACATTCACATGAGGGCGTAAAATGGAACAGGCAAGTCTGCGGCTGCGGAGGCACTCTGGGCTGGGAGCACGGAGGTCACAGTCCCAGGAGGAAGAGAAGAACCAGCGAGGTGGGGAAGAGGGAGAGAGAGAGAGAGAGAGAGAGAGAGAGAGAGAGAGAGAGAGAGAGAGAGAGAGAGAGAGAGAGAGAGAAATGAGAATTCAGGTGCTTCTGGGGTGCAGCCTTTCTTGCTCATTTGTTAGTCAGAAGCTGGCACCTTAGGCTCACACTGAGAGGAGGGAGATGTCTTTGAGGACCGAAGACCCAGAATGTCTACCTCCGTTCACATCACGTCGGACTCTTAGAAAGTTGAGAAAGGAACTCAAATAGATGACACCAGAAGGAAGAAAGACTGGGGATACAATGTGAGAAATGAGAGAGAGAGAGAGAGAGAGAGAGAGAGAGAGAGAGAGAGAGAGAGAGAGAGAGATATTTATAAAGGAGGGAAAGAGAAAACGTAAAGCGGGGAGAGAGAAAAAAATGAAATAAACTCGAAAGGAAAGTAGAGGAAAGAAAAAGGAGAGAGAAAGGAGAAGAGATTTTTTAAAAATCGGGGTGGTGGTGGCTTATAATTTATTCCCTTGCCTAGTTCAAGACTCGGTCTCTGGCCTCCAAAGGATCTCAAAAGCAACTTGTTGAAAATGAATCCCCAAAGGATACCGAGCAGACCATTGTCCACTTTGTCCCGCCGCCGGTTCTGCCGCTCCAGCGTGGCAGGGCAGTCTTCCAGTACGCGGCACAGACTCCAGAATCTATCGCCCTCCCACACCGCTTCATCAAGCACGGAAAGCAAGCGCCCGGAGGCGAACAGAGCTCTAGGAGCCCAGGTCCACAAGGTTGGCCGACATGGGGTTGAGTATGGAGTCCTGCAGGCTGTGGTGATGCTGCAGTGGGTCCGCGCCGCCTCCACCGGGCACTGGTACGGGTACTGCGCTCGGGCCCGGAGGGTGGCCCAGGCTGTGCAGGGAAGGCAGCCCAGGGGGCGGCGGCGGGCTGAGCAACAGAGCGGGACTGGACGACGAGTGGTCTGGAGTCCCCGACGGCGTCTTCTCATCCTCGGAACTGCCTAGCACCGACTTGCCACTGCCATTGAGCGAGGAAGCCAGCGGGTTGTGGCTGCTGGAATTGGAGTTCTCGCTGTTCTCCCTGCAAGCGCAGGAGGAAAGGAGCGGGGTCAGGGGGAACCAGGGCCACTCTGCGCTGACCCTCAGGATGCCAGCACCTGGGGCCCCGCTGCGGTTGCTAAAGGGTGTTTGCTGTTTCTACCATTCCCACACTTGACTTCTTGTTCTTAATTGCGTTCTCAAACCCTCAACACTAGTTTTCGCTTGTCCCTCTCCCTGTATCAGCCCATGTCCTTAATGTCATGACTACCTTTCCTGTTCCCAGTATTTCCTGTCCTGTCTCCCACCCCATTCCTTAAGAGAGCTGCGGCACCAAAGTGGGGAGCCTGGAGTTGGGAGAAGTGAGGGAAAATACCGTACAAACGAGCTTTGCTGGGTAGAAGTGGGGAATAGAAGCTTCAGATACAGCGAGCCCAGGCTGAGGGGCCCACTTCGACTTGGGTGAGCACAGGCCTAGTTTCCCTTTGCCTTTCTCTGCGCGAGGGAAACCCCTCCCTACTGAGACTATGATCCCTAATTCCAAGCTGAGCAGGAGCTCATTTGACTGGGCAGAAAGATGGGGCTTTGAGAATGGAGGACTCCTTTTCCCTAGGGGAGAAGGTAGAAGGAAGGGCAGGGTGCTGAGAGCTGGCTCAGATCGTAGGCAGAAACAAGGAGGCACAATCTGTAGCTCTCACCTGGGGCCTAGTCAGGAACCCCAGCCCTTATGGAGCCTGACAGAGGAGAACCCATCGCAGATGAATCCACCTCTTGCCTGCTTTTGCGGACAGTCCCTGACCAGATATGGGTATTTGAAATCCTGGGTAAAACCTATTAGTGGATTCCTAACGGCCATTCTTTCAGATTTCTTGGGGTGGGGGGTGGGGGAATGAGCAAGACATCATCGCCATTCAAAGTCAAACTTGGGGATTTCAAATACCCAGGTCCAGTCTGCAGCTTGCTCTTCTGCCCCTACTGTTCGATACCCTGACCCTGGATCCTTCAAACGGTGTTCAACACATCCACATCACCTAACCCAGGTGTCTTGTTTTGCTGTTCCCCAAGGAGAAATCCGTTCCCATAATCCGTTTCTCTCCGATCTCGATCCCCTAGTTTCCTTGTCCAGATTTAAGCCCAAAGCGGGTTACAGACAGTTACAGGGGTGTCTGTAGCTTAGGTTAGTTTGGAAAGTCTTAGATTCCGATAGAAAAGAAAGCTCCCAGTCTTTCGGCAGATCCCAGTTTACCTCGCACACCCGACTTGCCCATCAAAGAGAGCAGAACCTAAGGAGAGCGAGGTCTTCAAGGGTCTGGCAAGTTCAGGAAAGGCAGGCTGGATTGCCTTCTCTTCCTCAGCAGACATTTCCCCCGGAGGCCTTACATCTTTGGGTCCTTTCTACGCGGGATAACTCCCAACTCTCTTGTGCCCAGCTCTTATGCCCAGACAAGGAATAGGTCTACCTTGCATAGATATTGCAGTCATTACCCAGATAATACTAGGGAGATTCCAACCCCTGCCCTGACCCCTAAAAATCTCTTTGACCTGGAGGTGACGTCCTAAACCCCCTGATCCCCGACGCCCTTGGTTGTTCGAAGATCAGGCCCTAAGCCTACGCTTACCTCGCAGGGAATTCAGGCCCACAGCCCTGCCCTCTCTGAAACTCGCCGTTTTTCCAGTTTAGTCCACAAGCGACTGAGGAATTAGTTACTGAACTTACGCACCGCTTTGCCCGCTTTAGACAAATTCCGGGTCGCTCAGCCTCCAGAAAAGACCTAAGCGCTGTTTTGAGCCAGCCTGAGCTGCGGCCGAGCTTGGTACCCGGGGTCCGGGTGCGATTTAGTCCTGTCCAGGAGCTCCCCATCCTCCCGCACCCGTTTCTCCCAGGACCAGGGAAGCCGGCGCAGATGCTCACTTACTCGTACCTTTCCTTGGCCTCGGCCGCCCTGTCGCGCTGCCGCCGGTTCTTGAACCAGTTGCTGACTTGCGTGGTGGTGAGGCCGGTGGCCTCGGCCAGCTCGCGCTTCTCTCGTGGCGACGGGTAGGGGTTGTGAGCGTACCACTCGCGCAGCACGCTGCGGCTCTTCTCCTTGAAGCAGTAGCTGGTCTCCTCGCCGTCCCAGATGGAGCGGGGCAGCGGGAACTTGCGCCGCACGCGGTACTTGCCCACGGCGCCCAGCGGCCGGCCGCGCAGCTTCTCCGCCTCGATGTAGTGCGCCTTGAGCCACAACTGCTGCAGCTTGGCGTGGTTGTGCGGCGAGAACTGGTGGCTCTCCAGGATTTTGTAGAGCTCGCGGAAGTTGCCCCGGTGGAAGGCCACCACGGCCTTGGCCTTGAGCACGCTTTCATTCTTGTGGAGGTGCTCGCAGGCGGGCAGCGACCACAGGAAGCGACCCAGCCGCTCGATGTTGCCGCCCTGCTGCAGCACCTCGCACACGCACGCCACTTGCTCCTGCGTGAAGCCGAAGGTGGGCAGCATGGACATGGTGGCGGCTGCGCGCCCGCCCGCCCGCGCGCGCCCTCACCGCGCTTCGCGGCCCCGCATGGGCGCCTCCCCGCCGGCCCCGGCCGGCCGACAGGCGGGCGGGGCCCCCTGGCCAGGCGCCGGCTCCCGAGCGACTCCTGAGTCACAACGATCCGTCCTCGCTCCCGCCGCCGGCCCCGCGCAGCTCCGCGCCCCCGCCGCCCGCGCGCCTCGCCCGCGCCCAAGCCCGGAGGCCGCCCGGGGCGCCGCTCCGCATGCTCCGCGCCCGCCCGCCGCTCGCTCGCCGGCTCCTCGCTCGTTCGCTCTCCCTCCCGTCTAGCTCGCTTGCAGCTTTTTTAATAATATTATTCTAAGCGGGCATGAGGCGCGGCGGCCCGCGCCCTGATTGGTCGGGTTATCTGACCCGGGGCCTGCCCGCGCCAGACAATAGTCGAGTCAAATTATTCGCCATGGAGACGCTGTCAGTCACCGGTAACCCGAGCCCCGGCGGCCCGGGCGGCTCCCACCCCCGCCCCCCTCGGCCAGCTCCGCTGACAGATCGCCCCGGCTCTGCACAGAGCGGAGGTTGGCCGAGACGGGAGCCCCAGGCACTCCCAGAGCCCGGGAGGCGGAGAGGAGCCGGGCTGGGGCCCCGAGACGGCGGTGATTGACGGGGCGGACGCCCAAAGAGCAGAGGAGGAGGAGGACCCCGAAGGAGGGGGCTGGGTGGGGGCCCTCGAAGAAAAGAGGAGGACCGAAGTGGGGAAGGAAGGGAGTAGAAGGGAAGGCGGAGGACCGTTTAAGGGGGTGCCTTTCAGGAAAGGAAAAGAGGGGGACAGAAGGAGCCTTCAAGAGAAAAAGTGTGAGACACCCCTCCCTTTTTTTTTAAATAAGAGGCGTCGCAACAGCCTCACCCAGGCTTCGCCAGGTGCTCCAGCTCCGGCTGGGTCACTGCGTCGCTCGGAAGGTCGCAGCTGACAGGCAGAGACACTAACCCAGGAGGAGGTCAGTGGGATGGAGAGTTTGGATTCTCTTAGGGGGCCTCTGAAAGGCTTGGCTTTTCTAGCTGACAACACCCCACCCCCATGCAAGAAACCCGGGACCCGAGATGTCTATCCCCTAGGGAAAGGGGGAGGAGGTGGGGAGAGAAGTCAGAGATTTGGCAGTGGCCGCAGCTGGACGCCTGAGAATCAACTTCCCGGAGGATCCCGCCTTTCCTTCCTTTCGCAGCAGGCTGCTTGCCCCGCGGCCGGTACCGCCCCCACTCGGCGCGATCTGCTCCTCGCCAGGCGGGGACTCAGACTTAACCCCACGGGGCCCAGGACCCGAGAAACTCCCGGCAGTCTCGTGTGGCCTTTACGGAAGTTGAATCTTGCAAGGGCGGCGACACAAAACAGGGGAGCCCGCATAGACCCGCAGACTGCCCCGGGGAGCCCAGGGCAGCGTGTGTAGGGTAATTGTCGCACTTCCCGGGGTGGGGGTGAGGTGCACAGAAGAGACTGGATTTACCAGCTTCCTGTCTCCCTACTTCTGGGCTCGGGTTCCTGGTCTCTTCTGCCTGAGAACCCAGCGCTAAGTTCCGGCAAGATTGGCCTTAGAAAGTGGGTAGGAGGAGCCCTGCTTTTTGTTTCTTTGTCAGAACTCCCCCAGAACATACGAAGTGCTGGTCCTTTGGAAAAATCCAAGCAATAGAAGGTTAGGGGTGCACTGGAGGGGTGGGGTCAGGGACATCCCTGAAGTTTCCAGAGTTTGAAAGGCCCACGGCTTATTTCTTGGCAAGGCTTGTCCTTTGGGCATCCATTCCGCCCTTTCCCACCCAGCTGCAAGCTCCTAGTGACATTCAATGCCAAGATCCAAGGAGGCACAGACCATGCTAAAACCTCTAGACCTCGTTTTGTTAACAACCCTGTCAGCTTTCTAAGGCGATGGAGAGGCAGATATTGAAAATGGAGTCCCGAGCCTAAGCGTTGGTTTCTGGTTGCTGGTTGTTTATGGGTAAGGTACATATTTATTTATTTAAGGATCCAGCATCATTTCCCAAACTTCCCCTCTGCTCCAGAATGCCACAAGTCTTTCTGTGATGATGTAAGCATGGGAGAGATGAGCACTGTGGCTTTCCCTAAGACTTTAGCTCTGGGAGCCCTGTCCTTTATCTTGAGTTGAAAACAGAAGACTGCCTAAGTTGGTGCTAAGCCAGCACCTGAACAAGTTACTGCAGAAATCCAGATGTCATCTTTGTGGACTTCCTCTGTGGGTAGGGCAGACTCTAGTGTGTTCAGGCTGCCCTGTTTGACATGGATGCCCTTTAGTGAGCTCTGAGGATTCCAGGGGACCTGGGAAATATATTACCCAGACTGCCCGGAGGTTCTAGAGCACAGCTTGCTGCTAAGAGTGACCAGAGTTTAAAGGATTCAGCCGACCAGAAGATCCCAGCTCTGGTCACAGCCACCACAGTTTGTTTGTTTTGTTTTTGTTTGATAAAAGAAGGCCAGAGAAGGAAAGACATCCATTGGTTGGGTGCTAGACCAGTTAGTCACTTCCTGGTGTAAGACTCTGGGCCCATTTCCCGGTTAGCTGGGGCCTCAGTGCTCTCCCCAGCCCCTCTCAGTGCTGGCCTGCAGTAGGTTTGAGAGTATTAACATCACAAAGATGATCTCTCATGTCATCAAACCTGCCCCTCCATGAGCCTTTGAGGCTTTAAGTTGATGGACTGGGTCCTGCCAATGCTGACAGTAGGCAGATTTTCTGAATCCCAGAGCTCCACAATTCTGGACATCCCCGTGCTGCCTCCCTTGTGGTCCCCAGGCCACCAATCCTGCCTAGGGCCTCCAGGCAGCACTCAGCAGCAGGCAGAGCAGAGCAGAGCAGAGCAGAGCAGAGCAGAGCAGAGCAGAGCAGAGCAGAGCAGAGCAGAGCAGAGCAGAGGAGGGACCTGCCACCCAGGGTGCCCGATGAAAAGTCATTACCCAGCAAGCATAGACAAACTGTAGCCCCGTTACCCAAAGCGGGAGTGTGATATGATACTACCTATCCCTTCCTTCCTCTGTCACAAACCAGTTCTAGCAGGTTTGGGCCAGAACCTCTTGGCAGCAGGGGGCCGGCTGGATGCCTGCCCTAAAAAGGTTAGAATCTCAGCTAGGGTCCCTTCACACACAGCAGTCTCTGGCCCCTCCTTCCCAGAATTTGCACCAGGACAGAGCATAGGCTGTCTGGGTAGGGATTTGATAGACAGCAGCGTGACACTCAGACAAGCTCTGCACTCCGTTCCAGCGCATTGAGCAGCTGCTTAAGAGGCCTGGAGTGCCAAGTGCTTTGGGTCTCTACTTGACCCCAGCTTTCAGCCTTGTGCATTTCCCTCCACCTAGCCTTACACCCCCACAACCACTTGCATTAGAAGTCCAGTATAGGCAGAGTACTTTATGGCCAGGATGGCGGAAACTTTTGCAAACGTTTGGGAATTTGCGTTTTTATTGAAATGTCTCCTTGCGCTCCGAGCTGCTCTACAAAGTTCCCTAGGAGCATCGGACTTTCTGGAAGGAAGTATTGGGTGCTCCCCATGAGCCCACACCCGCAGGATTTCTTTGCCCTAGTATTTTGGGCAGGAATGGTCTAAGGGCTTTGTGCCTGGAGATTAGCAGGAACTGGTAGGATGGATCCTAAAGGCCACCACGGACTGCACCCATTGACCGGAGGACATCTGGCACACCGCAATTCTGTGAGGTCCATAGGTGACCCAAGGAATTTCTCGGCTTGGGTTGGGGCCATTCGAAGTGAATCGGAAAAAAAAAAAGGACTTGCTGCCTATATCCAAGGCCAGTGGACCAACAGACCTTCGCTCTGGACAAACCTTGTGACTCAATAAAGAAAAAAGGGGAGTGGGTTCTACGTGCGAAACCAGAGAAGCAGAGCCTGTGCCCTGTGCTTAACCAGTCTTTGCCCAACCTATAAAGACTACAGAAATCTCCCGCACTGACTCCGGCTCTGCCGCTCGCTGCTTGATCTATGATGCTCTGCACCCGACGCTTAGAGATGGGACGTCCGGGCTTCTGCAGGTCAGAGTGCTGCGTTGGACATTGACTTTTGTTCTTTCTCCGCCACCAACTCTTCCCAGTCTTCTTGGGCCTGAGCAGTGCGTTTCGTTGAATGCGGGCCAGCCGTAGAAACTGGCTTGCTCTGCGTCCCTCTGCGCCTCACCACCTGCCTACCTAAGGCAGCCGCCAGGTCTGCGGTGTTGCTGCAAGTGCTCCGAGCATTTGCAAAATCTGACACCCCGCGTTTTTCTGTGTTGCTCAACGTGCGAGACCGCATCATGCGCTGGTTTACAGCTTGTTCCAGTTCTCAGAGCGGTTCCCAGAACACCCCGAGCCCGGGCAAGTTTGCAGGGCCCTGGACTCCGTGAAAAGTCACTCTGGAAAGGGCTTAAATCGTGTTGTCGCCTGTGACGCACGTGGCTGTGACTGTAACAGGCTCTATGGATCAGAGCAGCAGGGATCCCAGGGCGTCCTCTCTGATCTGCGAGCCTTTAGCCTGTGGCCCACGAGGCAGTCTGGAGGACTGACTTTAGAAAACGGTTTGGGGGAAGCGGCCACACCCGGGATCTTGTGCAAACGAAAAGAGAGAGCTCCAGGCTCGAAGAGCGTTTGGAGGCACTCAAAGCAGCTGATCCGCCTGGGAGGTGCCAGCAGTAGGCGACGTTTCAGGTGACTACCAAGGCCTGGCTACCTTCCTGCGACGACGGGCCCGGTGACCTCCTGCGGTCGCCGCTCAGGCCTGGTGAGCGTTCGGAGGTATCTGCAACCTGTGAGGGGCCTCTTTGGATGGAGGTGGGGGACGAGGGTGCAGGGGCCCGGCATCCGGCGAGAGGCTGGTTCATGGAATTTGCAGGAAACTGCTGAAATCGAACCCCCGGGTGGTTTTTCCGCGGGACAGTAGAGTGACTGTGCGTTCCTGGGTAGTCTGTTGTGGACACTTTAGGCGTGTCAAGTCCCCAAGTTCAGGTCTAAGGGTGGATCTACTCAGTTTCCCCTACGCTTCTAGAGGAGGAAGAAGTGCCTTGTGCCCTGACGGATCTCAAGCTCCTCTCACGCTGACCTCATAATATTGCCCCGTCTAACTGCTGGCAGAGAAACAATACATGGTATGTGTCAGTGAGGAGCGCGCGCGCGCGCGCGCGCACACACACACACACACACACACACACACACACACACACACCACGTTACTGGGTACGTGTGGTCACAAGATCACACGAGTTTGTTTGTTTGTTTGTTTGTTTCGTTTCCCCCTTCTCTGTTTCCCCGTGAAGGGTCTGGGCTCCCAGGACTTGCTTAAATGGATGCCTGAATGACCCCAGGGATTTGACTGACAGAGACAACTGGAAAGCCATTAGGCCAGTCGATGGCTTCCTCCTCCTACCTTCTGCTCTACAATCCTAGCATATTCTTTAAAACTCCCATTTTGTTTGTAGGGAAAAGTTCCAATGAGCTGGGTGTTCTCCTCCAACGTGCAGAGCTGGAGTGTCATGGCCTAGGAAGCCACAGACTGAAAATACAGGGCTCATTGCCTACAACATCAGGACATTCTCTCCAGTCACAGGAAAGTTTTCTGAGTGACTTTAATAGGTGTGTGTGTGTGTGTGTGTGTGTGTGTGTGTGTGTGTGTGTGTGAGCGCGTGCTCAGTCTTTAGTTGTACTTTCTCAATTTTCAAAAATTCTCTATAGACAGAAGGTAGATTAAATTTCCTGGAAGAAGCGAGCCCTCCTCCTCCTTCTCCTGTTCTTCTTTCCATTGCCTGTGAGAAACTCTATGGGGCTAGGGATTCCTTGCTTGACATTCCTTTCTTACATGGTATCTATTTTTTTATTACCTGCAATCATAATGCCTTGGCCCCACTCATCAGTGACAACCCCTCCCCCAAGGTAGTGACCTACGCTGTTGGCAATCTCACTTGGGTAGCACCTGGATGAGCGTCTACTCCCAGATGGTTTCCCTAGGCAGCCAGCAACACAGGGCTTCCACCAAGCTCTGTACTTTGAAGGGGACCTGGAAAAAGCCAACATTGTTCTTACCTTGGAAATCCAATACCTTGTTGTCATTTTGAATTAAGACTAAAATCCCCAGGCCAATTCTTATGGGATGATGTGCACTAATTGATTTATGCAGACTGCTGTAAGAACACTTTAATGAAGTAGGTAGAAACAAGATATGGGAGAGTAGATAGCACAGGGACACCCAGTGCACGAGGCTGCTGCAGAGGGAACTGGTCAAAACCAGCCTTAAATAAATGTCTTCTTTTAGCATGGTGACACTCTGGCTTGTAGTGACAGGCATGGCTGGTTCTTTTGTAGTATCTGTCTCCATTCCAACCCTTCTAACAGCCTTGTCCCGTCAGCATGGGCTCGCACACAGAGAATGCACGGGGCGTGGAGCACGGGTTGTGGGCTTTGGCACCAGGCAGCTATAGGCCCTTGACTCACAGGCACCACTTCAGTGAGCTATTGAAGCCTGGAGCTTTATTTTGTTCAATTGTTAAGATGGGGTTAGGAGCCCAGCAACAAGCATTCAACAGTTGTTTGCTAAATTGAATGCACTTACTAACCTCAATAAGAACCTGGTTCTTAGTAGGTGCTTTAATCATTGAGGCTATCATCCTGAGGCTGTCAAATGTGCTCATAACTGTATACAGTTAGTGGAACTCGGTCTTTGAATATCCGTAGTTTTCAATGACCGATGAAACTTTGAAAATATTACGGAGTGCATGCAGTGCCCCCCGGTGGCCAGAAGAGGGAGTCAGGTCTTCTGGAACTGGATGTTTGTGAGCCACCTTGTGGGTGCTGGGAACAGGACCCCATCCTCAGCAAGAGCAGGGGTGCCCTTAAACACTAAGCCATCTTTTTAGTCTCCCATAGATATTTTTAGAAATAAAAAACTCACCTGCTTCATGGTGCATACTCTTCCTCTCGGTGTGATGAGATCTGCAGCCGTCCTGCTGTGACCCACCTCGGATGACAATCACCTCTTTGTTCATCATCCACAGGTCAGCCTCAAGTTCCCCACCCCCCACCCAGCTTTCCATTACCTTAGCTTCTGTTGTGATATTGTAGAACTTTTGTTCAAGCAACCTTTACCTGTGCCCTGAAGCACAAGAATAATGATGATAGCCATTTATCCATTTTTATACTTATTTCATGCTATCATAAGTTATTGTTGTTAACCTTGTATTGTGTATAAACAAATTAAACTTTATTGTAGTGTGTATACATATGAGAAAATAGTCCATAGAGAGTTCAGTACTAGCTGTAATTTTGGGCACACATGCACTTTGGAGTCTTATAACATGCCCCTTGCAGACATAGTGGGGACTATCGTATTTCAGAAAACGTCTGGATGGAGTGTCAAAAAGATTTATTTTTTAAATAACAAATACCAAACCTCTACGAGATACCCAGGAATCTAGGAATGCTGAAGTATTTGATTGGGGAGTTTTAGGCGTGGTTGGAAGAAAGAGTGTCTTAAGAGACTACCTGCGTTTCCGATGTTCACCATCCGCATCCGCAGCAAACTTGGAAGGACTATGGGCTTTGGAGTCAGCTAACTGGGTTAGAGCCTCCTCTGTGGCTCAGTAATAATGTAACCAAGAACAAGCAACTTAATCTTGAGGAGTCAGTTTCCCGGTCGGGGAGGGGGCATCAGACAGCCACAGAGCCTTACTCCTGGGGTTTAGGAAGAGGAAGTGCAAGAATGTATTTGAAAAGACTGGATCCCTGTTTTGAGACAAATGGGAGATTCAGCTGCCAAAACATTTTGCATGATTTGATGGTGTTTCCAGGATTTAGGTCTCATTAGAGCAGTTCTCAGAAAGCAAAAGACAGCTGCCTGTAAGCGTGACATTGTATATTCCTATGGGCTCGAGACAATGAATGCTGCTCCTTCTGTCGGGCCCAGTTCTCAGGACTGAGCACAGAGCAGATTATACTAACCATTCTACAGTCATGTATGCATTGCGATTCAGACCAAAATAACTTGAGTGCACTCTCCTTTTCTTCCCTAACTCCTTTGTCAGCCCTCTGTACTTTCCAATAAAACCAGATATATCTATTAAAATGAAAAAAAAAAAGAGCTGTCCACAATTAGAATATATTGTGTGTGTATTATAACATGCTTGCATAAGGTGGGTATAACAAGCCTATAAAATAGGTACAATTAGCATTTACAGACAAGAGGACAGGCTCAGGGTGGTTACGCAACTTGACCAAAGTCATTCAGATAGTATACAGAACGTCACCTTTGACACAACCGTAAGCCCCAAGTTTTGCTAGCCTCGGCTGCTCTGTAACAAAAGTAGTAATGACGAGTTCTTCAACTGCCTTTCACGTGTCAAGCAGAGTTTCCCACACACTCAGATACAACTTCGGTGCTGTGGCTCAGTGAAGCTGGCTGTCACATGCAGCTACCCCAGAACGGAATTCTAAAACCCAAGCTGCCAGGCTGCAGAGAATGTCCCTGGCTAACCTGCCTATCATGCTTCTCTGTACTCCCAGTGTCCAGAGGTGTCTCAGCAGTAGAGAGTTATTTAGGAAAAGCCACCCTTTGCAGTCCTTGAATCTCTGTCCCCAATCCTTGAGATTTCCAGATGTTTGTGCCCTTCAGTCCCTGTTTGCCTCTGGAAGGCTGAAGGCAGCATCTCCCTCTCCCTCTCCCTCTCTGGTGAGGCCTGGCTCTGCTCATGGCCCCACTGAGTTCTTATTTGTTATGTTAGGAGGAGCCTGGGACACAGCACTTTAGACACAACATCTTAGAATACAGTTTGTAAAAACCCACTCAGATTACAGAAGAAGCAAAAGAATAACCACATAAGAGTTGGGGAGGAGAGCACTAGGTCAAAGTCGAGGGACGGAACATCATTGTCCGTAGAAGTGATACATGGTCTTGGGGAACAATTGAAGATCAAGGTGCCTGCTTTCACCTTGGTACTGGAATGGGAGCCCTGGGTACCTGTGTTCTCCCATCTCTGTGGAGGCAATTCCCCAGTAGTGTCCTCTGCTTTTGACTCTTTTTCTGGTTAGAACACACTAAAACCTCTGCTCCTGCTCTAAATTCTTGAGGGGGAGGAGAGAGACAGACAGAGAGAAAGAGACAGATGGGGAGAAAGAGAGAGAAGTAGAGAGGGGGAGGGGGAGGGGGAGGGGGGAGGAGGGGGAGGGGAGAGGAGGGGGAGGGGAGAGGAGGGGGAGGGGAGAGGGGGAGGAAGGGAGAGGGGAGGGGGAGGGAGAGGGAGAGGGAGAGGGAGAGGGAGAGGGAGAGGGAGAGGGAGAGGGAGAGGGAGAGGGAGAGGGAGAGGGAGAGGGAGAGGGAGAGGGAGAGGGAGAGGGAGAGGGAGAGGGAGAGGGAGAGGGAGAGGGAGAGGGAGAGGGAGAGAATGAGAATATGAGCCAGAGAACACTTACTGTGCTCAGTTTGGCAGTTTGGGTCAGGTGATTCCCACTGCACTCACTGATGCTCAGATGGATTGGAGAACAGGTGGGGACAGGGAGGGATGTCCAGAGTACAGAGACTATGAGGCCATTCTTGGAGGAGCAGAGACATGGCAGGGATACTGTTCTATTCTGGTAGCTAATGTGCACTGTCTGGTATACACAAGGCATTAGCTAAATATTTGTTTCTTTTTCTTCTTTTTCTTTTCCTTCACACTCCCTAATGCTGACAGACTTTCAAGTCCCTCTGTCACAACATGTTCAGGACCAGCTGGGACAGTTAAGACTTAAACGTTTCATCCAATGGCACCCGCTAGCCCCAGGATGATATCTGCCGTGCCACACTGAACTTTGCCTGCGGTCTAGGTAGTCTCTCAATGCTGCCCACCTTTTGTTCAAGGCTTCTGCCACCCTGCACAGTTTACAGCTCACGTCCTCCTCCATCTTTCTGCTAAATGTCCTTTGTCACCCACTTATGCTCCTCCAAGAGATCCACAAATCCCAGCTTCACTGACCTTGGGTTTGCCTGTGTGAGTAGCTTTAACCAATGAATTGTGGGTGGATGTGCAGAAGCTAAAGGACATTGGGGGCTGTGCTGGGCTGTGCTGGGCTGTGCTGGGCTGTGCTGTGCTGTGCTGTGCTGTGCTGTGCTGTACTGTGCTGGGCTGGGCTGTGCCATGGTAGGCTGGGCTGGGCTATGCTGTGCTGGGCTGGGCTGGGCTGGGCTGGGCTGTGCCATGGTAGGCTGGGCTGGGCTATGCTGGGCTGTGCTAGGCTGGGCTGTGCCATGGTAGGCTGGGCTGGGCTATGCTGTGCTGGGCTGGAGTTCAGGGCAACTCTCTCCCTGGCTGTTGCAGGACTGGATTAGTTAGCTTACATGTGCGTTGCTGCAAAGGAGGCTGGCCTTCAGGGTTTGTCCTCACCTCTTTTCTTCACAAATTACCCAGTTTCAAGCACTTTTGTTATAAGCTTGGAAAATAAATTAAGACATAAATAATACATTTGGTAATTCTGGAAAACATTTAGGGGTAGGTGGAGGGACATACACACATGTACATAGAACTGAACAAGAATATCCACATACACACATACAAGGAACATGTATACAGTCCCTGTATGTATGCATGTGGATGCAAGTTAATGTGTCATGTTTATAGTTAAGGGTTACACATATGAGTACATAGGCTCACATGTAGAAGCTATTCCTGAAGCCACGACAGAGGTAAGTTTGCCATCCGTGTCTCTGGATCCCCAAACCCCCTTCAGAAGGGGCTTCAGTCATGACTTAGAACCATGGGCTTGTGGGGGAGGGAGTCTCAAGCGGTCAGAAGGGAAGTTGAAAGTAGAAAATGTAAATAAATTCAGTTACTGAACAGCCTGCATTCTTAATTGGAAAAATTTGTGTCCTCAATGTGTTGTAATCTTTGTGGCCACTGCGGCACGTGGCTGGGGCTGAGGGCTTTTACGAGTAATCTGCAGCTTTTTTTTTTCCTAGCCTGTGTCTCATGTGAGATGTGACAGAAGGTCACCTATCACCCACATCAGTACTGACAGTGCTCAGCAGCCCTTCAAGTTGACACTCCCCACCCCCAATACAAACTCAAGGAAAGTAAGGCGCTCCGGCTGTGTTCAGGTCTGTGCGAATCAAAGTCACGGACAAGGAAACAAACTATGGGCAATGATGACAATGGTGTCTCTTCTCTCTTAGACAGGGTGTCTTGTAGCCAAAACTGGCTTCTAATTAATACACCATGTAGCCAAGGATGTCCTTGAAATTCTGAGTCACCTGTCTCTATCTCCAGAGTGTCAGGACTATAGGCAGGGACCACCATGTTTGGTTTATGCAGTGCTGGGGGCTGAACCCAGAGCTTCATGCACACTTGACAAATGTCCTACCAACTGAGCTGCATCCCACCCCTAAAAACTGCCAATCTTACGACACAGAAGAAAACAAGACATTCATTTGCTGCTATCATCACACAGAGGCCTAAAGAGACAGGGCAAACACTGCTTGGTGGGCTAGGAAGGTCTCTTGGAGAAAGGTGGCCTTGCTTTGGATAGCAGGATAATTAGGGGACAGGAACTGAGGGGACAGTACGGAGGGATACAAAATGAAGACAGACCTCCAAAGAGACTGAGAAGAGCAAGAAGAAGCTTAGCTACTTCCTGTTTCTGAGCTCAGAGACCATCTGAGCTCCAGCCAGCCATTTGCTACCGAAGCAAGGAACCCTAAGTTAAGACCCAAAGCACCGTGATGCTGGCTCTGAGTCTGTCTTGATCACCACGGAGTTACTGAGCCTGACTTGGTACCAGCATGGGATGCCCTAGTTTTTTTCCCCCACAACTTTCCCCAGCAGCCCCCCAGCAATTTTCCCAGTGTGCCATGACACTGTTGTCACATTAGAATTCCCCAGTGGGAATTCTAGTACAAGGCCTAAGCAAGATCTCAAAGGGCTAGTGTGACCCCTGCCTGGGGTCACACCACACCTGGCCCTCTGTTTGCTCTCTTCCTGACCTTCAAACATACCAAGCCCCTTCCCACATTTATCTTTACTTATTTACCTTTACCACCACCTCATCTCCAAGCTCATGCTATGGAAAGAGAGAAAAGCCCTGCTCTAGATACAAAAGGTGCTGAGAGTCCCCAGAGGCAAGAGCCACCCTACAGCCTGTCCACACCACTCTCCGAGGGATGAACTTGCATGTATGTGTGTGTGTGCAATCAGATTTCTTCACAGCTCTTCCTATCGTGTGAAGATCTCTTTTTCTCCTTCCTAGAAGATAAGTTCTGGGCCTGATCAGTTCCTGGCTAGATTCCACCATGTGGAGCAGTGCCCAGCCTGTCTGTAGTAGATCCTGAGAAAACGCTTGCTGAAGTGAAGGGTGAATGATAATGCCACAGTTCGTGATGAAGGATATGAAGGACCACAGGCTGTGGTTCTATTTTCTAACTGGGCTAGGTGGGAGGCAAGTGCTGTACCTGAGAAGGCCTAGAGTATGTGTTTGTTGCATTCAGCCTTCTAAAATGAGAAACCAGGGAGAGACAGCTCTCCATGGTAAATACAGTTCTGTTGCAGGAAGAGGCGAGGAGTTTCCTATATAGTCTGGGCACCCTGTGAGGTTCTTAGCTTAGATAGGGTCAGAGATCTGGTCTTCATCACTCAACTGAGTCTCAATAAAGCAATTCTTTTGTATTGGTAAATTATAGGTAGCTTTTATTGAATACTTATTATGTACAGACGCCAAGGGCAATGGGCCTTTGACGAAGGAATCCATGGATTCCTGCAAATCCGAGAGGTGGGATCTAACTTAGGTTCATGTTATAGATTGTAGAGTTTATTAGTGCAATGGCAGAGAAGGGAGTTGACCCAGAGTTTTGACATGTGACTGCTATCCTACAGTGTGGTATAAGCAATAGGACTTTTGGCTACACAGGTCCAGGATTTGGGAGAGAATAAAGTAACAAGAATAAAGTAACGAGGGGAGTCCAGGACCTGAATGGTCTTCAGGCAAGCTTACCATTGTGGGCAAGACAGTGACACTTTAAAGCCAGGTCCTTCACCTCACCTTCTTGAGGTCCTGGGGTGTGAGGAGAAGCAGATGTCACACCTTCCTGGCCATTCAGTAATGGCCAGGACAGGAGTTTGGATACTCACCTTCATCTCCCATTCTTTCCATCTAAGAGCTGGCTGGTGCCAAAGGGAAGGTGTTTTCCTAAGGATGGGCTGTTCCCAAACGTTTGCTGCCTTCCCAGGTCTCGCCTCAGTAGTCACCTTGCCCGCTATTTCCCCCTTCCCTCCACTTCTAATCACAGCAGAAGGTAGCGCCTCTCTACAGAGGCCTGCTTTTAGGAGCCAGCTGATTGGAAGCCAGCAGGCAGCAGCTCTGCCACACTAGGGACAGGGTCGAGGAATCTGGGACCATTCATTGGTCAGTTTTTGAGTGCCCTACAAACAGAGCACTTAAAGTTGAGGATGCCAAGGTTTTTGAAGGAGATCACACCATTTGATGGGCAGTGTTAACATCATCGTGCAGCCATTGTGAAAACGTAAACAAGGCATCTGCAAGTGTGGATGGGCAAAGGGCACCTTCATTTTCCATAACCTTAAAAGGAAATTCAAGAGGCCTTCCAAGATTGCAGGTAACACTCACAATGAAGTGAGTGACATGCTCTAAAGTGAGCCACATGCTCAAGTATTTTTACCTCATTCAATGCCGATGTTATGACGTAGTTATGACGTCACTCCTGATATTCTGGTACTTTCTAGACTTGCCACTACTAGGTCTTGCGGTTAAAAAATAGATTTATTTATTTTATTTTATGTGTCTGAGTCTTTTGCCTGTATGTATGTATGTATGTATGTATGTATCTATGTATCTATGTATCTATGTATGTATGTGAATCATGTGCATCCCAGAGCCCTGGAGTTCAGAAGGTTGGATTCCTTGTGCTCAAGCCACAGATGGTTGTGAGCCACTGTGGAGTTGCTGGGAATTGAACCCCTGTCCTCTCTGGAAGAGCAGTCTGTGCTCTTAACCGCTGAGCCACCTCTGCAGTTCCAGATCCTACAATGTAAAATTTTGCTAAAGAAGTCATTGACTGGAGATGTAGCTTGGTTGGTAGTGCATGTCTGTCCACATACACAAAACCCTGGGTTCAGTTTCCAGTACTACATAAATGGAATATCGTAGTACACCCCTGTAGTCTCAATATTTAGAAGGCAGAGGCAAGAAGATCTTGAATCTAAAGCCATCCTTGGCTACATAATGAGTCCAAGTCCAACCTGGGCTATATAATGAGTTCAAGGTCATTCGTTGCTACACACTAAGCTCAAGGTTAGCTTGGGTTATATAATGAGTTCTAGTCCAGCCTGGGGTACATTAAACAAATAAACGTAAAGAAAAGTCCATGCCCAGCCATATCACAATTTAAAGACAAGCTTTGTAAACCAATTTCAACATAATTAATCTTTTGTTTACTTTCATTTTTTTGAAGACATGGTTTCTCTGTGCAGTCCTAGCTGTCTTGGAACTCACTCTGAAGACCATTGCTGGCCTCAAACTCACAGAGATCCTCTTGCCTCTGCCTCCAGAGTGCTGGGATTAAAGGCATGTGCCACCACTGCCTGGCAATTTATTTTTTTAAAATCATAAATATTTTATGAATCCAATAGTATTATTCTGATAAGAGGCAAAGTTATTGTTAATCTGATGAGATGCAAAGGCACACACATTGGTCATGGACCCTGAAAGAATCAGTGTGTTTAGAGGATCTTAGTCTTCCCTGTGTGGAGAGATGCTACAGACAGGAGGAACTGCCCTGATTTTGTCTGGCAGGGTACTGAGCCTAGCATGGTGAGGTCACAGGATCAGTTGGACCCTCTGTGCTCCCTGAATAGAATGGTCACCCTAAGTCATTTGATAACTCAGAATATGCTGTAAAGGACTCCATGAGTCTCCTCCAGTCTCTGTTCAGTTCCTTAGCGTCCATCCAAATACCACCCTTAGGGCAGCCCTCAGCAAAGGGCACAGGAAAGGGAGGCTGTCCAGTTACCCAAGGGTGAACCTCAGCCAGGCATGTGTCCTGGGGCCCCTCCTATCCACTTCTTCTAGATACTATGATGTTGTTTTAAGTCTTTACTGATCACCAATCATATTCCCAACCACTGCTTTAGTTTATGGCTACTCTGGAGGATGGGGCAGTGCACATTATTGATGACCTGACCATTTAACAAAGATGAGGCGATATATCTAACTTAACAGATGCAGATCAATTCCAGTGCTTAGGTACACCACAAGACAGGTGGAGTAAAGAGAGGGGCTGGCTGGAAGGACCAGGGCTGGGAGAGAAGCAGACAGTGCCAGGTGCAGGGTGTAGGTGAGGGGTGATCTTTCAGGTGGAGGTGTTAGCTTGGGTAAAGGGACAGGGATGGCTTTGATGAGTGTAGTGCTGGGGCTGGGCACTGTGGTAACATTAACCAGAACCGAAGTGAAAGGCCGGGCGGTGGTGGCACACGCCTTTAGTCCCTGCACTTGGGAGGCAGAGGCAGGTGGATTTCTGAGTTCAAGGCCAGCCTGGTCTACAGAGTGAGTTCCAGGACAGCCAGGGCTACACAGAGAAACCCTGTCACAAAACAAAACAAAACAAAACAAAACAAAACAAAACAAAACAAAACAAAACAAAACAAAAGGCAATGCCTTCTAGTTAACTGTCTGCTTGACAGCACCTAGAGTCATCTGAGAGGAAAGCCTTGATTGAGGGTTGCCTAAGTTAGATTGACCATTGAGCATGTTGGTAGGAGATTGTCTTGATTTTTGAGACAGCAGGGCCCACTCCATTGTGGTGGCCCTGGGCTGTGTAAGAAAGCTTCCAAGGCATGAGCCTGTGGGTGAGCAAATCAACAATGAGTGTCACTTCCTGGTTTCTTCTTCAAATTCTTGTCTTGAGGTCCTGCCTTGATGTCCCTCGATTATAGACCGAGATGAAATAACCCTTGCCTCCTTAATGTTGCTTCGTACCACAGCGACAGAATGGAAAGACTCGGTGATTAGAGCAGAGCAGGGTGTTGACTGCTCAGGACTGGCTGTGCATTTAATGTTTGTTTGAGCAGAATATCTGAGTAGAGTGGATTTTTAACTACACTGTGGGCTTATAGAGTAGTGGTAACCCTTCCCCCTCTCTCTCTCCCCTACCCCATGCCTTCCCTTTCACACCTACCAGCTCATCTACATGTCCACTTACCCATGCACACATTCTCTCTTCCTCCACCTTCCTTCTACCAGCTTGAAGGTAAGATCCCTCCGTCTCTATGTAGAGACCCTGTTCTCCGCTGCCTCCTTATGTAGAGCCTGTACACGGTGGATCCTGAAGAAATACTTCTGAGTAAACTATGCCTAGCCAGCTTTTACACTGGCACAGGAATAGCCATTTGGTTTTGTTCTTTCCCTGGACCCACATCTACTTCTTGGGAGGGGAGTTGCAGTTTCCAGAATGTCCCTTCAGTATCCCAATAGGGCCTTGAAGAACCCTTTTCCTTCTCTAATTTACTCAAGAGTCTGGCATTTCGAGAAGGGAGCCCTGGGTGTTAGTCCAAAGTCAAGGTGTGTGGCCTCGAGTACTGACATTCTCTTTGTTTCCTTGGCAGAGGGAGGACAGGCTTGGGCCAGCACAGCGCAGAGCTTCAGATTTTGCCAGACTGTGACTCTAACCTTCCCACTGAAGGGCAAATGAAACCACACTAAAAGACAACTTGGCTTCCATCAAAGGCAAGTTCCCCAGACCCAGTGATTTAGGTGTGTTTCTAGGCAACAGTCTCCGTGGCTAAGCCCCCGACCCTTACCCAACTTGGATCAGTTCTGTTCTGGAGAGAATACACCATGAACACATTCTCCATCCATCGTCAGGGGACCCAGGGGTGCCCAGAAAGGGGTTTAATTGCTCTGAGACGGAGTTCCTTTTCCTGATTAAGCCACTTAATAAATGGCCACATCAAGTAGCCTGAAGCGAGGCATTTCCTAGGAGGATCTAAATCACTTTTAATTTTTAGAGCCATGTGTTTTCCTTTGGCAGCCTGGAGCTGTGGTGCCCAGCCTGCCATCTGAGAAACATTTCTTCGAGGTGTCAAAAGGACGTGTCATGCATCTGGAATGAGGGCTAAATTAAGAGGCCATACAACACATAGCTACATAAGTAGTCAGATATTCCAGGCTGCTTCCAGTATAAACTACTCATTTGGCACTCTTCTCTGGAGCAGAGTCAGACATGCAGAAGGACACTCGCAGCCCCTTATGTGCACACACATGTACCAGTGCACACACACACATGCACACATTTAAACTTGCGGGCAGGAAGAGAAGTAGAGGACCTGTTGAACACACCCACTGAGTCACCTGAATTTTGTTGCTTCAGGAAATGTAACATTTGGCCATTGATTTTTTTTTTCTACTTGTCATGCTTGATTCTGAGAGTGGCCTTGAGTCTCTCTGTGTCTCTGTCTCTCTCTGTCTCTCTGTCTCTGTCTGTCTCTCTGTCTCTGTCTCTCTCTCTTTCTCACTTGGGTTCTGTGTTGAATTCATGAAGATGTTGTATTACTTAATTCAGAAGAGAATGGTCACTTTAAATTATTTCCTGCCTCACCCTGACTCCATACTAGAATTTGAGCCTAGGTCCCCATACATTCGACAAGTGCTCTGCCACTGACTGTATTTTCTTCCTTCCTTCCTTCCTTCCTTCCTTCCTTCCTCCCTCCCTCCCTCCCTCCCTCCTCCTCCTTCTTCCTTGCTTCTTTCCTTCCTTCCTTACTTCCCTTTCTCCCTCCCTTCTCTCTCCTCATTTCTCTCTTTCTTTCTTCCTCTCTCTTCCTTTCTCTTTCTTTCTCTCTTTCTTTCTTTCTTTCTTTCTTTCTTTCTTTCTTTCTTTCTTTCTTTTTTCTTCCTCTCTCTCCCTCCCTTCCTTCCTTCCTTCCTTCCTTCCTTCCTTCCTTCCTTTCTTCCTTCCTTCCTTCCTTTTCTTTCTCCCTCCCTTCTCTCTCCTCCTTTCCTTCTCCCTTCCTTTCTCTCTCTCTCTTTCTCTTTCTTTCTTCCTCTCTCTTCCTCTCTCTCTCTCTCTCTCTCTCTCTCTTCCTTCCTTCCTTCCTTCCTTCCTTCCCCCCCCCTCATTCTTTCTGCTTTTATTGTGAGACCCGTGCTAGCCATAAAACTCACTATTGTTGCCCAGAGAGGTCTTGAACTTGTGATCCTCCTGCCTCAACTTTCTGGGTACATGGGATAAAATTACAGGCCTGTGCTGCAAGGCCTGGGCAAACTGAGGCACCTTTAAGATAAAGAGTGAAGACTCTGTGAAGTCTGTGAAGTCTGTGTGAGCTGTGGAGTCTGACTCTTTCAAACACCGTTGGTCAGCTTTCCATTGCTGTCACAAAATAGCAGATGCAGCCATCTTCTTACCAGAGAAGAGGTCTGATTTGTCTCACGACTTCCAGTACAGTCAGGTGGACCTAGGGCTCTGAGGCCCCTGGGGGAGGTGTTGGAATGGTGGCAGAACTGAACTGCTCACTGCATTATAGGAGGGGACAGAAGAGAAAGAGAAAGGGGCGGAGTCCCTTAATCCTCCTTAAAGGCTGCCTCCAGTTACCAAAGACCTCCTATGAGGCTCCATCCTTAAAGTTCCACCATGTTCGGGCACCAAGCCTTCGAAGAACCCTCAACGCCTAAACTACTGCAAGCACACACAAACCTCCTCTGCAGTCTAGAGGGCCACCTTTTTACCGTGGAGCAGAGTGGTCATCCTCAGCACGGGGCCTTTCATTTCCTGGAAGCTCTCCCTGCATTGCAGCCCCAACCCCAGGACAGGGACATTGGTAGCTCTTCCCCTCATCCCTGAAGTCCCCCCGTTCTGAATCTTTAAGTCACTTGATGCTTTAAGTCACTAGAACATACCATAGAGAAGTACAGTTGGTGACTTCTGCTTTGTTTGAAGTCTTTAACAATTTATATTGGTGATCTGGAGAGTTGGCTCAGCAGCTGAGAGCATGCGCTGCTCTTGCAGGGAACTGGGGCTCAGCTCAGCTCCCATGCTAGTCACGCAGCTCATAACTGCCTGCGATTCCAGCTCTAGAAGTGGGTGCTTCTGGCCTTGGAGGACACCCACATACATGTGCACACATCCACATAAGGATGCACAATTTAAAAAAATAAATCTTGCCGGGTGGTGGTGGTGGTACACACCTTTAAGTCTAGCACCCGGGAGGCAGAGCCAGGTGGATCTCTGAGTCTACAAAGTGAGTCCAGGACAGCCAGGACAACACAGAGAAACCCTGTCTTGAAAAATCAAACCAAACCAAACCAAATCAAACCAAACCAAACCAAATGAAACCAAATCAAACCACCACCACCACAAAAAAAACCCCAAAATAAAAAACCTTAAAATTTTTATATAGTATACAATATATCTTGATCAGATCTATTCTTCCTTGCATAATGTTATCATATCTTCCTTCAGACTTTTTTTCTTCCTCCCTCCCTCCCTCCCTCCCTCCCTCCCTCCCTCCCTCCCTCCCTCTCTCCTTCCCTCCTTCCTTTCTCTCTTTTTGTATTTTTAACTCTTTGTATCCAGCCAATGCTGCCAATATGTGCTAGGGTGTGATACTGTATGACTTCTGAGGTCAAGACATAAAACTGACCCCACAGCTTCTGTCCTGGACCCCAGCTGTAGAGCACATTTAGGGCTAAGCTACCCGTCTGAGAGAAATCCACTATGCTGAAACTCAACACCTTATGAAGAAGTCCAGACTGGCCACGTGACATGACTGCATGGAAACTACCTCAGCCTTTGCCAAGGTGCCAGGCATGAGTGAGTGGAAGGGCCTTTTAGGGTTCTAGGTGTAGCTAAGACTTCAGGTGGCTGCAGAGTCCCAAAGTGAGCACTACCCAGCCAGCCCAGTCAATCCCCAGATCCATGAGACATTAACACATCCGCAGCTGTTTGGTTTCAACTGTGGTCTGCTGCACTGCTGTGGATACTGGAGTGGACATAGTCATGACCATGGTTTCTCCAGCTCCCCTCTCTCTGTTTCTAGTCCCTTTGTGTCCCTTCTCTTTGTTTCCAGTCCCCATCTTCCTTACCTTGAAGTTGTTACAGCTTAGATAAGCCACTGCCTAGACTACTTCTCTTTCCCCACAGAGAAAACAAATGCTAAGGCCAGCAGAGCAGTCCCAGCTGCTCACAGCATGCTCCGAAGCTGGGGACACTGGAGAGACTGGGGGATGGCACGTGCCCCGTGCCATTAAAAGCTCATTTCCACAGGTGACTGGGAGCTTTTGGCCATCTTGTTACTCCTGTTTCAGCTTTGTCTCTAGCTTTAGGATTGTTTTTTCTTTCCATTCAAAGGTGTTGCCCTTCTCTCCAGTTAAACTCTAGGTGGGCAGGAGACCCCAGAGCCAGCCCATGTAAGACCAGTGGATGAGAAAGAGCTTTGAGGCCAAATGCTCTCCCTAAGCCAGGGAAGAGAGCAGCTTTGGGAACAAAGCCATTGGGTCATCTTGGGCCTTTTTTTTTAGTTGTTTGACCAACGTCTTCCTGTCCTGATGAGACCACCTGGGCTAAAAGAACAAGGAGGTGGGGAAGAAATGAACTTTTTAATCAAATTGTAATATATTAGATTTTTATTGTTACTTTTTCAATTACAGGATCTTATGGAACATAAGCAATATGTGGCCCAGGTTAGTCTTGGATTGATGTCAGTCCTGAGGCATCAGTGTCCAAAATCTTGGGATTATAAGTATGAATCAACTTACCTGTCTAAAATGTTTCTGAATCCTAATTTTTGTGTTTCATTTTGTACGTGTATATGGTGCTGGGAGTTGTACCAAGGGTTGTGTGCATGCTGGACAAGACATTGAGCCTCATCATCAGCCTTCAAATGCCTTATTTATTTTTCCAAAGATGCTATTTGTCTATGCTCTTTGTGTCTTTCTCTGTGTCAGTGTATACACATACATATATGTGGGTATGCACTCCTGTGTACACCCTCAGAGGCCAGAAGGAGGCTCAGGGCATCTTCCTCTATCATCTTCTACCTACTGCTTTGAGTCAGGGTCTCTCTCTGAACTTGAAAGCTTGTGCTTATATATTTATATTATTTGTGTGTGTTAATCATCCTCTTGCCTGTGTCCATCACTGAAGCTGGGGTTACAGGTATGCGCGGGATGACTGCCTTGTTGCATGGGTTCAGGAATCCAAACACCAGCGATCCAACATCTTCATGATGGTGCAACAAGTGCTTTTAACCAGCGCTGGCTCACATTTAAGGAGGAGAGCAAACATGCAAAGACAGAAAGTCAGAATCTAGGGAGACTGCTCAAAAAGCCCTTGGTTTGCCTCAGGCTGAGCTCTGGAATGCAGGGGTCCCCCATTCTTCCAAAGGGAAAGAATTGTCCATCACAGTTTCTTGGACTCTGTCTCTGTCAGTAGGGAACCTGAGGCCCAGTGATGCCACAAATCTAGCTGTGGAACTCCTGAGCCCAAGGGTGTCTTTCTCACCCCATTCCTTTGTCATCTACAGTAAGTAGGCTGTTCCGTTCATTAAGTGAAGAGACAGGGCATTCAGGACAAGTTGAGTTTCTGAGAAGTAACAAAAACTGCTCAGTAAAGGTGGAAGCACCCATTATTTAGAAAATAGCTCTGGTTTAAAATGTATGAATTGGTTTACTTAAAGTTCAGATTATCTGGGTGTTCTCTGTGCTCTTCCTCTCATATCTGGGATGTCTAACCTATCCAGTTCCGGATAATTCTTCATCTTACTGAAATTGCTTGCTATAGAAGAAAACATGTTTGAAAATTAGTTATTTCAGTGAGTTCTGCTTATCTTAATTTCCTTCCTACTATCCCTGCTTATTTGTGAGACTAGATGAGAGAGACTGAGATACCCCAGTTTATGGTGGGGCCAGTTGACCTGAGGGAGAGCCAGGCTGCCTTCTCCTATCTTATCACCTACACATATTCAGAAGTTCATGCCAGGTGGCTCTAAAAAAAAAACAAAAAAACAAAACACCGGTCCTTCAGGGGTTGGGTTGGGTTTATTGTTTGAGTCTATTCTACAGCCTCTGAGAGCTATGCTCAAGGGTTTATGGTGAAGATGTCTGCATGTGGGATATAAAGCCAAGACCGACGAAGCAGATCAGCACTTGGTGAGAGAATCTCCTCTTCCAGGCAGGCCTGGGCTGGCTAAATCGTCTGTCTTAGAAACCAACTGTGGTGGTTTGAATAGAAACTGGGAGTGCCGCTATTGGAAGTGTGGCCTTGTTGGAGGAAGTACGTCACAGACTTTGGACTTTGAGGTTTCAGAAGCTCAAGCCAGGCCCCGTGACTCTCTCTTCCTGCTGCCTGCTGTTCAGGATGTCGAACCCTTGGCTCCTTCTCTGGCACCACGTCTGCCTGTGCATCGCTATGTTTCCCGAGATAGTCAACTAAACCTTTGAACTGTAAGCCAACTTAGTGGTTTCCTTTACAAGAGTTGCATTGCTCATGGTGTCTCTTTACGGCCATAAGACCCTAACAAAGACACCAGCCAACAAACAAAACTAAAGTGGCTGAAGACCCTGGAGGCTGCTCTTTGTCTGTGAGCTTGTTCAGTGAGTGCCATCTCTATTTTCCTTTTGCTTCCGTGTCCGTATTTGGTGGGGATGAAACCTTTCAGAATTGTAGCCTTACAGCTCGGCATGCAGCAGGTAGTACGCTGGCACTGGCCAGAGGTTCCATACTCTTGTGTTTGTCAGCTGCTTCGTTAGCAGGGCTTCTTGAGCATCCAGATTACAAAGTGCATGCAGACTGCTGTTCCTAACAGAAACGTGTTCATTATCCCGTCTTTCCAAATGGAAATTGATGTTAATTGTGAGATATTGACTCACATAGTTTATGCGTTGCGCGGAACCCTCGACGTTGACTTCATGAAAGGGAGAGCAGTTCTGTGAACACATGATTGCATTTTTTTTTTATTGCATTTATCTATTATTTTTTTTGAAACAGACTCTCATGTATTCCAGACTGTTTTTGAACCTAAGATGTAACCATGGATGACCTCAAACTTCTTATCTTCCTGTCTCAAACTCTTGAGCTCTGGGATTATAGGTATTCATCTTTTTGTCCCGCTTTATGCGGGGCTGGAGATATGATGTGGGCCTTTGTATGTGTTAGACAAACATTCTACCAACTAAGCAACACCCCCAGCTGTTACTGTCTTTTTTAAATTAATATTTTTTATGTGCTAAGATTAAAGCTAGACTTTTACATATGCTAATTTCTCTGAGATGTAGCTATGTTTCCCATCCCATAATTGTTTTTAATTCCATAGTATCAGCTAAGTTTTTTTTTTTAAAACAAAAGCTTTTAAAAGGAAATTTACAATGATGATTGGTTTAAATGCGAAGCTGCATCAATATTGTGACGAGATCAATAATAGGATGTGAGTGGTTGCTGGCATATTGATCACATGTGTGAACAGTGAGTGATTGCTGGCATACTGATCAGATATGTGAGCAGGCTTTGGACTGAGTACCAGCTCCAAAGGAAAGTGGGGTAAACGCTTACTCTGAGTCTAGCCAGCCTCCAGCCTCTGGTCTTGAACCTAGCATTTACACTACACCTTAGCTTCCAGCATACGGTCTCAAACCTAGTCTCTAGCCTTTAGCTCCAACTTTAGTCCAGAGGGTCCCAAACTGATTCTCGCTTAAAATAGAAATAAAACCCAACGCCCCATTCCCAGTCTCAAGGCTTTAGTCTTCAATTCCAGATTCTAACTTGAACTCTAGCCACCAGCCACAGCCCTAACCTCTCGCCTCTAACCTCCAACTTCACCTCCAGTGTTGAGGTCTAGCCTTAACCCTAGCTGCACCTTCCAGCTCCGACCTCAGCCTCAGTCCATTTCTGTAGTTGTCCACTGGGCCACATCTGCTCTCTGTAGAAGGTTAATACAGGGCATGAACATCTGACACCAGTGCTCTTACTTTCTTTGTTTCTAGATAACAAAGAGAGCTCTCATCTTCAGTGCTGAGAGCAGACACCTCTCAAATTGCACTTAGAGGTGCAGAAAGATCGCAGGTCTTTGTTGATGTTGAGAAGGCTTAGGGTGATGGCTGGCCTTCATTCTTCCCTCTTCTCTGCCCTACTGTGAGTGTCCATAGATGACAGGAAGAGAATAAGCCCTGCACAGGGGACACAGGGGACTTCTCATGGCCGGTTCCTAGTCAGCCACATTTTTAAAAAAAAAAAAAAAAGAAAGAATCTTGTGTCGTCCAGCCTTGCTTCAAACTAGTCAATGATGGACGTGAACTCCCCACTCTTCTGTCTGCTGGGATTGCAAGCATGAGCCACTTAGCACCAGCCACTAACTCCATATGTGTATGGTGCGTGTGCACGTGGCCGTGGGCGTGAGTACAGGCAGGCTCATGCCATAGCACATGAGTGGAAGTCAGGAGACCACTTTAGAGGTCAGTCATTGCCTTCCAGCCTGTCTGACGCACAAGCCTTTGCTTTCTCTCCTGCATTAGCCCGGCTAGCTGTCTCCCGAGCTTCTGCACATTCTCCTTTGTCTGCCTCCTCTAATTCTCCTGTGCCTGCCTCTTCTAATTCTCCTGTGTCTGCCTCCTCTAATTCTCCTGTGTCTACCTCCTCTAATTCTCCTGTGTCTGCCTCCTCTAATTCTCCTGTGTCTGCCTCCTCTAAATCCATGGGAGTGTTGGGACGATGGCTGAACAGCCCTGCATCTGGTGTCATGTGGGTTCTGGCGATCTCTCCATTTGTGCTGAGCCTTTGACTCATTAGCGCCTCCTCTCCTTCCACTGACTCTCTTCATCGAAAAAAAATCAATTCCGTGTGGACCTGTGATGATTTAAAACCATGTCCCTATTTCTTTCAGTCATGAATGTGAACCAGGCATAATGACAATCAAATGCTTTAGACCGGGAGACGGCATGACGTCAGACGTGGGTTGGAAAAGGCTGCCCGTTCTTCTGTGCGAATCACTCACCTGTGGCGTCTTGAATCACTGAGAAAAGTTTGATGACCCTAGACTGTCATCTCATAAGGAAGCCCAACCTACAACCACATGTAGGTCACTGGCTGACAGCCCCCAGAAGTCTCAGCTGGCACCAACACCAGCCACTAGATGACTCTGTCCTCCAGTGAGGGCCTCAGGCATCGTTCAGCAATGTCAGAGTATAATATCCTCACTGGGCTGTTGGGAGGAAGACATAAAATAACGCACAAAGAAGGCCTTTGACAAGGTTGCATAAAGGTGGTTATTATTTTTGTGGGTCTTTTTTTTTTTTCACCGTCGTGTCCGGCCATATACTCATTCATATAAGGGAAATGTAGAAACACAGAGGAAAAAAGAAAGTCTCCAATTTTATTCTAGTCGACAGGGGAGAGGGTCAAGAAGTAGAAAACGTTTCTGAACTATTCTAAAAGGGATGGTACAGAATCCAGTTCAAAGACAAGTGAGATTGATGGCTGAAGGTGTCTATTAGAGGAAGAGACCATGAAGGACCAAGAAAGGCTTCTTGCCAGAAATTGGGTATACACTGGAGGGAGAGATTTAGGGTGTTGGAGGGGAGATGGAAAGGATGTGGGAGTGGGGAAATAAACTGAGCGAAGGCATAGACCAGGTAGGAGGGAAAGCCTGGGCCAAGGAAATCTATCTGTTGATGATGGACCATCGCACGCAGGCCCAGCCCACGAGCCTAGGTATCAATCAAGTTAAGTAAGAATTCAACGTGATTTTTGAATCCCTGTAAGGAGGAAGGTTCCATGGCCTCTAGGCAGGAATGAGTGCTTCTCATAGGACTGCAGTCTTCTCCAAAGCACAGGAGCACTTTCTCCTAGGCTCACAGCACCCTAATTCCCAGGGAACATCTAAGATGGTCTCCTTCTTGCCACACTGTACCTGAGCTTGCCCCTGCTGGCCAAGGCTGAGTGGGGTAGGATGAGCACAGGGCCAGCCTGGGCTAACTTGACCTGTGGTTATTCTCCAGGTGGTGCTAGTGTTCCTAGGAGTTCTGTGGCTCTGAGTCGCTGAAGATGAAAGTTGGTATCTTGGCCAGACAAGTGGTCTTCCTGTCTTGGTGCAGTCTTCCTCTGGGTCTCCTAGAGTTTCTCCAGGAAATAGTAACCCCTGTGCATAGGCTAGGAACTCTGACTTGCTTCTTGAGTGTGTTTCTGTCTGTATTTTATGAACAGCACAAGCAGCAGCAGCCACAGGCAAGAGCGTCTCAAGTGTGCTGAAGAAGCCAAGTGTGCCTTAGGACCCCTGCTGTATTCACACGCTCTGTGACTTTGGGCAGGTCATTTTCTCTGGGTTTTAATTTATATGTCAAAAATAGGAAAATAAAACCAAATGCATAGAGTGATTGCCTTGATTTTTGTTAATTAATCTATGCTCGGGAAAGGTTGCACTTTGAAAAAAATTGATTAATTTTTATTATTATGTCTTGAATCTTTAAATTCACATTGAGCTAGAAGCAGGCTGCCAGACACCACAACCCTCCCATTTCCTATGCTTGGCAAGGCACACATATAACAAACACAGATGAGACAGGAGGCCATTCTGATGTGAAGTGGCCTTTTGACATTTAGTGGGAAGCACTTGACCCCTGACAGCAAGCTGATTTCTACAAGGGTCCCCTGTCCATTCAGGGTTATTCAGCTCTTTACATCACAAAGGGGAGTCGAGGGTATCAGTCAGCCGCTGACCGGAGAAGGCAAGCCTCCAAGTGATGGAGTCAGGGCTGAGCATAAGTCTTAGAGGAATCATGTCTTAGGCTGTTATCAGTCGGGAAGTGCAGATGGAACTCCAGCGGCCTGAGAGGGTGTGGTTGGTTATATACAGCCCATCTAGAGAGGGTACAGAATGCCTAGTTCCAGCTGAGTGGGAAGTAGGGCCTGGCACACGGGGGTGTAGGTTGTTAGATCCTTGGAAGGCGTGTGAGGGAACTTTGCCTCAACTCCAAGTGTGAGGAGGTGTGAGAAATGGTTGGGACCTGGTGGTCCTTGCACACGTGTGAGTCACCCTGCGGACTTCCTCCTTGGATGTCCATTCCCTTGCTGGCCTGCATATCTGGGCCTGCTCTTTTAAACCTAGCCCAATGGAACACAAAACCCTATTCAATACAGCTATGACAAATGCTGTTTCTCCAGAGCCTTCAGGAGGCTTTAAGGAGGGTCCAGAAAGGAAAAGAGAAAAGACCAAACAAACAAACAAACAAACAAGCCAATGTACCTCCCATTCCCCCAAGCCAAGGCTGGTTTTGAGAGGCAGGGATCTAGGCCAGGTCTCTTCCTGAGAGGGTCTAAGAGGGTGTTTGTTTATTTCCGTCTGAAGGTCCCTTGCTGAAGCTAGGACCGATTGTGTACACAACAGCATCGGGAAACACTTAGGAGACAAGCCTCCAGGCATATTCCTTATTCTAAGCAATTCCTGAGAGGATTAGTTAGGGTAAGTTAGGTTGGTTAGGTTAACTGAGGTGGGGCTGGAACCCTAAAGGAGGGCAGCGCCACTCTCTGGGCTCCGGTCTTGAGCTGCATACAAAGGAGAAAGGCGGTTGACACGCCAGTCTTTCTGAGTTGTGTGCTTCCTGGCTTTGGATGTCATCTAACCAGATGTCTCAAGCGCCTGCCTCCTCTACCTCCCTCTCCTAAGGACCTACAGTCTCAAAAGATGGGCCAGAACAAAACTTCCCTTTCTGAAGTCAGGGAGCTGTATTGCAGCAGGAAGACAGGTAAGCGCGAACCTTACTCTTTGACCCTAGACTTTCTCCGGGCAGTAGGTACAGTGACTTCCACCCCTCCCAGAAGGACCCTCCTACACAATGTGACCCTCAGTGCTTCCCACTGGAGCTTCTCAGAGGACTGTGAAGAGTGGATAAAAATCTTGAGAGAATGCGTATTGTTGGGGGCCAATGACCCCGCGGCCTTAGACCCGTGAGACTGAAAAGGCCTTTCTCTGATCTATGTATGAACGCTAGCAGCATCCACTTTCTGGATGACCTTGCCCCAGATTGCTCCCCTGCAGAGCGCCCCCTGCTGAGCGCCCCCTGCAGAGCGCCCCCTGCGGAGCTTAGCTTAAACCCACTGTACATAAGAATAAACGGACTGAACTTCTGGACTCCCGTTGCTGGCCCAGCTCCTCAGAACACAAAATCTACCTGAGCTCAGCTTTTCTGTACATGTGTCTACCATTTCTTCATTCCCTGTCTCCACAGTCAGATCAATCCCAAAGCCAGGCATGCAGGTCTCAGCAGAGAAGGTGCTGTCTTCTACAACCCGGGAGCAGCACCAGCCATGAGCATGTCCACCATGGTGGCAGCTACTCTGCAAGCAGTGGTTCTCAACCTGCAGGTTTCCGCCCTTAGAGGGTAGAATGGTCCTTTCACAGCCCAATGGTCGCCCAAGACCATTGGAAATCACAGAGATTTACATTCTGATTCTTAAAGGTAGCAACATTACAGCTATGAAGTAGAGACGAAAATAATTTTATGCTTTGTGGTCAGCACAACATGAGGAATTCTGTTAAAGGGTCGCAGTATTAGGAAGGCTGAGAACCACTGCTCTAAGGTGTCCAGATAGATGTTTTTTGCTCAAGGTGTCTTGGTACATGCGAATTTCATAGATGAAAAGACATTCCATGGAAGTGCATTGTCCCTGCAGGTCCCTGATGGATGCTAAAGTCAGGATGCAGCTCATGGCCTGTATCTTGGTAGTGCCTTGTTTCATGCCTGCCTTCCTTCCTACTGCACTGCTGCATAACCAGGGCCGCTGAGGTTGCTTTCTTTGATTTAGAGACAGAGCAGATGTTTACAGAAAGTCACTGTGCACTGATGCACAGTTGATGGAATTGCACTGACAGAGAAAGTTAAGACGACCATAGTGGTAAGAATGTAATAAAATGGTCTATTTTAAACAGACATCAATAAATTGAACCCCAACAGCTCTGCAGGTTCACAGATATTTTTTCCTGGAATCCCACTGTGGCTTTTCCATGAGTTTTGTGAAATTCATGAGAGTAGAAATGTAAGGAGTAGGGTGGCATCGCACACCTACCTTGCCTGAGAGAGGGATAACAGGACAATTAATACTAAGCATTTTCCTCATAAAGCTTTGCAGGCAAATAACTCAAAACAGAGGTTTGCTGCAAGAAGCTGGGAAATGTGGCCTTAGAAATACCGTTCATATCTAATTGGTTTAAGGGACAGCCTCAAATACAATGCGAATAAAAAAAAATCCACCCCACACATGTGGTGGGGCTTAGAGCATCTGGGACTGTTTAAATTGCTCTTGTTTTCAAGATCAAGGGTATTATTGATAAAAACAAAAAATCTCTGTAATCACTAAATTTAATCCAACTAGCGCTGATGAGAGAGCATTGTAAACATGAAACATGACTTGGGAACTCCATCTCACATGTTTCCTTCATTGGCAAAGGCAAGTTTTCAGGCTTTTGTATTAGAGAACTCTGCAGGACCAGGAAGGAGGCAGGCAGGGCTCAGCGGCTGAACAGCTGCCAGAGAGAGCAGCTGAGCAGCTTGACCTCCTGCAGCCCAGAGAGGGGAGAGAAGCCTGCGTGCCTGGGTGAGGACAAAAGTGAGAATCACTGGAAGGGAAAAATCCATCCCTGGGCAGAAACCTCACTCACCAGTGAACACACAGGTGCTCACCCTGGTTTAAGTCGCACGTGCGAAGGACCGTACCCCACCCATTATTCACAATGTAGTTATTGTGGTGAGTGAGAGAACTTGTTAATGTTAACCGAGTTATGATTGGGGAGCATCAAGCCAATGAAGGCACCCCCACCCCTGTGTCATGTGTGTTATATAGGAGCATGCATCTGTGCTTGTGGGGACAGAGGCTTGGGAGGAGAGAGAGTTCATAAGCGAACTGTCTTGAGACATTCCTATTGTCATTAGAGTTGGCCCCGGAGGGCAGACCTGCACTTCTGATGGAGACCCCCAAGGTCAGAGGTCCGAGCCAGTTCTGTTGGGCAGAGCTGACGAGATGCACTACGGTCGGTTAGAAAATAAAAGAAGAAAGCAGAGAAACAAAGTGCTACCTACCAGATCTTTGCGGGAACCGTGGGCAAGCAGACCTGGATCCTCCCTTCTGCTTGTGTAAGTGGTGGGTGGTGAGCCCAGATGACTTTGTGACCACGGGCATCAGATGGTAGCAGCAAATGCTGCCTGTTCCCCCCACCCCCTGTGCCTACCTCGCTTCCCAGCCTGCCCGCTTCCTAGTTCACACACCTATTTCTAAAAAGCGTTTTACTGATTCTGTTGGGTTTCACATTACGTTACCTCAGCCACTCATTTCCTTGTCCCTTTGTATCTGCCCTCTGCTCTTGCAACCTCCCCACAGAAAAAAAAAAGAAAACAAAAATAAAAAAATAAATAAAAGAAACAAAAAACCATTTCATCAGTGCACCCTTTTGTCCACACCTCTTTACTTGCAGATGTTCGTTGCAGTGAGGCATTGGTCTGGTTCAAAGCCTCTGCCTTCTGATACATCATCGATACTGAATTCTCGCTGGGACTCCTCTCAGATATCCTGTTGTTGCTCTGTGTCATGGAGATCCTGTGGGTTTGGATTTTCAGGACTTTCAAATACTCCACCAGTTCATAGATGGGGTAAGGTTTTGGTGTGGACCGACTCAAAGCCCTGGATCTGGGCCTGGGTGGTATCTGAGTTGGTCAGCCTACCAGATCTCCGCATCCACACCACCCTGGCTAGCAAGGGGCCAGCTCTCCTGCTCTCATGCCCTTGGAGCTGCCAATCTGCACCACCAGAGCCATCTCTACTGCGCTGCTAAGGTGAGGTACAGGGCCCACTCTACCGGAGTACTGAAGCCAGAGAGGGGTGTGTGTGTCTGTCAGCTTTTCTGACTGCCACAGGTGGGCACAGGCAAGGTAGACTGGAAGGGAATCTCTCATGGCAGAATCCACCTTATGGCAGACTAGTGGTGGGAGCCAGCGCTCCTGCGCTCACACCCTGGGAGCCGGGTGACCTGATGCCCTGCTACCAGCGCAGCTCTACTGCACAGCCCAGGTAAGAAGCAGGGCCCACTTTCCTGAGTACTCCAGCCTGGCAAGAGGCATGGCCAGCTCTTCTGATGGCTGCAGCCAGTGAGGGGTGGGATCAGCTCTACACATGGTCCCAGGGAACAGCCCAGCCCAGGGATGTCTGTCTGCATGGTCTTTAGTAGCATATGATCCATGGACACTGAGACAGACCCCTGCTGCTGCGGCATGGCCTTGGACCCCTGCATGGTTCTCAGAGGCAGCTTGGGCTGGCACTTTACCATGGCCTCAGGTATTCGCACATTGCAGTGGCTCCCTCTGAGGGGTGGCAGGCCTCTGGGTGTCTTGCCCCACCCATGTTGCATGGTGGCTTGACATACTCTCCACATACTGATTTTTGCTCCAGGTACTAAATAAAACATGAGAATTATTTTTATTTATTTATTTATTTATTTATTTATTTATTTATTTATTTTGAGACAGGGTCTCACTGCAGATCCCTGGCTGGCCTGACACTCAACTAGACTGGGATGATCATGAACTCGTAGAGATCTGCCTGTTTCTGTCTTCTGAGTGTTGGGATCAAAGGCATGCACCAGCTTCTAATTTAGGTTCTTGAGATTTTTATAAGGACAGCAAAAGGTTGAAAAAATTAAACTGCCAACTTACGAATGCCAGTAGAGGCTTTTATTATATTGTATATATTTCTAAGAGCTGTCTTCTTTAAAATTTTTAATTATATTTTACTATTATTACTACTATTATTTGTGTGTCTGTCTGTCTGTGTGTAGGACTGCATATGGAAGTCAGAACTTGCAAGAATTGGTCCTCTCCTTACACCTATGAAATCATCAGGATTGGAAGCAGTTCTCTTTACCAGCTAAACTATCACATCAGCCAAGTACTGTATCTTTTTTTTAATAAGTAGAAAAAATTTAATTCATAAAAAATGAAGGAAAACATTTACACAGATCCACAGAAGATATAATAGGATGCAAACAAGTGGTTAAAACAAATGAAACAGTGCTTAATAATAATAAATAAGGAAAACTGCAACAATGTCTGTTTTCTAATTTGCCTATTAGGTTAAGAAACATGACACATAATGCTAGCATTCCAGTTTGGCAAATTTGTGGGGAAAAGACATTGTTACTCTGGGAATGCAAGGATAAACTGGCATAATAGTTTTGGGGAATAATTTGGTATTGTTTGTAAAACTCTGAATGGTATACCATTTGAACAAAATTTTATGCATATAGGATTATATCGTATTTATAATGCCACTCCCTATGTGCCATCTTCAGAGGACGACAGGGACCAATAGTACAACATCAGTTGAGGCCAGAGGCTTAGAAGCTCTTTGGAGGATTGCTGACTTGAGTCTGAAGGAGCTGGAGCTTGGTGTTCACCCACCCACTATGTCATCAACTGCAATTGTTCAGGAAGAAAGTAGCTGCCTGGGCTGGGGAGGTGTTTCAGCAGTCAGAGTCCGTGCGACTCTTTCAGACAACCTGTGTTTGGTTCCCAGCTTCCCCCTTAGATGCTCGCTTCGCCTTAAGTCTAGCACAGGGGATCTGATGCCCTCTTCCGTTTTGCACAGCACTGAAAATTTGTGACAATATTGATGATAACATTAGCAACCTTTATTGTAAGCAACCTTCAACAAATACTTTTCCTTTAGCTAAGCGAGGCTGCTGAGGGGTGGGGAGGGGGTCAAGCCTGTCAGACCCTTGGATGGACAGCTGTCAATCCCTTCTCTTCTCAGTTGTCTTGAGTGCCGAGCTGGCAATGAAACAGGTCCTCTTTTGGCGACTAGCCCGGCGTGGCAGTGTGGCTGCTTCGTACCCTTCACAGTTATTCTGAGAATGGTCCACTCCAGCTGCCGAGAGCTCTGAACCCTGATTTCTGCTCTGGGAGACTTTGCTCCATTCAGGACTGCTCCAGACAAACTGTACTTACTTTGGAAGAGTTCTCTTCAGCCGAGCCATTCTTGGTGAACTCTTAATGATGGTGACAGATTGAGGGGGCAGAAGGACACTTCCCCTGTGACTCCACTGTGGCCTCAGGGACATTGGAATGATGGTGCCAATCATCAGCTTACATTAGCATGCTGTGCTCCTGACACACCCACTCTGGGTAGGTAATTTAGCTACACCTGATTTTTTTCTTTTTAGTCAGTTGAAACATTATGTCCAACAAATGTGGTTCTGCTTTTTATTTTGCCTCTGTGTCACTAGTAGAATGGGCTAAGCTCTTCACCGGAAGAGAAAGCAGCCACAGTACTGGCAGCAGCAGTAACAGCAGTGGGGTGCTGTTAACTTGACACAAGCTAGAGGAGGGAGACTCAATTAAGGAAATGCTTCAGTAATTTTGGGCAAGCTTGTAGGGCATATTCTTAATTAGTGATTGATGAGGGGAGGGCTCAGGCCATCCCTGGGCTGGTGCTCCTGGGTTCTATAAGAAAGCAGGCTGGAGAAGCCATAGAGGGTGAGCCAGTAAGAAGCACCCTTCTATGATCTCTGCATCAGCTTCTACCTCCAAGTTCCTGCCTTGCTTGAGTTCTTGTCCTGACTTCCTTTAATGATGGACTATGATCTGGAAGAGTAAGCCAAATAAACCCTTTCCTCCCCAAACTGCTTTTGGTCATGGTGTTTCATCAAAGCAATGGAAACCTTAACTAAGACAGGTGGTCATAGCAACAGCACCAACAGTGCCATAGCAGCATCATCATAACTATAGCTGTGAGAAAGCAGCCGAAGAGTTCTAGAGAGGACATGGGCAGAAAGCACAGGGAGAAGAGACAGCCAAGGGAGAGGATCCAGAAAGAAGGTCAGGTCAAGATTGCAGCAGGCTGAAGACTGTGTAGAGTCAAGGATAAGTTTGAGAGAGCTGTCAATCCTTAAGGACCAAGGGTCCCAACACCCAAGGCCTGAGAGTTGCAACACTAACTTTTGTTGGGGAGTGAGGGTCTGTATTAGTGAGGGTTCTCTAGAGTCACAGAACTTATGGGTAGTCTCTATATAGTAAAGGAATTTGTTGATGACTTACAGTCGGGAGTTTAACTCCCAACAATGGTCAGCAGCAGCTGTGAATGGAAGTCCAAGGATCTAGCAGTTGCTTAGTCCCACACAGCAAGCAGGCGAAGGAGAGAGAGGGAGTCTTCCTTCTTCTAATGTCCTTATGTAGGTCTCCAGCAGAAGGTGTAGCCCAGATTAAAGGTGTGTGCCACCACACTTTTAATCCCAGATGATCTTGAACTCGGAGATCTCCTTGTCTTAATCTTCTGGAATTCATAGCCACTGTGCCTCAAGATCTCCATACCAAGATCCAGGTCAGAAACTTCTATCTCCCATCCTCCAGATTATGATCACTGGTGAGCCTTTCAATTCCGGATTGTAGTTCATTCCAGATATAGTCAAGTTGACAACTAGGAATAGCCACTACAGGGTCTTAGCATGTAGTGCTTCGAAGATATAACATTAGAAGAAGCTAACTGTTGCTAAGACTAGCCACGGCTGAGAATCAAGGCTGTAAAGTGTCAGGTCACTGGGATTCAAGGCTCAGAGAAGTAGCTTCTAACCTGAGTATGTACGTCTGTAGTCTCTAAATCCAGGAGCCATACGCCTTGAGTTCAGAGCTGGGGATTACAAAGCACTGTATGCTAAATTCATAGTCTTTGGCACTCAAAGGGCCCAGGACTGCCAGCTTTCAAAGAGCTACTGCTTGTCTAGATGATTTCAATCTGAGGAGAGGAAAATAACCCCAGCCAGCTGATTGAAAACAGGTGGGAACAGGATATGTGCTCTAGAACCCAGAAATCTGGCCCACAATGCTCTCCCGATGGCCACTGCGCTTTCCCACAGGCAGCCTGTCTCTTTGCATCACTGCATATCCCGTTCTTCCCTCTGTTTTCCATTCTCCTCCTGATATTTCTGGCTACTGTTTACTTCTAATTCCTGTTCCCATGTAATTTTGGCTCACATAGGAGTATCATGGCTTCTTTGGTTTTAATACTTACTGTACAGTGGGGTTTTTATGGCCTGGAAACAGTAGGAACGAGACCAAGCCACATATTACAGAATCTACTGGCAAGAGTTCTGTACTGGAACATCAACCCAGACTGGCCAACTTGTATCAAATGCAGCCAGTGCTGACAGGCTACTTATAAGTAAAGCGGGCATCGGGTTTGTGTTGCTTTGTGGGATAGTTTGATGATTGTCCCTTAGTCATGGGTATAGTTCTTTTCCTTGTATGCAGGCACATTAGTCTTGTTTCACGAGCTAAAGGTTGGTGACTTCATCCAGGAATGGCCAAGTGCCTCCTCTTGATGCACTCGCCATCTCCTTCAAGGATTCCCAGTGCAACCAGCCAGGCATTGCTGAGTCCACTCCGGTTGCTGGTGTTGTCGTGCATAAATGTCCTGGCCCTGTGACAGCTGGAACACTTGTCATGCACGAGGGTGGAGTAGAAGCATAGCTCACTCAGGCAAAAGCCCCACTTAACTCTGTATTGTGGTCTTAGATGAGTCTTTTCTCAAATGATCAACATGTCCACATTCAGAACTGAGGACAGTCAGACTCAAAGGTTGGTACAGTGAAGGAGACAGACGAAGATAAAGACAACTTTTAACCCACTATCAGCTTCAGAAAAAAAGTCAGTGTTTGTTTGCTTTATTTTTAATAGTATTTTGTAAGTGATGTCTGTGTGTGTGTTTGTGTGTGTGTATGTGAGTATGTATGTGTGTGGATGTGGATGTGCGATTGTGTGTGAGTGCACATGTGTGTGACTGTGTGTGTATGAGTATATGTGTAAGCATGTGTAAGTGTGTATGTATGCGTGTGAATGTATATGTGTGATTGTCTATATGTATGTGTGAGTGAGTGTGTGTTAGTACAAATGTATGTGAGTGTGTGAGTGTGTATGTGTGTATGTGTCTGTGAGTGTGTGTGTATGTGAGGGTATGTATATGTGTGTATGTATATGTATGAGTGTGCGTATGTGTGTGAGTGTGTATATGTGTGTCAATGTGTGCATATGAGTATCTGTATGTGTGTGTGTGTGTGAGTGTGTGAGTGTGTATGAGTATGTGTGTGTGCACACACGCACACAAGTTGATGCATGTGTGCCATGCTATCTGTTTAGAGGTCACAGGACAACTTAACCTTGGGAGTTGGTTTTGGCTTCCCCTTTATGAAGGCAGCTCTTTCTTGTTTTCAACCCCTGTGTTATGTTCTCTAGGATAGCTGGCTCAAGCTTCTAGGTGAATCTATTTTCTCTGCCTCCCAGATTACCACAGGAGTGCTGAGCCTGGCTTTCTATGTGACTTATGGGAATCGGACTTGGATTAGCAAGCTTGCTCAGAGTTAATATTTTTGTCTCTGTGATAAAAATGTGACAGGTCTGGCTAATGTTAATGGTCAGCTTGATTTCATCTGGAATCATCTAAACCCTAAGCAGCTGGACGTGCCTATGAGGGATTTTCTCAGTTGGATCATTTGAGGTGGGAAGGCCTACCCTGAATCTGGGCTGTACCTTTTGAGGGCAGTCCACTTAAGAGCTTTTGATTTTTGCCTGCTTGCCTTTACTCTTGCTGGCATGTTCATCTATCTTGTTATTGAGGCATTTTTTCACTGTTATTAGAACCAATTTCTTTGGGATTCTAGTGTAGACTTTAGGATCTAGGAATTCCCTAGACTCTAGCACCAGATTGGGGCTGCAAAACCATCCAGTCTCTTGGATTAACAACTGCCAGATAGCTAGCCTTTCTCTTGGGAGGCAGCCATTGTTGGATTGCCTGGGCCACAGCCTGTAAGCCACTCTATTAAGTTCCCTTAATACACACACACACACACACACACACACACACACACACACACACACTACACACACACACACACACACACACACACACATTTATATCCCATCAGCTCTGTCCCTTTAGAGAACTGATTAATACAATAGATTATGGAAGAAACAGTTTATTTTGGTTTACAGTTCCAGAGGGAGAGTTCATGAAGGCAAGAAGACACAGAGCAGGAAACGTGAGAGGCCACACTGTCTTGAAGAGAGAAAACTGGAAGCCTGAGGCTTGAACTCTGAATGCTCAACCCAAGCCTCCAGCGAGGTCTCCACCAACCTCTTAAAGAGCCTATCAGTCAGGACCAAGCGATCAAATACTCCAGACTATGGGGAACATTTCTCATGCAAATCACTTTGCTTCACGAGTATTTGTATCTCCTGAACCGTCTTCCTAGGCCAAAAGTCAGTGATTCTAACAGAAATGAGCTTCATATTTCTGCAATATTACCTATGCTATTGTCAAGGAAGCTTGCACACATCAGAAATGTTACCTCATAGTAAACCTAGTGGGGTTGGGACCCTGCTCAGCCAGATCTCCTGGGGTCAAGGCTGATGCCAAGGGATTTCCAAGGGCATTTATTTCATGAAGCCTTTCCTTGGTTTCAGCTTCCCTCTGTCTTTGTTTTTTTTTTTTTGTTTTGTTTTGTTTTTTGTTTTTTGTTTTTTGTCTTTTTATTTCTGTGGCCATCTCAGATCTTGCTAGTTTTAGCCTGGTCTGGTTATAAGAGAATCCTTGCCTGTAAACATTGTTGCCTTGAGGCCTAATCTAGTGTTTATGACAAACACTGTTTTGAGCATATAAAGATGGCGACAGAAGAAACTGCACACATGCTTTTAATGTGTGTTGGGCTAAGGGCCCGTGGCTGCATCCCTCTTCGTCACCTGTGTCTGTCTCTTGTGTGTCTCAGTTTCATTTCGTGTCTATTGCGAACTGCCATGAAACGGGGCGGAAAGCAAAGCCTTGAAACTTGGTGGAAAGGTTCTAACAGCTTGCATTCATTTGTAAACAGCAATAAGCAAATGCATGGTGGAATGGGCCCATACTCACTCACACACACTCTTCACTAACCTTTCCAGTACGGCAGATGTGGCTTGGCTCTGGCAGCCCACAGGTGAATTCGCATCCATGTTTCTTGCTTTTCGGATCCACTGGAGTTAGACCACAGCGGCAGTGCAGGCTTTGTGATTTGACCATACCAGACCAGAGTTTTTAAGCTAAATTCAGCCAATTACAACTGGGGCGTTCCACACATAACTTCATGGGCTCTCTGTATCAGTCGCACGCACACAAGCTCTCTATGGATTGGTTATCTGGGGCCGAGGGCAAGGTCTGTGGAATCATCCCAACTCATGCTTGGGCAGCAGGCATGAGTTGTTCTTATCATTCACACTCACTCTGGAGCTATGCCTCGAGTGCAGCCACTGTGGCGGCTTTACAGCATGGGGAAAATGCCTTCTGAGGCCATGTGTTCTTTACAACCTCACAGGCTTTCTGACCTCGCCTTTTTGATCATGACAGCCTTCGCGTGAGATTTTGTGATTCAAATGCTTTGACAAGAAAATCTGCTGCACACATCTTATATTTAAGACAGTCTTCTCTTGATTCGGATGTCTTCATCTGGCCCAATCTGTCTTCTGGGGAGGTTCATGCAGTCTTCTACGGCTGGGGAAAGAGCCATCTAGTCCTTGCCACTGTGCTGGGAACCCAATGTAGGAATGGTCAAGAGAAAGCACCTCTTAGCTGCAACCCCAGGCCTCTCCTACACCTCCAGTTCCCACATACACACTCTCACCAGACAAGAGCACGTCCTAACAGGGCAAGTATGCAGATGGAGAAGTTGCAAGGAAACGAGCAGATGAAACAGTCTTGATTCTAATGTGAAGAAATGCTGTGATGTTTACAAGTGGGATCACCAGTGTCCCCTAGGAAGATCACAGAGAGAGAAAGAAGATGGAACTAGCAGAGAATTTGATATCCAGCCAATTCAGAGGGTAAGAGGAGCCAGGCCCTCGGGATGCTGAGATGAGAACCTAATAAAACGGCAATTGATGCAATCAAGAGCAACTATAGGGTTGGATGTCAGAACGAATTTGAAAAGGCTGGGTATTGACTCTCCAAGGCTGGCACACGGCGGGCCCTACTCTTTCTATTTGCAAATTCAAGTGAATTTCATGGATTGCCAATAAATTTATACTTTCTGAATTGTTGGACTTTTCTCTTGGTGTACATAAAGGGTAATTGTAAATGATATTTATTTAGGGTGTATGGAGGGCATGCACAAGCCAGAACACACATGTGAAGGTCAAAGGACAACTTGTGGAAGTCAGTTCTCTTCTTCCAGTATGTTTGTCACAAAATCAAACTCAGGTCATTAGGTTGGTGGCAGGCACATTTACCTGCTGAGCTAACCCGTGAGCCCCAAGGAAAGAAAAAAAAAACTTAACTATAGAAAAATCTTTATTCTGTCTTTAGAAGATACTGAAAAACACTTCCTTCATTCTGATCTTTCTTCCTTGTAGTTTTTCCTTTCTTTAAAAATCTATCTATCTATCTATCTATCTATCTATCTATCTATCTATCTATCTATCTATCTGCCCGCCCGCCCGCCCGCCCGTCCATCTGTCCATCCATCCATCCATCCATCCATCCATCCATCCATCCATCCATCTATCTATCTATCTATCTATCTATCTATCTATCTATCTATCTATCTATCAAATCCATCCATCCATCCATCCATTCCATCCATCCATCCATCCATTCCATCTATCTATCTATCTATCTATCTATCTATCTATCTATCTATCTATCTATCTATCTATCAAATCTATCTATCCATCCATCCATCCATCCATCCATCCATCCATCTATCTATCCATCCATCCATCTATCTATCCATTCATCCATCCATCCATCCCTCTATCTATCTATTTTTCTATTTATCTTATGTTGTGGGTCTTTTGCCTGTGTATATGTCTGTGTATATGTCTTGCATATGTACCTGAGGAAGCCAAAGAGGGTGTCAGGTCTCCTGGAGCTCCAGATGGTTGGGAGCTGCCACATAGGAACTGGAAACTGAACCCAGGTTCTCTGGAAGAGCAGCCAGTGCTCTGACGTGCTGAGCCATCTCTCCAGCCTTTACTTTGTCTCTTCCTTTCACCAGGCAGTCATAGCAAGGTAAAGCTAACTACCTCCTTTCCAGCCACTAGTGGTTGTAAGGGGATGGTTCTGATACTAAGGCCTGGTTCCTTAATTGCTTCTTGATTTGTCAATAAAGAAGGTTGAAAGCCAATTGCTGGGCAGAAGGAATAAGTGGGACTTCCAGGTCCCAGGAGGAAAAGGAGACACAGGAAAGGAGAGAAGGGCCTTTTCTACCATGCTTTGGAGGAATGGGGTTGTAGCAGTCATGTAAGGCATTGGGAGAGTTAGGGCTGTTGGCATCTGCTATAGGCGCGTGGCCAAAAATGTTTGGCAGGGGCTAATTGGAACAAGCCATTAAACTTAGGGCAGAAGGAAAGCTGGAGATAATAAGTTGGTAAGGACACACATTTCCAGGCAGGAGATATTTGCAACCAGCAGTTGTATCAGCAGGAAAACTAAGGCAACAAGGCTGAGTATGTGTCTTTTATCTGTAGATTCAAGGGTCTCAGGAGTGGGCTGGTGGTTGGATCCCTCCTGGAGCAAAGGTGGGTAGAAAAGGAAGTTTGGTTAGGCCTGGTTGCAACTGATCCCGGATCTAAGCAAGGTGTAAGAAAAGGGAACTAGGGGGTTAGTAGTGCAGCCACAGTCCCAGGCAAAGGGGGTAGAAAGTTTTTAAAACTACCGGAAACAAGTAGTCAGAAACTCAGAGCTTTTCAATCTCTCGAAAGAAGATGATGTTCATGAATATGTTGTCAGGAAGTCCTTAGACAGAAGAGCATGGTCAGGATTGAAGCTCCCGAGATGCAGCACCTCGTTACTCTGTGTGTCCTGCAACACAAAGACTGATGTATTACAGCTCTATAGAAACAACACACTAAGCAAAGAAGGAGGCTGCAGAATATTCTAAACTTTTAGCCAAGAGAATTGAGGAAGCCAGGGAAAAGAGCCAGGAACAGATTTCTAAGAGATGTAGTCTGAAAAATAAGTCTTAAAGAGTAATGAATAAATTATCAGATCTCTTAAAAATGTTGTTGTTGCTGTTGTTTCTGTTTTTTGAGATTGCTTGAGAACTCACTTGTCCATCTTGGACTATAAATTCACACACACACACACACACACACACACACACACACACACACTCACACATACATACACAGCCCACACTATGTGCTTTTTTTTTCTAGATTTATTTATTTTATGTGTGTGAGTACACTATAGCTGTCTTCAGACACATCAGAAGACCGCATCAGATCCCATTACAGATGGTTGTGAGCCACTATGTGTTTGCTGGGAATTGAACTCAGGACCTCTGGAAGAGCAGTCAGTGCTCTTAACCACTGAGCCATCTCTCCAGCCCTATGTGCTTTCTTTAAGTCAACTTAATTTTCTCCTTAAGCCTCCATTTGGTAGATCCTGGGAAATTCCACCTTTACTGGTTTTTGTCCAAGGTGGCCATAGGCAACAGCAGGGGCTAGGAGCTTTATGTGATACCTGGAGAACACTCAGTGCCACCCACCTGAGTAGGTCTAACTCCAGGTTCTGAATAGGATTGCTATGTGAGGAAGGGACTCGTTCCACGACGAAGTCTCACCATCTCCCCACAGAGCCACTCTCAGTTTAGCAGGGACTAGCTGATGCGGCAAGATGAAACTTAGCTGTTGTGTTCAGTAGTGGTCAGTTCTGGAAGCTATTTGAGGGCTCCTGAAAATGTCTGGTGATTGGAAGAAAGATCACAGGCTCCATAACTTAACCAGTTATTCACCAAGGTAGAAATGTGGAAGCGTTTGTGTTCATAAAAGGTAACAATGTCATCTTTACTAATTGTCAATACCCACAAACCCTTCATCCTATTAGAAAACAATTCATTGTTTTATCTCCTTTTGCAGGAATTACTGAGTGTAGGAGTGCTTATTATGAAGTCACTCCTGGCCAGGAAAACAAAAATAAAAATAAATAGCTCCTAAGGTCAGTCTCTGAACAACCTTGAGCCATTCACGCTAGGCCAGGTTTTTGTTTTCTCTTTCTCTCTCTCTCAAACACAATACCTTCATCAACTATTTGGGGATTTTACATAGTGCACCCCAATCACACTCACTTCTCAGTCCCCAGGTGTTCCTCTCAACCCTTGTGATTTCTTCCCTGAAAAAAAAAATACCACGTCCAATTTGTGTTGCCCATATACTCACTGAGCATGGCCAAACTTCCAGCGGCCAGCCCCTTAAAGATAAGCGAGTCCTTTCCTACCACCGGCAACCATCAGTTATGGAGAGTTACACCTCTGCATCCGTATCACAGTTTGGAAGTGTTCTTATGGATGGTTTCCTATCAAGGATGCTACTTTTGAGAGAGGAGGGAGGTTGTCACGGGAGCCTTCTGTGTCTCTCTTCCTCAACTGTGAATCTGCAGTGACCCATACAACTGCAGAGGACACTGCCTTGTCCTTATGACCAGTGGGAGCACGTGGACTTCCACATGTCTCTGTCGGTTTCTTAGAGCAAACTTTTCAGATACTGTCATGAGTCATCTGGAAGTCCATGCTGATTGGCTGAGCGTCAACTAAGGCTGCACCAGTGTCTCACAGATCCACGCTCACGAATTCAAGCTCAAAAGCATGTTTTCTTTTTATTGCTTTTTATTAAAATTTTTTTTTCAGAACCTTCGGTTAATCTCAGTGTTAAGTCCAGAGTCCTCTGACTCTATCCAATATTGACAGTTAGATACTGATCCCTCTTTCCTTCTGGAGCCCAATGACTTGCTGGGACCAGGCCATGCTTGCTGTAGCTCTCAGGCCTTTACTGAGAATGTCACTAACTGTGGTACTTTCCTGGGAATCCCTGCCAAGCACGATGCCAAGTTCAGCATCTGGCTCCTCTCCTGCCCCGTCTAAGAGAGCTGCCAAACTTGCCAGCCAGTTTTGGTTCCCTTCTCTCCTGAACCCAGCTCCCAAGACTGCACACGGCACCACCAGGCTCATTGTAAGGGATCTGTCTATCTTGTTTCTCTAAGCTCCAAGTCCTGGCAGACGATGTTAACATCTTTCTGTGATTTGTACAGTCTAAATTGGGCTTTGCCATGAATTAGCTACACAATGTAAAAACAACAACGACAACAACAACACTACTTCATTTCTCTGAATCATGGGTTTCCTCACTTATAAAATGAGGAGTTGAACTAACCGAGAGTTGCCAAAGGCCTGACAGCCTCCAGCCTTCCTTGGTTCCTTATGCTTATGTTGCCCAGGACATGGTTGACATCCAAGAACACACCTAGTGGATTTAATTAAGTGGAAATTTTAAGCAAGGAAAGGCTATATGTCCCAGAGAATCCTGGATGAATGGCTTGGGGCAGAGCAACACTTCATGGTGTTGGACAGGTTTATTTTTTGGTGCCTACCCCTCACCCCCATCCCCCATCTCTCCCAGACCTGCTCTTTCTGGCTGCATTTTTCAGCTCCTCTCAGTGCTAGGAGTCCCCCCCCCCCCCCGCCATTCTCTTCGAGGAAAATACGGGTCCAAGGGTGGTGGTGGTGGTGGTGGTGCAGGGTGATAAAGAAAAAGAAAATGAAAGAAAGAGAGGTCTACCGAAGAGGGTGGGACTGAAACGCATGTGGGTGTGGCTGGGGTGGGGAGCAGAATTTGAGGTTATAATCTGGAGGGATGAGACTCTTCAGAAAGATCTGCCACAGCAGCCCAGTCCCCAGAACAGTAAATAGATGAAGATGGTTATTCTGTTTCAGATCTGTGGTGCTGTGAACAGCCATTTTGAACACAGCTCTCACGGCCTGTGGAAGTAGAGCCCTGATTTGTTTATGACTGGGACATGCTCTTCTCGTGGCATTATGATTGCCTTCATTTTCTAGGCTGCTTGAAGCAACTTAATATGGCTGGACCTTGCAGAGGATACATACAGCCAGGTGTGCAGAAAGCAAGCGTGGTCCAGGTAGGGACACACCCCTCAGGGATCCCTTGTCCTTTTGGAGGCTCCTCCAGGTGCCCAGGGCCATGGGAGTCTGGCCACAGATGGGGTGTTCATAGTCTCAGGGACATCTCCCTCAAACAGCCTAGCTTCTTCCATAGGTAGGGACTCTCAGCCTTCTCAAAAGCAAGTCTCAGAAAGAAAACCCTAGAAGATCAAAGAATTTATGACTTCAAGGTGACAACTACCAATTTTCAGGATTTTTTTCCCAAATTACTGGGTACCATAAGCGGGGTGACCTCAGGCATCAAATGGCATGGCACTGTGCAACGATTTGGAGTCAGAAGCTTCTAGCGGGAGTTCCAGCTCTGGAACTCGTCTGTGTTGCCCATAGCAGTCCACCTAATGAAACTTCAGCCCTGTGGGTAAAAAGGTAACCATTCTCTGGCCCAGAAAGCTGTGCTGAGCAGTTACTCTGCAGTAAGGTGGTCTGATGGTACCTAAAGGATGCCATCTGTAGTAGAGGGGTCCTTCTGTAGTAGTCGTTCCTCTGGATACTCTGGAACTCAGGAGGGAACCAAATCTAGAGACAGTGACAGAGTCCTCTGCTAATGTTCTTCAAGTCTCCATCCCTGATAAGGAACCATCACAGGTACTAATTTTTCTCTTGCTGAAGCACCCAGCCTGTAGATGTCTCTGGGTTACAGTGTCAGAGGTTTTGCATTCTGAGTGGGCCTGGGGATCTGCTCTATGATCATCTCTCCCTTCTTCTGTAGGAGGATCATATGGACTTCTTAGCTAGTCTTTCTTCTCTTCTTTGTGTGTATGGGGGTATGTGCGAGTTAGTGTGTGTGAGTATGGACACGTGTGTGCAATACAGTACTTGTGTGTGGAAGTCAGAAAATAACTTCGGGGATCAGAATTCACCTTCTACCTTTGAGACAGGCACATTTAAAAACTGTTATTTCCCGTGTATACCAGACAAGCTGACCCTGAAGTTCATGGCACTTGCCTGTCTCTGCTTGCTGTCCTTCTGGAGAAACACTGGGATTAATTACAGATGTGTGCAGCTGTGCCCAGCTTTACTTGGGCCTGGGGATTTGAACCCAGGCCCTCACACTTATAATGGCAAGTGTTTGACTAACTGAATCATTATCTCAGATCAATTTGTCTTCCTCAAGGGCATAGTAAATACTGACTGTATTCTGTGACATGTTTCTTTTTAAAGGCCCAAGTTTCTAGAATGCTCTTTTTGAAGAAGTAAGGTACAGAAATGAGCTGTACTGTTAAGAATTGTTACGGTTTGGATTTTGGAACACTCCACTAAGTCCTGTGTGTTAATGGTTTGGTACCTAAGAGAAGTTCTGTCAGAGTTAGTGGAACCAGAAGAGATGGGACTGTCAGAGGTCTTTAGCCTTTGAGGTGTGTGTTGCCTGGCTGCAGCCTCTGAGAACCTACCTTGTTGTGGGAAATATTAAAAAAGTGGTAACGGGTGGCGAACCAATGTGTTGGGCAAGGATCCTCTAGAAATTTAAGATTATTAGCCTGAGATTTATTTATTTATTTATTTATTTATTTATTTATTTATTTATTTATTTATTTATTTTTAAGTGAGTAGCTGGATGGTGCTGAGATGAGTCACGTGGACTCAAGCAGGAATGTGAAGGTTCTCCCCCCCAACCCCCCGGAACAACAGTAACTCAATAGCTGGGCCCCATGGGGAAGAGAGTTGTTGGCAGTAGTGCGGGAAGCCTGCCTGCTCATTTTTTAATATTTCCCGCAACACTATCCCTTGCCTTTTCTCCTTCCAGGATGAGGTGAGCAGGTAGTTTTTCCCCACCACATCCTGCCACATGACTTTCTTCCTCATCAAGGCAAAAGCAAGGCCAACTGGTCATAGATTGGAACACCCAGAAGCTTAGCCAGAATAACTCCTTTCTCTTTATAAACTGACTGTCTCGGAGATTTCCATCTCACTGGGACACCAACCAGCAAGAATTCTATAACTTACTACATTCTAGCCCTGTGGGGAAAGCGATGAATACTTAAAAAAAAAAACCAAGTGAAGTCAAGCATGATGGGCCTCACCTGGAACCCCAGGGCTTGGAAAACTGACATAGGATTGCAATGGATCCTAGAATGACCTGCAGAGATTGTGTTTAAAAACAACAACAACAATAAACCTCTCCATACAACAAGAATAACCCTCAAAACTCAAACCGACAAAAGAAGTGCTGAAACAAAAACTGACTAAGTCAAAATCCTATACCCAAATACGTTAGTATACATTACAGATTCTTCATTGACATATGACATATGACAATGAGGCATTTGACTCTGTGACTCTGAGAGTCACAGGTAGTTAATGATAGCCATTAGAACTACAGTTTTTCCCACTATTGGCAAATACATTATATGGGGTCATCATTAGTAGCATACATAATTAACTGTCCATAGCACCACTTTCCTGACATCTAAATAGTCCCTCCCCAAATCATATGACCACAGGAGACAATGGCCATTTGCTGTCTGATGTGCTCAATTCCAAAATTTTGTTTGATCGCCTTCATTTTTAGAAAACTTAGAAAATTATCTGTTTTCCACCTTCCTTACTTTCTTAGCTCCCATAGCAACCACTTCCAGAAGTTCTGTGAGAAAACTGGACAACGCAATGGATATAAGGATTATCAGGTGCTGACCCAACAAGCATCAGTAGACGAGGTGGCTCTTCCAGACCTGCTCTGGGCTGGGTCTGTTTGCCCGTCCTTCATCCACCAACACTAACTGCACCTTGAGAATGCAAAGGCTCAGAGGGGTCACATCACCTGCTCCATGTCACATGACACTGGAGTTCGCAGCTTTGAAACCCATGGTAGATTTTCATAGGTGGAAATAGAGGAAATAGAGGGAAGAGGACAGAAGAGGCCCCAGGAAATTGAAAGTAGATTACTGGATAAAATATCTTGCAATTAATTACTAGGCAGATGGCCCGAGTACAAGGATGTTTGAGATGAGCAGCCAGGGATGGTAGTCCATTGGAAACAGCAGAAAGCCATCTCTGGCCACTGAGAGCTAGCCTAGGTCAGAAGCAAAAAGTAACTTCTAGAAAACATCTGCACAGTAAGTGAGTGTGTGTTACAAATTCTATAATGTAGCTACAGAAGTGGAAGCCTCCATGCTAAGCCTAGGGTCCACACCCAAGAGAAAGCCTCCAGGATGAGCGATGTCTGGATCAAAAGGAAGTATAAAGGAGATCCTGCTGCCCCATGGACGAAGGGGCCTCTGAGTTCTAGAGTCAAAGAATAGAGCACAGAGGGTTTGGCAGTGTTTTGGTGAATCAGGATTCTTTCAGCTTCCTCTGCTCTTTGTAAGTTGGAAACCAAGGGGGCTATTTCCTTTATTGGCCCCTGTGAGGTTTAGATGACCAGATAATCCAGGGTAAGACAGAAGATCACATCAGGCTGAGTCAGGCCAGATGGGCAGGGGCTGTGTCATGCAGTACAGCTCCCTGAGACAGCTAGAGACACTGGATCGACAGGGTGGTAGAGGCAGAAGTCGAGCTGAGACTCTAAATGAGGAATAGTTGACGTAGTGGAACAAACATATAACCTTCTCTTCCAAGATGGGTGGGGTGCAGGAGATGGCATGATGTACAGAAAGCAGAGAAACTGGAGACCAGCTCTCAAGATGAAGGATTAGTGCCTGGATGAAGGGTCTCATGGGTGGCTGACCAGCCTAGAAAGGTTGTTTGAAGCCATGGCTGAGTCCTTTATTGGAGAAGATAATGATACACAAACTTCTGTTTCAGTGAAAGGAATTTGAGGCACTCTATGTGTTGGAACCCTCACTCAGCAGGTGTTCCTTAGCCCAGCCTGAGGTCCCGAGGTGGTGTGGGCACACCCCATGCCTTGAGGAGAAGCTGTGCAGGAAAAGATGCTAACCCCAAGTCCCACTTGATTTAGGAACATGGTAGACCTCGGTGCATTCCTCTGCCCCACACATTTGCTCGTATAATCCCTGTATGCAGGCTTGCCCTCGCCTGGTCAGCTGTGAGGAGGTGGACATCTATTTTGGATTAGACACTTTGGTTCTTAGTGCTGCCTTTGCCGTTTGTGGAGTGTAGGGGCTGTGTGCATGGGGGAGGATCGGCCAGTGCCAGTGCCATTGCTTTAAAGCCCAAGGTGAGCTCATTCTTAGCTTTTAAACTTGGGGTGGTTCCCCCATCATGCTCAGAACAAAGCCTGTAGTTCTTAAAGCAGCCTACATATCTGCACCCTCTAATGACTCCCCTTGACCTCTGCTCAGGTCTCTCAGAACCCCTGCAACTTTCCAGACACTCTTTGCCTGGGACATTTTGCACCCATAGTTCCTAGTCTGCACAAAGCTGCATCACTCACCCCTCATCCCCGAAAAGCCCTCAGCTGTCCGATCTTGCCAACCCTCCTTCCCGACTGGGTTTTTCTTCTCAGCCTTTCTCAACCTTGTCCATTTTCTGCCTCGTGTCACTTGAGAGCTATACATAGGGATTTGAGTCTGCTTTCTTGCCTGGCACTCACCTGTTACCTGTTGAGCCAGGAGACCAGGTCTGGTGCTGAGGAAGGCATTAACCAACAGGTGGTGTTGGCCAGTTATTTCTCATCTTTGGCCCTCAGTTTCTTTGTTTTGAAGTGGACATTGGAAGCCAGGTGTGGTGGCACATGCCTACAGTCCAAGCTTCTGGAAGACTGAAACGTGAGGGTCAGGAGGCCTGGGTCATCCTTGATGGCTTAATAGAATCCTGACTTGAAAACCAACCAACCAACCAACCCCCCAAGCAACTAACTAACCAATCAACCACCCAACCACCCAACCACCCACCCAACCAACCAACCAACCAACCGACTACCCACCTAGCCAACCAACCACCCATTCAACCAACCAACCACCCAACTGCCCACCAACTACCCAACCACCCAACCACCCACCCACCCACCTACCTACCCACCCAACCAACTAACCAACCAACCACCCACCTAACCAACTAACCAACCAAAAAATCCTAAGTAAATAAATAATTAATTTTTAAAAAAACCAGGCGGGCGCTTAAATAGGTGATTTCTCTGTATTGCTACCTACTTGAAGATATACGAAGTCCCTGTCTTCAAGGGACTTAGACTCTAAGTAAGGAGTCTCAAGAGTAACCGAAGGGAGTGGAGATGTGTGACCCTGACAGAGGACCCGAGGAGGAGGGCTTGCTCTGGCAAGTCTACTGTGGTTTCTAGAAGTCTGAATTGGGGCGTCGTAAGCCTTTGCAGTAGGATCCAGGTCTGACTCTGGCTATGTTGTGAAGTGCTTCCCAGGCTCTGCACTCTCACCGCGGTGGGGGAGGGGTTGTGGGCCCAGAGCCCCCCCCCCCCCCCCCGCGGCCCTCCCTCCCCGCATCTCATAAGAAGGAGCCACAGTCACAAACCTGCAGGCCCACATCTTGAACTCATTTGCCAGCACGAGGGAGTCTGGTTTTCTGTCACAGTCCAAGGCCGGTGTTTACTCAGCTTCTCCTCTCCCCAGCCCAGGGAAAGATAACTGAACTTGATGGATAACCACTAATTGGATCATTACCTTCATTTCGAAATGATTGCCCCTGGCCACTGGGGGCATTCATTCTGTGCTGGGGCCCCTTCGGTCCTGTAGGTCCCCGCCAGCTCAGACCCCAGCAGGACTATGACCCCACAAGGGCTCACAGCTGTGCTCTTCCTAGGCCCTCCGCCAGCCTGATCCTCCCACGCCAGCTTCCAGCTTCGATGCCTAGCCGGGCCCGGGTGCACCTTGCTCCCTGCAGGGGTGCCTTCTTAGTCTTTCTTCTCAGTGGACCCTGGAAACACTAGCTCCAGTTGTCCCGTCCTGCCCTTGCTGAGTGCCACCTCCCGAGTTCTTTGCCTGTCTGATGTGCACAAAGCACTTCCCTGGAAGAGAAGCCAATTATTTTTAAAAGTTTTTTTTTCCTTAAAGATTAATTAAATAATTTATTTATTTTTATTTATGTGCATGGGTGTGAGCCTGTGGGAGTTTATGCGCACCACATGTATACAGAAAACCCCGGAGTCCAGAGAAGGGTATTTGTGAATACCCTGGAACTGGAATAACAGGCTCTTGTGAGCTGTCATAGGTGCTGGGAACAAAGGACCCTAAAAGAGTCAATTTTGAAGGCAAGGCAACATCTCTCCTTTCAGGCACCTGTTGTCCGACACAGGGATGGACACACAGGAACGGCTTTTGGCTGATTGATGTTACTGGGCAATAGGAAAGGCTGGGAAAAGAGAACAATTCATTCCATATGAAGATGGAGGGAGGCCTGTCTAGGATGGGAAATAGGTGACAGGGTGGGATAGAGAGTCAGTGGCTACTAAGGGGCATCCAACTCTGTGCTCTTCCTTGTGGGTCTGACCTGGGAGGGTGGTTCTAAGAAAGTAGTTTATAGAACTAATCCCTCTGAGAGTGCTTAAATAAATGATCATAACTTGAAATGGGGCAGCCGCAAAAGATGCTTGGGAGAACATTGAATGGTATAGGAAAATGTTCCCAGGAAGTGAGTGAAAAGTTATAAAAGAGTGTATGCCATGCCATCTCCAGCATGGTGTAAATATACCTTCAGGGTAACAGGCATTCACTGAGTGTGTACTGACAGCTTGCTGTGAACTTCCTCTGAGTTGTCTCCATATCAATCCTAGGAGCTGGGCACTCCCACTTTCGTTTTCCGTATGTAAAACTGAGTCATGAGAAAGATGTCTGTGCTCTGTAATGTGTTTTTAGAACTGTAAGTTAATAGGCTAATAACTAAAGGTTTTTGGAGCCCCTTGTGTCACACGTTGCCTGGGGGGTGGCTCTAAGGGGGAGTAGGTTAAAAAACAGGGCAAAGAGTTAGAGGCTTGTGGTGGGGAAGACCGATCAACCCTGCATGGTTCCTGTTCAGAAAAGATGAGAATAGAGATGGCTGGGTGGATAGGGATGTCGATTTCTGAAGAGCACTGAGCAGGGCAGAGCATGAGTCACAGAAAGTCAACAAGATTGAGTGAACCAGTATTTGCTCATTTATCCCGAATGGGTAGAGGTCCTGGGTTCAAGTCCAAGCAACACAAAAGTTTTTCCTTTCCTTTCCTTTCCTTTCCTTTCCTTTCCTTTCCTTTCCTTTCCTTTCCTTTCCTTTCCTTTCCTTTCCTTTCCTTTCCTTTCCTTTCCTTTCCTTTCCTTTCCTTTCCTTTCCTTTCCTTTCCTTTCCTTTCCTTTCCTCTTTCCTCTTTCCTCTTTCCTCTCCTTTCCTTTCCTCTTTCCTTTCCTTCCCTTCCCTTTCCCTTCCCTTCCCTTCCCTTCCCTTTCCTTCCCTTCCCTTCCCTTCCCTTTCCCTTTCCCTTTCCCTTTCCCTTTCCCTTTCCCTTCCCTTCCCTTCCCTTCCCTTCCCTTCCCTTCCCTTCCCTTCCCTTCCCTTCCCTTCCTTTTCTTTTCTTTTCTTTTCTTTTATTAGAAGAAGTTTTTGGCACTCTAAGAAAAGATTTTAGGGGCTAAAGAGATGACTCAGACATTAAGAGCACTGGCTGCTCTTTCAGAGGACTGGGGTTCAATTTCCAGCACCCACTCGACAGCTCACAACTATTTGCAATTCCAGTTCCAGGGGATTGGACAACCTCATACAGACATATATGTGAAATTAAAATAAAAAAGATTTTAAAGCTACACTGCCACCCCACACATATTTTTCTTAAAGGAATTCTGAAGGAGCATGCATCCGTTTGCCTAAACATTCCTTATCTTTCTAATGATAAACTTCTTCAACTTATGGCAAGGACTTTTAAGCATAGACTTTATTCAAGTTTTTTGGGGGGAGGCATCTGATAACCAATTGCCAATTCACTTTTTGGTATATCTTTTATTAAACTGCACTGTTTTGCTGAGTCAAGGCAAATAAGTACGTATTTGGATAATTTGATATACCCAACGTGTGGTGGTTTGAATGAAAATGGCCTCCACTGGCTCATAGGGAGTAGCACTGTTTGAATGGATTATAAGGTTGTAATTATAACCTTGTTGGAGTAGGTGCGGCCTGGTGGGAGGAAGTGTGTCACTGATGGGGGGCTTTGGGGTTTCAAGTGCCCAAGCCAGGCCCAGTGTCTCTCTCTTCCTGAGGCCTGTGGATGCAGACTGTAGACATCTCAACTTCTCCAGCACCATATCTGCCTGTGTGTGACTATGTTTACTGCCATGGTGACAAATGGAGTAAAACCTCTGACACTGTAAGCCAGCTTCAACTGAATGCTTTCCTTTATAAAAGTTACCTTGGTCACAGCATCTTTTCATAGCATTAGAACACTTGACTAAGACACTGAGTGCTGTGGTAAGCATCGCCATCTTGCTACACCAATGAAGTGTAATTTGAAGTGCAATTTGAAGTAAAATTTTGTATTTATTAAAAAAAAAAAGAATGAACTGGCGACCAGTTCACACCAGGGTGGCCTCTGAGGGCTTCCCATTCTCACTTGTGAGCAAAGCCAACCTGGGAACGGAATTTTCCTTGGGCAGGGTCTTGAACAAGAGCATAAGGGATCAAGCACGGCCCTTTATGGCCCCTGAGAAGGAAGGTGGGGAGTTTGTCCCTAGAGAACTTCTCAATTTCCTCCAAGAGCTCTCTTCCAACCCCTTTCTTCTTGTAACACATATATATGTTCCATGTGCTGGAGACTGCAGAGGGACTAGACCATGAGGGTTCTGTCGCCACAGGCAGAATTAATACCACCAGCAAAAGGTGAACTCGACTCCCCTTACCTGTGCTCTTCCCTCCTCTGCCACGTGAGTGCTCAGTATGTCAGATGCCATCTTGCAGTCAAAATCACCAAACCTATTTTACCTTAATACTGGACCTCCCAGCTTCCAGAACTTTAAACCGATAAATTTATGTTCCTTTTAAATTGCTGCTATCAAGTATTTTTATTATAAGCCCAGTAAAGGCTTGTACCCGTAGACATAGGAAGATTGATGTGAAAATCCAGTGCAGCATTCAACCCTGGGCAAATGTCCAACTCCTCCCACAAGCCCCTCTTTTTCTACCTCATCTCCCCACTTTACACTTTTCTTCCACCACCCTCCATTTAAGCCCATGGTGTGTGTGTATGTGGGGGGAAGTACTGCTCTAATTCTGCTCTAGTTTTTGGAGATGTTAGGGATGGGTGACAGTGGGGGAGGGTGACTGTTTATACCATGGGCAGACCTGAGTGTGAACACTGTCTGCAGTGCAGAGGCAGAGGGTTGATAGGACATTGTCCTTGTCCTTACAGAGATCATTGGTGCTGTTCCAGTGGAGCTCCAGCCTTTGGTAGTGGCACTCAGAGAAGGCAGTGAGGCCCAAGTGATATAGGCAGGCATGCTGTGAACAGGTTTGCAGGATGAAAGGCAAGGCTAGAATATGATTTGGGGTTGCCCAGACTGAACAAGCACCATTCATTCAGACAGTACAAGGTAGCCATGAAAAGATCTGTCTACACCCCCAGATTGTTTGACTTGTCCATGGGATTTTGCACAGCCTTACACTGGCACCGTTCTCTGTCCTGCCAGCCCTATCCTGCCCAGAAATCTGATCACTACAAGGATGGGGGTTTCTGATTCAATCAGGAATCTGCCTGTCCTTGTCCCCAGTTGTTTTTTGATCGATCAGTAAAGATGCTGACCAATGGTTGGGCACAGGGCAGGACCCTTATTGTTGCGCAGGCTAGAATGCAGAGAGGAAACGTAGAATCTCCAAGACTCAGGGAAGAAGGATGGGAGACAGGAGTGGCAGGAGATTAAGCCAACCAGCCATGTGAGATTTGGGGTAAGTGGTCATTGTTTGTTTCATTCATGGATCCAAAGATAGCTCCTGGGCGGGTGCACACATTCGATCCCCTGGGAGTACAAAGCGTTGTAGCAAAAACTCACTGCTACAACCATCTTCTTTGGCAGTGCCCTCAGTCAATGGATTCAAGAATGTCTTGCAGAAGCAGAATAACACTGAAAGCAGAGGGACACTCTGCAGGCACTGTCCCTCTCTTCCAGGAGATAAGATGTTCTCTAGAGTGTCCTAACCAGGTCTGATTCTGAGGACTCTCATCCCCATCTGATGAGGCCCAGCTGAGCAACACCAGTTTCTCCATTTCCCCTGACACAGCACATCTTTTGGGCATGCTTTAATATCTCCTCAGGCCCAGGAAAAGATAATAAGTTTTAGTGAAGGCTCCGTGAGCTGTAGGCATGGACTTTGCAATGATGCCTTTGGGTTGGCAGCTTGGTTTAGCCGCAGGGAACCAGCTAGTTCTAGAACCCACTTTACCTCACTCTCCCCTTTACATTAGTTGATTGGGTGATTCAAGTCTTTGGGCATGACTCTCATCTTACTGACGAAGGTAACAACTTTCGTGCATTTTCTTTCCTGCACAGAGCATCTGCCCTTCTCCCTATAAGACCCCAGGTCTTCCTTGGTACCCAACTGGATTGCACAGGGTCAGCCGTTTTACAGCTGGTTTCCTCACTTGAGCCCCTCCACACGTCTCCTATACTTCTTCCTTTGGAGCTCTGGTGACTTCAGTTATGAAAGATCCAATGGCTAATGGAGCCACCTCGTGTAGAAACTAGCCTCCTCAGCTGCAGACCCTCAGTTCGTCTCTCACTGTGGGTCGAGTTACATCATCCACAATATTGATGCCCCAAACCTAGTACGTGGGAAAGTTACTTTATTGGAAATAAGATCTTGCAGAGGCCACAAAGTGACAAAAATGCTATTCTGGGTTTGTGTGGGCCATATGTCAGTAACTAATGTCCATTTAAGAGGAGAAAATTTAGTGCGGAGACAAAGCTATTTGGAGAAGGCCTTGTAAAGACAGATGGCTGTGCTGCCGTGAGCTGGGGATGCTCATGACCACTGGCAGCCTGCAGCTACCAGGGCAGAGGCACAGAACGAAGCCTCAAACAGATCCAAGCCTGCCAACAAGGTGGCTTTGAAATTTTAGTTCCTGCAAATAAATTTCTGCTGTAAATAATACAGTTTATGATAATTTGCTATGATGTTCCAGGGAAAATATAGCCTTACTCACTCCTAAGATTTTTTCCTCCCCCTTTGTGCTCTAAAACTAGGGAACTCCTTCAGAACCTATTGATCCATTCGTTCTGGGGCCAGTGTAGATCTGGCTAAGAAGCACATGTCCATCTGAGATGTGCGAAGAGATCAAGGACCATGAAGAACAAGATCCCTCCTCCCAAAACTCCAGGAAAGAAAGCCTGTACAGGCAGAAGCATGGCAGGCAGAGAACTAGACATGCAGGATGAAGAGTTAACAGGAGAACGTGTGTTAAAACAGCTGACATGAAAGACACAGTGGCTGTCGTGCTGAGGGCCTTCACCTCGTGCTTGTGAAGGGCAGCAGACAGTGGAAGATTGTTCCTGTAAATATTCAACTTCAATCTACCCTATATCAGTTTGCAGATAAACGACTCATAACTTTTATATTAATAATAAGCCTTAGCACTAGAGCTAGGCAGATACCTACCCTCAAAGCTATTTAAAATCTACTTCCCCATCAATAAACCCCAAATTATAATTTGCTGTGTTCATACACCCAGTTGGCTAGCCTGCATGGTCATGTTCTCATGACTCACGTGCCCCATGGTGGTACCTCCTTTCTCAGTCTTTTCTCTCCTACTTTTTCTCACTGTCTTGTCTCAGACCCCAAGCCTGGGATCTGAAACTCCACTTATCTCTATTCTGCCCAGCTATAGGCTGTAGACATCTTTATTCACCAATCAGGGAAAACTTGGGGATTGGGTGAAGTTACATAGCATCACTTGGGTCTACGTGAGAACCTCCTCACTTGTGGGGCAGCCCAGCCTTGGGGGCCAGTATTTAGCATTACAATATATAGCTACAGACCAAACCCCAACAGTAGATGTTTTGAGAACCAAGACTTTTCCCCTGCATAGGCCCTGTTGGCATTTGCGGGGGAGATGTTAACGCTGATGTTGATCTTCATTGTCAACTTGACTGGCTTTGGACTCACCTAGGAGATACACCCGAGATTGTGTATGTGAGGGCATTTCCAGGATGATTGGCCGAAGAGGTCAGACATGCCTTTAACATTAGTGGCAGCCATCCCATAGACTGGGGTCTCAGACTGAATGAAAGGATAAAAGGAGACAGGCAGATGAACACAGGCCTTGCTGTCTCTGCCTCCTGACCAGCACCCTCGGCTAGCCTACTCTCAAAACCACGATGGATTCTATGCCTCTGAACCAGCAGCCAAAATGGACCGTTCCTCTCAGATGCTGCTTTCGTGTCAGACATTTGGTAGAAACAACAGAAAAGGTAACTAATACCTCAGCTAAATTGGTTTGAGTGGATTGTCAGGCACATGTGCTGTGGTACAGAGGAGGAACCCAGTCTCTGCTCTCAGGTGTCCAGTATAATAACTCACCCTGCTGCTTCCTATTCCAGGGGACTTGGGGCAAGCCATTGCATCTCCACAAACCTCCATTACATCATTTGCAAAGTAGAGATGATAAATGTCTCTTACAGTGTGTGTGTGTGTGGAGAGAGAGAGAGACAGAGAGACAGAGAGACAGAGAGACAGAGAGACAGAGAGACAGAGAGACAGAGAGACAGAGAGACAGAGAGACAGAGAGACAGAGACAGACAGAGAGACAGAGATACAAAGAGAGAGGAGACACTTTCTGGAAGTTATCTATGTTAGCTTTTAATGGCTCACATTATGTATGGCATCCAATCACATGGACATATATGCCTTCTGGAGAAACTGGAAGTGATCAAGTGCCTAGCTAAAAATTAGATTTCTACTATGGTTAGAGAAGGATCAATAATAAAACTAGCGCCTGTATATTTCCTGGTTCGGGATCCACTTTTAGTCTTTAAGGACAGGTTAAATTTGGCTGTAAAGTAAGCAGTTCATGGTAGACGAACTTAGCCAGTTGGTGGAACTCCTAATCCACACCAGGAAACACGTTGAATAGATTACTGGATGAATAGGGTTGATCCCATTAAACCCACACCACGTCCCCATGGCCAGGCACTGTCACTGTGTAAGTGTCCCAGGTGAGATGTGCCCCAGACCCAGGGGAGGTCATTGCTGATGCTCCCTGGGGAGGGACCTCTGAGATGGAGGTTTGCAATGAATGGACAGGATGTGTGTCAAAGGGGACTGGGGAGGCCTGTTCAAAGGATGAGATGGCAGAAAAGTGAGAAGAGGGGATGGTGAGTTAGGGTACAATTCCAGGAAAAGTCCTGGTGACTCCCCAGTGAACTCTGGAGCCAGGAGAACCTTGGAGGGTTATTCTGCGTTGACTCACAGGGCTCTTTTGCTTGACACCAGAGCATGCAGGAAGAGCCTTTGACAAATCAGTCTCATTGACTGGGGTAATTCCTGTAAGAAAGGGATCCCTGAAGATTTCTCCCTCCTATGGGGCTGCAAGTAGGTCCTGAAGGGACCAGAGAGCACCCTACATAAAGTTACCTAACTAAGCTTACACGGAGATACCACAGAGACAGAACGAGTACCAGGCCATCTGGCTGCAGGAATTAAGACTTTCACTGCTTATGATGGTTAAACGACTTATTCCAAGTTACAACACACAAGTGAGGTCCCCAGATGAAGCTTTTCCACGCCACCCTGAGCTATGGCGTAAGCTGTGGACCGTGACTGAGTGTGGGGATTTGAAACATTAGCAACAATGAGCAAATTAACTCAAAATCAAATGTGTAATGTTTTCAAGGAGTCTGTGGTGGTTTGAATATGCTTGGCCCTGGGAATGACACTATTAGAAGGTATGGCCTTATTGGAATAGGTGTAACCTTGTCAGAGGAAGTGTGTCACTGTCGGGGTCTCAAAGCCCACAAAGTCTTCTACTGTTTGGGAGACAGTCAGTCTCTCCTGACTGTCTTTACATGAAGATGTAGAACTTCTCCAGCACCATGTCTGCCTGGACACTGCCATGGTTCCTGCCATGAAGATAATGGGCTGAACTTCTGAACCTGTAAGCCAGCCCATTAAATGTTGTCCATTATAAGAGTTGTTTTGCTCACGGTGTCTGTTCAGAGCAATGGAAACCCTAATGAAGACAGAGTCTGACAGCTCTCTCGAACATTGTGTAACATGACTACATTGTAGCCTTGGTTCTGAGCATACAACCTGGGCCCTTCGCCCTGTGCATACTGTCATGCTACAAATGGCACTGAATGCTTCTAGAAACATCTTGGCTCAGGTTCTAGCCTGATGTACATCATACATTGTGGTCTTTTTATTTTTTATTTTTTTTTACTGTATGTTCAACGTTTTCTGTTCTTGTTCAGTTAAGGAAAAGACTTTTAATATTTCCTCTCATCTCTTCTCAACATATAAACATCAAATTATCATAGCTTTGGATTTTATGGCTAAAAAGTTTTATTATTGGGCTTCATAAAAAAAAGAAATGTCAGATATATCTTAACAGATAGCCCTGTAGTGAAATAGCCTTTTCATCCTGTGGTGAAAAAAAATACTGAATAAAGCAAGTCAAGGAAGAACAAGCTGATTAGATCGGTGTTCTGGGAAGGGTGTGGTCCACCACAGCCTTGATCATGAATGAGCTGGCCACTCATACTTATCACACAAATGAATTTGGACACTCAGGTTGCTTTCTCCTTTTTGGCCTGGACGCCCCCAGTCTGAGGGAAGATGCAGTCCACACTCAAGGCGAGTCTTCCCTTTCCGTTAGGCCTTTCACAAACACATCTAGAGGTATGTCTCCTAGGTAAGTCCCAGTGTCATCATGACTAACCATTACGAGTCCTAAATAGATGTCTGTCGTCTTTACTTTAAATTTATGAGAGTGGCTGATGAATAAGATCGAAATACCTACTAGCTCTGAAAAATGTCCAAGATACTCCATCGCCTATACTACCATATAATCAGACAAGATTTAATTCTTCACGTTAAACAAACGCATCTCTCATTACTTAGGTTTCACTTTAATAAATGGTAAAATTGCTTGTTTACCAAAAAATTAAAATACATTTTCTTATTGCTTATTATCAATAAATGCTTGATTTATATACTCATTTTACAGAGCTACATGCCTGGGTTCTCAAAAAGTTTCTTGGGTGAAAAGGGGTCATGAGTGGGTAATAAGTTCAATAAGTTTGATCAGCTGTAGACCAATCAGCCTTGCCATTTCCTTGGGTCTCATTGGTACCTACTGTTGGGAAATTTTCTTCCATGTTTCTTAGGCTCTGCATCTATTCTTCCCTCTAAACAAGTTTCTATTACTCTAGTCTGTTAGGGTCTCATCCCTTCCCCAGGCAGAATGAGATTCTGACAGCCCAGCATGGCTACAGGCAACTGAGGAGTGAAACTGGTTACCATCTACGGTGATGCTGGCAACTGTGGTGCTGGAGACTGCTATGGTGCTGTAGGTGACTGTGGCTGCTGAGGCAGGCCACCTCTTAGTGTTGCATGGTTAAAAAGAAGAGAGGAAGGAAGACCGACTAGTGTCTTTTCTACCCGACCTACTACTGGCTCCTGGAGATTAGGCCAGTTTCTCCTCTTTGAGGACCAATCAAATGATTAGAAATCGGAAGTAACTGAAGAGGTTTACAACTAGAGAAAGTTGGTGACATTCCTCGAGGTGAGAAAATAGAGGCTTTGGGCACCCTGAAACAGCTCCGACCCCAGGTTAAACAGTCTAAGTAGCTGGTTTGAGGACCTGAACATCCCCAGGTCTTGGCTTGTCTGATCCCCTAAGTTGCCTCTTCTGAATGTGGGGTATTCAGACAGGCTTGCTGCAGACTCCAGGATGCCTCTGTTCCCTGGCTTTCTCGGCAGGGAACTCAGAACCACCAGCAGCTCAGCAGAGAATGTAATAGAGCATTGCTCTAGGTCTAATGGGCCCATGGAGACACTCCAAAGAACTCTAATTGATCGCCCTTGGCCAGGCTGCCTCCTTGATAGTGTAAGGCAGCTGCCCCCAGGAACGAGGGGTCAGGATAAGAGAATGCAAAAGTTCTTTCTGCTTGGGTTTTACCACCTGGGACTTCAGATAATGCCAAGTAGGCTGAGGAGATTTTGGAATGATTCTGTAGGGAGCTGGCTGGTATAAGCTTTGCTTCAATGATTCAATATGCACAAAGCCCCTGCCCACCACCCACAGGAAGCTAACACACGGCGACCTGGATCTTCCCCAGAAACATCTTAGCTCCATGAAGCAGTAAAAGAGTCTGGCCTACGTTACAGAACTTCTTTGAAGTCCCAGAGAGGCCCATAAATAAAGCTGGGACGTTGGACAGGCTGGGGGTGCTCATTTTGAGGATCCCTACACGGCTCTTTCAGAACCACGGTGATTTGCAGCTGCCTCTAAGTCAATTTCCTGGGGCCCATAAATCGTGATTCAACGAAAACTAAAATGTCATCAATATTTATTTAAGGTATTTCTTACCACTCCGTAGGAAGGGAAGAAAAACCATGTCCACATTGTCACGTCCGCCACCCTGGAGAAGACAGGGACCACGGCTCCTCCCGGGCTCCTCCCAGACCACTTCGTTGTGAACCATAAACCCCTGGGTAACAAATGTACCATTTCATGGCCAGTAAGAGTGGTATCTGTCACTGGAGAAATAAAACTGAGTTATTGTTTCCAGTTTCAAAAGAACAGCAACAAGTATATAAAAAAAAAAAAAAAAAAAAAAAAACCAAAAACCCCCGTGTGTGATTCCCGCTCTTCTCTGCTCAGACACCTGCAGCCATCTAACGTTTCACCGAATCCTGCCACATAAATGCATAGCTTCACTCACTAATCCATATGGCTCCAGAGACCCCTGTCACATGAGAACTTAAACTGATGGGGCCAGGCAGCCCAGGGCAGCTTAATCTTTTTTAATTCAAATCGACTAAGTCCCATGTGGCCCGGGATGATACATTATATGCTGCAATCAGACTGACCTAGACTTCTTGGGCTCTAAATGATTAATGAAACTGCCTCCAGTTTGTTTCTATGGTGATTGGAAACCCGACCCGGACAGAGGAATCTGCCATTCATGGGGAACAGAATGGAAGGGGGGTACAGGGGGATCCTGGCGGGCTGGTGGCAAGGCAAAGGTGCCCACAGGCTGTGAGTACCTCCCCCGGGCCTGCTGCTGCGGTCTCGGAAATCAGAGTTAGGGGAGAGAAAGGAAACGGTGCTCAATCCTGCGCAGACTTATTTCACTCCTCAGGGAATCCAGTAACTGTTAGGCGAGCCGAGCCTGAGCAAATGACCAGTGAAGAAGGAAGGCATGGCACACTGGGACCACACTTGGCTTCCCAAGCAAATGCAACGGGGCTAGGGAACATTTGTTCTTTGTTTCCCTTAGAAGGAACGGCTCTGGCTGTTACGGTGGGATCTCATTTCTACCTGGTTACTCTCTGGTCCTTTACAAATAGTTTATTTCTTCTCTCTCTTCTTCATTTAGAATGGGTTAATTCTGTGCATCATATAGCAAAAGGCTGCTGTCAGAACAGAGGCGGGGTGGACTTAAGGGGAACTTGATGGTGATGATGGAGAATCCATGGAGGTGTGGTTAGGGCCAAGGCCACTTGCCACCGTGAGAGCTGGGTCCAGCTTTCGGATATGATTCTCCCGAGCTTGGGCTTCCCCACTAGAGCCTCTGAAACAGACCCATGCCCCCAGCTTTGTGAATTCCTGAACCTGGAGTCTATCCTCACTCAAGGACCAAACAAGACATCCTTGTCATTTTAAAACCTAGTAACTCATCCTCTGTGGCCACCAAGCAAGGAACCACTTTGAAAACTGGTGGTGGCTACACCCTTCTTTCTGATTGTCCAGCTAATGATGCCCCACGTTTCCCTCACTGTAGAAGAGCTACACTTTAATAAAATATAAAAGGCTCTCTGTGGCTTCTGCTCACCTCCCTCTCTTCTCTCTGCCAACTGAAACGTTCATCTCCTGACGTTTCTCCATGTCTATCTGGTTCTGTCTTCTGCTATAACCTCCCCTTTTCTGCCTGCTGAGAGATTCCTCTCATGCCAGGTTAGGAGACCATCACAGCAGTGACCCATCCGTTCCAGGCACAGAGCCTCTCCTTCACAGCCTCATTCCCATGGGGTTGTGTCTTTGATAACAAAGAGTGTGTCTGAAGTGCTGCCTTGCATGATGGGAAATCGCCATCAGAGTTCAGCAGACAGTGTGCACGAAGTTGGGCTCCTCACGCTATTCTCCTAGATGGAGGTTCATCTGGCTGTCACCTCTGCTGTCCTTTATAAAATTCACTTTGGTTACTAGTGATGGTCAGGCCTTCAGCAGAGATCCATGGATGCTTCTGGAAGATCAACAGTTACCGCTCCAGTTCAGCTTTGAGCTGCTTTTACGTGGAGGTTCTCAACCTTCCTAAGGCCACAGCCCTTTAATCCTCAGGTTGTGGTGACCTCCGACCATAAAATTATTTTCATTGCTACTTTATAACTACTTTTGTCATGGTTATGAATTGTAATGTAAGTCTCTGTGTTTTCTGGTGGTATTAGGGGACCCCTGTGAAAGGGTCCCCAAAGGGATTGCGACCTACAGGTTGAGAACCGCTGTCTTGACTGATTGGTGGGTTGTGTGACCCAAGTGTTCCCAGAAGTTTCTAAGTTTGGAATCTTCCCAGTTGCAGGTCTGGGGGGCATCTCAACCAGGCAGAGTGCTGTCTGGAGGGTGGGTTGGAGCTCAGTCACCCACTCTGGCCCCTTTGCAGTGATCTCCTGTAGACAGTGGTTGCCTGGGCTACACCTGTGAAGCAGGCTCATCCTTTTGCCCTTGCTCTGAAGAAGAATCTAAGTGACAAGAAGCCTCTGCTAGCCTCTCACCTGTGCAGTCAGACTGCCTCACACACCACTGCTAGTGAGGACTCCTGTATCCTTATCTAACGCCTTCACAGAGGGGTATCATGTGCACCTATCTTGTTTCCTGAAGACAGAGGTGGTGGAACTTGGGTGTGCAGTTCTGGAAGGGAGGGAGACTTTCCAGGGACCCAAGAGCAGATAGAACTGGGCAAGGCAAGAGTATGCCCTGGCAAGAGTTGAGCTGAGTAAGTCATGTCTTCTGCACAGCCCCCAGGTCTCTCTTTTGCAGAGCCCCAGCCTGTTGTTCAGACCTCATAGACTATTCCTTTCATGTCATACCTTTGCTTCTAATTGGGTCAGAGGCAAGGCTGCGAGCCCCACTCCTGCCAGGCTTGTGAGTGGGGCATCTTTTGGTCTTCTCTGCTTTATCGCCCCTCATCTTTCCCCCTCCCCTTTCCATTCAAATGAGACTTATCATGGCTGTGAGGGTTTCAAATAATATTTTATTGTCAGTTATTCAAACTCACTGCTTCTTTCTAGTAGGTTCTTTCCTGGATGTCTGAGGCCCCAAGTTTGGCAGCTCAAGATCACAAGTTGGGCCAGGAGGACCTGAGGACAGAGCCAGACACCAAGATGAGGAATGTGAGACCTGCAGAGGACACCAGGAGAGGCAACCAGAGCCATGAATATTTAGACAGTGAGAGTGGAATTCAATCTGACACAGACGCACAGAAGACTGGATAGATAGCCACAGCCTAAAATTAGAAGCAGTCTGGGATGTGTGCATGCGTGTGTGCGTGCTTGTGTGCATGTGTGTGTGTTTTGAAGGCTAGAGCTCAGACTCTGGAGACACAGAACTGGCCACTTATCAGCCAAGTGGTCTTTCGGGAAGGACACTGTATGTAGCTTCTCCGTCTGTAAAATGGATATGATGTGCTTCCCGAGTGACCATTTTAAGTTCATGATGGATAGATACATGGTTACTTTAGATTGGCTGTGGTTGAACAGAGAGATTCCTTGTTAGATCCATTGGGGTCTTTCTTTCACATAGAGGCCCTTCACTACTCCCTGGAGGGTCGAATAAACTGGAAGTTGGCAATGCCTCCAAATTCTTGTTGAAATTACAACCCTGATGTGATGGTATATAAAGGTGAAGCATGGAGTTCCATCCATGGGGATGGGACTCTCACTAATGGGATTTGTGTCCTTAGCAAAGAGATCCCGAGAGTTCTCTCTCTCTCTCTCTCTCTCTCTCTCTCTATCATGTGAAGACAATGTAAGAAGTCAGCTGTCTGTAGCCTGAAAGAAACATCCACACCAGACATGACCAGCCAGCATGCTGATTATAAAATATTTAGAGTGACAGTCTAAACAAATGTCTCCAAGCACCCAGAGATGAAGTGAAGGTTCAGATGCAAAGGATGTTCCATACTGTCTGAGTCCTTCAACCAAGTTCCGGCTAGTTCAGCTGAGGAACAAGGATAAATGACAAGGCTAGAAGGGTCCATGACAAAAGACAGAAGGACAGAGCAGAGACACAGGAAGAAGGCAAAGGAGACAAGGCCTAGTTCTGCAGATGCAGTAACGGTTAAGAACTCAAGAGAAATGAAGACATCTCAGGGTAGAGAGACAGTAAAGTATCAAATGGATGGGAGCCACACACGTGCATACATACACACAAACATACACATACATGAACACATATATACACACACACATGCACACGCATACAACACATACAAACACAAACATTCATACACACATGCATATTAATATATATTTTTCCATATATACATATATATATATATATACACACATATATGGAAAAGATAGACATAGTGAGTAAAGAAATTTATGGAGTAAAATATAAGATTATAGAGGGTACTTAGGAATAGAAATGGTAGCTAATATAGAATCTAATGAAAAATCTAGTTTTGAAAATTTTAGCCATCCTGCCAGATGTCATTAAAAACAGACTGGTCAGACACTGCACCTTGGAGAATGGTCAGTAAGCTTAGAGGCTGCCGCATGAATTGTCCAACTGAAGCAGAACGAGAAAGAAGACATTCTAAAAATAATGCCATCCCTAGTGACATTCGGAATAGCAGCAAGAGGACAACTTGTGTGTAACTGGAGACCCAGAGAGGGAAGACAAAGGTAGAAACAATTAAAGGGAGGGGGGGCCAAGCATTTCCAAACTTGATCCAAGAACCTGAATAAATTCTACATGAGATAAGTATTGACAGCTAGATACATCATGGCCAAATTGCTCAGAGAGGTCTGGAGGGACCTGGGGATGTGGTTTGGTTGCTAAGCACTTGCTAGCATGCATAGGGCCCTGAGTTAAGTCCCCAGCACAATGTATGGGACAATGCACGGCACAGGCCATTATCCCAGCATTTGGGAACCAGATGAATGAGGATCACATTTTCTGTATCATCCTTAGCTACAGAGTAAGTTTGAAGCCAGCCTGGGATACATCAGACCCTGTCTCAAATTAAAACAAGAGCAAAATTACAGAAGAAACATTATATGTAAGGTAAGAGGAGAAGAATATGGTTGGCTTTTTAAGTTAGACATGACACAAAGCCAAAAATGATGAAACAATATCTCCTAGGTACTGAAAGAAAAACAGCAGCCACAGCAGCAATAGCAACAGCAGCTGCAACAGCAATGACAGCAATAGTAGCAGTGACAGGAACAACAACAATAGCAGCAGCAGCAGCAATAGCAACAGCACCACCACCAGCAGCAGCAGCAGCCACACCAACAGCAGCAATAGAAGCAACAGTAACAGCAGCAGCAACAACAGCAATAGCAACAGCAGCAGCAATGACAGCAATAGCAGCAGCAAAAACAGCAACGGCAGCAGTGACAGGAACAACAATAGCAGCAGCAATAACAACAACAGCACCACCAGCAGCAGCAACAGCAGCAGCAACAGCAGCAATAGCACAGCAGCAGCAATCACAACAGCAACAGCAGTAACAGCAGCAGAAACAACAACAATAGCAGCCACAGCAACAGCAGCAAGAACAACAGCAACAGCAGCAGCAGTAGCATCAGAAGCAGCAAACTTCAATCTTGAACTGAAGCCAGTGAAATGAAAGATTCTTCAAACACTAAGATGTTTACCATAAAAGACATTTTCCAATCAGCACTGGTTGAGAGAGAAAGCATAGCCTGTATATGCATAAATGTAGTTAAAAGTAGTTCTTCAAGTAGAAGGGGTCAATACCAGATAAAAACTCAGATAAGGGCTGATGAGCCGGCTCAGCAGGTAAAAGTGTTTGCGGTGTAAGCCAGGAGCTTTATAAGTTCAAGGCTAGCTCAGACTAAAGAGTTTAAGGCCAGCTTGGGAAACTTAGAGAGGACCTGTCTCTAAAATTAGGAGTAGAAAAGAGAGCTGGAGACATAGTCAGAGGAAGTGTGGCTTTCTCTCATGTGCAAGGCTGAAGGTTCAATGCCAAGTACGGAAAGGAATAAATGATATGATTCCAGATACAGCAAGCACGTGGGCAAATAGAAAGGACTTTCCCCTTTCTCTAAAAACTGAAAGTATAAGTGACAGTTTAAAGCAAAGCGAATAAAATAATCATGGGGTTCATAACTGAAAAAGTAAAATATACGCCCGCCACAGTGCAGAGCACAGGGGAGCTCAGCGGAGCTCTCCTGTTTCATAGGGTTTCATTACATGCAAAGGATTGTAATGTTAGAAAATTGCAGTCTGTAAAAAGCAAAAGTCGGATATTGCAATCCTTAAAGAACCAGAAATAAAACAAAAAAAGTTTAACTAGAAATCCAAGGAGGGCAATAAAACCGAATTTGAAAAAATAACCCAGAAACAGGCAAGGGGGAGAGACAAGCAAACAGCCAAGTGGGAGGGTAACAGGAAAATTACCTGCCAACAGCTGTGTGTATTGCACAGGTTAAGCACCTCAGCGAAGACCTTCACACCCTGACCATTTGTCTGGCTTTATTACCATAAACCGTGGGCTGGAGACATGGCTCAGTGGGTGAAGGCACTTGCTGCTCTTGCAGAGGACCAAGGGTTGATTCCCAGCACCCATTCTGGGCGGTTTACATCCAGGGCTCCAACTCCTGCTTAACACTGTGTCCACCTGTACTCACATCTGTGTGAGTGAACTCACAAGTTAAGAGAAAGACACAGACAGGTAGGGCAGGGGCACAACACAGTGACATGTTCATCTTAACTAATTTTTATAAACCTGGTCAAGATACTGAATATTTTCAGTATCTGAAAGAAACTTCCTATGCTTCTCCTTTATCCATTCCAATGCTAAGGTAATACACACACACACACACACACACACACACACACACACACACACACACACACACATATATATTCCCGTAGAATACTCATACTGAGCTCTTCGCTGTTTGTATTTCTATCAATGAGGAACAGCTTAGCCTCCTTATCACTTTAATATAATTCAAATCATGTAATCTGCATTTTAATATCTGGATTCTTTCACTCACTATATCTTGAGGTTCATTCATGTCACATATATGTGTCCCATGTGCTTTTGCTTATGATACTCCATTTTCCTTGTGTGTACATATGTGTGTATGTTTATATTTGTGTGTGCACATACCCACATGCATACATATTTAAATAACTGTGTGCAGATGCCTACTATCACAGTATAAATTTATGTATCCATTCTCCTATTGATGAAATGTTGTTTTCTTTTTCTGATTTTTAGCTATTGTAAGTAAAGCTACTACAGCCTTTTAATAATGTCTTTTTGTGTATATACGTGTGGTTTTCTTTTGTCTTTGCAACTATCTCTGGCTTTTATGGGTCATACAATATGCATTTAATTGCTTTAACTAACTACATATGTCCTCCAGTGATATTAAAGATGCTAATTCCATTTTGCAGCCCCACCGTCCATGATGGAGAGGTCCTGTTATCATTATCCATTTGGTGGTGTCTGTCTCTTTAATCTTGGTCTCTCTGATGGGTGAGTTGTGGCAGCTCTTGGCTTCTAGCTGCATTGGAGTGATAGGTAGCAGTGCTGGGCACATTTTCATGTGCGTTCTGACTGATAGTCTTTCAAAAGTGTCAATACAAGGTTTTTGCACTGTACTGGCTAGTTTTGTGTCAACTTGACACAGCTGGAGTTATCACAGAGAAAGGAGCTTCAGTTGAGGAAATGCCTCCATGAGATCCAGCTGTAAGGCATTTTCTCAATTAGTGATCAAGGGGGGAGGTCCCCTTGTGGGTGGGACCATCTCTGGGCTGGTAGTCTTGGGTTCTATAAGAGAGCAGGCTGAACAAGCCAGGGGAAGCAAGCCAATAAAGAACATCCCTCCATGGTCTCTGCATCAGCTCCTGCTTCCTGACCTGCTTGAGTTCCAGTCCTGACTTCCTTGGTGATGAACAGCAGTATGGAAGTGTAAGCCGAATAAACCCTTTCCTCTCCAACTGCTTCTTGGTCATGATGTTTTGTCCAGGAATAGAAACCCTGACTAAGACAGGCACCTTTTTGCAGTTGAATTGTCTGACTTCTCTTTGGTCCATAGAGTTCTTCATGCATTTCAGAGCTGAGCTCTTTATCTCGCTGTGCCCAGATACTGGTACAAAAACTTTTCAGTTATCAACACGATTTATACTGGAGGACAGAAATCTTCTGTTTTAGTATAAAATTTTCAATGTTGTTTTCAAGACTATTATTATTATTTGGGGGGGGGGAGTTGAATTTAGAGCCTTGTGCATGTTCGACAAATGGTCTACCATTAAGCTACATCTACAGCTATTTAAAATGTTTTAATTTCAGTTGGGTTCACACTGAATTGCCTAGGCTGGCTTTCAACTCCTGATCTTTGTGCCTGGGTACCCCCAGGCACGTGGGATTACAAGCTCATGCCACAGGCACAGATAAGACTTACTTGTTTGTTTTAGCTCCTCTGAGTCCTTTGAATTTTCTTATTCAATTTAGATTCTACTAGTCAGTTCCAGCAATCAAACTTTCTGGGATTTTTTTACTGGGACTTCACTGAACTTACTAATTTATAATTAATATTATTAACCAATTAATTAATCAGCTTATTAAATCATTAATTCAGGAAGTATTGAGTCACCTTGCCCCTGATCTTATGTGTTTCATATATTCAACTTTTTTTGACAATCTTGTCTGTTGTGTTTTCAGTATACAAGTCTTAGGTGTATTCTTTGTTAAATTTAATGCCAGGTATTTATTTGATTCTGTCTTAAAGCTGTATTATCTTTGAATGTCTCCTTTTCCAGTTCCTTGTGGGTACTTTATAGAACAGCACATTTATGGTCATTTAGCAATAACTGGGATCTTAGTTCTAACAGTTTGCTTCAGCTCTTTCAAAACTCAGCACACATGTTGGCACCTGTAAGTAAAGACCACTTTACTGATTGAAGTTGCATGTAAAATGAGCCATAAAAAGTAGCCAGACAAGAATGCTTCTTTGGAAAAAATATTGGATAATTTAATTGGAGAAATGATTTGAATATGATTTCTCCCCAAATTATAGAAAATGTTTACCCGCACAGAAATGTACACACACACACACACACACACCAGACACATCAGCAGGTGTATAATGAATCACTTTCACTGCAAAGGCCAAAATATCCTTGTCTGAAAAAGAATTTTTGTCATGTTTTTACAAATTATTCATGAGCTTGGATGATATAAATTTTATTTATATCAAACTTTGCCTCTTGACGTCTTGGGATGTTTTTGAAAAGCAACTTTATTTTTGTGCTTATTTGCATAAGCACTCATGAGGTAAGCATAAGGTCTGGCTTCTATTCCTCCACTGGGCTTTACTGATACAATGCTCACGTTACTGATACAATGTTCTCCCTCGGTTGAATGCATTGTTAACTGCAGAGGTGGGGGGGGGGTCAGTTGAAAGGGTTCAGCCCCAGTCTTCAGTTGTATTGGACAACTAGCTAACCTTGAAGTCATTAGTCATTTTCTCCAGATAGTGGGATAACTTGGGTTCCCATTTACCTTGTAGTACCATAGTTTTGCTTGTAACAGACTATTTTCAAATATAGCAGCATCTTCTCTCCACCCACCACTATCTCAGCCTCACTCATCAGAGGGTGTTACTGCCAACAGCTGGACAGTGGAGGGGGAGGGGGAGGAGGAGGAGGAGGAGGAGGAGGAGGAAGTGGTGGTAGTGGTTGGGGTAGGATTTGGATTAGAAAAACCTGAGTCTGGTGGTGTCACTATGTGTGCATATCTGTGTAGCTGTGGTCACAGGAGATAGGTTGTAACCATTGCGCAGTTTCAGTGAATCCCCCTCCATTGTCTGCCAACTCTGGCCCCTACTCACTGTCCTTTCTTCCGTCTTGAGACAGGTGCTTTCCCTCTGTTCACACCAGACATTCCTGCACTGCCAGCCATCCATTCTCTTTTTCAAAAGACTAGTGTGTTCCTTATCTGGTGTCTCTGCCTCCACATATAATTTCCCTGTGGCCAGCACATTAATTTACAAAAACTAGGACCATGGAGCAAAATTTGCTCAATACACAGAACAGGAGAGAGAATGAAAAGACAGGTATCAAAGATGGGTTGCAACTAAACAGACACACTGGTTGTCGAAGTCTGAAGTGTGCCCTGCCTCCTCATTATATCACATTGGATTGCTTTCCAGCAATTACAGCTCTGGATTTATAATGTTTTGTAAGAAAGCATTAGGAATCTCAGCTGCAGTTAACCACAGGATTTAGTTTCCTCTTGGAAGGGACCTTATTTACTGTCACAGTATGAAAATCGTTCCATTCTGCAGTGTTCAATAAACAGAAAAAGACCCTAACATCTATATTAAATAGTTGCTAAGAAAGTAAACATTTCTCCCTCTGTTTTCTCCAAGCTGATTGAGCACCAGTGCGTTCAGAAATGCTTCCCAAGTCTGAGAAGTCTCCCTCCGTTCTCACAACCACTCAGCGTGGGCTCTTTTCCTGCCACTTGATTACAATTTGGCAGTAGTTTTCGAATAATTTACAAATTTTAAATTTCTGTGCCCCAAACACATGTGTTTGCAGCTAAACAGACTTGAAAGAATATGCAAATTGCACTTTCATGTCAAAAAGTGAGTGACTGCAGCTTCATGCTGGAAAAGTAAACTGTCACCCTCATGTTTGTGTTTAGACTGAGCCATGTGTCACTGCCCCGCATCAGACGACGTACAACATTTTCCTCGGGGATATTAGACGTAAATGTTTATGACTGCAGACAGACTGGGAGGGATTGGCACTTATTAAAAAATGACCCTGGAGTATTTTCTCTGGCTTCCACATAAATATTCCAGAGGAGTAGTCAATCAAACCAGATGGTGAGGCAGAGGAGTGTGAGCAGTGCACAGGACACTTGGGTCTCCTGCGTCCTGCCCCGTGATGGTGGCTTCCAGGAAGGTGATCAGGAGGCTGAACCCAGAGCCCTGTGAAGAACTAGCTCCTTCTCAGAGTGGGTGTGAAGCTGATGATAAGAAATATCTTCCTATAGTCAAGAGTCTCCGTCTTTCTCACTTCCTCCCCCAGATCCTTGGATTATTTACGCTTACATGCGTGTATGAAAATGGCCTTATGTAAACCAGGAGATGTTATTAAAAGATTAGCAAGCATATGAGAATTGCATCCCTTCCTTCACCATAGGGACCAAGCTCTGGTGCTTTATCCAATGGGATTGCTTCGAGTCTCACACTCAGCATCTTCTGTAGGTGGAGTTAGGGGGAAGGCCATCAGGTCTTCATAAAGGATGGGAATTGGTTCTTGAAGTGGAGAATAGGATTCTAGCATCTTAACTATTGAAGACATTGTTCTTGCCTTCAGTGCTTAAACCAAACTAAATCTAAAACCTTAGTGACCCATTAAGTTATACCGATAGTAGCCATACCAGTTGGATGACCATCCTTCATTTTTACCCTCAGTGCCTAGAAATCCAGGCACCTTACCCCACTACCAAGGGTATTTCACAGCCTCTCATCCCCCACAGCTGCTCTCACCGAGGCCACAAACATCCTCCGTGGTGTATGCCACCTGCTTCCACCTTTCTCACCTCTGAACAGTCTGGATGCTCTCGCCCACGCTCCCATGGCCAAGTCCCCTGTTTCTGCTGGCTTCCATGACACCACATTCATGTGGCTTCTCCTGTGGGGCTACTTGGTGTTCTCTTTGCTATTATTAGGTAGTCTTTATGTGTTGACTGCCAAACCTTACATGATAAGCTCAAAAGAGGCAGAAATGGTGTGTGTGTGTGTGTGTGTGTGTGTGTGTGTGTGTGTGTGTGTGTGAGGTGTGTGTCTTTGTGTATGTATGTGTGTCTGTCTGTGTTTCTGTCACTGTGTGTGAATGTGTGTTTGGATGCATGTCTGTTTATGTGTGTCCATGTGTATATACATGTGTATATGTGTCTCTCTGTGTATGTGTGTCTGAGTATATATTTCTCTGTGTGTGTCTGTGTGTGTGTCTATGTGTGTATATATGTATCTGTCTGTATGTGTATGTGTGTGTGCATGCACATGCTTGTTCATGTACTCATGACTGTGTCCATGTGTGTCATGGCATGTTTCAGGCTCAGAGGACAACCTTTCCTGACATCTTTACTTTCCACCCTGTTCAAGACAGGGTGTTTTGTTCACTGCTGCACATGTTCACAAACTCCTGGGGATACCTGCATTTCACTGCAGGAGCATTGACATTATAGACAAGTATCACTATGAATGGCTTTGCCTGTGTTCTAGAGATGCAAATGCAGGCACAAGCTCTACCCACTGCACCATCTCTCTCTATTGGAAAAAAAAACCTAACACTTCTTATTAAAAACACTCACCTAGGGGTATTAGGGATCGTCCATGGCCTGACAAAACTCTCCACACCCCTCCTTGTCCAAACGTTGATTGAGCATAGTGACGCCAATGCTGGCTTCTAATGTCTGGATAGGAAATGAACTTGAAAGTCATCACATTTGTCACAGTCAGTTGCAACAGTAAAGCTGCAATGCTTTCCCTATAAGATCAGGAACAAGTCCAGGATGTCCATTGCCCTCACCACGCATACTTGGCTCTAGTCATGGTAATCAGGCAAGGAAAAGAAAGAAGTCATCCAAATTTAAATGGAAAGAATACAGTTTTCTCTGTTTTCACATGACCTCACTTTGCATGTAGTAAATTCTAAAGAATCCATAAAAAATTATTAGAACTAATTATAAATGAGTTTAGCATGGTTGCAGGATACAGAACTAAGTTTTTTTTTTAAATAATCAACAAAACTTCTATAACACTGGCAAGAATAATAATTAAAATAATGGTACCATTTGTGATCGTAAGTTTTAAAAAAGATTTATTTATTCTATGTATGTAAGAACACTGTCACTGTCTTCAGACACACCAGAACAGGGCAGCAGATTCCATTACAGATGGTTGTGAGCCATCATGTATTGCTGGGAATTGAACTCAGGACCTCTGGTAGAGCAGTCTGTGCTCTTAACCACTGAGCCATCTCTCTTACTTTTATGATCATATTTTAAAATAAATTATTTAAAATAATTGAAAAGTAAACAAAGGAAGCTTACAGGTAGACACACTTGCTGCCAAGTTTGCTGGTCTGAGGTTGATCCTGGGGACTGAGAAAAAGATCTGGTTCCCACTGGTTGTCCTCTGATCTCCTTATATGTGCCACAGAGTGCACATGCCTATAAATATATATGTATGTGTGTACATATGTGTATATGTATATATATGGGCATGTGGAGGCCATTGTGCACACACACACACACACACACACACACACACACACACACACAAACTGTGATGGTTTGACTAGGTTTTGCCCCCATAGATACATGTATTGAATGCTTGGTCATAGAGAGTAGCACTATTAGGAGGTGTGGCCTTGTTGAAGGAAGTGTGTCACTATATAGTTGGGCTTTGGTGTCTCTTCCTATGCTCAAGTCCCATCCAGTGGGGAAGAGAGTCTCCTCCAGACTGCCTTCAGATCAAGATGTAGAGCTGTGTCTGCCTGGATGCTGCCATGCTTCCTGCCTTGACAATAATGGACTGAACCTCTGAAACTGTAAGCCAGACCCAATCAAATGTTGTCCGTTATAAGAGTTGCTTCGGTCATGGTGTCTGTTCACAGCAATGGAAACCGTAACTAATATATACATGTACCTACATGATATAAAATGTAACTAAAAATAAATAAGTGTAAAGGTAAGATGTATACAGTAAAAACTCCAAAAGAAATCATTGGGGAAAAAAAACTTTAGTAAAATCTAAATAAGTGGAGAAGTTATCTCGTATTCATGGACTGGAAGATGCTGACGTGTCAATACCTGCCAAGTTCATCAACAATACCATCCCTACTAAAGTCTCAGATGGCTTCTCTGTAGATACCACTGTTTTGGTTCCTTTCCTTGCTCTCATGATAAAATAGTTTAACAAAAGCACCTTTAGGGAGAGCAGGTTGATTTTAGCTCACAGTTCAAGACTATAGCCCATCAAGGCAGGAAGCCAAGACAGGGAGGCCTTGAGGAAGTGGGCCACATCAAATCCACAGTTAGGAAGCCTGTGCTCAGCCCACTTTGTCCTTTGAGTGGAGTCCAAGATCCCAGCCCAGGGAATGATCTCATTTATGGTGGGCAGGTCTTCTTACATCACTCAGTCTACTCAAGAGACTCTCCCACAGGCATGTCTTGGGATCTGTCTCCCAGGTGATTCTACATCTTACTAAGGTGACAGTTGAGATTATCAAACACACTAAGGGTAGCTCAATATTCTCATGGAACTCTGAGGGAGACAGGAAAGCTTGGGAAAGGACAAACTCAAAAGACGTGCTCTTCCAAATTTTAAAACACGCTACAGAGCTTTGGTAATCAAGACAGTGTGGCATTGACATAAAATTGTACCTGTAGATCACTGGAACAAAGCCAAGAGTCTGGAAATGAGCCGTTTAGTACAATAAATACTATCTCATAACCAATGCCACCAAGACCACTGATATACAACATACAGAGTGACTTCACTTCATTCTATGGAAGCTGAGAACCTCACTACTCCCTCTGCTGTAGATCTCTCCTCTGAGTTCCTCTGCTTTTCTTGCTTGAAGGTTTCAAAAGTACTGCTTACCCAGCATAATCCACGAAGGGCCTCCCTCTGCAAGACCTACAGCAAGGAGAATCAGAAAAAATGGCATGTGTTTTCAACAGACAAAAACTCAGAGGAGGACTGTCGGATAGAAGGACCAACGAGCGCTTCCAAGGTGCTGTATAACAGTTCAGCCATAGGAATTGCTGATGGAGAATCAAGTGTAGCTGAACTTAGAGCTTGAACCTCGGCAAGCTGTTCTTTCAAGAGCCTCTGTGGAGATTACTCTGTTGTGGCAGCCGACCTTCCTGGAAGTATTTAAGAACCTACACCGGCAAATGGGAAGGCCATTTGTGCCTTTTGAGTGTTTGGTGAGTGACACTGAGTACCTGACACTGAGGAGGTCTAGATTCTCCTCTATAAAGATTTTATGGTGGTGTTGATGGAAGGAGAGCATCTCACACGTGGCAGGGCTGTCTGTCTCACGCAGCTCTCCCGTGCTGCCAGCTGTTAGCCTCTGTGACACTCTGCTATGCTGTGCTCCAAATGACCTTCTTCTCCTGACAGAGACACTTCAGTGCCGTTCTGAAGAAGAGGCACCACAGCCTATCTTACAACTGCATGTGTGTTCATAAGAGATTCGTAAGCCACAGTCTTCCAACTGTTGTTTTCGCTTCCACTTGTCTGGAAGCTAGATTGGTTGGGTGACTCCAGCTGTCCTTTAAGAACATGCTGGGCTCTTACACAACCATGCTGTGACCTCATGCATACGCTCTCTATTGGGTGGTGATAAGAATTTGCACTTGGCCACCCTCAAGAATTATCTGTTCTTTCTCTGGCCCTACTCATCACCAGGATGTGACTCAATGGCAGTGAGAGCCCTTCTCTATATCTGCTGAAGAGCACAGTCCACTGAGCCCTTGGGAAGCTCTGAGAGGTGTGTCGCCAGAACACACAGTTTATCCTTCTTCCCAGGCTTTGGCTAAAGATGGCTTCAACCAGAATTAGAGAAGGAGATGGAAAGGGAGGAATTGTGGGAAGAATCAGTTTCTCATCTTTTCCTCTAATAAGGCGTCTGGTTGACCACATTACATCCTGTACATCCCGACCTTGCCTTCACCTTCTCCTTCTCTTCTGATAGTTTCCATTGTCTCCCACTGACTTCCTGAACACGGTCTAAGCCCATGCCTCTGCTCTTGGTGGCCAATGAAATAAGCTTAGCTGGTGTCTTAAATAGAGTTTTATTGCTGTGATGAGAGACCATGACCAAGGCAGCTCTTACAAAGGACAACATTTAATCGGTGCTAGCTTAAAGTCTTGGAGGTTCAGTTCTTTATTATCATGGTGGGAAGCATGGCAGTGTGCAGGCAGACATGATGCTGGAGGAGCCAAGAGTTCTACATCTTGATCTACAGGCAGCAGAAGGAGACTGTGTGCCTCACTGAGTGTAGCTTGAGCATATATGACCTCAAAGCCAGCCTCCACAGTGACATATTTCCTCCAATAGGGCCACACCTACTCCAACAAGGCCACACCTCCTAGTACTGCCACTCACTATGGCCAAACATTCAAACACTATTTCTATGGAGGCCATTCCTATAAAACCACATTTCATTCCCCGGCACCCATAGGCTTGTAGCTATAACATAATGCAGAAATGCATTCAGTCCAACCTCAAAGATCCCCATTGTCTATAACAGTTTCCACTCTGTCTAAAAGCCCAAAGTCCAGTGTCTCTTTTGAGATTCATGGCGATTTGTTAACTGTAATCCCTTATAAATAAATAAATAAATAAATAAATAAATAAATAAATAAATAAATAAATAAAAAAGACCACATGCTTCCAGCATACAATGGCATAGGATATACATGACCACTACAAAATGTAGGGAAGGAAGCACAGTAAGAAGATACTGGACCAACCCAAGACTGCAAACCAACCGAGCAAACTCTAAACCCCTCATCTCCATGTCTGATGTCAAAATGCTCTTCAGATTGCCTACTCTACTCCTTTCCTTGGTAGGCATACCATGGCTCTGGCATCCCTGACCTCTTGGGGGTCTCCAAGGAAATCCAGACTTCACCTTGCAGTTTCACACAATAGCATTTCTGGGCCTCCATGCAGGGACACCCCTGCCTGGCCTCAGTGACTTTCCTTAGCTGCTCAGGGCAATTCGACTTCCCTCTATCCTTGACTCTAAAGCCAGAACCATGTGGCTGAAATTGCCATGTTCTGCTGCTTTCTGGGGCTGGAACCTGCTCCCCTTGTTCAATTACATCTTCCCCAGCTTTCTGTATTCAGTGGTTTCCTTCACGGTTTTTCTTATTGAGGAAACACGGCTTTAGAAAAATCCAAATAAAATGATCACACCTGTGATCTTGGGAGGGCTGGGGAGGTGGAGGAGAAGGAGAAAGAAGTTCAAGGTCTTCTTTGGCCTTGAAAAAAATATATATATACACACACACACACGCACACACATACATACACACACATATATGTATACACACATATATAATATGTATATACACATATATATGTATATACACACATACATATATGTATACACACATACATATACACACATACATATACACACATACATATGTGTATACACACATATATGTGTATACACACACACATATATATGTACACACACATATATGTATACACACATATGTATGCACACATACATATGTATACACACATATATATGTATATACACATATATATGTATATACACACATACATATATGTATACACACATAATATACACACATACATATGTGTATACACACAGACAGACAGACAGACAGACACACATGTGTGTGTGTGTGTGTGTGTGTGTGTGTGTAGTCCCTCCTCCTCTCGTAGAGGATTATAGTTGGCCATGATACCCGAGTGAGCGTCTGGGAATACCATACCACAGCAGCATGGATCACTGAGTTTTGGGGCAGTGAGTGAAGAAGCAGAGCAGGGATATTGTGAGGATGAGGCACCGAGGGAGGGAGGGGGAACATTTAATGAAAAGATGCTCAAATGGCAGAGTGACCCAATCCAGATGTAACATCACCAGGACAAGAATGTGACCGTGGCCAGCTTGGATTGCAAGTGCTCCACAGCAGACAGCTTTGGTTTGGTTTGGTTTGGTTTTCTAAATAACTGACTATCATGGCCTCAAATCTCCACTAAGACCCTGACCTTGGGCTAATCAGTCTCCTAGTTTTGTTTTGTTTTTTATTTATTTTTTTTTTTCTTCATCTATAAAAGATGCAATTCTAATTGGGAGGGTTGCGATGGGTCCTGGAATCGGCAAGTTCCTATTTGCTTAGTGAGTTGTCAAGTGTAGCACCTGTACTTGACTCTCTCTTGTGTACGTCTAGGGCTGGGCCCTCTGGCAGCCAGGAACCTTGCCCTGCTCTGGAGTGCCTGGAGTGGAAGGTTCTTCTCTTCAAAAGCTGTGCCCAGTCATATTGGGTACCAGACACAGAGGGGAGGGCTCCAGGAATATAAACCTCTCTACCCTGTCCCTACAGAGCTTCTTCCTGGCCAAGGTACAAAGGAAGGGAAAGCCATCATGACCTGGTGTCTTCAGGACGTGAGTGTACAGCTATGCGGTCCCAGGACCTCAGGCTCAGAGAGTAAGTGTCTCAGGTGTGGCCACTGGGAGGGGTTGGGGAGGTCTTAAGGGGGGATTATGTTTTCCATTACACAAACATCTCCAATTTCAGCTTCCAATTTGGGGAAGCAAAATAATTTTGGCCCCCCACGCAGTATCTGTCTCTGGAATGGATTATCTGCTTTGTTAAGTTCAGAGACATTCTGATAAGGGTAATTGAATTAGGCTTCTCAGGACTGCACCGGGCAGGCTAGCAGCCTCAGTAGGGGGTCAGCTGGCTAGGCCTGAGGCTGTGCAGGCTCTCTGCACTGCACAGCAGCCCTCCTGCGGGTCACCACGCCTTGGGGTTGACCTTTGAAGACTGCTGAATTGTAGGGAAGCCCTTGTACTCTACAGAGGTCCCTAGCGCTTCCCTGGAGTCAGTTCCCAGCCCTTTGGAGGACCCTGGGGGCTCTCTAGTGAGAAGTGTAGCAGCTTTTCCTTGAGCCAGAGGAATTTCTAGAGGTTGAGGGAATGTCTGCCTGGGGACAAAGGAGCAGGAGGTCAAAGTGTGAACTATGTTGACCTAGATTTTTCCCAATTCCAGAGAGAGGCTTTCCCCAGGGAATCGCTGCACCCACCGTGTGATGCTGCCAGCACCCAGCAGTCTGGACAGGCAAAACAGAGCAGTCTGGACAGGCAGGAAGAGTATTTTACAGCGGCCAATCAAGTTTTCTTTTAAAAAATACCATTGGGTCTGAAATGAATGATTTTACCCCAATCTTGACTGCAGCCTCTGTACCCCATCTTCTCCTCTTCTCTTGTGACCAGGATTAAAGCACAGTCTGTTTGCCACACAGCTCTTCAGCGCTTACTGTTTTTTTTTCTCCTCAGACCAGGGGTTAGGAAGGCGAGGAAGAGCAGAGCTACTCACTCAGCAAAGCCCCTTCCTTCCCCCAGGGTTAACGACTCTCAATTCCCTGAAGCCATCTGGTCTTACCCAACACTTCCATTTGTGTCTATATCCCTCAGCTCAACTCCTGTCATCTAATGAGGACACTGAGCTCCGTTGTTACAATAAACAATGCCGATCCTATTCTTTAAATATGTGTGTGTGTGTGTGTGTGTGTGTGTGTGTGTGTGTGTGTGTGCGCGCGCTTGCACGCACACACTTATGAGTTTGAAAGGTAGGCATTTACTACAGCATGTGTGGGAGTCAGATAGCAACCTTGGGTGTCGACCTTCACTTTCCACCTTATCTGAAACAGGCCCACAAGCGTCTGGAGATTTCTTGTCTTTGCCTCTCTTCTCACCATAAGAGCGCTGCAAGTTAAGATGCTCACAATCACAAATGGCTTTGTGTGGGTTCTCGGGATCTGAACTTTGGTTCTCACAGTTGCGCGGCAAGCTCTTTACCTCTTGAACCATCTCCCCAACCAAAACTGGCGCCATTTTAGAGACCATTTGAACAGATGGAGGTTAGAACCTGCCTCATAAATTTATCTCCTATGTGATCTTTGTAAGTTAGTAACCTGGGAAAAATGGCAGTTACCCAAAGATGCCCAGACTTTCTTGGTTCATCATGTCCTTGGCATCTCAGCAGGTTTGGTTTGGTTTTGACATTGTCTCTAGCTCTAAAGAATCACTCAAAGGTTCAAAAAATGCATTTGAGGTATTTATAGTAGCAGCCAAAAACTTGTATTAAAAACAAAAAGTTAGGTTTGGGGAGATGGCTCAGTGGGTTAAGTGCTTCCCCAGGTAATCGTGAGGACCATGGCTTGAATCCCTCTAGCCCAGATAAATGCCAGGCAGGTGTAGTGGGCTGACTTCAATCCCATTACTTGGAAGACAGAGTCAAGGGATCCCAGAGGAAGCTAAACAAGCTGAAGTTGTGAGCTCTGGATTTAAGTGAGAGACCTCTTCAATATATATATGGGTATGGGGTATCAAGAGCGACATTCAGTACCAGCTCCTGGCCAACACATGTGCCCCCCCCCACAAGAGTACCTACACGTATATACATGTACATATATTTTTTAGAAAAAGAAGAAGAAAGCAAGAAGTCAGGAACACGTGACTTAATGAGAACTCGTGTGCTGACACAGCAAATACATACAAATTGAAAGAAGAAATAAACGTTTAGTTTTTATTCTTCAATAGCGGAGATGCAGTCACCATGTAGCTCGTGGAACTGAGAATCTGATTGGACACTGTTCGCCTCATCTCCTGCTCTCTGGTGACTCTCATATGTTTCTTATTTACTTATTAAGGTCTCCCGTGAAGACCTAGGTCCGCAAAGACATGACATCATCAGGAGGAATGCAGTGCGAACTAATATTAAAACTGTGAACTACCTTGAGCTAGCAGCATCTAACAGATGTGAAGTCTTTGTATGTTTGCCTCGAACATTTAAAACAACCCACAGTCCCCTTATGAGTTTGCTTTGGCACTCCAGAGTGGGAGCTGCAGGCATCATGTCTCACAAGCACCTAACATAATGTTGATGCTTAGAGCCTCACAGCTATTATTACTCCTCTTTGAACTTTACAGTCGTCATTGGTTGCCTTAGGCCTGAATTTCTCTACTGACAAACTTGGCTGTCATCTGACCAGTGACTAGCTTATCCAAGGAGCCACCGTGGCTGGTAAATGTTGGGTAGCTGTTTGTTGAATAGATGGGATGCCTTTTGGAGCACCCACCTTCTGGTTCATCCACATCCACATGCATGTGTATCTTGACCTTGTCCTTCCATAGATTCATCTACGTATCCTATGAAACCACAGAAAGATGGCCCTGGAAGTAGGAGTTGCCTCCCACTCTCCGCCCACTCTCGTACATGGTACCGACTCTCCTTGTGTTACATGTTCGTTTGTTGAACCATCATATTTTGATGCCCAGCCCTAAGATCATCTTCCACATGGATACTTTGTTTACAATCATTCCAAATTCTTCCAGGACAGAAACAGACCTGATTTACCCCTAAACCCCTTCATGTCCCTATCAAAGGATCCCCAGAGCTAGGTAGGCACATAGGAAATACTTACAAAGTGAAATAGTTGTTGGATGTCCCAGCCCTGGGTCCAATGGATGCTAGCAGTTTAATCAACATGTTCACTGCAAAACTAGCAAAATTAGCAGCTCAAAACCAGCCAGGACAGTGTGGCTCAGTGAAGGAAAGAGGCACTGGGGCAACTTGGTCAGCTGGTGGCCTTCATCCACAGCGGCTTCGGCTGGTGCTAAATGAGAAGCCAATGGAAGCAGGTGGTCAGCCATGCCAGGAAAGTACCTGGGAGGAAGAAAGAGCTCAGCGTGTAAGGATCTAGTGCAGCAAAGGATGAACTGGAAAGAGGAGGGCGTGATGTTGAGGAATGATGTTAGTGCTATAATTTTGATGTTGGACATTCTCCAAAGACATATGGGTGTAAAGTTAAGATCCCAAACTGGTGCCACTGGGAAAGAGTGGAATCTTTAGGAAGGGTGGACTAGTGGGTCTTCTTACGTCATTGACCATGAGCCCTTGAAGAGGATTGGTTGATGTGAGCGTTTGATGAGGACTGGCAGGCTCTTCTTCTTGCTTGTTCACCAGCTTGTGATGTAAGAGGCTTTGCCATGTGCTCTCATTACCATGGTCTGTGTCACCCCAGGACCCCATGGTTTATGGACTGGAACCTCAAGACCTGAGGGTCAAACTAAATCTTTTTTTTTTTCCTCAGCTTTTTTCTTGTAGTGTCAGAAAGGTGACTGACACAGGCGAGTCAGAAATTTCCTAGATCTTGAAGGTTAGACAGAAAAATTCAAAAATGTGTTCACATTCTCAGTTAAGTGAAAGTTATGCCATAAGAGTTGGTTGTGTAAAGGTGATTGTCTCATGTTGAATCACTTTCTTTGAGAGACGGGGACAGAGGGTAGAGGGGAAATTCAAAGGATCTGCATTGTCCCAGGAGAGGTCCACATGAAGACATTTTGCTTTGATATAATTCGCCATAGGTCCAGTGGGTTCTATCTACCACGCAATTAAATGATTCAAGGGCAAGCTGTCTACCAGCATCAAGCTTTGTGTGGAAAATACTGCTCGTGTGGCTGTGGAAAATGTCCTCTCACTGGGTATAATTGCATAGAGTGTGTGCAAATAAAAGCTGAAAGAGAACACTTTGCAAAGGCCTTTTTTCTCTCTCTCTCCCTGTCCTTATTTTGACAGAATATAAAAGAAATTCACAGACGATTTTCTCATCTCCCAGTTGAGCTCATGTTGCACTTCTGGGCTGGAGGAGGGGTTGGTTAGATCTCTTTAGTACTCAAAAATGGCTTCATCAAAATATACTGTTCATTATTGTTATTATTATTATTTCTTATCATCATCAGTGTGTGCGCTCATGCTCGCGTGCGTGTAGACATACACATGTCACTGACATGGCGGTCAGAGAACAAATTTTGAGAGTCTTCTCTTTTCTACCTTGTTGAGCCAGTGTCTCTATTGTCTCTGCTGCCTTGTTACTCCAGGTCAGCTGGCCCATGAGCTTCCGAGTAATTCTCCTGCCTCTGCTGGGAACATAGACTCAGATGCACACTGCTACATCTGGGGATGTCAGGCTTGGTAGGCAAGAGCTATTCTGAGCCACCTCACTGGCCCCAATCTGGAAACCTGCACTTCTGTGCCCTTTAGTTCTGAGATAGCCTCAGGAGGCAGTGATTATTAAGGAGGTTACAGAAGCTGCTGCTCTATGTAGCTCTAGCCACCAACACATGTTTGGTTTTATTCAAGCAAAGAGAAAAGGGAGATGTTGGACTCCAAAACACGAGCCTCAGCTCTTCAGATTAACTTCAGTGTAGGATAACTCCTCTGTGTGTCCCGCCTTTTCCTGGGAGTCCCATCAGAGATAAAGGCTTGTGAGAAGAACCCAGAGCAAAACAAGTGCATCCCAGAGAGCCCTCTCCAAGAGAGAGTAGAGGCTATTCTGGTCCTTCAAGTTTTACAGCTACCCCACCATTGAGTTGTCCTTTGACCTTTTCCGGAATACTTAAGTGTACCATGCTTAGGTAAAGAGTCAGTATTAGTCAGCCCAGTGGTGACACGTGTATGAATGACCTGGCCCACACCAGTCTGAGCTTCAAAGCACAAAGAGGCAATGGATGAACAGTTGCCTTGGTTTACCCTCATGCTAGAGGGAGAATATGACTGGAGTTGGAAGTGGATGTGGATATAGAAAAGCAGACGGATCCGCAGAGGCCCTGGGGACTGGCCTTCTTTTCCATGCCTGTTGGCCTGTTTGATCCATTCTCCTCTCTGCTCAGTCATAGCTTCTTTACTTCCTCTTGCATAAGGCTCATCACAGCTGTTAAGTTTTTGGGCAACTCTCTGTAAAGCTTCCCATCTGTCCGCGATGCTAAGTGGCTGTTTCTCTGATTCTTAGGAGAAATATAACTGACCTGACTTGGTCATTTTGGAGAAGTCAGATGTGATGCCCAGTCCATGTGTGTTGACCTCAGTTGTGGTAGATCCCCATTCTGAGGGCAGCAGCTGGCGGTGTTTGCAGGCAGGGCTCAGAAGGGTCATGAATTGCACTGGGGACAAAGGAAGCAACTTTGCCACTGATAGTACAAAAGCTATTCTGAATAGCCTGGGCAGAAAGGCTGTGTTTGGAACAACACATAGTTTTTAAATATAAAAAACTTTTATGGGAAGAAACATATTGATCATGTATACAGAATGATCATGATGTAATTTAAGACGTGCAGTTGTGGAACTTAATTGCTGTAGCAGAATTTCCCCTGTCCAATCACTTTAAATATTAATATAACAAGAAGTCTGTGATTGGACAGGGAAAAGGGAGGTGGAGCAAAGAGTTGCAGAGACAGAGACAGAGACAGAGACAGAGACAGAGACAGAGACAGAGACAGAGACAGAGACAGAGACAGAGACAGAGGAGACAGGTAGAGGGGAAGGAAGCAAGATGGAGGACAAACAGGACAATTCAGATTCCATGTGGCTTTAAATAGCCACGAGTAGATATAATAGCATATATGGATGGAATAATTGGGGTAACTTGTCTAATCTAGGTGGGCAGCTTGTACCATTATCATTTGGCCCTGAATTTATTGTGTGGGTATCTTGTGTATTGAGAATTTATTGACATATAAATCTGACTAATTAATTATAAGTGTCTAGAATTTTGCTTCACTGGGTTACCAACCACAGGGGGTTTATGGCTGAGAAGGTACAGGCAGCACTGAGACAAGTGAACTGGAGCTGGGAAGACCACGCTCAGTCGCCTCGGTGTGTGTGTGTGTGTGTGTGTGTGTGTGTGTGTGTGTGTGTGTGTGTGTGGAGGGGCAGCTAGCTTAGAGACAGAGGCAGTGAGACTGGCCACCAGGGCAGAGTAGCTGGGTGTAGCTCGGGAACAGACATTCTTTATAATGTTCCCTAAATAAATGGCACTCAAATGATGTTAAAGATTGTAGACATCCACTTTAACTTGTGATGTCACCTTTGGGTGAAAACCCAAAGTGCACATATTCAAATGGGTATTTGAATTTTAAAACTCTCTTTAAAATATATTTTGATCTTTCCAAAGGAGATGGGAGGCTTTGCAATAGCTATGTTTGGATACTGAGCATCCCTCCAAGCCTCATGTATTAAAGGTGTGGTCCTCAAGGTAGTGCTGGGGATGGTTGGGAAGCAGAGCCTTACAAAGGACTTTAGGTCATTGGGAGCATGTTCTTTAAAGCATGCCAGGATTCAGATCTCTCCTTCTCTCCTTTGCTTCTGATGTTTGATTTTGCCAAGTTACACGTGGTCCCAACACGATGTCCCAAGTCACCACAGGCTCTAAGGAAAAAATTCATATGCAGATTGCTTAAGTTATTTCATTATAGCGATGGAAGCTGACCAGTGTAAATTCTGATCCCCGTTTCTGACACAGCAGAGGGACACAGAGAAGAGTGACTCTGTTACTTAGGATCCGACTTGGCTATTGTAGCAAGCAGTTCAAGCAATTGGTTACACAAAGATGTCTCTTTCTTTTCCAAGTAAAAATTCAAGACATTCAGAGACTTTGCTATGTTCAGTCCCAGCTTTGAACTCTTTCGTGCCCATAACTCTTTCCATCCCTGGTCCAGGGCACATCTGTTTCAAACCCCTGGAATGCTAGGCCTGTGGCAGCTGGAGCTTACAGGAGACCCCTGAAACCTGTCCCATGATCATCTGCTTATATCCCATTGGTTCCTATTTAGCTGCATGCCACACACAGCTACAAGAGGTTCTAGGATGGGTGGTCTTCACTGAAGACAGCCATCTACAGGCTAGAAACTTTCTCACTATGTGTAACAATCATAGTTCTCTAGAGAAATGGAATCTGAGAATTAATGTATGGAATGGGCCCAGTATACCAGTAAGGAGAACTAAGCCACAGTCCACAGAGTGGGCTGGCAATTTGGCAAACTCACTCTTTTCAGGAGGGGTCTATCTTTCTCTCTGGTTCAAGCCTTCTAACTGGATGAAGTCCACAGACACTATGAAAGGCCTGGTTTTGCTCAGAGTTCATCAATTTAAATATCAATTGACTGGGAAAAAAAATCTCACAGAAACACCCAGAGTAATGTTTGGTCAAATTGTCCCGGGCGACTCATGGCTCAGACAAAATGAACCACAATTTCATGGAGGATGCAGGGCCAGATGATGGGGGAGAACAGTAGTCTCTGTCACACTGGGTATGTGAGTCTGTGAGGGTTGTGAGTGTCGCTGTGGGCTGTCATTAGTAGTGGTCCCCTCGGGCCAGCATTTTCCCTCTTTGTACTGACAACAGATTTAGTGGAAAGGAGGACTCGCTAGTCTCTCTCTGGCCTCTGGTTGCTACATATGCCAATCTGTCTTTCTTCCTTTCTTTGGAAGGAATTGGCAGAAGAGCTGTTGCTGCTCAAGAGAAGGCATGGGTTAGGTGTACACTAAAGAGTAAGGGGATTGTGTCCCATGAGACTTTACCCACACTGAGTTTGAGCAAGATACTTCCCCTCACTGGGTTTGGGCTTTCTCCATAAAGTGACAGAACCCTTCCTCGCTCCCTGTCAGGACTACTTTAACATTGAGAATTATTATCTAAGGGAAATAAAAATATGATTATAACATTAAATAATTTGCATACACAAAACGGAATAAATAACCCTGCTTCTATGTGCACCTTTCCCTCTGCACTTGCACAGAGGATGCTAAGGGTCTCATTCTTACTGTGGACCAGGGCTGTACCTGGCCCTCCTAGGGTATATGGGAGGGCTTCCTAACCTGGTCTTGCTCAGACCCTTCCTGCTTGCCTATTCTTCTCTGAATGGCTCACTCCTCATCACCCATAACCACCTCTGATTTGCAAACATAAGCCTCGGGGCCAACAGTAGTTTATCCAATTTCATCTTCATCATGAATCCTCTACATGAAGCCGTGAGCAAGAAATCAGCTCACACGCTGTGTTTCAGGCCCGCCATTACCCCCGAGTGATGAAATGTACACAGAGACCCTCAAAATTGGTGTTAAAAGCACATAAACCTCTTGAGTTGTTGAGATTCTAGCCCAAGCAGGGTGTGTGTGTAATATCACTAAAAGCAGGTATGATGGATAAAAATGAATGATGACCCCTTCCAAACGTAAACCAAGCTGCTCATCCCTCAGGCTTGTTTATAAATAGAGGGGGGTCCATTTGCTCAGGATCCCAGGGACAGGCCGGCACTCCATTTAGATAACAACACAGCTCTCACCCAGCCGTCACTCTTCAGCTCGCAAGGGGGCAATTAATCAAACGGTGTTTTGGTTTCTCCCGATACACATCTAGTCCTTCCGGTACAGAATGAGCTGAAGATGGCTCCCAGAGTTTACAGAACAATTTGGGCCAGTACATTAGAAGGAGGCAGGCCAAAGAGCGTCCATAGCCTATGGAGATGTGTGCTCAATGGAATGTTCAGCAGGAGCGGCTGCACGGATGGGGATTCTGGAAGCTCTCTGGAGCATAGGCCTGGCCTTTGGGGCATCGTTGGGTCCTGCTGCTCAGTCAAAGAGGTTGAGTGACTGTCATCAAGACATCGAAGCCAGAGGAGCAAGGAGCAGTAAGCTGGCCTCAAGGCCACATTCAGATACAGACTAAGGGCAGGGGGTCCACTGACCTCATCTCCACTTAGGAGGAAAGGGGCTCATGGATTTCTGTGTGCTCCCACAAGGCATTGTCACCCCCACACTTTTGGCATGATGGCCAAAGTCAACCTCACAGACCACCAGGTCCTTCATTCTAGTTGTGAACCAATTGCCCAAGAAGTCCAAGGTGCCCACATCTTTCCTAACTCCTCCGACAGAATGTTTCTGGAAGCTCCTGAACATAGCCATCTCCTAGTCTCCCTGCTTCTCAAGCCCTCTGGATCTTGTAGTCCATTATAAGCAAGATTTCCTCCGCCTCCTGTCTCCCCTAAATGCCCTCTTCATGTGCCCAACCTGTGTTGGCTTTCCATCAAGAACCCAGCATCCTGTACAGCCCTCTGGAGAGAGACGCTTCCTGTCCTCCATCCTTCTTGCCTCCGTATCTGAGGCAGTGCAGCGTGGGGACCAATGTTCTTCTCTCTCCTTTAAGTCCTTGCTTCAAAGCCTATGGCACCATCCCAGTACTGCTGTGACAGACTCTGATTGTGTCTGATCCCTGCCTCACCACACCACGCCCACCACTCTGCTGTTCGATTTCTTGGTGACATCACAACCTGCAGCGATGACTCTTGCAACATCAGACTCCACAGCTCTTTGACAGATTCTCCTCCAGTGACCTCATCCTCTGACCTATCCTAGACGTTCAGATCATACAGCCCTCCTGTGACACATGGCTGTCTTCCTCTCAATATTAATTCCTTCTCCTCATTATGGAATAACCCTGCTGTGCTGGAACTCACAGTACCTAGGCTTCTGCATCCAGTTATTCACCATAGAAAAGTCCTTAGCCAAAGGAAGAGAGAGATCCAAAGTCTGACTTGTGGCTCTACCTATGGAAGGGAAGCTACAGTTTTTTCTTTGTGCAATTGAGAAGTATCAGCTCGTCTGGGGTATCACATGGACTAGACTAGCTCTGGCTCTGGCTCTGGCTTCAGCCACTGGGACCAACAACCCATTGCTCTTGCTGCCCTTCTAACTCATATCACCCTCTCACGCCCTTCACTCTTCTTGCCACCTTAGATTCGTGAGTTCTGTGTTTATAAATGTCTGTGCACATGGATTTTTTTCCTTCCCAGTCTCCTTCTCTCCTCGTTATACCAGTTGCCAAAAGTCTAATCCTTTTCAATATTTAATCTTCCACTACTTCATACCTCTACTCATACTAGCCAGTAGTGATTGAAACAAAGAAAAATAATTCACATTCGTGTTCACAACCGACAATCTCAGTTGGATACATCCCTCTCTGATAGCTCCTGTCTAGCCACTGTGCCCCTCTCTAACACTGCTCAGGTGTGTAGTTCCAGGGCAAGCTGGCTTTCTCTAAGCAATCTACAGAGCAGTCCCTCCTGCCCCACTGTCTTCATCCTGTATCTGTGTTTGCACTTCCCAGTTTGTCTGTTCTCTGGTTGCTATGGAGGACCCAGCCTTGTTGCCATGCTGGACCAGCTTCTCCACTGTTGCTATGGACGATACAGCCTGTTGCCATGCTGGACCAGTTCCTCCACTGTTGCTATGGAAGATACAGCCCGTTGCCATACTGCACCAGCTCCTCCACTGTTGCTATGGAGGACCCAGCCCTGTTGCCATGATGGACCAGCTCCTCCACTGTTGCTATGGAGGACCTAGCCTTCTTCTGCCCATACAAGCACTTTGCTCCGATCTCTCTGTTGTTTTGAGTATGAAATCCCCTGGCTCACGTTCTGAGTACTTGGTCTCCAGCTGGTGGTAATGTTTTGGAAGGTTATGGAAGTTTTAGAAGTTTCTACTTACAGGAAGTAACTCATGGCAACAATTCTTCCAGATTGCACCCTCACAGACACCTTTCCTATTTTCCTTTCTCTGTCCTCCAGCTCTGAACATAGACATGGCTCTGGCTAGTCCTTGGACTTCTCTGTGCATACTCCTTCAGAGATCTGGTCTACTGTGTTTCAGTTCCCCAGTATGTGCTGACAACCCTCACATTTCTGTCTCTAGCTTCTGAACTCTAGACTGCCATATTCAGTCGGAGACACAAAATCTCCATGTCTAAATTAGCAGGTCTAAATGTGAGACCCTGGTTCCCAGCATCTGCAATTCTCTCTCAGCAGATAACACCCCATTCTTCCAATCAAAGCTTATAAATCGTTCTTATTCATTCTCTCTCTCTCAGCATTGAGCCTACATAGAAATGACTATGTAGAGGGCAAAGGCTCGTGGGCTGCTGGGAACTGTACACACCCTAGTGAAGAGGTTAAAAGGGTGGTAATAGTCAACCAAGATGGGTGATTCAAACAGCACAGATCTAGACCTTCCTTCCCATGACCTTACTAGTAACACTTGTACAAGTTGTTTTTTGTTTTTGTTTTTTGTTTGTTTGCTTTTTGCTTACCACAGGGGAGCTACTTTCTGATCTGAGAAAATGATCACAATGTGTGACTCACTAAATAATAATAGTAATAGATATCACTAAGTGAATATTTAAAAATTATAATAATTGAGGGCTAGTGAGACAGCCTTCAGGTAGAGAGGTACCTGCCACCAAGACTGAAGACCTGGGTTCTAGTCCTGAGACCCACATGGTGCAAGGAGAGAACTGAGTGTCACAAGTTGTTCTTGACTTGCCATGTGTGTGCTATAAAAGAACCATTGCTAAATTTAGCTGATAAAATTCACTCGGGGTAGGTTTGGGGTGGTGTTTTCCTTTGCCAGCGCTATTCCAACAGATCCACATAATCTCTGGGATTTTAATCTAAGAAATAAAAGCTTCCCTTATCCTTAAATCAAAGCTTGAAGCTGTAGAGATGGCTCAGCTGTTAAAAGCAGGTGATGGTCTTATAGGTTTGTCTTATAGGTCTTATAGGTGGAACTATAAATAGAGCTCCAGAGAGCCTGATGCCCTTGGCCTCCCTGGGTTCTCTGCCCTATGCAAATGGTAGGAACAGGAGTTTGCATGTATGCACAAAATTACAAATGGTCTTTTTAAAGGGGTTATATTTCTTGCTTCTCTCCCCTCATTCAGGCAGCTGGGATTACAGATAGCTTGGGACCTCACCTTTATTCCCAGTATAGAGGCCCTTACAGCAGTCAAGTGTTATATTCTGGAGACTGACCAGGGAATACTGTTTCCACAAGGTTGACTGCTGAATGAGAGAGACAGTTTCAGTCATGTGACCCATGGGCAAGGCAGAGACTGCTGAGTGAGATTGGTTCAGTCTCCTGACCAGTGGCGAGTCTAGAAAGCTGAAAGGTAAATGACGAGTTTCTTTCCAGTCGTACCCTGTTCAGGTATGTTAACTCACCCTACCTCCAGGATGCTTACTGCAAGTAGGAAGGAACTAGACCCAGGCACATGGACTCATAGGACCTAAGCAAGTGTTTAAAACTTTAAAAGGGGAGGGGAGACACTGGGTTAGGGAGGCTGGAGTCAGGCTGCGCTCTAGGCTGGCACAGTGATCTGAGAGCTCCTACCTTGTCCCCACTGCTGAGGCAGATGGCTGGCCTTTTTAACATTTACTTCCAGAATTGCAACTTTTTGGGAAAGAGAGCGCCAGCCAGACCCTTCAAAAGCCTGGTTCACATGCTTTGAGGATTAGCGTCGGTCTTATTTAACAATCTAATTAATGTTTTGATAATTTAACAATTTTGTATGCTTTCAGGGGGACCAAAAGCCTTTCAATCACAGAGATTTTTTTTTTCTGATCTTATTAATGAGAAACACCCGTCCTGTCTGTCGGGCCACGTGCGTGCGTGGGAAAAGCTCTCCTGATGCTGGAGGTGAATGATCCCCGGCAGGAGGGCTGGAAGGGAGCGAGAGGGCCCAGGGTGAAGGTGGAGAAGAGCAGGACGTGGCTATGGACTTTGTCTCAAGTCTGGCTTCTCATTGTGAGGCCTTTACATTAGGAAACTCTGGGATAGATGCTCTGCATGGCTGGTGCCGTGCTCACTGGTTAAGTTGCCTCTGAATAAACCCCTTTCTTCTCTGAGACACAATAGCTCCCATTTCAAATTGATTTATAAAAAATCTCTTTTCCTACTTGCCCCAGTGATGGATAAGCCAATCTCCACCCATCAGTGTAGGAGGGATTCCTGGATTGCCAAGAAGGGGAGGGGAAGATAGAAGTGGAGGGGGAAGATAGAAGTGGGCCGTCTTAGGAAACCCCATAGAGCACACTGTCAAGGGCTGCGACGAGACGTGCCTTCTGCAAAAGTATAGCCAGCCACTTTCCTCCTTAAACAAGAGATAAGAGTGCAGGCTCCTGGGCAGGATGCATACACCAAGGTGGTCCATAATGGGCACAATACTAGCATTGCCTCTATTCTTCATAGAGTTATTGTGAGGGGTAAATGACGTAATGAATAGATAGCCCTTTCTCTGCATAATAGGAAATACATGCATTTGGGCTATCGCCATTCAGTCGTCCCCAGCAATGGGACTCAAATTGCATTTCCCAGGAGTGCTATCTGAATGGAGGCGTAAAACACAAGGCACCCTGCTAGTCCTCAATCCACGGGTTTTCACGTATCGCACCAGAGCACATCCTGGTGAGGGACCAAGCCGACTTCTTCTTCAGAGTCAGACGTGATCTGTGGCCACCCGTCTTATACTCAGCTTGCACTCTGACCGCCATGGGCAAGACTCTGCTGTCTCCCAGGGCAAACACACGGGGTGTTTTATTAAAACCCCAGGATACACCAAAGAGGCAAGAGCCAAGAAATACGGAGTCAGCACCTTTGAATACTTGAGATTTAGTAGAATCTCTGGACTCTCACTTAAAGAGACAGAAGGGTAAAAGACCCCGAGTACCTGTTTCCTTAGATTCACCATTAGGAGGAGTCCGCAGATGATCATCACAGGCCCAGAGCACAGGGAACTTCTAAACTTGCAAGTGTCTCTAGTGAGCCCACCAATGTAAGGCACGAATTTTATGTTCAGCTCCTGGAACAAAATGGAGGTGAGTGATTGGGGTGGCGGGTGGGGTAAGTCTTCCCAGGAATGCAGATCACAAGCTCTGGGCCAGGCCGCCGTGTCTAAATGCATATCAGCCAAGCCATATCCTCTTTCCATGCCTCGGTCTCTACATTTGTAAACTGAAGATAACACTATCTACCTGTGTGCTGTGAGGTCCACAGGGCTAATCTATATAAGCCCTTCAAGAGGTCGCTGGCGTACAGTAACTGCTCTGCAAATGATAGGAGAACCCAGTTGGTTCTAGGAGGAATCATTTATTCAAGCAGAAGGTTTCAGTGCACCGGATTCTCACCAACGTCTAAGTAAATGCGTCAAATCCAGACCATGTGGTACAGCATGCATATTGCTGTTGTGAAGAAAGGAAGACCAGGCAGGGCTCTACGCCCAGCAGGAATCCCAGAGTACACTCATTTGTGTCTTCAGTCTCTTCTCTCCAGAACATATCAGCCCACCCTCTGCTCTAGGCACTACTGAACACCTAAGAAAGAGCTTACACCGTAGGTAGGGGTATAGAACACTTGCCTATGTATGTATGATTTTTTTTGTTATTGTTGTTTTTTGGGCTTTTTTGAGACAGGGTTTCTGCACGGCTGTTTTTGATTTTTGTTTTTTTGTTTTTTTAAAGATGTATTTATTTATTATATGTAAGTACACTGTAGCTGTCTTCAGACACTCCAGAAGAGGGTACAAGATCTTGTTATGGATGGTTGTGAGCCACCATGTGGTTGCTGGGATTTGAACTCAGGACCTTCAGAAGAGCAGTCAGTGCTCTTAACTGCTGAGCCATCTAAAGTCCCCTATTTTAAGTCTCAGCAGCCCTTGCGCATATCCCTCACTGGGCTTGGAAGCCCGGGTGATGGAAGAACTCAGGCTCTTTCCTCCTAAATCATGTGAGGGAGGGAGGGAAGATGGGAGGAGACACAAGGGATGGTTGCAGGACCAGTTTGCTGTGCACACTGCAATGACCCTGAGGACCCAGGAAGGGGAATATGAGACACATGTCTCCCCATAGCAATGGAGCAGGACTGAGGCCCAGTGTACCTCTGCACCAGGGTGCTTGGGAAGAAGCAGAACTCTTTGATGGTGTTTGTGTGGCCCCTGGGAGCTCTCCATTCAGAGTGGCCGGTTCTAATCCCAACCCTAAGGAGCAGTTTCTTTGCCCCATAGGGCTCCGGTTTGGTAAGGCCCATGTCATCTCAGAGACGAAACTCAGGAATCCCCGATCTTCAGTTTCTTGCTGGGCTAAAGGACAGAAAGACAAGAGCTGAAGATACTGTGTCCTCTGCTCCAGTGGTTTGTGTCCTGGTGTCTCTGGTTTCTGTGCTGGGTTTGCAGGACCCAGGGAGATGGGCGGAGTCTCCTGAGGTGGGTGGGGTCTCTTCTGCATAGGTTGTTGGCCCAGGCACTGAGGAATGGAGTCTGCATCTCTGAAAGCAACTCAACCTTCTGTGCCAAGGCAGGTAAGGGGCCTGCTGGAATTCGGGTGTTGACTTTTGCCAAATACTTTAAGAGGAATGAACAGTTACCAGCTTTGTAAAGTTTCTCACGGAGGCACGGAGGTTTTCCTAAGGATTTATCCTGTCCCCAGAATATAACACCTATGAAAACTCTGCTTTTGAGAGTTATGTACCAGAAAAGCCAGATAAAACAGAGCCAATACTCCCATCTGCGGGAGCCTAATAGCACAATGCAACTTCTTTCTCATAAATACTTCTGGGTCTAGTGAGATGGCTCAGCGGGGAAGAGCACTGACTGCTCTTCCAAAGGTCCTGAGTTCAAATCCCAGCAACCACATGGTGGCTCACAACCATCTGTACAACTACAGTGTACTCATATACATAAAATAAATAAATAGATCTTTAAAAATAAATTAATAAATACTTCTGAAGTCTCTATATTGGTGACAATGCATGCCTTTAGCAGTGACTTCGTTTTTTAAGTTGTTCTCTCATACATTGTATCCCAATCAGGTTCCCCTCCCCCACTCCTCCCATTACCTCTCCGTACCTCCCCTCTTCCCCAGATCCATTCCTTCTCTTTTTCTCTCCAGAAAAGAGCAGGCCTCCCAGGGATATCAACTGAACATGCATAAAGAAGATGCAGTAAGACTAGGTAATACACCCTCCTATCAAGACTGGACGGGGCAATTGAGTAGGAGGAAAAAGGTCCCAAGAGCAGGCTAGAGAGTCAGAACCCGCCCCCGCCTTACACTGTTAGGAATGCTACAAAAGACCTTAAGCTAAACCACCATAGCATGTATGCAGCTATGACCCAGCTCAGACCCATGTCTGTGACTGCTGCTTCGGTCTCTGTGAGATGATCACGTGCATCTGCTGAAGAAGAGGGCTAGTTTTTCAGTTGCTGACTTCATCAGGCCACCAGCCATTCTGTCCCTTTTAAAGGCAGCAATAATGACTTCACTGCAGTCACTGCATATATGAACTCTCTGTCATTTCTTCTCTAGTTTTATAGACAGCAGACCGCCAACCAACTGACACAACCAACTGCACACAGGTTCATGTCTTTATGGACCAGATGCTTAACAGAAACCAGGTGCGCAGCACCCTCCATCTAAGAACTTGTGCTTCTTGGAGCCAATCGAAGAAAACAGTAAAGTGGACTTGTTATGGAACCAAGAATTCTCCAGCACTTTTTGGGGGAGACTTTAATAGACATTTCCAGGTTTGGGACTTTTTTTTTTTTTTTTTTTTTTTTTTTTTTTTTTTTTGTAACTAGGCACTTGCTCTCTCCAGATGGTGATGATGATGGTGGTGGTGGTGGTGATGATGAAAAGGATATAATCACCTGAGATTTCCTGAGCACCAAGATTACCTGGATTACGTCATGCACCTCCCATAACATTTTGATGTCAGCCTCTGGATCATCTGTTCAGAGATCTGTTCAACCTCTGGATGAGAAAACAGAAAATTAAGACAACCACTTGTGTGCCTTGATCATATAGGGTCAAGTTCCCCCATTGAGATCTAGAATGTCATAAGTATTTTTGTTAACTGTTGTTAACAGTTATTAAGAATCTTTTTAATGATCAGTTTTTACTACAGAAGAACAAAGTTACCGTTCATGCCGTTTCCTCAAAGACAGGCCCTGCAGCCATATTGCCCGCTTCTCTGTAGACCTTTGCTGCTGTCTGTGTGTTCCTTCCTATGTTTATCCTGGCGTTTCTTTACCACCTTGCCATTTGGCTCTCCACAGATCTGCCACCTCCAGATTTAGGCACACTATGTTCACCCGACTTTTAACAGTGGCTCATCAAAATCTTTGGCCTTGGTTTGACCCTCCGAAATCACCCAAATTGGGAGTAACTCTGCAGCATGAGGCCCCTGCATGTAATAGTCACTCAGGGACACGTCCGAGGACGCTTTCAAGGCAACAGCAGTACTATTGGGAGGTTTTGTGGGATGTCATCTAACTCTTGAATGGTAACCCAAGTCCTCCCTTGTGACTGAAGCTTGAACCCCAGAACTGCACGGGAGACAGAACATGTGGCTTTAGTCTCCATCCGAAGGGTCCAGCTATCAACAAAAGTTCCCTTAGAGGCACACCCAGGCTTTTTAAGGTAGGAGCCAGGAAATTGAATCACATGATGACATTCAATAATTTTTAAAAAATGAAGCACACGCAAAAGGATAGAGTCCTGGGGCTACACATGGGCAGGTGGTAGGCACTCCCTGCTCTGCAGGCTGCAAGGACTCGTAGCAGGGCTGGATGCAACTATTCTCTGAGGCGAGTCTCCTCAGAGATGTGTTCTCTGATGCTCGGGTACCCAGTACAGCATCCTCCGCTGGTCTCTGTACGGTACACCAGGCTAGACTTGGTGTTTAGTTTTGTTTCATTTTGTTATTGCTGGTTTGTTGGTTTTTCAAGACAGAATCTCACTGTGTAGCCCTGGCTCTCCTAGAACTCACTATGTAGACCAGGCTGTCCTTGAACTCACAGAGATCCATCTGCCTCTGTTTCCCAAGTGCTGGGATTGACGATCTGCATCACCCCCCCTACCAGGCTGAAATTCTGAAAAGGCAAGAAATTTTTCCAACATGCCAGAGAAAATAAGGTGCGGGCATTTTCCAGTTCTCTTTTTCCTCCTGATTCCCTCCCCCCCCCCCCCCGCCCCCAATTATTTATGGATCTGAGCTCTTCTCAACATGTACTGATTTTTAACAAACTATGGCTTGGCACATTTGAGGATGCTGGTGGCTTGCCCTTAGCACTCAGGTGTCTTTATGATAACCCCCACCACCATCAATATTTATTGAGCACTCACAGAGCACTAGGTGCTCTAGAATACACAGAAAACATTGGCCTGCTCTTGAGCTGACACACCATAAGGAGACAAAAAGGTTCCTCTTTTAACAATGGCAGTTTTGAGTGTTTTCTATAGAGTACTGAGGAAGTATGGGGTAGAGTGTGAGCACTGGGTATAACTTAGCTCCTCCATTATTTGAGGAAAGGAAAATGAAAACTTTTTTAAGGGATAAAGCCCAGGATAAGATTTCCAGGAGAGAAACACGGTCTGGAGTGAGGAAAGCTGAAGAAAAGAGAGTTCTGGGAATCTGTGTGGTCAAGTGCAGGAAGTGGGGTGCAAGCTCCAAATGCCGCTCAGACAATCACGCGGCTTTCCCCCGAGCACAGGGTCACCGAGTGGGAATGGTTGGTGACAAGACAGAACATAAAAGGAGAGGCGATCTTGGGTACCCAACAACTAAAAATTAAGGATCAGAGGCAGTCTGCGAGAGCATCGAGAACTTCTTAGAACCTCAGAGGATATGGAAGCATGGTTAATGCTACCCAATAGCATGGGGGTGGGGGGTGGGGGGGTATTTGGTTTCCTGAACTAGAAAGTACAGAATCCTTGCAGCCAAACACAGTGGCTGCTCAACAAGTGTTCCACTTGTTCCTCTGCTAGCGGAAGAGGAAGTGGATCTGATCCCGGATATTTAAGACTGACTTCCGCGTGACCTTTACCCTCTGCCCACCCCCCCCCCCCCACCCCCGCCTCGTCCCCAAGGAAGGAGCTGAGAGTGGGAGCTGTTTCACAATTCTCCTAAGGAAGCTAGTGGCGAATCCAGGGCCGGAAGTACAGTTGTCTACCCTCAAATGAACGCCTACCTTGATGTGACCACTGTCCCCCTGACCCCTTCATGCTACAATTATCTACTGGGCTGTGACAAAACCCTAGGATGTGGGCAAGGGCAGGAATGTCTGGGGGCTTCTGTCTCTGTGGTCTCGGGCCCAGATGGGCCCCATCCTGTGCTGTGTGGCAGCCTCGGGGCTCTGTGTTTTTCTATTGAGAGTCTTTCATTCCTTTCTCCCTGCCCCCCTCACCTCTACCAAATGCAGAACGGACCCCAGGAATAAAATACAAGCGCTCAACCAGCAGAAAGCAAAGGTTAGAAACTGAACGCCAGCCCTCCCGAAGCCAGGAAATTCCAGAGCTGTGGTTCTCATGGCAAGGGACTTCAAGTTACATATTTTGCAGTCTGGCTAACTGGTTGTACTTTTCAATGTGAGGCTTAAGACAGGGTCTGCCTATGCCACGAGGGTGCCTCTGGGCTCGGAGACCCATATTAGGTTGCACACAGCCTGTACTGTGGATTAGCTGTGAGATTTGCAAATGTATGGTTTACAATGTGGTAAGAGCCTCGCGGCCTACCCGGGGAAGTTCTGCCTGCAGTTACTGGGGCCTAGCTCCCTGTACTGGGGTGGGGGGAGGCTGCTCCTCTGTCCTCTAGGCCACATTAACAACAGCTGGGGCCCATGGGGCTCTGTCCCTCCAAGAATCAGGGTACAGGGCACTTAGCGTGATTGTCAGGAGTCCTCCTCCCTGGCTGAGTAGGCTTCCCTGAGAAAAGCCTTCACGAGCCCATGCAGACAGCCGTCTGAGGTTTTGGATTCTGAGGACTTTGAGGACACAAGAGGTGGTTTATTAATCAGTTTCAGAACCTAAATGCCCCAATGCCCATTCCTGTCTTTAGATTTCTGATGAGGGAGCAAAACTGAGTGCCAGCTGCCCACCGCACAGCTTGCTAATGCAGACCTCAGAGTGCTCTCGGGCCCCGCTGCGAGGGGCAAAGTGCACCCTAACGGAAGCCTTAAAAACAGCGACGAGGGACCTAAATGTTTCTATCAAAGTTGACTCGAAACAAGACTAGGAAAGCCCATGTCTCCTCACTCCGATCTCTAATCTGTCTCTGGCTCAACACATCCTGTCCTGGGGACCACGAGCACTGTGCGTTTCAGCCATGGAAGCTGAGCTGATTGGAAGTTCTACTTGAGGTCTTTCTCATTTCTCTTCAACACCGACTTCCTACTTCTCTTCCTCATCTCCCTGTGAGGTCTTGCAGGTGCCTAACCCCGCTCCCACCAGCCTGCCTCCCACCATATTCCTGGTGTGACAGTCTCCCTTTCTCCCCATCCCTTATACACAGGCTTCTTGGCAAACTTCCTCCCAGCAAGTCATCACTGTCCAAAAGGTATGATTAAGTTGATCTAGTCACAAGGAATGCACTTTTGTTCTAGAGCAAAGAAACATGCGTAGCAAATGTTTCTCTTACTCCACACTGGCCCCGATACCAATCTCCTTGCTTCACCAGTTGAGAAGGAAACAGATACCCATGACTCCATGCAGTTAAGTGGCCTGCTGTAGATCATGTGTTCAAGGAACGTTGGGACTTGAATTCAAGCCTTCCGATCCCAATGCTGGATACTCTTTGCTTAGACTCTCCTATTTTCCCACCTCTGTCCTGCTGGAGGCTAATGGCTGCTCAGGATTTACTCTGTTGCTTGTCTCCGTGATGTTTATATCTTAGTACCAGTGCTTATAAGCGGAAGAGTAAATCATCTTCAGAGAGGCTGATGGGAGAGCCCAGAAGAGCCTGCCTGGCCCTCTTCTGTTCTCCCATGCATGCCTTGGAACAGATGGCTCTCTCTTGACCTGCTTGAGAGAGAAATGAGTTTCACTCATAAAATGAAGGAAGCCAGAGTCAGAGAGCGCGGGCACTGCTGTGTCGTGAGTAGCGGGTGGACATAGGGGACACTGAAGGCTCTCATCCTTTGTCCCTTTCCTTTTCCCTTCTCCTCCTTCTTCTTCTCTCTCTTTCCTCTCCTTTTCCTTCTTTTTCCTCTCCCTCCTCCTCTTCCTTCTCTTCTCCCTCCCCATCCTCCCTCTCTTTCTAGCTCTTTACTGTGAGGTGAGCCTCTCTTCCAGATTCTGATTGTAGTTTTAAAGGATGTCCTGGGACGTCCTCCTCGAATTCCCCTGCAAAGCCCAGTTCCCCTCCAGCCCTTCACTGGCCACTGAATTAATTACCTAATTAACATTGCTCAATTCATCTGTTGAGGAAACCAAGCCACCCAGGCAGCCCATTCTTGAGGATGTGACCTTAGGAGCTGAGAGATTATGGTTTGCAGAATCAGGCTCAAATTTTAAGTTTCTCTAGCTCTTGGTTGGAGACGATAAATGGAGTTTTTGTGTTTGTTTGTTTGTTTGTTTGTTTGTTTGTTTTAGCTTGCACTCAACCCCTATGTGCAGATGAAAATGGATGCAGACTCCATTTGACATAACTGGACTAGATGCTCTTCCTTCCAGTGTAACTGGAAAATTGGCCCTTTACTCTGAACACCACTCACACAAGTGCCCGAGACTCTGTTGTCTGAGTGAGACTTGGTGCTTCACAGCCTTAGAGACCTTTCAAATGGGCATTATTAATAGCGTGGCATGTGTCTGGCATGACACCCTTCACACATTCTCTGTTATGAGGGTTGTGTAACAATAGCATCACCACACTAATAAAATCAGAGGAAACTGACCCAAGACGAGATTGACACACCTCTTGTTTTCTGAGGCCAGAGGCACTTAGCTGACTGATTCACCCTCTTGTCCTCAACACTGGATCCCACTCAGCAGCACTTCCCATGGGTCCCCTCTTGTCCTCAACACTGGATCCTGCTCAGCAGCACTTCCCATGGGTCTTTAGCAGAACCAAATCATGTCTGCAGATCCCAGTGCAAAGCCAAAGGAAGGAAGACGGTGTGTGAAGATGTGGGCCTGAGGAGGAGAACTCGAACTGGGAGGTGCAAGCAAAGAGAGAAAAGTGCCAGGGTGGTGTGGCAAGGAGAATGTGAGTCCCACTCTCTAAAAGCAGTCATTTGGGCTTCCTGTCCTCCGACCCAAATCTTTAGACCCTGGATTCTCACCTTACTTCAGTTTTCCCAGGGCCAGAAATTCCACCCGAGTGACCTTTGTGGACTTGACCTGTGAGTATTTAACCGGGGGCAGGCATCTTCTATACCACCAATCTCAAGCGAGATGGTCATGTTGTGCTGTGCAACTCAGGCAGAACAAACAGGCGCTGTGCTCACTTCTTCACAGCCGCGGGGAGAAATTTTAAGAAGAACTAAAGGAATCACTTGGGCCCAGGCAAGGTGCACTCAAAGAGATTGTCTGACCCGACTCTGGGACTGGAGTCTAAGGAAAGAGCTTTTCTCAGCATTCACAAGGCAGTACACTTCCTCACAGCTCACAAGCCTCTCCCTCTGGTTCTCAGGCAGACTCCGGGGCCAGGCTGAGGGTTAGCCACTCAGAATACCAGGTTGATGGGCAGATGCTGTTTTGTCCGCCTTCTTTCCTGGACCAGACTGATGTGTAGCTCTTTGAGTATCTGAAGAGCAGCCCCGACCCAATGTCCTCATACATCAGAATGTGCAGGTCTATGGAGGCAGTTCCCTAACATGGCGGCTGTCTCGTGCATACGAATCTTGGCCGCTGCCACAAGGGTGGTTGCTGTGACCTTGAGCAATGTGTGCCCCAGTCTTTGACAGCCAGCAATTTAGGATCACAGGAGAGAGGAGATGAAGAGAGTCAGGATGCTGTTCGACTTCCACGTACATTGTCGTCTCTCCTCCGGGAATCAGATGGAATTTCCACAAGACCTTTCAAGACGCTGCACAAACCTCAGGGAAAGCCGGATATCAGCCACTTCTGACTGTTTGCTTCCTCAGTTTTGCAGCACAGGAGACCAGTGGCGTTTACATTTTTTTGGTCTTGGGCTGATTCCTTCTCATGTTCTTGTACTCCATAAAGACCCCACGCACATGCTCTGAGACAGGCTAAGCTGCCCCCGAGGGCAGAGGCCACATGCATGAACCACCACATCATAATTCCCAGAATTCCCCTACTCTTGAACTATGCCTATAGTTATATGTTAACATATGCAACAGTTTTATAGGGAAAACCCTACACACCCAGAAAGAGCCACCATAAAACTACTGAGAAGCCTGGCATTGCTTTCCACTAAAAAATATATTCAAGGGCCAGCGAGATGGCTCAGTGGTTGAGAGTCCTGGTTGTTCTTCCAGAGGACCTGGATTTGATTCCCAGAACTCATATACATGGCAGCTCACACCCTCCCGAAATTCCAGTGCAGGGGTCCTGACATTCTTTTCTGGCTTCTGGGGAACCAGGTACACATGTGCCTGCACAGACATATATGCGGGTAAAACATGCATACGTGTAAAATAATAAAATATGGAGAATCCCATTGCACCATCAGCTTCCTTCTCTTATACCTATGCATGACCATGGAGACGCGCACACAGACACACAAACACACACAAACGCACACAGACACTCACAGAGACACAGTTGCACACAGAGACACACATACACACTTACATACACATACACACACGCGTGCGCATACACACAGACACAGAGAGAGACACACACATACAAACACACACACACATACACACACACACACACACACACACATACACACACACATACATACACACACACAGAGGGATAGATGTATTTGTTGAATATGTGTGTTTTTGTATTGTCATTCTGCCATGATCTTTTTGGGGTGACTGAAGACTGTGTTTGTAATTAGCAGTCCTTGATGCTAGCTGGTCACAGGGGAGAAGTTATGGACCCACTTTAGATGCACAGAGTTCCAACTTGGGATCCTCACTCTGTTACTGTCAAATTCTGGCCTTATTGAAAATCGCACAATCTCTCTAATGCTTGAGCATCTTCTTTTATAAAGGGGATGCCAGTAACTACTGTCTGTAGACAGCACGAGAGGACCAACAACGTAATATGTGCAGAGACAGGTACAGTATCTAGTCGAGAAAGGATGGGTGCTCCAGACATGGTAGATACAGCTGGTGTTATTAAAAGGTCACTTTTGTCACCCAGTAAGATCATGTGCTACTTGAGTGCGGGGACATTCCTCTCTGTATGACCAGACCCCTAGCCAGTGTCAAGACTATTCATAGAGGTGCACCTTCTTTCAGAATCGAGCCTGCTTCAGAGGACAGCTAGGCAGAGAAGAACAGGCAGCCCCAGCTCCTAGGAGCCTTTGCCCTAATGAGTCTGCTCATGTTGAGAGTATTTGAGAAAGAGCAATGGGCACAGGCACATGCAGGTAAATGGTTAGGTAAACAGAGGCGCTAGCCTCTGCTCACAGGCGGGAAGCTTTGACATGCCACACGAGACTTCGTGCTGCTTTGAGGACCATTTGCCTGATGTTGTTTAAATCTTTCCAAAAATGTCCATGCAGAGCTACATAGCTATGGGAATGTGAAGTAGACAATTCTTTAAAAAACAAAAACAAAAACAAAAACAAAAACAAAAAAAAAAAAACAACAAAAAAAGAACCTCTTGTGTGCATGCTCCTCCTCTCAGCAAAAGCTTTATTTGTAACTTGCTTCGCTTGCTAGATTTCTAGAACTTAGAAAACAACTTCTCTTTGGTTTTTTTAATTTTAAAAACCACTTTTTAGATTTTATTTTTATTTTCTGTGCATTGGCATTTTGTACATTTGTCTGTATAAGGGTGTTAGAGACCCAGGAACTGGAGTTACAGAGCTATAAGGTGCCATGTGGGTGCTGGGACCCTGTGGAAGAGCAGCCAGTGTTCGTATCCTCTGAGCCATCACTCCAGCCCCAGGAAACAGTTTCTTAAGGGTCCTTCTACTTCCAGATTTTGGAAATCGGAAACCAGTGAAGAAATCTAATTGTCCCAAAGCCACACATAAGGAGAGAGTCCAGCAAGAGGAAGGGCCATGTGGTAAGGCACTAATGTACCAGATCTGCCAGGAAGCCTTCCTTGATCTTCCATCAGGACAACTTGACCACATAGAAGCTAAGAAAAGCCAAAGAATGACACTCTTGGTACTTACCTGGAGCAGAACCACTCACCTGACTGGCCTTTTTTTTCGTAAGTCATCATGTGTTTGAGACATTGTTTATGCATCAACCAGAAGCCGAAACAGGAGGGCAGGAGCCAGGCTGGAAACAAAGGAGCCAGGGCTGCTGGGCTCCCAGTCCTCAGTGTCTGGCAGGCAGACACCTCCCCTCCAGCCTCCGGTATAGAAACAGCACGGGAGGGATCAACACTTTGCTAAGCAATGTCTGGATTTGAACTTACACCACAGAAACACGTCATCAACAGTTGTCAAGAAGGACACATGTTTAAGCAACAGAGAACAGAGTTCTAGGGCGAAGGTGGCCATCAGTAAATGTGCAGTCAGGCGCGCTGTAATTCCACCACTGTGACTGCTCACAAAGTTTTAGCTTGTATTCCTGTTTCACTTGAACACACTCCCGCCAGGTTGTTGTTCATGGATTCCCCCCTCTAGACTATGCCTCCTTAAGTCTTCTAATCTCTCTCCACTGTTCTTTAAGATCCCACATGATCCAGGACTCCACCAAAAGTCTTCCCTCACTCCTGTTTGCCCTGGTCACATCCTTCACAGAGGATCCACATCCCTGGTTTCTGCAGTGTAGAGAAATTGTCACAGTTCAGGCAGTAAAAACTAACTGAAGCTCAAGAAAAGAGATTGGCCAGGATCTTAGAGTGAGTGAGTGGAACATCAATGCCACATCTCGATAGCTTTGCTCATTGTGTCTTTATTTTGTTTTATTTTGGCTTTGAAGCAGTGTCTTTTTATATTGACCAGACTGGGCTCGAACTTGAGATTCTCCAGCCTCAGCCTCCCCAGTAGCCATAGCCACTGCAACATATACTTCTACCTACGGGGAAACGAATACAAGACACTCAGAAACACTGGCTTCCAAGGGTGTAGCCCCGTGGTAATCCATCTTCTTAGCCCTGAGTTCAATTCCCAGCCTCAAGCTCACAGTATAGGCTCGAACACACACCTTCATGCTCACACACACATCATCCTCGTCTATCAGACCAACTATCAAGATGGCAAGATAGATACTTAAAACAAGCCTCATTTGGGGGAAAAAGTTAAGACCAAAATGACAGTGGTAGACCTGATCATAGCTTGTACTCTGGGCAGACAGTTCTGCTGTAGGTCAGTCTCCATGTGTCAGAGTTCTGAAGGAGCCATAGCTGCCTTTGAGTGGCCATCTTGGAAAGCATGTTTCAGTAGTTGGACCTCCATCTCCAGTCAAGGGCACCCACTTGAACTGCAAACCTTAGCCTGGCTACAAATTCACTTCTGACTTATTAGGGGCGCTGACTTAAAAATCACACCTTCTGTGAAAACGAAGGACCTAGAAATGACGAATTAAAAATAAAACGAAAGGAAAGAAGAGTCGAATTTTAAGTGAGGGGTGTTTTCCCCTTTGAGCCACGTCCCGTAAATAAACTGATGAGTCTTGTAATCATCAAATTCTTGCCAATTGGTTTGTCGCAGCACTTAAGCAATTAGGAGAAATTGATATATTGAAACATAGAGACTTTAATTGCCTAAGCGTGCCAGAGTATTTACTTACTGGAGGGATCTAACTAGTTGGCATTTTTTGAGTTATTCGTTATTCAGGAGTGTGTGAATATTTTCAAGACCTTAATTGCTTAGAAGTTAGAAAGTTGAGCAACAAGAGCACATTGGGATTGTTTCCCATCACTAGAGCCCCTCAGCCACCACAAGCTTGGGTCCTTCCCAGGAAGTGCCTACCTCTGAGGCTGGTCTCATTTGCACTTTTGTGCACTGCACAGACCTTGCTGCCTCTTCCATGTGCAGTACTTTGCCAGCAAACAGGCAAAAATCCTATTCATCTTCCTTCATGCTCAGAGCAACATCAGATTGTCCTTGTATTTTAAATACATGCTTCTAGCAGGATAAAATGGGACTTTTAACCCAAGGGCAGGATTGGCCTTGTTATTGATTTGATACAGGGTTTCTCTATGGTTCTGGCTGCCCTGGAACTCACTACGTAGAGGATAATGACAGATTAGTTCGAGGAGAAAGACATCAGAGTGGCTGAGAACCATGACTCCTGGTCCCTGACCCACGCAATCCTTTTGCTCCTCATATGGAATGGTGGAGTCTCAGGAATAAGGAAAGATGTAGAAGGGAGGTGGGGCAAAGGTAGAGGACAGCAAGTTTGGAATCAGGCAAAGGGCAAAACTTGGGAGAGCTAGTGTTTGAAAGATGAGCTTGCAGTGGCTGGAATGTTGTTGAGCAGCCAGTTGGAATCAAGGTAAATGAGATGAATGGTCTGTAAGGCCAAGAAAGGAGAAACCAAGATGGTGGACTACATGAAGAAGAAGGACGCAGGGTGATTGATTGAAGAGGCCTTGAAGTGACTGAAGCAGCATCATGAAGCACAAGAGAAGGACAGAGGGCAGAAAAGGAAGAAGGGTCCTAGGAGGGGGTGCCTCACTGAAAAGCAGGACATGGCTGGGGAAAGCTGGGGTTCTCCAGAGATCTGGTGATCCAAGATGATTCAAACTGTCTCATTTGAGGACTCGCCGAGATGAGAAAAGCACTGGGCTCCTTTGCAGAGAGCAGTGGAAACAGAAAGTCAGGTTTCCCGTATCGTGGAACCAGACATTGTCTGAAGTAGACACTAGCTTTCATGCCAGGGAACGTCTCTACAGTCAATACAGGCATTTAAAACCTACTTCTTTCGTGGTGGGAAAAGTCAGCCCTTTATCTGAACGGTCTGCTTCTTTACACAAAGTAGGAACATGGTGATGTGAGTCACCCTGTGACAGCCAGCATGATGGTAAATGGGCTTGGGAGAGCCAGTAGCCTCCACAGCAGGGAGTATTTAAAAAGCTGCTTTTTACCAAACAAGTTCATTTTCACCCAGAGGGACTCTGCATCTATTAACCACAGGACTGGCTGTTGTCAGAGAGGTGGGTCCAACAGCACTGAACGCTGTGCATACCATGGCTTGAGTACTTGGAGAATACACTGAGTTCTTCCTTCTCTTGACAAGGTCTTGTGAGATAGCTTTGTTTTATTCATTATTCCAGCCATGTTAGGGTCCAAGTGCAGGTCTTCTGACCTTAGCATACAGCCCAGTGATGAACAGCGGGTTCTGCAACAGCACTGAGACCTAAGGGACTAGAGACAGAGGCTCAACCTGCAACCATGACATGCCTGTCCCTGTGGTGCTCCCAACAACAGGAAGGTGGGAACTATATGTGCTATGACTGACCCTGACTGGCCGAGAGGGCTTCCTTTCTCTCCTTTGCAGTTATTTGTTTCTTCTCTTTACCACACCCACAGCTCTTGAAGGCATAGAGTATCTTCCCCATCTCTTGTCTCCAGTTTGGAACCCTGAGGAGATTTTAAGTAAAGATGTAACCAATTTGTTGGATTATTTTTGTTTCGTTGTTGCTTTTTTTCTGCCCCTTTGTCTCTTTCTGACTGGAAGGCAGTAAGACTCCAGCATTTTAAAATGTGGTAAACAAGTTTTATAAACAGTCGATTGGGTATTTCCTAAATATTCTACCAGAATGGATTTAAAGATGCCCCAAGTTTTAAGAAAACATTTGCCATGCTGTCTTAAGCTTTAACTTTTAATTATGTTTAATTAAAAGATTATAGTACAGCTTTTGCCAATTTTCTTTTACATTTCAATTATGTTTCTGTAGAGTTAATGAAAACATATTTTATGCCCATGAAATTACCTCACTGGCTAGCTAACCAGCCTAAAAGTTGTTATTATTATTTTGCTTTAGTTGAGAAAGAGAAAAGTCCTTCAGATTTTCTGTTGAAAATACATATCAACAATAAAATATGGCTACTATGACCAAGAAAAGAGAAAGAGAAAAGAAAATTACCTGGGCAGAGTCAGTGCTGTTCCCTGGTGCCTGGGTGCACAGCACATCAGCCCACTCCGGGCTGGGGAATGGGTGGAGTTCTGAGCCATTGTGGATACTATCTTATCAGTATCCTATTGTTTTTCCTCTCTCAGAACTCAAAAGGATAAAGAGCAAACAAGCGGTCTAGCTTTGGCAATAGTTAGAATGGCTTTTTGCTACGGATAGAAACTCTTTGTATGATCCCAGCTAGGACACCAGTACTGCAAACGCCCCTGGGCTCACTCAAGAAGAAATCAGTCTAGGCATTCATTATATAGTTTCAGAGTTTTTTTTTTTTCTTTTTCTTTTTCCTCCTGAGGGAGATTGGACAGTCTGCAGCTGATTCCAGGGAAGTCCAGCATTAGGAAGGCCGAGTTTTGTGCAAAATGATCAAATGCAGATGTTTCCCAGGGTCGACCTGATCAACTGAGACGTGAAGAGAGATGGCATAGCCTTCAGCCAGCTGTACAATGGGGATTGTGTGTTTTGGCAGGACAGCAAAAATGTATATATAAGGACAGAATGTGACGGACACTTGACAAACATCCATTTTATTGATAAATACATGTTTACTTCCAAAATGTTTTCTACCATGAAGATGCAGAAAAAAAAAGATGTTGCTGCAGGCTCTGTTGATATCACATGTGTGTGTAAAATTCTGAAAAAGACGAAGAGCAGAAAGATATTAAAAATGGGTTCAACCTTCTGTCTTCCTGAAATATCAGATTTCATATAAAACTCATCAGCTCAACTAAGTATTAGGCTTGATCAATGGCAGGAAACGAGAGGCTCAAATGCTAATAAATCAGAAACAGATACCGCTCCTGAGCAGAAAATGGATCACAAACCTGAAAATCAGAAAATCATCTGACGATTTTTTTTTTTTTTTTTTTTTTTTTTTGTGCATCTGCGTCAAGAAAACAAACCGAGGTGACAGTGTCACCTAACCAGGGACAAGGCGTGAAGGGTCTGAAGCACTTTACTCACGTTTCAGCTTTGAAACACACCAAGGAGATGAGATGGACCCAGACACTTGGAGCAGATGGATGCGAGGCTGCTGGAAGGATCCGTAGACTGCAAAGTTAGAGCGGCCAAGTGGACTCCTTCAACCCTACAAATAACGTTGCGAAGATGACTTCTACATTTTCTTTTTAAGTGTCTTCTCAGACCTCTTCTCTAGCCCTCTGTCATCTAAAACAGACGTTGTCCGCACTCCAGCCTTGCACTTTTCAGCATTTAAAAAATTTTTGGGGGGGGGTGGGGTGGGGTGCAAATGCTTTGTTGAAGTAAAAGATAAATCCAGGAAAACACACAAATCCCTAAATTTGTGTAAGAAACAAACATGACAGGTGGCCAGAAACTTGCTGCTGAAAGCTGACTGTCCATCCCAGGGCAACACTATTCTGCCTAGAAGTGCTGTAGACTTTTTTCTTTAGCTTCAGAGCTGGAGCCACTGGGTGTGTGTTCTTGCTTTCCTCAATTTCATTCTCTCTTTCTGTGGCGCACACAGGATGGCTGTTGCGTGCTGAGTAATATTTACGCTGTATTATTCTAAACAACTCCTGCATTCAGTTCACCCTTGCAGCTCTGTAGGTACTTCTCTGTTCTTCATGAAACAAGTCTGGGCACCAAGGGTTTAAAAAAAAATAACCTCCAGGAGAAATCTGCAAGAATACACTGAGTTGTGCTAAAATTCCCCAATTGACAACTGTGTAACAATAAGTACAAAACTCACAAACATCTTTGAAACATCATATTTGTTTTTATTTAATTAAAATGTACAATGCTCATTTTCTTTCTTTTAGCCACCTTCAACGAGAGCCCAGAGAGTGTGGTCCTGCTCTCGGAACGGAAACTGTGAAAACAGAGAGCTAAATTAAATTAGAAAACCCTGGTCTTGGCAGGGCCAAATTTCCCTTCCTTCCTATTTTCCCATCCCACAATCTATCACCTGGAGTAATTAAGACCAGGGACGTATCATCTTCACTGGATTAACCTTAACTAAATCGTGTTCATTCAACATGTGCCCTTTTGATTAGTCCGAGCGGGGCCTGCTGTCTGGAATACACCCACCTTGTAATTCTACACAGTTAATTAATTTCAGATGAATAGTGAGAGGGCTAAGCTAAATTCTCCTATTAATAAACTCTATGTCCGTATGTGTGGCAGAGTAGTCCGAGCATTCCCCTTTATTTCCTTGCCTTGGAAGGCTAAACTGAGATTAGAGGTGGGGGTGACCAACACACAACCCATACACACAGCTGTGATTGTGCAAGGTTGGTGAGCGGGGTCTCTGAACCACTTTGTTATCATAAAGAACAGAACTTAAGGACTATTGGCAGCACACTCTTGCCCTGCCAAGCGGAATTTAGAGTGTCCTCTACCTGGACCCTGGTATTTAATTTTTATTGGCACCTATTTCCGGTTCTGTGTATAGATTTTTGGTTATGAAAGTGCAATATTAATGTGACTATCTTTCTGCTCTCATATACCCTCCTCAGAAGCAAAATATCATTAATGGTCTGAAGGCTTTTCTGATAAATGGTTTGGAGTTATTTGTTTAATCTTCAAATTTAACAGCCCTCAAAAATATAATAAAAAGTTGCCCCCATGGGTATCTCTGACAGCAAAGAAAATTATTATTTTCCTTAGAATAAAACAAATCTCAATAAGCTATAATTTATCTTCTATTAGAAAGTCATAGATCTAGATTTACTCCTTCAAGCCAGAAAATTTATGTATCTACTTTTTAGTGATTTAAAACTACCAGTGACCTGCATAATTGTACGTAAAGTTTCCTAGTAGCATTTACAGACTATAAGTCAATTCTACAGGGTCATTTACATTTAGGGAGTTTCAGATACTGATATTTAGGGAATAAAAACTAATATGACTGTTAGCTTAGTGTGTTGGCTTAGAAGGAGTAAGAATTGCATAGAACTAAATGCCTGTATTGACATAACCTAATTTATATCTTTTAATAGAGTTTTAAAAGGTCTCTGAATTTTTGGGTAGAAAATCATTTAAGAAACCATATAGACAACTCACCAATATCTTCCGAGATTAAGACCAATATATTCTAATTTTATTTCCTAGATTTTGTTCCAAAATGACTTTGTAAGAAGTACTTATGTGACTGTCAGAATTCTGCAACTTTGGAATATTTAACACCAAAATTTGTGTGCTCTATTTTCAACAGCCACGAACTTCCTAGCTATTAAAATGTTCCTACAAGTTAAGTAAGGAGAATAATCCTTACTAATTCACCGTTAAATCAACAGATTGTAGACTTTACAGATTGTTTTGCTAATTGCTTATTTGTGAAAATTCTCAAAATAGCGAAGGCATTTGATTGAGTGCAAATATTAAATAATTAGGACTGATGACATGTATGCTGATAGACACATCCTTTTCCTGGGCCATCGGGGGATGCCTGGTCAGGATTGCATTTAGTCCTCCAATGCGAGGCTGGGCTCACAGGCGTTTTCACTCAGGAAACCGTATTCCTGTCCACCTCCCCTAAAACCAGATCCTTCATTTGACCCTTTAGAAGAACACAAACCCCAGTAATTTGAATCAGCCCACACCTGCACCAGCTTCCAAAATATCCTAATATATACAGCACATCTCACTCCGGAGCACTCCACGGCGGCTCAAAAGGACAATTTATTCCCTTAAGGAACAAAACCCTGACAACGCTGTTTGTTTTCTTTGGGCTTCCAGGAAAGCTAAGATAGTGCCCTGAAAGGGAAGCTGTGCTTGCCCTTTTGTGATTCAGATTTACTATGCAAATCAATACCTCCCCCCCCCCCCCCACGCGATTGAATGAAGTATTCACTCAGTGGGACTTAGCCTTCCTTTACCTTGGTTCTGTTTTGCCGGTTTTGTTGCACAAGCACAAACCTTAGAGTGTTGTTTACGATGCTGTTTGCGGCATCAGCAAGAGTTCCCTTAGAGGGAAAGTCACCGTACACACAGTTTGCTGTAAGGAAATCTTTTAGCTTAATTTTGCACTTTGAACAAACAAACAAACAAAAAAAGAAAGGTCCCGAAACAGTCTGCGCAGTGCCCAGCCGTGTCCAGCGCTCTCATCACCAGCGTTTAACTGTCATGTGCCTCTTACTTGTGTTGACCTTTTAAAATGAGACTTACGCCAATAAATTCACGTTCTTGCTCTTGCTTACGACCAGCTTCCGGGTCCTGCCAGGTCTGCAGAAAGGAATGGTTTGGATAGCCCTTCGCTACACTATGAAGCAGTTAGTTCATCACTTGGTGTTAGCCTCGTTCTTTGGGCTGTACCCTCTCCAGGCCAGGCAAAGGGGTCTCTGCTCTAATGCGGGTCGCCTGGGCCAGTTTGATCTCCAGCGATCGGAATGTCCTATCCTCCTCTACTGCTGGGAGCCTGTCTGAAATTGTCTGAAGCCAGTGGTATTTCCGCGCAGAAGGAAAGGCGAGCAGGCGAGGTGGGTGCAGGTGCGGGGGAGAGGCTCGGCCGGCTCCCGGGGCAGCGGGGCACGGCACCCGTAGGGTGTGGAGTCCGCCTGGCGCACGTGGCTCTGGGTCGGCTGCAGGAGAGATCGGAGGCCGGGGATCTGCCGCAGTGGGTGCCTCCGGTCCGATCCCCGCTCCCAGCACCTCGCGGGCTGGGAGGGAAGGGGGTGAGGGGACGCTCGGGCTCGGCGGGGGTTGGGGGAACTCTGGCCTGGAGGCTGAGGGCGACAGAGATGCACCGGGCGCCGGCGGACGAAGGCGGTGAAACTCGTGCTGGAGGCAGTCACCGACTCTAGGGTCGGGCCCCGCTGCTCAGCGCTTTCCCAGAGGCAGAGAAGGGACCCCGGGCCCTGGGGCGGGGGTGGTACAAGGTTCTGTGGCGGACGAGGGCTGTTCCCAGTGTTTGTACAGCTGGGATCTCGGCCACCCCCCGGGGTGACCCGAGTGGCACCGGCGGGGGTGGGTAAAGGGAGGGAGAGAGAGAAGGGTAGGTGACCAAGAGGTGGTGAGTAGTGCGGTCCAGGCTTGGGGTGGAAGGTACGGATGGTTGAGGTCACTGGTTGTCGCTCTCAGGGCAGACCTAACAGGGGAAGCGCGCTCGGTTCCCTTCTCCCAGTTTTTCTGCAAGCCCTCCGGCTGAGGACCCGAGGTAGTGGTGTTCCCACGGTTTCTGGCCGCTGGGCAGTTTCTTTGCGCCCAGCCGCCTGCCCCGGGCTCCACCTCTTGGTAGCCTGGGGCTCACAAAATTCAGGACACCGTCATCCGTTCTGCAGTCTCGCTGTCAGGCTCCACGTTGGAGTGGCTCGGAGACTGGTCGCCCTGACCCTGCGCTGGGCGAGCCAAGCCTCCTGCAGACCCTGTGCGAGCAGACTAGGTTTGTGATTCCTCAAACCAGGCCTGACAGTCTACCCAGGCGCGGCTGGGCTAGGTCAACCACAGCCTCTTTGAGGAACAAGCAGCGAGGCCCACAGTGTGGTGGGCGGCCAGAATCATCCCGAACTGTTTTCAGACCTAGGGCCTCTCAACTCGGTGTCCACCCCATCCTCTGCTATGTTACCGCCGGTGGGCACACTCGCCTGTACAGGGAAGGACCTGTGAGTGGAGAGGCCGCCCTCCTTGGGGTCTCCTCTGTCTGTCACATCTGTATTTATTTAGAGCTCAGCTGGTGGTCCTTGGTTTCAGGAATGCCAATTGTGGGCCTAGTCCACGACTACTTGAGATTTGTGTTGATTAGTGAGCTAGTCCTAAAGGTTGTGCTGTGGAAATTTCCCCAACCTTCCTGCTAACCTAGGCCCCCAGTGATTCCCACGGCAGCAGATTGCTGAATGTGTCCGAGAACAGAGAATTTAGCTTCGAGAACATTCTGTGTGTATGGGCACTGACCATTGCCCTTGTGTTCATAAATAATACAGACCAGATCTCTGAGATCCCCTCGCTGAGTCAGAGAAGGTGATCCGTGCAGTCTAGCACTGGGTAGTGTACCTTTCTCTGTGTGAAACTAAGACATATGTATTGCTACAAGTCTATAACAGTACATACAGCATAAAAATGCAGAAGCAACCTGCACTGGAGAGCAGACCCTCCCAGAAAAGCTAATTAAAAGTTCATCAGCGAAAAGCAAGCTCACTTCCAAATTTCGACGCTCCTGGGGTGGCGGGGAAGACTGAACATTTTTTATTTTATTTTATAAGGCTCAAAAAATTTGGTCTGATTTTTGCCTTTGGACTTGGTATAATTAAGGGTGAAAATAAGAGCCCTCTGTATTTTCCTTGCTTATGGAGAAAAGTTATTTTAGTAATCAGGGAAAGAGGAACCATGGGCTGAATCAGCAAAAATGCGGCACTGGGCCAGTTCAGCTCAATAATACTGGTATGTGTAATGTACACACGCTATGTACCTCTGTGGAAATAATCAAAGATATATATTGGAATTTTCGTGGTATAAGCCATGCCTGTGAAGCCCCTTGGTAGCCGAGAAGCCAGGGTGACTGAGAGTCATGTCTTCTGATACATGAAAACGTGTTCTGAACACACAACAAGTGTTTGATCCCACAACTGCATTTAATGTGGAAACAAACAAGAAACACAACTCTCAACACAAAGTAGTTTGTCTTTTCCAAGTGGTCATGCTGCAAACTGTTCAAACAGAGTCTCCGCTGTGTTTGTGTGACAAGAGTTCAAGGTGGCTCTAGTGGATAGAATCTTTACTTTTTAAATTTTTGCATCAATAAAATTGTTTCTCGATCTTGTTCTCTTGCTTCTTGCTTCCCTCTTATTGTTCCCTCTTGGTCTCTTCCCTTCCCCCTTCCCTTCCCCCTTCCCTTAAAATAAAATAAAATAAAATAAAATAAAATAAAATAAAATTGTTTCTCCAAAATGTCTCCTTACAAGGCTCCTGATAGACCCCATTAGAACTCTGCTGAGCGGCTGAGCATGCAGCCCGCATTGGCGTGAGAGAAATATGTGTATTTTAAACTTGCTTGGAGGAAGCGACTTGTTTGGAATGTTGCTTCTAGTTCTTCAAGGGTTGACCTGAGTTTGAAAACCCTGTGAAACAAAAGTGTACACAGTATCTTTAGGCACAGAGCCTTAGTATTTCTGGGAATCCTCTCCACTGTTCTAGTTCCTACAGGAGAGTTGCAATGGGTGTGTCTTTTTAAAAACCTAGCACACTGCATGGAGAAGCAGCCTAAAGCGTCTGCTTCATCTGTCTCTTCGATCACGTCAAAACTTCAATTAATCACCAAGTATGAGCTTGGGGCTTAAATCATTTAGGGTACAGATGATTTTAAGTTGTTTCAGCATAACGCAAAAAAAAAAAAAAATCATCAGAATATGAAGTGAAAGATTTAGTCTGTCACCCAGCTTCCAGATGTTTGGTACTATGTAGACAAACCATCAGAATGACTGGATTTTTTTTCTCTCTCTTCCCAATCCAGATGCCTGGTAGTTCCATAAGGAAAAGTAGTTTCCTTTCTCTGAGCGCCACATGCTCTCGTGGGTATCCCACACAGGGCATCATTTACTCTTCTTCAGCTCCGAAACGCCAGGCCTTTGGTATGCAGCAGAGTGGTCAGGAAGGCTGAGGGTTTTAGAATGGAATCGTGAAAGGAAAAGAACTTTGTTCAGAGGGAGAACGGTGTCCCTAACAGGACACCGTTTCCCAAAACTCCGCCTGTGGCATCTCATAATCTTAAATGGATGAAGCACAGCATCAGGCAGCTGTTTGTGTGGTTTGCATTTCCCTGGGATGCCACAGTCCTGCCTCTTCCCTCCTTCATCCTTTGTGGACCATGGATACAGCATTAAAACCATACATGGACATTATGTGGACAGAGCAGGTATAAATATGCATTAAGGGTGTGTGTGAGAGAGAGAGAGACAGAGAGACAGAGAGAAAGATAGAGACATAGACACACACACATGTATACAGTGAGAGGTGAGGAGGGAGAGGGAAAGAGAGAAAAAGAGAATAATCAGAGAAAAAGAGGCTATAAGTTTGAGAGTTAGGGAAGGGGCATATGTGGGAGGATTGCCAGGAGGAAAGGGAAGGGAGAATGATGTAATTATATTTTAATTTCAAAAACTAAACTAAAAAAGAGAAACCTATTAAAAATCAAAGCCTTCTGAGGACTGGAACTCTGGGTGGGAGCAGGGTTTCTGTCTGAAAGTAGGCAGCAGTTTGGTGACTAAGGCACAGACAAGCAGGCTTCACATAGAGGTGAGCGTGTCTTACAGAGTTGCTAAGCTGGAGCGTGACCACAGGCAGCAGCAACATTGTGTTCCTTTCTCCACAGTCCTAGAGATGGAAGAGCAGGCTGATGGAGAGGCTTCCACGCAACAGCAGATGAATCGAAGCAGAGTGGAGTCCAGGCTGCTTGGCAGCCTCAGCTCTCCCTGTAGAGAGACGCTGCTTAGATAACGAAGGCTAAATAGTTATAAAACCCAGCCCTTGACAGTTGCTGAAAGAAAAGCATACCTTGTCCTACAGCTATGGTTCTGAGCCTTGGATAATAAGAGGCAACATTTTATATTGGCCCCAACCAATTTTTCAAAAATAGTTTACAGGGAACTAGTAGAATTTCATGGGTACACATTTCGAATAGTTAGGAGGTGGGAGAGTCAAATAGGAATCTTTAGCACCATATAAAACAGTATCCCTTTTATTTTTTTCTGGATTGCTATAATTGAATATTTTAATGGCTCTCTCTCTCTCTCTCTCTCTCTCTCTCTCTCTCTCTCTCTGTGTGTGTGTGTGTGTGTGTGTGTGTGTGTGTGTGTGTGTGTGTGTGTGTGTGTGCTTCGTGAGACTGAATGCTAAAGTGTCAGAACTGAGTCCATGAGCCAGCACAGAGACAAGGTGGTGCTTGGTACCAAGCCTGGTTCCGAGTTAGATCCCAGAGTCCACATGGTGAGAGGAGGGAATTGACTCTGTTTGCCTCTGGCCTCTGGACGCTACAGCATCCCCTGCCCCACACAATGGAATAAACATTTAAAATAAATAAATAAAAGGACAGAACTGGAGCAGACCGAGAGCATATCCAGGTCTTTTTTTCTTTTTTGCTCTTTTATGGATAAGTAAATTAGGGAACCAAAATATGAACTTATCGAAGGCCTAACATAACTTAGGGGAAAGGTCAGAAATAAACCCATTTAGTTCCAGCTGTGACTCAGTGCAGGGCAGCCTGCCTCCGGATTACAGCATGACTCCCTCCACACTAGGCTTCCTGTGGCATCCAAGAATCAGACAGCCATCACTATGGCTAGAAACTGCTCCAAAGGATTCGCTCATTAGTTACTTAGAATGATGAAACAAAGCCAGCCCAGAGCCATGTTTACCCCCTCTTTGCCTCTGGAGTAAGACAGACTATTGCAAAAACAGAGCTAATAAAACTGCCTCTTCTTCAACCGTTTGGACAGTGGTCCTGAGAGTGGTGAGGACAGCGTAGCTTTTTATAGAGAACGTATCGCGCTTGGAAGAGTGGCATGTGCAGAATGTCACACTCATTTTTTTTTTTTTTTTTACCTCTGAACGTAACAAAGCAAGTGGCTTTAGTGCAGGAGGGGGAGAAGGAGAGCTACAGCTACCCAGGAAGACATAGGTGTCAGGGTGCTTCACAGAAGCCCGGAGCATCTGCACTTTCTACTCCTGCTGCCTCTGTGAAATGACAGAATGCGTGGGGAATGGGAGAATGAAGGATAGAGGTGGGCAAGCCAGGGAGATATTCTGTTGACAAAAGTGTAATACAGACATAGGAATGGCATATCCCCGAGTTTGAGGCATATCCTCGATAGTCCTTCATGGTAGGACCAGGGAGAAGACTCACATTCACTGTTACCCCATACTTTCACATATAATTTCACGTTTTTCAGTTTTTTAAAAATGTGTTTGCTTGTTTGAGATAGGCTTTTACTCTGTAGCCCCGGCTGACCTAGAACTTGTTATCTAGACCATGTTGTCTTCAAACTCACAGAGATCTACCTGCCTCTGTTCCTTGAGTGCTGGGCTCAAAGCTTCACACCACCAGGCTTGGCATAGTCGATGTCATCGAGAACATAGGGACATTACCTTTAGGGGAGAATGGCAGCTGTTGTCCATGAGCCTTGGGCTCAAGCAGTGCAAAGGAGTTTACTAATTAGAAGAGATGAGGATGAAATCAAAACCCAGTGCTTGGAGCAGAGACAAAGAGTAGTCACGTTTTGATTGGCTTGGAGGGATGTGGTCCTGGCAAGGGCTTTTCTTCAAGCTAATTCCAGGTCAGTGCCCTCTAAAGAAGCAGGATCCGGTCAGAATCTGGGGAGGAGGATGCCAGCAGAAGAGGTCTGTCAAACTGTATTCTTCCTTTGAGATGCTCAGGAGAGTGACCAGAGCAGCAGAAGTTAAACCAAACAAAACCCGCGTGCCTACTTACCTCTTTAATTTACTCTTCCAAACAGATCATCATTCGGGCTATTCCCCTGAAGTCAAGCATGAAATCTATTTAGCTGGATAGCTACCCATTTCCTCTGACCTGAGAAAGAGATGCCCTATTCTTTTAGAATCTCCGGAATGCCAGAATCCAGGGAAAACTGAAGCCACATGCTCTGGCCCACGGGGAGTCCCCCACCCTCATCCCTGAATGCCAAAGGCACGAAGCAGTGGACAGAGCGGAACTTCAGCCGCTCCCATCCCGGGCGTGTGGCCGCCAGGTCATCAGTCTGTGTTGCCCACTCATTTGAGATGGCTGTGGTTTCAGAGGACCCTTGAGCGGTTTTCTTTAACCCTCTCTTATAATTTTACCCAGGGCCCTTTGCTGATTTTGAAGGCATTGTGGACTGTTTCTCAGAATAAAGTGTGTGACAGGACACATTATAGTAAAATAAGTTACCAAATATAGCTTTAGAAAAATGTGTGACCTGGTGCCTGGACTGTAGCTGCTTCTTTATTAGCAGGCTAAATACAAAAATCTAGCAATGTGTCTAACATCTGTAATATTGAAATAGTGCTGATGTGCTATGAAGACGTTCATGGTCTCCGTTGCTGACCAAGTTGCAGGTACTGCTTTGCTACCCGGGTTAGTTGTTCACAACCAGCTAAAAGAGAGCTTAATTTTTAAACAAAGTTTGCAGAAAGGAGGATGCACAACCAACTTTTGGGCTCCTGCTGTGCCTTGGTCACTAGAAAAACCCTTTAGGGGGAGCAAGAAACCTTTTAACTGTGCCTTAGTGGTAGGCAATGCGATGGCATAGACTTTTGATCAGATGATACTGAACCCAAACGTGGAGTGTAAATATTGAGCCTGTGCTAGAAGATCTTGTCACTAAAGTGGAAGTAACTCTATATTGTAGCCCTGCATTGTTGAGCACTCCCGAAGCATTCTCTTACTTAGAAGACGCTCTAGCGGGTGTCAGGATCACCTGTCCCATCAGGGACTGGAAACCAGAGCCATGAGGGACTTGATAAGGAAGCTTGAGCATACGGAAAGAGCCCAGATTAGACTCAGACCAAAAAGTGAGCTTCAAAGAGATAGGAAGGAGATGGGCCCATTACCCTACAGGCAGGATCCTTCCCCAGGGAACAGTGCAGAGCTCCATCCTTCAAGTCATGCTTGTCTAGGTACCAGTCAGAAAAAGAAAGCAGACCTCCTCCAGAGAAAAGCCTCAACCTCTGCTGCCTCTAAGAATCCCAAGTGGAAAAAAAGCAAGTTTCTGAGGAGAACAGAGTTTCCAGAAGAGAGAGGAAGGCACAGCCAAGTCTGAACAGCTGCAACCTGGAGGGTGGGGGGTGGGGGTGGGGGACAGAGGCATGGAGATGGCCCCACAGGACTGTCTTCCTGAGGGCAAGCAAGGTAACAGCTAATGACTGGACCTTCTCTCTGATGGAAAACTTCCGTTCTTCGACACAAATCAGTCGGGAAAAGAAAAGCAAGCCATAGTGAGGAGAAAACAAAATGACATATATATCCATGTATATCTGACATATATATCCATCTATATCTGACACAAGATTCTTTCCTAGAATATGCAAAGAGCTCTTGTATATTAAAAACAAGAATACAAAAGATACAAAAAATGTAGCCTAAAGTGTATTGGTAACTAGAAAACTCAACAGGAGTTTCTTAAAAGAGGGCATCTGTTGCGGATCGCCCTGGTGCACTGCCGTCAAGCCTTTAAAGGTGACGAGTGGGTGAAGCAATCAGATTCACTGGTACACATATCACATAAGAGCTAAAATTAAGAACAGTCATCTGCAAGTGCGGGAAAGCATGTAGATGAACAAAGGCCCACAAGCTGTGCAGGTGGGAATGTAACTATACACTAGCGGAAAATATAAATATACCCATATTTATCACATTCTTCACTATATCAAGTTAGAAACAAACAGCCCAAAATACAACATTTTTATACCATGAAGTATCACACAGCACCAAAACCAGATAAACTGTCACTGCCCAGAATGTGGATGACCCTCAGAACTGGGGTGAATCTCACAGACGTATGGCAGAGAAAAAGGAGCCGGAGGCTGGAGCGCGCACTGTCTGCTTCCTTCCAGACATACTAAGGATGAGAACATGCAGGGAAAGTGCATGGTGATGGAGGTCAGAACAGAACTCACCTTGACAGGGCTGGGTATCGATTGAGAGGCGGTGCAAGGGCACCTTCTGCGGTGGTGAACTGTGAATACTATTGACTTGGAAAAGCGATTTGCAAGCCTGTGGTATTTCAGCTTCCATCCTGCTCACCAAGGCTTTATGTTACAGAGATCACACTTAGGCCACGTGCATTAAGTAGACACAGGGGAAAGCTGCAGACATGCAGATTTCTATAACAGATAGGCAAGAGACACTGCTTGTTAAAATATACAAAGGGCTGGAGATGTACTTTGCAAAAGAGGACAGACAGATGGACAGGCAGCACAGGGAAAGGTGTCACTCTTGAGGGCCATGGGAATTAAAATGACACAATGCTAGTATACCCCATGAAAGTGACTACAGCTCAGGTAGCCAGCATCCTGGGCAATAGTGCTCTCTTATGCTGCTACTGGGACCACAGAGGCGTAGAGTCAAATTGGAAGCTTGCTGTGTTCACTGAAGCTGAACGGGTGCCTGTCAGGTGGGACTCTTCTAGGCTGGTTTAGGAATCAAATTAAATAAGAACAGGGAGATTGTCTCATGGGGTTGTCCAACTCAGGAAACCGCATTGCAAATGCTTGCGGGTATTTTTGGATTTCTACATAGTTCCTTATGCGAAGCCCTAGTGCTATCATGGTTTAATTAAAGAGAAAGAGGAACAGGGAGGGAGGGAGGGAGGGAGGAAGGGAGGGAGAGAGAGAGAGAGAGAGAGAGAGAGAGAGAGAGAGAGAGAGAGAGAGAGAGAGAGAGAACACACTACTATACACTGTTGTGACTGTAGCAACAGCAATCTGCACTTGAAAATTAAAAGAGAGTAGATTTTGTGTTTTTAATCATAACACACACACACACACACACACACACACACACACACACACACGAAATGATGAGTTTATGAGACAATATGTTTGTTAAATAACTTAAGATTTTTAAGATTTGGCCTTTCCACAATCTATACAACTATCAACAATGTGTGTGTGTGTGTGTGTGTGTGTGTGTGCACGCGCACGTGTGCATTTTCTGTCAATTAGAACTCTTAAAATTAATCTTTATTCTTTGAAAGTTTCACACATTTATAAAACATATTAATGTATTTTTCCTTTCATTGTAAGTAGATTCTTTATCCTTATTATGGTCTCTCCGACCCCTGCTCCTCCTGGTTTCCCCCACCTCCCCTCCCATCCTGACCTCCTCCCCCTCTGTCTTTTATTAGGAAGGAATAGGATTCTAAGGGAGAATAATAAAATATAGTAAGATAAGACAAAAACTATCACATGGAAATTGGACAAGACAAACAGACAGAAGGATAAGAGCCCAAGAGAAGACACAAGAATCAGCAACCCACTCCTTTGCACACTCAGGAGTCCTATAAAAACTCTACGCTGCAAGCCATATATCTACAAAGGACCTGGCGCAGACCCCTGCAGACCCGGGCAAGCTGCTGAGTCTCTGTGTTCATGTGAACTTTGGTCATGATGCTTCAAAGGGTCTTGTTTCCTTGTGTCCTCTAATCCCCTCTCTTATAATCTGCCTCCTCTTCCACAGGGTTTCTTGAGGCCTGAAGGGAGGGCTTTGATGATGACATCCTGTTGAGGCTCAGTGTTCCAAGGTCTCTCACTCTACATAATGCCTAATTGTGGGTCTCTGTATTTGTTCCCATCTGCTGCAGGAGGGACTTCTCTGATGATGGCTGACCACTGATCTATGAGTATAACAGTGTCATTAGGAGTCATTTTATCACTGCAGGTGTTTTGGTTTGGTTTGGTTTTGTTCCAGTAGTATTTGGTTTTATCCTAGGTCCCTGGGCTATCTAGTCTGTGGTTTTTTGGTCACCCACGCAGTGTTGGGTATGAGTTCCTATAAGGGAAAGTGTTGATTCCTTAATTGGGTCTTGATTGTGTCAATAAAGGAGGCAAAAGTCAAGTGCTGGACAAAGGGGACAAGGTAGGACTTCTGGGTCCCAGAAGGAAGAGAAGGGATGTAAAGAAAGAGGATTTGGACCAGGTCTTGGAGCGAGGAGGAAGCTGCAGACATGTAGGTCTTGGGGCCCCTAGAGTTCGTAGCCTCCACTGCAAGTGGAGACCAAGGAGATTGGTGGGAGCTAGCCGATAGGATTAGGACAGGAAATTCTTCATCCAGCCATTGAGTTATCTGGCTAGTTTTAAATTAATAAAACTGTCTAGTGTTTTCCATCCACAGCACTAAGGTGGGAAGGAGGAGAAAGAGGGCACCTGGGGCAGTTATGGGCAGCTTGGTGAAGGTAGCCATGAGGGGCTGGGAGAAAAATTGCAGCTCCCGAGAAAAAACAGCTAATTGGTCGTTGTTGTCGGAGCTGAGTGAGGCTGGGGACAGTTGATCTCGGAGCCAAGCAGAGAGCTCAGTCCTGGGTGAAGGAGGAAGAGCGCTGTTTAAAATTGCGGGCAACAGATGACGTCCAATGTGGAAGTTGAACTTTTAATTTAGAAAGTAATTTAACTATTAACTTAGAAATTCTCCGATGTATCGCACACAGTAATATGAAGTCTAGAGGGGGAGAATTGGTTTGAGAGAGAGAGAGAGAGAGAGAGAGAGAGAGAGAGAGAGGGCCTTGAGTTAAATCAGACACTTGTTGGTTTACTGCTATAAACTTTGGGTTACCATTGCCCTAGCATATTTTGCAGGTAGGACACCATTGTCAATCAGAGGTTTGTGGCTGGGTTATATTGCTGTTTCTCTTTTGAGAGTATGCCAGTACTTTCCCATTACAAAGATGACAGAACCGAAGGGTGGAGCCTCTCCGTAGGCACCAGTCACGTTCCTGCTCAGTGAGACATACTGGGGTTGTTTTTGGCAATGGGGCCTTGATATTAATGGAGAGCAAACTATTGCCTCGGCAACAGCATAGATTGTTTGAGGATTCCCATGGCACCCCTCTGGCCAACAACTCAATTAGATGTAACCCAATCCTGGCATTAGATGCTTCATTTGATGGCAAGAGATGTCCAGTTGGGGCTTGCTCTTCCTTTGATTTGGCTATTTCAGTTAGATCATCTTCACACATGAGTATATTGTAGGAAGCTTCTACTGTATTGGGATTCCATACTGCCTCTCAAATGGCCCTTCATTTTAGATGTCTCTGCCCTCATTCCCCTTCCCGTCCCCTCTCTTTCACCTCGACACTAGATCCTTCCATTCCAGTACCACCTCTAATCTGTCCATAATTGTGTTCCCTCTAGTCCCTAACTGTACCTGCTCTCTGTGGTTCCATGATTGTAGCTTAGTTATCACTGACTAAGGATATCCATTCTTTCATTGATGGACACTTAAGTTGTTTCTGATTTCTGGCTATTATGAACAGAGCAGCCATGAACATAGTTGAGCAAGTTTTTTTTTTTGTTTGTTTGTTTTTTGTTTTTTTGTGGTAGGATGAATTGTCCTTTGGGTGTGTGCTCAAGATTCAGTAGGGGTCCCACCTTCCTGAGGAATCACCACACTGGTTTCCGTAGTGACAGTACGCGTTTGCACTCCCACCGGCAATGAAGGACTGTTCCCCTTACCCCAGAGCATCACCAGCATGAGTTGTCTGTCACTTGTGTTATTAATCTTAGCTATTCTGATTGTATAAGATAAAAACTCAAAATGGTTTTGATTTACATTTCCCTGGTGGCTAAGGATGCTGAATATTTTTTCAAAGTGTTTCTCGGCTCTTCGAGTTTCCTCTATTGAGAATTCTCTATTTAGATCTGTACCCTATTTTTCAATGAGATTGCTTGTTTTCTTGATTTTTTTTCTTGTTCCTTATATATTTTGGACAGAGGCCCTTATTAGATGTATAGTAGGCAAAAAAATGTTTCCCATTTTTTAGCCTGCAGCTTTGCCGGCTAAGCATGAGGCTCCATTTACTAACTGCCGATCTTAGTGTCTGCTCTATCTGCGTTCTGTTCAGGAAGTTATCTCCTGTGCCAATGAGTTCAGGGTTATCCCCCACTTTTTCTTCTATCAAGTTCAGTGTATCTGGTTCTTTATTGAGTCCTTTGCTCCATTTGGATTTGAGTTTTGTGCAGGGTGATAAGTATGGCTCTATTTGAATTCTTCTACAGGCAGACGGTCAGTTTGTTGAAGATGTTGTATTTTGACTTTGCCAGGCAGTTGCTACTGAAGCTAACCAGGCTGTGTGGCTTTGTCATGCTAGGGGCCATATTGATATCTGTGTCCCATGTTACCACCAAGGGCATGTGGATGTCTGTGGTCTGTGTTGCTGCCAGGGGGCCATGTTGATGGGAGTGGCCTGTGCTTCCATCTGAGGCTATGGTGATGTCCATGGTACTGGCTGCCTCTGAGGGCCTTGACTGGATCCATGGTATGATTACAGCTGTGTGCTCTGTTCATGGTCTGTGCTGTCCCCAGAGGTTCTGTGAAGGCCCATGATCCTGCTGACCACGAAGAACAAAGAGGCCACTTTTGCTATGATATTGATGACTGCAGACACACAATTGAAAGGAAGGAACATGGAAGGCTTCTGTGTCAATCCCTACCTCTACTCCAGCTCTAGACAGGAAGCCATTGAAGGGAACTCTTTAAAAGTATGGTTAGGATGCTCTCCACACTTGATGGCTTCTGGAGCAGGTGTGGGAGGGAAGGACTCAGCTTTGTTTCAGGGATATGCTGCTGATCTTATGGCTTGTGTCTTCAGTCTGTTTACATGATAGAATACACTTACTGATTTATGTTGTTTATGTTGAACCCCATCCTTGCATCTCTGAGATGGAGCCTTCTTGATCGCAGTGGATGACTTTTTTTATGTGTTAGGTATGTTTGAAATTATTTTATTTAGAATGTTTGCATCTATGTTCATCACAGAGTATACATATATCAAAAGTGTGTGTGTGTGTGATTTGTGTCAGTTAGGTCATTTTTATTTTATTTAAAATTCATTTTATATGTATGAATGTTCTGTCTGCATGTATATATGTACACCACAAGCAAACTTGCTGCCCGTATAAGTTAGCAGAGGGTCTGAGTTCCCTGGAACTGGAGCAGACTGCTATGGTCTACCATGTGAATGCTGGAAACCAAACATGAATCATCATTGGTTGCTCTTCACTGCTGAGCCATCACTCCAGCCCCTAGAACATTTTTAAAGTCAAGAAGGAAAGGAGGAAGGGAGAAAGGAAGGAAGGAGCTGTGTTAATCTCAAATACGGGAGGAGAAAGATCACTGACTCAAATCATCATGGCCAAATTAATGAAAGCAGCAACTAAAGCAAGCTTTTCTATTCGAGCACATGGGCTGCTTCCTCTAAGCTGGGGTCCTAGGCGTCGGCCTTAGATTTGAGGAATACAAGGGTTTTACAGCTCAAGGTGAAAGAGGCAGGGTAACAGCGGCAGAACATAAGCATAACACGTGAGTCATAAGACCCCCTGAAATGAAGACATGGCTGCAAGGTGGGCACAGCAAGGGGGTCATCGGAGGCCATGTAACCTTTTGAAACAAAGGTAGGTTGTAAATTGGTTATAAACAACCTCTTTGAGACAGAGATATGGTTGCCATTCCTGGAACAGGCTGTTCAGAACCATTTGTAGTTAAGGTTACAGTTGGTGCGTAGCCCAATCCCCGAGAAACAGAGGTTGAGTCATGAGCAGGGATGAATCTAGTTTGTCTTTACTGTAAGATGGCTTTTCAGTCTAGGATGGAGGCGGGCTGGAGATGAAAGACTGTAGGTGAGGCTGAGCTGACCAGAAGTTCCTAAAACACCCCAGAAAATCTGCAGAGAGTTGAGGTCAGGACCAGAACACCCTGGATACTCTGCAGAGAGTCAGGATCAGGATGGTGAAAGGGTGTCCTGGGCCTGAGGAGAGAAGACCAGGGAAGTCTCTCTCTCTCTCTCTCTCTCTCTCTCTCTCTCTCTCTCTCTCTCTGTGTGTGTGTGTGTGTGTGTGTGTGTGTGTGTGTGTAATCTAATACCCCAATAGCAAGCCCCACAGATATATCCTTGAGCAGCATTCTGCAGCCCACTTCTACCTGCATGTAATGAGTGAGCCCAGCAAAAGGGGCAAGAAGGGCAGGGTGCAGGTGATGGAGGGTCAGTGGGGGAGGGGATAGGGAAGGTGGAGCCAGCAGTGAGTGGGTGGCCCAGCTCTTGCTGTCCAAGTCCACCCATTAGCAAACACTGCTGGTCACCTCCATGCTTCCCTTGAAGACTTGTGTCAGGATGGACAGGCTCCAGGGGGACTCGTGACAAACAGCACGCAACAGGACTGGGATCTCACTCACATCATTTCCACAGGTGACCCGTAAAACCTTTCTCCTCTAAACATCGGTGGTAGTGACACATGACCCTTTGTGTATCACTGGCAAAGTTTTGTTTTGTTTTTTTTCTGGTTCTGGAATTTTCTCAGAAGATACAAGTAACAAATTGCTGCCCTTCAGTTTCCCTGGTTGGGTGTCAGCGTGTCAAGCTTTCATTACTTCATGGTAGTTCAGTCCTGATACAAAATACAAAGTCCAAGATACTGGCCTTCTTGCAGATGGATAAAAGTTAATTTGAAAAAGACACTCTTAAGCTGGGATCCTATTCCTATACTTGGTTCTGTCTCCTGGGGTCTGGGATTTGAGGAAATTGCCTTTCAGTCTCATGCACGCTGGTGCCGTCAACCACTGTTGCCCACCAGGTAATCACTGTAAGCAGACTTGTGGCATTTCTTTTTCTTTTTCTTTTTTTTTTTTTTGTAGAAGGGCTACATAGGAACTCTTACGAATTATCAGCAGAAATGGCCCCAAGAATCCCAAATGACACAAAAACTCCCAAGAGACCATGCATTCACTCAAAGAACATCATTGAACCTTCACCAGGTGCCTGGCGCCATACAGCTATTGGTAATGCCACTGAGGGCAGTGGAGCTGAAGCAATCTCTGCTGCCCCAAGGTAACTGGCATCTTCACAAGCATTCCTCTCTGCAAAACCTCTAAATTCCTTAGGGACACTGTGGCTGAGCCTTGGAGACACACAGTAGGACAGCCACTCCTAGCACTGTGAACATTTGATTGGTGGGGACAAATGGACAACTTCCTGCAGTCTGGTCTGGCTGGGAACACCTGTAGTAGACCATGAGTCAAGAGAGCCAGTCACCAGAAGACGAGCTGCAGGGGTTTTCTTGGATGTGAGAGACTGCCTAGGCCCAGATGGGGTTGAGAGTCCCCAACGATGAGGCCAAAGTAAAGGTGGAATCTTGGAGTGAAGTAGGAAGGGTGGGATCTGGGCAGGTAGAAGTCCTGACTAAAGGCAAGGGTAATTTCTTCACAGGTACTCTCTCACATTGATCCACAAAGAAAAGCAAAAGACAAGAGTCTGGCTAATGTTGCTCCTGGTGGGTGACAGACAGACACACAGATGCCATGGCCATTCCTGGCCCACTCTGAAACACCTTGCTATGTGTGATCCTATCTGTTTTTCTTAACACCTTGAAAGCAGGCCAAACTGGCCATTTTACAAATGCAAAACTAAGTCTTTGGTGGCACAGGTACACGATGTAATGATGCAACCTGGAAATGATGCGGTCTAGGAACCTTGGTTGGGCTCGTGTGTTCTCTGCCAGGTGAAGAACTGAAAGGCAGAAAAATAAATTTGAAGTGCATTAGGGTAGCAGCAGAGACATCTCATGCACTGTAGACAGAATTAGCAGTTTAGAAAGACGTTTACTGGGGCGAGGAAACACACACATGCAGCAAGCACACAGAGACAAAATGCCCTCTGTGGATATGAGGCAGGACTCAGAAAGTCTGGTCTCATCTCCCAAGCCTATCCATTAGCAAGGGCTGTTAGCCACACTCCAGTGTTTCTCTCGAAGAATGGGGTCAGGATGGACAGGCCGGGAGTTTAAAGTCTTTGCAGAGTCTCCCTCCCCGAGGGTCCGTCAGTTTGTAGACAGATAGGATGGTTGCTGGTATGTCAACATGTCAACTGCTGTGTGATGTGTCTTGACCAGACCATCCCCCATCACTTGTTGAGCCAATCCATCCCTGGGGTAGCTAAAAGTCAGGAGGTTGAGGAAGAAGCTGGCCATCTTTGGAATTTGCTACCTTCATTTCCTAGCTATGGCCTCTCTCCCTATCTACCTACCACGGAACCCGTCTAACTCCCGGTCTCTGGAGCCTTGTTCTTTCTACAGGTACGGGTTTACATTTACAAAGCCATGGCCTCCAAGGAGGTCCAGCATCATTAAACCCAGACATGAAAGTTTGCATCAGCCAAGACAAACACCACTGAAGATGCCCCAGACAGGAGGCTTGTGTTTGAGACCTGTCCAAGTGCACCAAAGAGACGACAGGAATCAGGGGCAGGCTCTGAACCTTCCTCTGTCCCCATAGTCACACCACAGTATGCTTCTCTGGCAGGAAGGACAGGACAGAGGGATTTCTGCTTCTCAGACTGCATCAGTTTAGGCACCCAGGAAATAAAGTGGCCGTGCCCATCAGGTGATTCTATGGCTGAGGTCAGCTGTAGAGGTTCGGTCAGCAGCTATTTTGGGCTTTTTGGCCACATGCAAGTCTCTGTTACCACTACTTAAGTCTGTTGTTGAGGCATGAAAGCAGTCACTGATGCCGGTGGGTGAGTGGGTGTGTCCACTGATGCCCGTGGGTGAGTGGGCATGGCTACTGATGCCCGTGGGTGAGTGGGCGTGGCCGAGCACCAACACTAAAATGCCTGTCTCCCTGTTTTCAGATCATAGAATGTCTTTTGTTGATTTTTTTTTATCAACCTCTAACAAATGTAAACATCATTCTTAGTTTGTGGATCATCCCAAGCAGGTGTGGGAATCAGGATGGCCTGCCTGTTAGCAGTAGTTTGGTGGCTCCCGGTTCTAGAAGAACAAAGAGATCTCTCAGCCCCTCCTCCACACCCTGGATACCTAGGATCCTTCTATGTGTACCCGTTCCCTTTGTGTTAAACAGTACCTCCTAGTGTTTTGGGAAAGAGGCATTCTGGGAGGAGAAGCCTTTTAAATTCCTAAAATTAAATTAAATTCCCCAGGGCCCAAGGCCTTTCATCAGCCCTGCTCACTGTGAAGTTCACTGTTGCTAGACTGGGCAATAAATGGGACTTTTTAGCAATACAAGGATGGAACTGATACGAGACCCTTCATTCTAACTTGGAAGGCTGAAGACGCCAGCCAGGGAGGCTGGGAGCAGGCCCCGAGGATGAGACGGGGAAGCCACAGTGGGTTTGGAACAGTTAGAACCTGGGGTGTGCTGGTGTCCTTGGAAACCAGAATCGAGCCAAGAGCTCGTACAACAGCACCCGGAGAAGCGGTGTGAGCGCCCAGTGGACTCAGCTGATCCACTGCAGCAGAGCCCGGGAAAACATTAGCACTTGACAAGATCTGGCAAGTCCCGAGACATGAGTTTGTGTAAAGTCAGAGGGCCTTTTGGAAGATGGGGTGGATCTGCCCAGACCATGGGAACCTGTGCATGGGGTGACAAAAGCCTTCCTTCCTGCACAGAAGTGCCAGGAAAGGCTAAAAGAGGGTAGGAACCGAAGCTTCTTCGCTTAGTCCTCCTAAACTGCAGAGTTTCCTAATTGAGCACATAGTAAAATGATGTAGGACTCAGTGTCCTGTCGGTTGGTCAGGGAAGGGGGTTGGGTGCTTGTCGCAGGTATGGCTTCAGGAAGACAATGGAGCCAGTGCTGGCTTTGTTACGCCATCAACGCATGTTGGGTGGGGGTTGGGGGTGGGGACAAAGGAGAAATGTCTGGAGGTGGGATGCACAAATAAGACTTTAACAGAACCTTGAAGGAACTTGGTTCTAGAACCACCCCCCCCCCAAATGAAGGTTCTTTCTTACCCAAAATGACACCCGTCTCTGCATCTTAATCCAGTACAACCCTGATCCCACAGGGGCCAGATTTACCATCCCAAGGCCATCCGTCACTCTCAGCAGCCCCAAGTCTCTTCTCACCCTCCTCCCTCATTCCCTACACATTTTCCATCTGGACAGGAGTGCCTGTGCGAGCTCGGCTGGCGCCGTGCCTCCCTCAGGAGTCATGGTCATTAAGACATTCTCATAACTAGCACATTGGCTCCAAAGCACCCAGCCTTCCCGGCCTGTCGGTCTCGGCAGCCCGCTTTCAGGCTCCACCCTCTCTTGTCTCAGATCAGGCACCTTCCAAATGTGGGAATTGCCCTGGCTTCCCTTCTTCTCCGCTTCCTTCCTCTGTGAGCCTTCCTTTCTGGAAATCCATCAAGGGCTCAAGGCCAAGGGGAAGATGAATTATAATGCTCTATCTGCCGTGCTTCGTAAAGTGAAAACTGCTGAGCACGCTGACCTAACAGGCCTCCTATCCCCGGGCCATTTCTGTGTTCCCTTTCTAATTTTATCTCTCTTCCTTCAGGCTCTGGGAGTGATAGTCAGGCAGCTGGATGGGGGACTCTAACAACATCCCCAGCCCTGCGCATTTGCTCACCGCCACTGAAGAATTCGGACCCAGGACCTCATGAATCCAATGGGTACCTAAGAGTTACTTCTTGAGGTCTGTTGTGCACAGCCTCAGTGACAACCAGAGCTTCTGAGGTTTGCATGCTGAGGAGACATGGCTTGGGGTTTTTTTTTCCTGTGTATCCCAAGGAAAGCTCTCTTTCCACATTAACTCCCCTCAGTGAAAGTAAGGGTTGATGACAATTTTACTGATTTTTAGCCAGCATGTGTTCCCTCCTCATACAGACCAGCAGGGAACACCAGGATAGGAGCACTACCTCCCCGTTTTAGAGACAGAGGATGTTATAGGGCCATGCCTAGCAGTGTCATGGATCAGCAGTAGATGAACACAGAACAAACTTACGAAGTGAGAGTTCGTGGTTTCGTTGGAGACTCGGTTGTGTTGTGTGATGTTTTTCTGGAAGCTGCCTGGTGAAAAGGCGTGTTATGACTTTCTGGAGTGGATGCTTGAGAGGACACGTGGTGTGTGGAAAGGTGTAAGTGGACGACGTGCTGGCATTGGTTCACCTTGTCAATCCTCTGCTGGTCTTTCTCGGTCTTCACTGGCGATGCTCTGGCATTGGATTACCTTGCTTTCTTCACTGGTCTTCCATTGTTGTGACTTCATACACAGAGATACACTAAAGAACTTTTGGTGGTGTTCCAGCTGTTCCTTGCCACTTTAGTGGACTTATGCCAGTCAGCAGAGCCTCACAGTTTCTTCTGCATCTAGCTGCTGCTGGCTCGTGTTTGATGTGTTGCTAGTGGATTGGACTGCTGACAATGAAGACTGGAATCACCCCAAGGAACTACTTCTAAACAGGTCCACATCCCCTTTGTCCTCTCAGCCATCTTCCTCCCCTACCTTTGGTTGGTGGGTTATAAAGAAGGTTGAAGCATTTAAGAACCCTTATTAGAGTAGATTTTGAAAATTTTCAGCTTAGGCTCTAATGGAGATGCTACTTCTTAATTCCTAATCTGTAAAATGGGGCTAAAGCCACTTAAGTAACAAGTGCACTCTGAACCAATTTCGCCAAGGGTTTAAAGGATCACAGGCTCCTGATCAATTTACCTCTCCTGCTCTTTGATTGGTCATCATGTTCAAATGTGTTGTAGAAATTTTTAATCCCAATCTGGAGTTTCCATCCTGCCTTGATCATTCAGTTGTCGGATAAAAGGCACACAACTTTTCTTACTTACAATAAGCCTTAAACAGCACAAGAGCGGGGCAGATATCTACTCTCTATGCTATTAGAATCTACCTTTTTACCAATAACCCCAAGTTATTACTATTTTATCTGGGATGCTCTTAACTCCAATTGGCCAGCTCTCAGGGTGACATTCTCATGGCTCACCTAACCCATGGTGGCTCCTCCTCCATCCCCCCCCCCCCACACACCCCTCTCTCCTCCTCCTCTGACCCCAAGCCCAGGAATCCTAAAGTCCACCTGTGTCTCTTCTTTCCAGTTATTGGCTGTCGGCATCTTTATTTACCAATCAGAAATAAGTTGAAGGCAAGGTCACATAGCATTACTTGGGTCTATATAAGGACTCTCTCATCTCTGGGACAATCAAGTCTTGAGGAACCAGATCTGGCTTTAGAATATAAGCAGCACCAGGCCAACCCACTGCAATAGGAGTGAAAGTGAAGGCTTAATGTAAAAGCTCACGGAAGGTGAGTATCTCCATTAAAGTGGTGGGAAATCACATTAAGGGACTTCTTTAAAATGATGGCGTTTGCTGAGAATCTCATTCAGTTTACTTTTATCGTGTTGTTTGTTGCTTGTTTTGGTTTTGACTTTTTGTTTTGCTTTGGTATGATAATTCTGTGTGTGCATACTGTCTCTGCCTTACAGCTCTTCTCCTTACGAACCCGAGCTTTCCGCAGAGACTTTGTTCTGCTTACAGCCAGCCAATGGCATCTCTCCTCAGCTCACCCTTGCTTATCAAGGTTTCATAGTAAGTATACCTCTAGATCATGGCACCACTTCTCAGTGACTCACCCCAGTCCTCATACTTCTGCTATGTTTAAATAGTGCCAGTGGTTTATGAAGACCTTTGTAGCCTGCTAAGCAACTGTTCCCCATCTTAATTCTTCAACCATATCTCACCCCAAGCCTATCACAAACACCCTCCATTTATTTAAGACTATTAATCTTTCTGAAATTCCATTCACCTTTCACTGCTCGCTCACCACTTCCATGAAGCTCTCTCCTGTCTCTCCAAACACGGATCATGTTGACCTCCAAAACCATGTTTATAGATGCATCTCAGCACATGTTTCCTCAAGAAGCCAGTGTGCTTTTGTGATGTCATTACCTCCAAAGAGCCTAACGTACCTTCATGTGGTGAGAATCATTATTCAGTGAGTAACTTACGCTCAGAACAACTATAATGTCAGCCGCAGGCAGACAGCAGGCGATTGTGTCCATGCATTGATATATAGTCTCTTAGGATCCAAGCTCAGACTCAGCCAGGTCTACAGGGGGTGGGGGGCTCCAACTTCTCGCCTCACTGTCTATATCCCTTCCTTCTGTGCATAGGACTCTTTGGTGTTCCATGGACTTTACTTCTTTCATAAGCTACTGGCTGTCATTTCATTGAGCAACCATCCCTCCTACTATTCAGATACAAACCAACTCTTGTTTGCTTTTTCTCTATAAGAATGGACAGAAACCGGAGCCTAGCAAACACAGAAGTGGATGCTCACAGTCAGCTATTGGATGGATCACAGGGCCCCCAATGGAGGAGCTAGAGAAAGTACCCAAGGAGCTAAAGGGAACTGCAACCCTATAGGTGGAACAATATGAACTAACCAGTACCCCAGAGCTCTTGTCTCTAGCTGCATATGTATTAAAAGATGGCCTAGTCGGCCATCACTGGAAAGAGAGGCCCATTGGACTTGCAAACTTTATATGCCCCAGTACAGGGGAATGCCAGGGCCAAAAAGGAGGAGTGGGTGGGTAGGGGAGTGGGGGGGTGGGTATGGGGGACTTTTGGGATAGCATTGGAAATGTAAATGAGGAAAATACCTAATAAAAAATTTAAAAAAAAGAGAATGGACAGAAAACTTGTCTTTACTTTGCATAAATGGTAATCTCATTTCTCATTTCTCTTTCCCCAAGCAGTGTTGTATCCAAAGCCACGAAAGGGGACTTTGGAGTTTAGGAAACAGACAGGACAGTCCTAAGGAGCCAATAGCCTCCCTTAAGCCTTTGGAGTCATAATTCCAACCAGCTCTCTTCCAAGGCAGTAAATTCAGGGAGCAGGGAAGCATGCCCCAGGCCTTCCACCAAATCCAGGGCTGGGGACAGAAACAGCAAAGCAAGGCAGGACACTTGAGTCTTGGCCTATGGGGATAGTGAGTCAGCGGCCTGTGGATGCTGGCTCCCCTCCACCAGCACCGGGAGAAAGTGCTGAGTCGCATACCTTTGGCAACCATGGAAGCAGATGTTCTGTCTCCATAGACCCCAGATGGCTAGTTGGCCTCAAACCTAAGCCTAGCCTTTAATGAGATACTCAGCACCCACCAGCCGGCCAAAACCCAGACCTTTAGAGACCCCAGCTAACAGCCTTCCTAAAAGAGAAAGCATTAAGACCTTGGAGGCTGGGGTGGGGGTGGGGTGGGGGTGTCAATGCTCATACCTGCGCAGGTGCACTGCCCACTTCTGAGCCACTGGTGGACCTGGAGCTAGGCTTCATCCCTTTCTCTCATGCAGATTTCCATCCACAAGGCCAATAGTGGCAGGAGCATGAGAGCTGCCCCCTTTAGCTGGGGCTTGAATTGGCTTGCACAGAGCAAGTGAGGTGATGTCATAGCCAAGCTATTCTGTCTAATCTATATGAGAAGTTTTATTCAAAAAGTTAGCTGAAGGGGTGTCTTAGGGTTTTACTGCTGTGAACAGACACCATGACCAAGGCAAGTCTTATAAAAAACAACATTTAATTGGGGCTGGCTTACAGGTTCAGGGGTTCAGTCCATTATCATCAAGGTGGGAGCATGGCAGTATCCAGGCAGGCATGGTGCAGGAGGAGCTGAGAGTTCTATGTCTTCATCCAAAGGCTGCTAGTGGAAGACTGACTTTCAGGCAACTAGGGTGAGGATCTTATACCCACACCCACAGTGATACACCCATTCCAACCAGGTCACACCTATTCCAACAAGGCCACACCTTCAGATGGTGCCACTCCCTGGTCCAAGGATATACAAACCATCACAAGGGGAAAGTAAAGAAAACAAACCAACACCACCACCACCACCACCACCTTAGAGGCAGCCTTTTTTTGCTGCCTGCCTGCCAGGGATTGATGCCTGGAGCTGGGGAGATTCAGGTGAAGAGTCAGCGAATTTCCACAGGCCCTGCTGCCAGAGGCCACAGAAAACGTTTCAAACCCTGACTCACTTCCTGATGTGTGTACGTGTGCGTGCATGTGCATGTGCGTGTGCGTGTACGTGTGCGAGTGTACGTGTGTTCCTCTCCGATCCTAAGAGTTGGCCATCACGGGAACTGAAGAGTCCTCACGTGGCCTGCAGAGCGGGCAGGGGCACACTTACTGCGCAGATTAATGAAAACGGCTCTCTGGCAGGAGGGGTTTGATTGCCGCACTGCAAAATTGCTTGCAGATTCGAAAACAGCATGTTTCATTTCAACCCCGTTCTCTCGCCATACATTAGCACTTGTCAATGTAACCATTAAGCGCAGGCAGTGGAGAAATTTAATTACAAAGCCATTTATTTTATTGAAAGAAAAATAAACCCACGCTACCTCAAATGCATTAGGTAGGTTCAAAACATGTTCAGCTGATAACACCCAAGGGTAGGGAGGCTGCTGCAGGAATAAATGCTTCTTTCTTGTGTGCTGAGGACTCGATATTAGAAACAGCTGCCTATAGGTTGCTCTTTATTTATATTCAATTATGAATTAAGAAACAGCTGATTTAATGAAGGGACGTTTTATATCTAAAGTCACTGGTCTGTGGTATCCATGCTCACTCAAGTTTTGCCTCTCCTTTTAGTCACTGGAATTAAAAATGTTAATGAGGTGAGCAGAACTGTTTTATTGAATAGGTTTTCCCTCCCCGTGCACCTCCACCCGTCTCAGACTTGTCTTTTGTTCCCCTAATGGTGGAAGAATGCAAGGGCTGTGGTAGTAAAGGAAGTCACAAAAAATGTGCTAAACACATCAAAAAGTCTCCAATCTGTATCTTATTTATGCCTCTTCCCATGCATGTCGTCTCTGACTTTGGAAAGCAGGAGAGTGCAGCTCGCTGGTGAGATGCTGGATTTGGGTCAAGCTGTGGGCTGATGTCACACTGCAAAGTGCCTGTCCTTAGCACTAATGGGCTGCCAATAAAGAGTCTGTTATACTATTCTACCGGGGTTGGGGGTTATAGCCTCAGTGGGTTTGGACTGATTTGTCAATTTAAAAGCCCCTACCCCCGCCTCCATCTGAGATATCTACCCACAATTTTGTAGATGTCTCCTTATGCAGTCTACTCAGAGGAAGAGTCTGGAAAGAGAAGTTCCTTTTACTTTAATTTCCCCGTGACAAGATAAACGTCTAAGGTTTCAAGAAGGTATCGTTTGCTCCTAGGCCTGGGGACGGGGGCTTCTACTGAAAAGACATTTTTAGCTCTGTAACTAAACCCATAGACAGCAGCAGGGACTGCCATTGCCCCAGTGACGGTCCTGCCTGTGTCCTTACCTCCTGGGAAGCTTCCTGGCCTAGTTCAGAGGGGGCTGGGACCTCTGGAGCATCCTGGAGAACCAGTGTTCAGGGACACCCACATCACCACGGTGCACTAAGATGCCTCCCTAGGAATAAAGTCTGAGCAGTCATTGTCCAGGTGGTTCAGAGGGATATAACCTCTGGATACATGGCAGCCTCAGGCCCAGCTGTTCTCTTCTGTTCCTAACACGTGCTCAGCATGCCAAAGACCCTAGGAATCTGGGGCAGGAAAAACATATTCAGAAATAGAACTACTGACTACTCTAGGCAGCCAGTCCTTAAGCAGCAGATAAACATTTATTTGGGGGAGTGATAGGAGGGCAAACCAAAGAAGTCAGGTGATGCATTGTGGTAGACATCTATGTTTGAGACCAGCTTGCTGTACAGAGTGAGTTCTTGGTCAGCCAGGGCTACACACAGGGAAACCCTGTCTTGAAAAAAAGGTCATTCTTAAATAACCCATTGCATTACTTAATTTTTTATTACTGAAGTGTGCACACTTCACCAGCAAAAGCACATACCAGCACCATGTGCTTCTGCTGCTGTATCTCCTGCCTCAGCTGCAAGCTGAACTGACTCTTCTGGGCTTCCAACTATGTTACAAGTTCATTTTCTATTATGCAATGTTCCCAGGCTTGGACTTCAGACTGGGATATATATATATATATATATATATATATATCCAAAATCTATTTAATCAGTCAACTAATCATTAATTATTTTTAATTAACTGTAAGCATTATCTATAATTATCAATAATTGATTAATAGCACTAATAATAACAACTAAGAAAATAGACCATTGTTAATATTAAATATTAATAGATTTAAAATCTATTTAATACACATATATCCTAACTTTAGAAATAGCCGTATCAAAAAATTAAGTAATACAATGGGTTATTTAAGAATGACCCTCTTTTTCAAGACAGGGTTTCCCTGTGTGTAGCCCTGGCTGACCAAGAACTCACTCTGTATACCAGGCTGGCCTCAAACACAGAGATCTGCCTGCCTCTGCCTCCCAAGTACTGGAATCAAAGGTGTGCCCCACCATGGCCCAGCAAGACTATATCTCTATTTTTGTGGTCTTCTTTATTAGTAAGAAGTCAATTTCCAAGGAACAGAATAGGTTTCTTCTCCTAAGGGTGTCATGGCGAAGTGGATAAAGCAGGCAAATCTTCCAAGCCTCCCGTGGCCCAAAAGCAAGAGGAAGAAAGATAGAATGGGCCTCCGTGTACAGGGCCTGCTAGGCAGTGTGAGAGGACAGTCCAAGGGACAGGGTAGGTAGACACTTTACTTAAGCATCAACTGTCTTATAGTCAAAGACACTCCTTTTCCCTAATGGGCTTTGGTAGCCAAAGCCAGATCATGAGAGTCCCCCTTTTCAGGCAAACTAGTGGCAGCAGGTCCAGCCCTTCAAAGGATCTCTCTCTCTCTCTCTCTCTCTCTCTCTCTCTCTCTCTCTCTCTCCCTCTCCTGACCTTTCACCCAGACTCATCTCTCTTCCTCCATGATCTGCTGAGCTGAACTGATAGCACAATTAAAGTATTTGATTATAGCCATTTATTGACAACTAGATCTTGAATATTTCTCACATGTTGGGGTGCTATGCTTGCATTGAAAGAGCAGTCAAGGTGAGGATAGATTTTGAATGGTGTTATATTCAAAAATCATGATACTGCATGGTGGTTCGTATTTACACATTCACGCTTGTAGACGTCTACTGCACTTAAACCTTGAGCTGTTGCCTCAAGCTTGAAGGCAAGAGAGAGCTAGCAGCACATCAGTACATTCCTCTAATGAGCGGCTGAGTTAGTGAGCTGGAAGATTAGCCAACAGAAAATATCCTGTCTAAAGACAAGAGACAACAAAGATTGAAAAAAGAAAAAGACAAAACCCAACAAGCGTCAGTAGATGTGGGACAATGTCCAAAGTATAGTTAATTACAGTTCCAGATGGAAAGGACAAAAATAACGAGGCAGAAATATATTTGAGAAAATACTGGCTGAAAAGCTCCCATACTGAAAGATGTAAATTATACATCCCAAACACAATGTACCACAAACAGAAACATTATGAGTAAAAACTTCAACATCATCTTTAAACAGCTGAAAACTAAAAACAGAGAGAAAATCTTGCAAGCAGAAAAAATAAAATGGTTTGTACACAGCAATGACACTTCCTATGTCTGTGGAGTTACTGTGAAGGGATGGCAAGATAACCATGCTCTTCCAGGTTTCTACATTCTGTGCAATAGGATATAATATCAATTAAGTGCTCTGGGAAAATACAAGGATGTTCATTGTAATTACCAGGTCATTTAAAAGAAATTGAAGATATTATAGCTAAAAAATTTAGCATGTAAGTTAAAACAATATACAATACATTCAGGCCATCCAGAAGAAGTTAACTGGAAAATATCATTCTGGGAGAAGTAACCTGGACCCAGAAAGACACATGGTATGTACTCACTTATAAGTGGACATTAGCCATAAACTACAGGAGAACCATGCTGCAAGCCACAGACCCAAAGAAACTAAGAAATAAGGAGGGCCCAGTGGAGGATGCTTGAATCTCATGCAGAAGGAGAAATAAAAGAGACATCAGAAGTGGATGGAGAGAGGGAAGTGAGCTTGAGACTGAGAGGGCTGGGAGAGAGAAGGGAAGTTGGTAGGGGACATCTCTGGGACAAACTAGAGACCTGGGATGGGGGAGGGTTCTAGGAGGATATGGGGGTGACCCTCGCTGAAACTCCTAGCAGTGGGGATATGGAGCCTGAAGTGGCTTCTGTAGCTAGCCAGGACTTCCAGTGGAGGAGGGGAACACCAACCCACCCATCAAACTTTTGACCAAATAGTTGTCCTGCCTACAAGATGTGCAGGAATAAAGATGGAACAGAGATTGAGGGAACAGCCAACCAATGACTGCCCCAACTTGAGACCCACTCCATGGAGAGAGCCAACTCCTGACACTATTAATGATATTCTGCTATGCATACTATGCATACAGACAGAAGCCTAACACAACTGTCATCAGAGAGGCTTCATCCAGTAGCTGATGGAAACAGATGTAGAGAACCACAGCCAAATGTTAGGCAGAGCTTAGGGTGTCTTGTGGAAGAGTGGAAGAAGGATTTAGGGAGTCAGAGGTATCAAGGACACCACAAGAAGTCCACAGAGCAAACCTGGACCCATGGGGCTCACAGAGGCTGAACCACCAACCAAAGAGCATGTAGGGGTTGAAACTAGGCCCCCTACACATATGTAGCAGTTGGCATGGTCTTTATGTGGGTCCCCAACACTTGGAGTGCTGTCTGTCTCTGTCTCTGTCTCTGTCTCTGTCTCTGTCTCTGTCTCTGACTCTGTTGCCTGCCATTGTATTCCTTTTCCCTAGATGGGCTGCCTTGTCTGGCCTCAGTGGGAAAGGCCTTAGTCCTGATGAAACTTGATGTGCCAGTGTGGGTTGGTACCCATGGGGCCTCCTCTTCTTTGAGAAAATGAGGAAGGGGAACTGGGAGAAAGGGAGTGGGAGGATGGGACTAGGAGGAGAATTAGGAGGGGGGCTTTGAGATTGAGGTGTAGAGTAAATAAATAAATAAGTTAAAGGGGGAATTGTAGAAAATTTTAATCTCAATGTGAGATTTCTACCCTGCCTTTGACCATTTAGTTCCCAGATAAAAGACACACAAAATTTACTAGTTTCAATAAGCCTTAATCAACACAAGAGCTGGACAGATACTGTATGTTATTATAATCTACCTTCCTACCAATAACCCCAGGTTATGACTTCCTAGGTTTCATCTGGGTTGCTCTTTACTGCAGTGGACAATTCTCAGGGCCATGCTTTCTTGACTCCTAAGCATGGCGTCTCTCTCCTCTCACTTCTCTCCTTTGTGGTGCTCCCCCATCAAACCTGGGAACCCTAAACCCTGCCTGTCTCTTCTGCCCAGCTATTGTTTGTCAGCATTTTTATTGACCAATTAGAAATAACTTGGGGGCAAGGTCACATAGCCTCACTTGGGCCTATCTGCAGACTCTCTTATCTCTGGGGCAACCAGGTCTTAGGAGTCCGCACTTAGCATTAGAATACACAGCAAAAGACCAAACCTCAACAGTGGTGGGTGGTGGTGGTGGTGGTGGTGGTGGTGGTGGTAGTAGTGGTGATGGTGGTGGTGGGGACAGTGGTACTAAAAGTAGAAGAACTAAAAACAACTGTGCTACTAAAAATTTAATTGTAAAACTAAAATTTTAAGACCAACCTGGTCTACTAAGAAAGTTCCAGGGCAGCCAGGGATACAGAGAGAAACCTTGTCTCAGAAAAAAAAATTAATGTTAGCCTGGTGTTCTTCTAAGACTTCTATCAGCGGGAGCCGGTGTATCACCCCCTCTTTTGCCTGGCCTTGGATCTCTTTTCCTCCTATTGGCTTGCCTTGTTCAGCCTCAGTATGAAGGCCTTCACCTAGTCTTAGTGTATCTCATTTTGTCCTATGTGTTATTTTTGGGAGAACTGCTCTTTTCTGAAGAGGAAATGAAGGGAAAAGGCAAGGGGGTAGCTAAGAGTGGAGGAGGGGAAGCTGTGGTTGGGGTGTATCATTTAAGAGAATTCACTTTCAATTAAAAACAACAACAACAACAACAACAACAAAATATTCAAATAGAGGGAAGAGATCACCAGGACAGATTTTTTTTTAAATGTACTGACCAAGGAGATTGACTTAAAGAGTCAATTAGCAAGGAAGTCATGATAATTCTAAGTGCCTCTGTGCCTAAGAATAAAGTTTCAAACTGGACTCAGTGGTTCACTCTCAAATCTTAGCTACTTGAGAGGCTGAGGTAGACAGACCATAAGTTCATGACCAAGCCTGGGTAATTTAGTGAGATCTTGTCTCAAAATAAAAGTTAAAAGAGGATTTGTGTCTTAGCTCTGTGGTAGAGGTCTTGGCAGGCACATGTGAGGCCCTTGGTTCGATCCCCAGTGCTAGGGTTTGGGGGATAGTGAGCCTTAAAATACATGAGGCAAAGGTTGACAGAACAAAAGGAGAAGCTGAAAACATTTCAAGTCTAGTAGGATGAATAATCCCTTCTTTGCAATTGATATAATACAGGATAAAAAATTCACTAGTCATGGAAGATTTCAACAAAACATCAGCACCTCACCCTAACTGTTTTTTAGAGAAAATAACCCAACATTCTAACATTCATAATGTCTAACATTCATTCTTTTCAGTTGCACAGATTCGTCAAGAGAGATTCTGGTCAAGTGGAATCAAAGGATTGAAGTAATAGTATTGCATATCTGTGATCACAATGTGCTTGGCACTATTCTAGGTGCTGGCAACTTAATGAAGAACAAGAAGGCAAGGTTCTTGCTGGTGTGATTTACATCCCACCAGGGACAGCAGACAAGGATCAGGCATAAACAAAAGGCCACATACCCTTAGTGCTTTGAGTGGAATAAATTGAATATTGTGACAGGCTTTAATAGGGGAGATTCTCAGGGTAAGGAGGGTTTGTCAGAATGAAAGAAGGAACAGAAGATATTACAAATGTAGTAGACCATTTGAACAAAATAAATGTAATATTAGACCTACAAAACAGAAAGTTAGCAAAACCTCTTGGTTCTTTTCAAAGAATTGTACCCCTTTCTTAAAAAGATGAATTCTTTAACACTGCTCAAAAACAGAGAATAAAAGTTGATAATATCAGAAACAAAGAGGAATTATCACTATAGATTTTTATAGATCTTAGAACAATAGAGAACTTAAGAATATTACAAAGAACTTTATATCAATAATTTCTATGAAATGGAGGTATTCAAATAAATATTTTTAATACTAATTATAGGCTTAGAATTATTTAACCTTACTCAAATGTTATGACTCCCTACAAGCCTACCAGGTAGGGGAGAAAAGATGGTAAATAAGACAAGGGAATGTGGACCTGTTTAGAAGTAGTTCTTTGGGGCAATTCTAATCTTTGTTATCAGGATATCAGCTGCCCAGTTCAGTAGTGTCAGGATACCAAACATGAATCAGCAGTGGTGTTACAATCCAGCAGAAACAGCCAGGCCTCTGCCAAATCCACGTGACCAGAACCAGCCGGGACATCAGAAGAAGTTCTCTGTCGTGCCTCTCTCAATGAAGCAAAGATTCAAGACCAAGGAAGCATTGCAAGGCTAGCTATACAAACACCCAGTCACCATCTGACTACTTACAATCTCTCCAAACATCACGTGAGTCTATATCACATGACACAACCAGAAAGTTCCACTTCAACTAATACTTGTACAAAATAAAACACAAAACTTGAATTCTAGACTCCAAGTAATGTCATAAATCTTATCAACTATTCTAATAAGAAAGAAATAATACCAAATTTATACAAAAAATTTTTTTAAAAAATAAAGCCAAACAGAATATACTTTGTGATTTGGTTTAAGGTAACATCAATATTCTAGTACCTAAATATAACAAAAATGTTATTTTTTAACAAAGCAATAATACAAGTTAACTCCTGTCATGAACCCAGATACCAAACATTAACAGTGTAAGTAGATTAAATAAAATAATATATTAAATATAATAACACATCAATCACAATCAAAGAAGGATTTACCCAAGGAATACAAAGTTGGATTAATATTCAAGAGAGCCAATCAATGTGATTCAGAATACTAACAGAAGAAGAGAGAACAACCATAAAATCATTTCAGTACCTGCACGAAGTGGACATTTCTGATTTTTTTGGAGACTCAGTTGTGTCATGTGATATTTTTCTGGAAACTGTCTTATGGGAGGATGTTTTTGCTGATGTAGACACGTGGGATGATGTTTTGTTAAAAACAGATATGTAGTGTTTTTCTGGAAGCAGCCTGGAAAATGGGTATGTGATATTTTGCTAGAGCCGGCTCTTGAGAGAACATTGATGTTTGGAAAGGGTATAAATACAGCCTTTCCAAACATGGACAGGACAGTGGACAGCACTGTGCGGTGCTGTGTGGTATTGGTTCGCCTTGCTACTCTTTGCTGGCCATTGTTTGTCATGACTCCATAGAGAAAAACACCACCAAAAACTTCTGGTGGTGTTCTGGTGGCTTCCTGCAGCTCCCAGAGACTTGAGCCAATTGGTAAAGTCTCACAGTTTCTTCTGGATCAAACTGTTGTTGCTGGTTTATGAATGGTGTTTGCAAGAGGATTGGGCTGCTGCTGCTGATTTGTATAAATTGAACTGCTGATATCTTGACAGCACAGATTAGATTCACTCCAAAGAACTATTTCTAAATAGGCCCAAGACTTTCTTTGCCCTATTAATTTTTCCTTTCCACTACCTCTGGTAAGTGGTGAGCTAGAAGGGGAGTTAAAGGATTTTAAAACCATTATTAAAAGTAGGTTAAAAAAAATAAGCCTACACTTGCAGAAAAATCATTTGACAAAATTGAACTTGTACTCAAGATTAAAAAAAAAAACTTGCATCAACCTAATAAAAAACTGTAATCAAATAAAATCATCTTACCAGATGTAACATTGAACATAGTTTCCCTTGAAGATTTGGGAATAAAGCAAGAGGGGTTCCTCATCATATGTCTTCATCAGTGTACTGGCGTTCACATCACAGACACTGCTCTCCAAAAGAAGTGGTTTTCATCCTTCCTGATTCTGTGCACTTTGATACAGTTCCTCATGTTGTAGTGAGCTACAAAATTATTTTGTTGCTACTTCATAACCGTAATTTTGCTACTGTTATGAATCATACCCATAGGCTGAGAACCTCTACTTTAAAGCAAGAAATAGGAAGATCTGAAAGTCCAGAAAGAAAGGAAAGTGTCTTTATTTGTTGATGTACTATTTCTTATAAAGAAACATCTAAAGATTCTATAAAAATTACTGTAAGACCTAGCAAATGGTTTTATTAAAGTCCTAGGTTACAAGGTTAATATAAAAATTAATTTTATATTTTATAGATTCAGCAGTCAACATGTAGAAAGTGAAATGTAAAGATTAGCTTGTAAGGGACAGACGTACTTCTTATAAATCTGAGAGAAGGAAGGAGAGGTGTAAGACTCCACCATTACTGTCTTTGCCCTGTTACAGACTCAGAACTGCGAATGGAGCCCAGATATGAATATTAATTCCTTAAAGTGTACTGTTTGTAGAAGGAGACATAGGGGAAACTTTTTATGGCTTTGTTCAACTATGGCACCCAAACCATAATCCATGAAAGACAAAGATAAACTGGGCTTCACCCAAATGAGGAGGGAAGGCAACTGGGTGACATGTCATTAATAGCCTTAAAATTTATGCTTACACAAGTTACACAGCCAGAGAGGGGTAGAGCCTAGAAATTAACTCAGAGCAATCTGTCTCCAGAATCGACAGTTGCATGTATAATGTTCTAGAGTGAATTATGTTCTAGTTGCAAGCTGCCATGTATGGAGCAGACTTCGGCAGCACAGCTGTACCTTGGGACTAATCAGTCCTGGGTGCCTTCAGCTACAGCCTCCTCCTGGATGGGGGCAGCCCGTGCTGGATCTGCAGCAACGCTCAGCTTTCAACAAGTCCAACGATGCTTCATCACCAAAGAAAACTGTTTTGACAGAGATTCCAACGGCTGTCTTCCCCAAAGCTTGCTAGCCCAGTCTTTTTTTTTTTTTTTTTTTTTTTTTTATTTTTTTTTTTTCCATTTTTTATTAGGTATTTTGCTCATTTACATTTGCAATGCTATACCAAAAGTCCCCCATAGCCACCCTCCCCCTCTCCCCTACCCACCCACTCCCCTTTTATGGCCCTGGCGTTCCCCTGTACTGGGGCATATAAAGTTTGCGTGTCCAATGGGCCTCTCTTTCCAGTGATGGCCGACTAGGCCATCTTTTGATGCATATGCAGCTAGAGTCAAGAGCTCCGGGATACTGGTTAGTTCATAATGTTGTTCCACCTATAGGGTTGCAGATCCCTTTAGCTTCTTTGGTACTTTCTCTAGCTCCTTCATTGGGGGCCATGTGATCCATCCAATAGCCGACTGTGAGCATCCACTTCTATGTTTGCTAGGCCCAGGCATACTCTGACAAGAGACAGCTAGCCCAGTCTTAATGACTTGTTACTGCTGGAAACAAGGACTGTCTGCATGTCACCTCAGAGGCTATACTCAAGTGAATACAGTTATGCTAGAGCCTGGACCTTGGTCAGAGTAGTTCTTAGAGGAACGGATGGGGTTTGGTTTGAACTCAGGCAGTGTGGGCCCCCATCAGCTGTCTTTGTTTCTGCTTCCTTCTTTCCTGTCAATATTTAACTCAAGACAAAATATGCAGTGGCTTTCCATTAAGAGTGTTTGATGAAGAGATTGCTTATACCATTGCATACTTTTTGCTTACAGAATGGGACTTTTTTTTCCAAGGCTTAGGTCTTCTAGATCCACACTCAGCATGTCATTCTCTGTTCATTTGCCCAGCAACCCTCTGGTTCATATATAAGGGTTTTTAATCCAAGCTACATGGGGGCTGAGACAGGAGTATCTCAAGTTCAAGGCTGCCTTGGATAGCTTAGAGAGACCCTGATAGTTGAAATGTTTGAGTAATTTCAGACATTAATTGAGTAGCAATTTGAATTCTTCAGTTCTCACTATTGAAAACAAGCAAATAAAAAGCTGGGACCTGAAGAGTCCATATTTGGGTCCAAAGGCTGACACCACTGTTGGAACCGATTGTCTACCCTTGGGGGGATTCTCTGCTTCCCTGACTACTGTCTCGCTCTCTACTGTTCTTGATGAGAATTGAAGGATTATCTGACTGCACCTCCAGTTGTGACTCCAGCTGTACAGCCAGCTGTGCCTGGACCCCAACAAGTCTCACATGGGTGTCTTAAATGAAGATGTTACCAAATAGAACTAGGTAGAAATGCACATTAAAGGAAAAAGCCCCAACAATGCCAAGCAGGTTGGCGCTCCGCTCTGACTTAAGAGATTGCATTATTGCCTTTCCTCTGCTTGTCTTTGCAAACAGCATCACATGTTAATTTAATGGACTTGCAGCTCCTACCCCAAACAGTGGAGAAAGACCTAAGGTTTGTAGTTTTATAGATCTGTGTATTTGAGCGCTCCTTCCCCGTAGGGGAGGGAGTGTGCGTGGTGCCTCTTTATATCTCTTTAGGACCGGTGAGAGCCCTGCAGAGGTCAGCATGCGTCCCAGATCTTCTGTCAGCTGGACAACTCTTGGGGACAGCTATGTCCAAAGGCAGTGGCTGTGGAGAACGGAAGTCTGTGCTCTTACCCCAACTTGGAACAGCTCTGCAGATCGCTTGGCTCCAGAGTGCCTGGTCAGATCAGCAGAGGCCTTAGATGGTGACCACCACCTCCCTCGGGATCCCTCCCATCCCACGGGACATCCAGGATGCTCCCACATAAATGCTCCACCCCAGGGAACTCAGCCTGGTATTCTAATCTGGGAATTCATTTGTCCCTACTCATTCTGATTGTACCTCTAGTGCGTGCTGCATTACATTCTGTCTGTTCCTAACCATAGTCTGGTTTTCCTGGGACATCCAATGTTTTAATTATTACATTATTTCATCGCATTTTGCAGTGCCTTTTATTTTTTAAAATATTCCCAGTTTGAACAATAAATTACACAGGACACCCTTATATCCTCAGGCCTCATTGACAGGGGACAGAAACGAAAGCATGTTGACATAGTCTGAATTGCCTGAATTCCTTGAATAGGTATATCTATTAGAAATACAAACCTTATAGTGAGTTTTTCACATCTGTTTGGAAAAAGAGCCGCACCACTGGAATTCCCTCTAAGCATGGCGTTGGGACCTCACCATCCTCGAAGGCTCTATGGGCTCACCCTACCTGGCTTTCTCCTCAGGATACGTGTGTGACCTTAGGGAGCCAATCCGCTCTTACTTGATCAAAGTATACATCAGCCCTGCAGCCCTGTGGGCTGTTACTCATACCACAGTACTGACGCCTCCTCCCCAAGCCACGCCTCTTCAACTGCATCGTCCTGCGTGCAGCTCCTGGCATCAGATGGCCGCTAAGCACCTCACTACCACAAGGCCCAGGCAGCTCAGGTAGGCACCTTGGCTGCTCACCCAGGCTAGGATGTACCTCTGCATTCAGCTGTTTCTTCAGATATCTGTGGTTCATGGAATAAAGAAGCCCATGTGCCTCGACCAGCACCTTTCTTGGGCAGAAGAGCAGAGCCTATGTGTGTGTTCTACCTCAACTTACCTACAGAGTTCATTCCAAGAGCTTCCGTTGATATCCGAAACCTTTATTTATCCGAATTATAGTGGCTTTTTTTTTCATTCCAGAAGTCTTCTCACACTCTGTATAAGCGAGTTGTCACAAACACACGTGGGGAAATTGTAGATAACTCTAGCAGGGCCAGGTCTGTGGACAGGCAGCCCTTGCTTGGTACACAAGTATAAGAACTATAAAAGGTGACTGCATAATTGAAACCATACAAAGTAACCTTAATAGTCAGGAAGGGAAATCACAATTGCCCTGTGACCTTTAAAGGTTTTTGTCAAAACATTAAAAAAACAAAAACTACTACTACAACAACAAAAAACCCTTCGCTGTTGGTTGTAAATGCAGAGGGAAATGAAAAATTAGTAAAAAAATGACGATAATTTTATTAGCCTATAACTTAAAACATTAGAAACACTGATAATTAAAGTGTTTTATTTCTGTGTAAAAGGCTTATCAAAAATGGTTTGGGCAGCCCTCCCTCCTCCCTCTTGGCCTATGGCACAGGACCTACAACAAGCATCTCTCCTGCCCTGAGGAACGGCCAGCCACACTCCGGTCTAAGCCTGGATCTGCCTCCGGATTGTAGGTTTTGCTCCTGTGATGCCATCAGGTCCCCCTCGAGGGCTTTCTGAGCTGTAAGTTTTCTGCTGACTACTTCAGTTCTCTGGGACCTGAGCTTGCTGTACCTGACACCCTCCAGTTTGTCACTTCTGAACCCATGCACCCGGCTTTGTGTGACAAGGCTCCTCCTGTGTCGCAGCTGATTCCACTGGTCGAATTAACTAGCATTTTGAAATACCAGTTGCTGATCCAAATTAGAAGAGGGTACTCTATTTTGACCCCAGTCTCTATGCCTACTGTGATGTTAACTGGGAAATGCTGAGGTGGCTGTGCTGTGTCTGGGACCCTCTTCCAGGGTGGCTTGGACCACAACTTCATGCTGTCTGCTTTAATCTAGCTTTACGCTCGCATCCCAATCTCCATCACTGTGAGAATTTCATTTTGTCTGTCACTTTGTTTCTTGGTTGTAGATCTGATTTTGGAGGCTTGCCTTCTATTACCCATCGTATGTATAATCTAAATCTTCATATGGCTTTTCGCTGGCAGACAAGGTGCTCCTACCAGCCCACATTTTGCTGTCTATGCATCACCTAACAGATGTGCAGCAACCAATCATAGACAGACTCTGGAAGAGCTAACGTAATTGGTCATGCCCTGGTACACTGACAGTCTTAGCCTCATGGTCTGTGTGCTGATGGTAAAGCAAACGGTTAACATTTATAGCACAGACTTGCTTTGCATAGAGAGATATGCACAGGTTTCAGATTAGTTAGAAACTGGCCCCTGACAACTGGGTTCAAGTTGCAGTAGAGCCAGTACTCTGTGCAATTACATACAGTTAATACATCAAAGTGTCTGCAATTTGAGCAGCTTGCTGGGAGTGGTATTAGTTGGCAAAACTGAAACTCGTGCGTATCAATGCTGGCAAAGCAAGAAGTGCTTTATTCATGTTATTTACCAAACATCTGTTAGTAGATTTATAGCCCTGCCTGTGTGCAGCCTCCTTGTCGTTGGGTGGAGCAGTCCCGCTGAAGCCTTAGGTGTTGGCCCTCATGTGCCATCGCCCTATTTATATGATAAAGCCTTTCATTGGCCTTCAGCTCACCAAGTAGGCTGGGTTGGCTGGTGGTTGAGCCCCAGGGTTGCACTTGTCTCCACCTCTCCAGTGCTGGGTTTAGACCTGAAGGCCGTAATAGCCTGTTCCACCCCACTAGGGAGACTGAGTTCATACCCTCAAGTTCACAAGGCAGCCACTTTACACCCCAGCCCACCAAGACTTGTCTTTAAAAATCGATTTAGGGCCCTTCTTACGGTACAGCCATACAGCTGTCTCCTGGACCCTGCTTCTCTCCACTGTGTTACTTACTTGTGGATCATCTGGAAAGCTCGAGACTTCACAGCTCGCATCTCCAGCCACGACTCCTGTGCTTCCTTTTACTTCCCAATCTTGGCTCACTGGATCTATAAGGGCAGCTTCGATCTGATTATTTTGGGCAAGATGACCTCATAAAGGGTGAGATACACAACACACACACACACACACACACACACACAGAGAGAGAGACACACACACACTGTAACACTCACCAATCTTTAATTCTAAGATTGTGCCTAGATCCACTAATTTCTTGGCCTTTCCAAATGGTGAGTTCAGATTCAAAGCCTGTCCTGTTCTATTTGATTCACTGCTACAGTTGGTCCAGACAAACAAGGATGAACGCCTGACTTTCTGGCCTTGAGCTCCAAGCTCTGTCATACTTGGGTAATTTTTCTGAGGTCCATTAGCCCAACCTTCTGTCTCTAAGTCCTCTGATCCCTTACAGGTTATGCCAGGCCCTGAGCACCTTCAGGCTTTTCCTACCCCTGTCCATACAGGAGGCTGGAAACTAAGGCCCCTTTCTCAAACACTCCCTCATGTTATCCTTTTGGGTTACAAACAAGTTGCCTCAAGCCCAAACCCACCCTGCAGGAATGTCTGGTTTGGGTCAGCACAGAGTGCTTTTGCTTGCTGATTTGTTTTGTTTTTAAACTCAACAAGACTGCAATTAGGTAGGGGCCGTAGTCTCCAGAGGGAGCTCAGAGACCCCAACCCCCTTGTGCATTATGTCTACCCAGACTCTTCCAGCCAGTGCTGCACAAACCGAAGCCCACATTCCTTCTTCTTTTATTTTACAAGGACCACTCAAGAAGCATGATAAAACAAAGCCTAAGATAATATTTGGTTGGAGGGGGGTATTATATTTTTTTTATGGCCTGTTTTCCTTACACATCAGTCAAAGAGGTAAAGAAAGACCTACATGGCAGGCAGCAGAAGCTGGAGTTCAATGCCAATAGCTGGAAATATAAATGATTTTTGTTACACTCCCTTTTAGGAGAGATTTCTTCTTTACCTGAGGCACTCCAAAGGAGGGGACATAAGTGGAAAGGTGCGGGGGAAATCCAGGAAGTTACGCAAGCCAGAAGGGACTTAGCCATGGAACTTGCTTTTGCCACTCCTGGAATGAAAACTTAGCCAGCAGGAAAGGATTTATTACAGCTTACACTCTGGGTAACAGTCCATCACTGGGGGACATCAGGACAGGAACCCAAGCAGGGCAGGAACCTGGAGGCAGGAGCTGATGCAGAGGCAATGGAGGGCAGGAACCTGGAGGCTGCTTACTGGCTTGCTCCTCATTGCTTGCACAGACTGCTTTCTTACAGAACTCAAGACTATCAACGTAGGGATGGCACCACCTACAATAGGCTGGACCCTCCTCCATCAATAACTAATTAAGAAAATGCTCGACAGACTTGCCTGCAGCCTCATCTTATGAAGGCAATTTCTCAATGAGGCTCCCTTCTTTCTGATGGCTCAAGCCTGGGTCAAGTTGGCATAAAAGTCGTCAGCGTATGCACTTTTATTTTGCTGCGGGGCACATACTGCAGCACCACACAGAAGTCAGAGGGCAGCTTGGGAGAAGTTAACTCTTCCATTCAAACATGTGGTTGCTGGGGTTCAATCTCAGGTCACCATGCTTAACTTCTGCATGGTGTTTCCTTTCTCCCCCCCAGCCAGCACACATGCCCACAGTCAGCAGATGACTTACTGCAGATGAAGAAGCAGAAGGTTGGGAATGTGGGTTCCAGTTACGCATTCTGGGTTTTCAGGTTACAACCCGGCTCTGGCACTGACTGGGTTAGCCTGGGCTAATTCTCCATGACTTGGTTTCCTCCCTTGTAAAATAGAGAAACGATAATCTCTAGTGGACTGTTGAAAGGATTCGGTGGAAGGAATGCTTAGAAAGCTAGTGTACACTGTCTATGTCCGAGATCTCGAGGTTTCTGAGGTCATCCATTATTACATGCTACTCCACAGTGATCACCTGTGTTCCTCAGACAGACAGACATCAGAACAGACACACTGAAGTCTGCCCATTCTCTCTCCCAGTTAGTTTCTGCACAGCTTCATGAGCAACCTGTCCTTCCCTCACCAACACACCCTACTTTACAAGGCACCAAACCCAGGCTGCCCTCTTCGTTCACCTACATCTTCTCAGATCTAGTTCAAGGCCTACCTTGCAACAAGATGTTTTCTGTTTCAAAAGGAGCAACCTAAATTCTCATAAGAACAAATGAAAATGTATTAACAACATAATTGAAAAGTCCAAGGGATAGTCCTGGCTCTTGGCTTCATGTAGTGTCTCACTGGGGGTGGGGTGGGGTGGAGTCTTGAGGACCTGGCTTCATCTACTGGTCCAGCCTGATCTCTTTTGGCCCCACTTTTGGCCTCTTGCTCTTCTGGCAAGTTTTGCATGAGAGAGAGAGAGAAAGAGAGAGAGAGAGAGAGATTGATTAACCCTATTTTTTAGCCACCTCATCAGATATGTGTGTGCTCCGTGGTGGTGACTAGGTCACGGCCCACACTTGAACCAATCTTATCCTGTAAGTAGTTTATGGGCTGATGAGAGAGGAAGGGGTGTAAGGGAAGGGGCAAAGGTAACAATGCCCAGCCAATGCCCACTGTATGCAGATATTTCCATTGTCCATTGCTAACTTCCAGCCAGCTTTCTTTCTGAGATTCCTGACTTCTGTCTCCCTGACCAGCCATTGGCCACCGGCAACTTTGTTTATCAATCAAAACCAACCTGGGACAGAAACCCTCAGAGTTTTACATTAGGATTCATTTTGGGAACCCAATTAACATAATTCACTCGTTAAGCAAATCCACACTCTTAGAGTCTAGAGACAGTTCAGGGGTTCAGAGAGAACATAGCCCAGCTCCCAGAAGGGCAGCTACCAAGCGCTTGGAACTCCAGGTCCAGGGCATCCAACTGTTCTCTAGAGACAACTGCCCTGATGTACATAACACAGACACACATACATACATATAATTTAAAAACAAAAATCTTTTAGAAAAATAAAAAGCAATTGTAAGCATCTAAATCAGAAAGGAGTAAAACTATCTCTGTTCATAGACACATGATCTGACATGTAGAAAACATGAGCTATTACACATAAAAATCCAGCAGGTACAAGTGTGCAATGCCAACTACATAAAAACCACAGGCACAAATGTGTAATCCCAACTCCATGGAGGAAAAAAGGTTCTCTCAAGGTTAGGGCTTACTTATGTTGCATAACAAGTTCAAGGAAACTTCTTGGGGGCTCTGTTTAAGATTAAAAAAACATGTGGTTGGACAGATATCTCAGCAGTGAAGTACGCTCACTGCTATGCCTAGAAGAACTAGGTTTGATTCTCAGCACCCATCTGGTAGCTCACAACTGTCTGTAACTACAGTCTCAGTAACCTGATGCCCTTACTTGGCCTCCACAGGTACTGCAGGCACATGTTGCATAGACATACATGCAGGCAAAACTCTCATACATATAAAATAAAAATGAGGAAAATATATTCTAAAAGATTTTTTAATGATAAAAAAAAATGCTGGGGATATATCTCAATGGAAGGGTGCTTTGCCAAGGATATACGAGGCCCAAGATTTAATCTACCATACTAAAAACAACAAAAATTCAGCAAGGTTGTAGGATACAAGATCAGTAGTCAAAATTCAAAAATATATTAACAGCAAATATTCAAAGTAAATTCAACAAGCTATTCTGCTTAGTAAAGCATTAAAAAGAATATGATATTTAAGAAAAAGCTTAAAGACTGCTAATGACTGGGAGGAAGCATGAGAGGGGAAACTGTGGTCCGACGTACTATATGAGAGAAGACTATACATAATATGGAAATATATCAAATATATATATGTATGTGAGTGTGTGTGTATTTTGAAAGGTGCAAAATGCTGCTAAAAGAAGTGAAAGAAAACATAGACACTATACATTTATGGGTTCAAAGGAATAATATTATTTAAATATCTTAAACCCAATGTGATTTGCAGATGTAATGCTTTATTACTAATTTATGTAGTGCATGTTCACACTTTATGTGTGTGTGTATGTGTGTGTGTGTGCTCGCACACACACACACACTTGCAGAAGCTAGAGGTCACCCTGCCTCATCTTTCCTCAGGAGCTATCTATCCACTTTGTTTTTGAGACAGAATCTCTCATTCGTCTGGAGCTCGCTAATTAAGGTAGACCAGCTGGCCAGTGAGCCCCAGGATCTGCCTGCTCCTGGCTCCTTAATGCTGTGATTACAAGCATGTGTCCCATGCCTGCTTTCTTTATGTCAGCTCTGGGATTTGAACTCAGATCCATAAGCCTGTGCAGCAGGCACTTGACTGACAGCTACTTGATTAGCCCTTAATATAGTATTTTTTAACTCCTAATGGAATTTTGTCAGAGTAAACAATCCTAAAATTCATGTGGACCCTAAAAAGCCTCTGACTAGCAAACAAGAGGCAATCTAAAAAGACCAGCTTTATTCTCACACTCAACTTCAAAACGTATTTTAAAGCTACAGACACAGGGGCGTGCATAGTCCAATGGAACAGAACAGAGACCCCAGAGCAGAACTCATGCCCTGACAGATGATCTTCAATAATGACCCAGAAGGCTGTACTGTGACAAAAGTAACCACTTACCAGACAGTGTAGGAAAACCTTGCTATTCACCCACAAGAGTGAGATGGGATCTCTATGCTACACTGTACACAAAGGCCAACCCCAAATGGCTCAAAGCACTAAACATAGGACCCAAACCCAAGAATCTTCTAGAAGGAAACACAAACAAGCAAACAAAAATCACTTCATGACATTGGACAATAAGGCAATCTATACAACAGCAGAAAATATTGCCAAACTACATTAACTAATAAGGGGTTAATTAATCCAATATCTGTAAGGGAGTCCTGCAACTCAGCAGGAATAAGCTGATTGTGCAAGGAACTTTGTTTTATCTTTCACCAAAGAAAACATACAAATAGCTAGTGGTTTTAAGGTTTAAAATCCTGTAAGCAGGAGACATTGGGGGAATCAGAACCACACAAGGTATATTGTCATATTGCCTGTTAAGATGGCAATTGTCTAAAATATACAATCATAAAAACAGAATCACAGGTGTTGGTGAAAATGTGGAACAATTAGAGCTCAGGAGCCCTGTGGGTGTAAATAAGCACAGCTACTGTAACAAAAGGTATATTGGCTCCTCAAAAGAGTTAGACATAGGACTACCATAAAACCCAGCAACCCCCTTCTGGGTGTTTATCCAAAAGAAATCACAACCTCAAATAAATATCTTCATCCCTATGTTCACTGTAGCACTGTTCCCAGAAGAGAGGAGCGGTAGAAATAGCACTGTGTCCACAGACAGAGGAGTGGACAAAGAAGCTGGTATATCCATACAGAAACTCTTCAGACTCCAGAAAGGAGGAAATCACATCACATGCGGCAGCATGGATGAAGTTTCAAGACTTGAAGACATTGTGCTAAGTGAAATAAGCCAGTCACGGAGAAGTATCTGAGTTGGTCAGGCATCCAGAAGTAGAACGTGATGGCTAGAGTCCAGGAGGTGGACAACCTAGGGGTCTACTCTCCAGCAAGTGCAGAGTTCCAGCTATGCAAGAGGAAAGCGTTCTACGGCACAACGATGCAGGTCTGACTAGCAATGTGTGTGCTGGCTGGTTTTATGTCAACTTGACACAAACTAAAGTCACCTGAGAGGAGGGGACTTCGATTAGGAAGAAAATACCTCCATTAAAAAAAAAAAAGATTGTAAGCAAGACTATAAGACATTTTCCTAATTCATAAATAATGTGGAAGGCCCAGCCCATTGTGGGTGGTACCTTCCCTGGGCTGATGGTCCTGGGTTCTATAAGAAAGCAGGCTGAGCAAGACATAGGAAGCAAGCCAGTAAGCAGTACCCCTCCATGGGTACTGTGATGTCTAAGCGTACCTCCCCAACTTGCTTTTTGATCATGGTGTTTGACTATGGCAATAGAAATCCTAACTAAAACAACATAAATACTGATTTTGTTTAGAATATAGATTTTATATTATGTGTTTTACCACAAAAAAGTTATAAGAGAAAGTGGGGGGGCAAGCTGAAGAAGTCATATTCACCTTGTGTCTTCTGGTGCCACATAGGGTTCTTAGATGTGGAGAGACACCTATTCTGGGGACCCAGTCAACCTAGTCCTGTCTCACACAGGAAAGCCTCACCAGGCTACACTACCATGGGAACAGAGAGAAACGTGGGCATAGCCTTATTTTTCTAGAGGGAGAGAAAAACACCACAAACCAGTTGAAAAGATTAGGTCAGGAGAATGTAGACCACACTCCTGTCAGGCTCTTTGCCAGCTGTGTGGCCCTGAGTCATGTCTCCAGACATCACCCCACTACCCTTGGGTAGAGAGCTGTCATATCACTTCTGAGGACCTGCTCCATGGAACCCTTACAAACCACATCTCAGTCAGACCACTGTGACTCCCTCAGTGGACAATGTCGGCCGAAGTCCTACTCTGGCTACTGTTACAGAGAAAAGCAAAGTATGTCAGAAGTTTAGATACCACCCTGGCGAGGCTTCTGTGCTGGCCTGCTAGCTCTGCTCCCTCCGTGCCTCAGTTTCCCCATCAGTCAGATACACATAATCCCCGAGTTGCCTGGTCTAGCTGTGTGCAGATTCAATAAAATGAGTTAGACACAGGTTCTCAGAACAGGGCCTGGCAGTTACTAAGTACAGCCATCATTGACTATTGGTTCCACTAATGCTTAGAGGGGCCCACGGAGCTCTCAAAAGCAATGTCTGAGATAGCAGAAAGTCCAGGCTGCAGCCCACAAGGGTGTTACCTTGGGAGAAAATGCATTTCTGGCCAACCTGTGGTCAGGCAGAGGTGGATTTGGATGTTCTTGTCTTCATCCTAGAAGCTGAGCACCCGTCCCGTGGTAGAGATTGGACTTGACTCAATCTTCGGACCCCAGGGCTTTGTAAACCATGTTAATCCTAAGCCGCAGGCTACATTTCCCGGGTGTGTCCTGACAGGCCGGATGTGGCCTCGTTCTCCAGCGAGCTCACGCCAGGCACGGCTTGATTACGGTGGGTCTGTTACAGGCTTTCTCACCTTTATCAGCGTCTCACTTTCAGACTACCAGATGAAGCAGGAGCTCTCCTCTTCCTCCCGCCTCCCCTCAGTCTGGTATTTGCTTTCAGGGCAGCCTGAGGTAAGTTATCCATGAGTTATCCATCTCTTGCCCTCTGGAAGGTCCTGCTCAGACACAGCCAGACACACCCCTCATCCCCAAAGTTAGACTCCCTTCTCCTCCCATTGACAGAATCCAACTTAAACAGGCACACTGGCAGCTGAGGGCGGGTCTGCCCGAGTTAAGTGTCCAACCTAGGCCACAGCAGTTTAAGGCTCTGAAGAAAAACATCGTTTCCTGGCTGGCATGACAGAGAACCAATGGGCTTAATAGAAAAGTAAAAAGCAGGTTATAGACTTTAGAGTTAGCAGCTGGCCACCTTCTGCTCCGCCATGCTGTGGGTGCCTTTCTTCTCTTCGCGCCCTCCTTAGCTGTCCCACAATCCTCCCCAGATGCAGCAGGGAACCTAAATTCCCTCTCACTGCTCTTAGGGCAGAAAAACTCCCTTTTGCCAGATTAGTGTCTTAGAGTAGGCCCAGGGGAAACTTCATCTTTGAATAAACAAATCGTTCTTTCACTCACTAAAGAGGCCTTCCGAGGAGAGGTGACCTTTGTGGAGGTGACTCCTTACCCTCCCCCTGAGCTTTTGCTCCTCCTGACACACGTTCTGCTATCTCCTTGCTGCCAGACTTGTCTGCCTTGCTCTCCTGCCCAGGTGTTGGCTGCACCCCTGCTGTCACCTTTAATGGAGGCCAGACAGCCTGGAATTCTCCAAAAATAACCTCAGAGAAAAACCTATGAAATGAACATAGAGAATATAAACAATAGACCATCAGGATGCTTACCCAGCTTAGGGACCTAATCCTAAAACAACCAGAGTGGAGCCACCAATGGGCTGTCCTGCGTCCCACCTGCCCACTCACTCACTGTCCCTGCCCGGGAGAACAGCTATGTAAGAATTTGTAAAACTGTCCCAATCCTTAAGCAGTCACGGGTGTCAAGAGTGGGTATGAGTGAGGTAGGAGGTATGCACAGCTCAGTAAACAGCTGGCCTGTGTATGAGCCGAAGCCAAAGGTAAAGGGCCGTCTTCCCTGTTTGCTGTCTATTGCTGTGGCCAAAGGCCACCTGGAAGATGAAAGAGTTTATTTTACCTTACAGTTTCCAGGTCTCAGGTCCATCTCAGAGGAAAGTCACAGCATGGACTCAAGGCAAAAACTGATGCAGAGGCCATAGAGGAGTACCTACTAGCTTGTTCCTCATGGCTTGCTAACTTTGCTTTCTTATAGACCCCAGGACCACCTGCCCAGAGGTGGCACTGCCCACTGTAGGCTGAGTCCTTCAACATCAGAAAATGCTCCACAGAATTGCCTATAGGCCAACCTTATGGAGGGATTGTCTCCACTGATGTCCCCTGTTCCCAGATGACTTGACCTTATGTCAAGGTGACAGAATCCTGACCGGCACAGGCCCCCAGATTGCCTAAGGGAAAAGAAGTCAGCTGAGCATGCGTAGTCTTTGGAAAGGCTAGTGAAGGAGAAGGCGTGAACCCAGGCTTCAAGCTAAGGCCACTGGACATTTGGGCTCAAATGCCTGGCTACAGCTCTGCCTCTGTCATTTTGGTCAATCTCCTTCAGGTCTCAGTTTCCCTACTTATAAAAGGAGGCTACCTCCATCCAGCACACTGAGATATCTCCTTGGAACAGCCTAAAACCTGGTATCCCCACATCACAGGTGCGAGACAGAAACTCACCTGGGGGGGTGGGGGGGGGTGAGCTCAAGGGACAGGGCCTGAGGCAGTGTGACTCCATGGAGCCTGCTCTGACCGCCCAAATCTCAGACTCGGTTAGAGGGCAGTGCACACTGGGGGACAGAGAGGGAGGGTAGGCTGGGACAGTTAGTGTTTAGTAGATACAGTGATTCTGTTTGGAATGACGAAAAGGCTTAGTGATGGATCATGATGAAGCTACATGTTATAAATGTTACTGGGTCATTAAGGTTAGATATAATAGAAAGGCTAAGTGTGACTATTAAGCACCTAATAAGACACTGTTACACTGAACACTTTGTAGGTCAGTTTATCTGACCTTTACCGCAACCCCATAGGGCAGCCGCCATGTCACTGAGCCTACACTTTAGTCAAAGGGACAGAGGCTCAGGGAGTCAAATCTCTAAGGGCTCAGGAGCAGTGAGTGGCAGAGCTGATACCGAAGCCCAGATAACAAGGACAGTGAACCCTGAGAAGAGGGTGGGGTGAAATCCGAGAGATCTGAGAAGCCTCAGAACAAGCTGAGACGAACCAGGCTGGGGCCCCCTACACCCACCCCAACCCTACCAGTGCATGCCAGACACCCCAAACCCCACATTTGCCCCTGCCCTGTTCTCACTGATGCTTTTGATCTGCCATCACCTGTGCCTCCGTCTGTCATCCTTGCCCCTTCCCGTGCTATCCAGCCTCTCCCGCAGTCTGGCTGGATGTTGGTGGAAGGTTCAGGATCTTGGGGGGTAGGGGGCTCATTCTGTGCTAACTGAGAGGGGCTCAGCTACAATGGGAGACTGGGATCTGGTAATTATTGGTAATTATTGATAATAGGATGCCTTCACAGCCTCAGTGAGTTCCTGGTCCAACCCTGTGTCAGCTCACTATTCATGAAAGGAAGTCACGGCAGCAAGTTTGCCTGGCCTCTTTAAAGCTGAGGGGCGCTGGCTACCACTGAGACAGGACAAACACATCCACATCTAAGTTTGGCTACCACTGAGATAGGACAAACACATCCACATCTAAGTTTGGATATAGCGCATGTCAGAGTCACCCTATCCAGGCACAGCTTCTGAGACTCTGGCCGAGAGCTGAAGTCTTGTGAAACAATTCCCGTGGAACAGCGCAGGTAAAATCGTCCAACGCCGCAATGTTTCCTCCCTGTGCCTGACACGCTCTCCCTCACCTTGCTTCCCTGGACATTTTGATCCTCGGTGCCTGAGCCCAGATGCTGCTTGTAAACCCCCAGAAGATGCCCACTGATGAGCTGTGATTCCTTCCACAGGACCCTGAGCAACTGACACCAACCCCCAAAATGAAGCCCACAGGGGTTGCAACCACAGGCATAGTGAAGGAGAGAGATTTTTAAGTGAACACCCCTTTAATCATGTCCAGGAAACATGATCGCTACCAGATGGTGGGTTCAAAGCACAAGCCCCGTGCTCCGGGGAGTCGCTACTGCCTAACAGGGAGGACTCTGGTGTCTGATGCCTGCTACTAGCTGACTCTGCCAGCTGTGGGAGCTTAAGCAAACTGTGGCTGAGCTCCCTCTCTGAGACTGGAGATGACAACGACACCCACCTCCACGTCAACCACGGCTAGGTTTTTCTTAGGTTGACATTTGGTGCACCCTCCCAAGCTGGGGCCCTGGACTTCTCTACGTCGGTACCTTAGTCACTATGATGCCATCGGGCATTCAGAACTGGCCCCTAATTCTCCTCATGCATGACTTTAAACAGCTTTACTGGGGTCTGACTCTACAGCATAATTTACACCCATTCAAATGCATAGCTCAATGACATTCGACGTAGAACCCATCACCATCAACTTTAGAAGAGCATTTTTATAACACTCCAAATTAAGACACCGTTTGGCCCTCTCCCCTGCCACCATTTTCTCATCCTTTACCCCTTTAGGCAACCAGGCCTCTATGTCCACATGCTTAATTTAAATAGAGTCATATAGCACGTGGCTATTTGTGAGTGGTTTCTTTCACTTATAATGTAGGACATAGACTATTTTCCAGTTTCACCGTGCCACACCTCGAGGCAGGACAGTTGTTTTTACTGCTGAACAGTTCATCAGCTGGTAGACTTTTGCTTTATGACAAATAATGTTACCCATTTTATTTTTGCTTTTAGATAGTTTCCTTACAGAATCCCATCTGGGCCTTGCTCAAACTCTCTATCATCTTGCCACAGCCTCCCGAGTGCCAGGATTACACCACACACTCACCACCACTCCCAGCACTGTGCTGATCTATGATCAAGGGTTCAGCTCAACATATGTTCTAACTTCTCTCAGGTAGATAGCTAGGGATTGTTGTCAAATAGGCCACTCTTGTTTAGATATTTGAGAAATATCAGATGGGTTTCCAAACAGCAGTTCTATTTAAAATACTGCCAGCAGCATGTGGCAGTTTGATTTCTCAACATTTTGCCAATGTTAGCTATTTCCTGTGGTTTTGATTATACAGGTATGAAATAATATCTCCTTGTGGTTTTGACTTGCATTTTCTTGATGGCCAAGGATACTGATGGACAACGACACTCTGCCAGTTACATGTCCTCTGAAGAACGCCATCTATTTGAATCTTTTGCTTAATTTTCATTTTTTTTTGTTGGGGTAATAACATTTTGTTCATTCTAGGTTCATATATCTAGATTAAATACATTATTTTCAAATTTTTCTCCATTTCACCTCCTAATTAATATCTTTTAAAAATTTAATTGTTGTATGTGTCTTTGTCTATACAAGTGTACAGGACTACGGGTGCCTACAAAGGACAGGAGAGGGCAACAGATTTCCCGGAGCTGCAGTTACAGGCAGTTGTGAGCTATCCAACCTGCGTGCCGGGAACCTTACTCTAGCCCACCAGAGCGCTCTTAACCACTGAACCATCTCCCTAACCTTCAACAAGTTTTAAAATTTGATGCCATTGTGAGTGGCTTTCATATGTGTTATAAGTGTCAGAGACAGGACTCATGAGCTAACAGTAGCGTGATTTCATATCTTGAAATCCCAAGAGAACCTGCTAAAACCTGTGGTACGTAAGAAAGTCCAATAATGAAGCTAGTCATAAGTGAACATTATAAACAGTATGCTTTATACACATATACAAATAAGGACGTTAGAAGTCACAGTAAAAGGCTTAGAATCAATGGCTACTAAAACATGAAATGGCTGATCGTAACCCTGATAACATATAAAGAATATATGAAGAAAACTTTAAACTACTCCCAGGCCAGAGGGAGACTGGGGGAAAAAGGAAAGGTATATCATATTTCAGACATGGAAATTTCAATTCATATCTTGCTGGAGAAACCTATAGGACCCTTTCTGTGTAACTAGAAGAGCTGCTTCTAAAGTTCACATAGCAGCCAGGTGTGGTGGTAAGCAGCCGTGATCCCAGCACTTGGGAGGCAGAGACAGAAGGACCACTGCAAGTTCCGGGTTTCCGATAAGGTAGATCTACACAGCGAGCTCTGAGCCAGCCAGAGCTACAAGGTGAGACTTTCTCAAATAACCAAAACACTAAATTAAATAATTTAAAGAAAGTTCATTAAGGAAAACAAACATCGGGGTTGAGAAACAGATAAGTGGCTGCTCTTCCAGGGGACCCAGGGTTTGATTCCCAACACCCATGTGGCTGCTCATAGCCGTGTCTAATTCTAGCCCTAGGGGATCTGATATGCTCTTCTGGCCTCTGGAAGCAATGCACGAATGTGATGAGGCACAGACATATCTGCAGGCAAAATACCCCCCACCCACAGAAGATAAGAGGAAGGAAGAGGAAGAGAAAGAGGAGGATGAAGAGAAAGAGGAAGAAGAAATGATGATGATGGTGGTGGTGATGATGAGGACTGTAACCATAGCAACTGAGGTAAGAAGAGTATTAAACATGATGTTTTGGAGAGTCAAGAATTCAGGCCTTAGCAAACTGAAGGAACACTCATCATTCCTGCAGGGGCTTAAGTGCCTCCTCAGTGCCAGGAGGCACATAGGCTAGGTGATGTCTAATTTAATGTTTGGTTCTAGAATGTTCTGATTTAGAAGACTCTTTCTTCAAATATTCTACACTTAGCTGGTACTATCACTCTAAATTAGTCCAGGGCATCTCAGTGTAACAAGGTTTCTAACATAAGGTGTGGGGACAGAGATGACCTTCTTGGGGGGGGGGGGTCTTGGACGGCTCTTTGCCAAAGAGTGGTTGAGTTAGTCCATCTCTGCTCAGTATGAGGAAACAATTGAGAATCCTTTTCTTATTGCTGTAATCGAACACCTGACACCAGGCAACTTGAAGAAAGAAGGGCTTATTTTGGCACACAGTTAGAAGACTTACAGTCCTTTATGGGGGTGGGGGAGGGCATGGGAGGAACATGAACACTGAGTCACACTGGCTCTGCAGTCAGGAAGAAAAGAAGACAGGAAGTGGGGTGCAACTACAAAACCTCAAGGATCCAGAACCTACCAAACTAGCGTCACCACCTTGGGAGCAAGTGTTTAAACACACGAGGCTTTGGGGACAGTTTACAGTCAAGCCGCAACAGAAGAAAGCTATTTTTTTGGGTCACAGTGTCTGAGGTCTTGGTCTTTCATGGCAGGATGGACATGGTGGAACAGAGACGCTCACATGGGGACCTGGGAAGGAGAGAATATCAGAGGGTGTTTTCATCTGGCCCCCATTGCTCTGCCCAGAACACTCAACTTGTGATGGAGAGTTGCCCATGTCATAGTTCTTATGTCTTCACAGACACCCCCCAAAGGGCGTGTTACTAATCTCTTAGACACATCCCAATGCAATCAAGTTGACGATGAAGATTCATCATTACAGTGGTCCCAACTTCTCTCTCCATCACCTGCCTGTGGAAGAAGAATGGTGTACTCTGTATTAGGAGACAATCTAGATGGGAGATGGGAGAAGCCAGTGACTGAGAGATCAATGAAAAGGTGAAGCATGCAGGGCAAAGAGAAGAGAAAACAAGACTCACACAGCAAACACTCTGCAGGTCTCTTAGTGCTCGTCTGCTCAGAGACGGTCAACCTCGTTTAGCTAAAATTTTAAAAAGCATATATTAAGCAAAAAATCCAGAGGAAGGTTCAAGACAACCAGACTGGCATGGAGGTCAATGACTCAACAGCTTTATCCATGGAAGTAAGTGCATTAGAGCCTTGTGTACTGGATTTCGGCTTGGTTAGTTTTATAGGAGAAAAATCATTTGCCCAAGAAGAGGAGAGTATTGAGAGAGGGCTTGGTGGCTAAGAGTGCTTTCTGCTCTTCAGGGGGACCTGAATCCTGTTCCCAGCACCTAAAGGCAGCTCATAAACACCTGTAATTCTGATCCCAGAGAGACAGACACCTTCTGCTGGCTTCTGCAGGCACATACATGTGCATACAAGCACACATGTTCATATACATCCACATACTTACAAATAAAAATAAAAATGTTATCATAAAAAAAGAAGACGAGAAAAGAGAAAAACCAACTCTGCTCTACCTAGTCAGAAAAGATTTTTTTCTGGAACAGCAAGGCAAGAAAAAGTCCCTTCAAGGAAAGGGAAGGGGTTGCTTGGCAAAGCTGCTAGAATGTTTTGTCTCCCAAACTCATCAAAAACATGAGGGAGAGAGGTAGGAGGGACAGTTAGGAAATTAGCCTTTGTATAAAGGCAAGAAAGGGTGAGAAACTAGAAAAGAAACATTGGCCCAGGACGGCCAAGCACGAGCTTTGAAGGTAACATCTGGATAGTAGTATAATTCCATATGATAGAAGATATTGGAGGCCTCTCAATCTAACCACCTCCCATCATGCTTCACCTACGTAACCTCAGAAATGAACATTTGGGGTTGAAATTAAGGTTCCGTGGTTAAGGGCACAGCCTGCTCTGCCAGAAGACCTGGGTTTGGTTCTCAGCATCTGTTTGTATCAGGTGGCTCAGCATCCCTTGTAGCTCCAGCTCCAGCTGGCCCAATGCCTCCGGCCACTGACAGCCCTGCATGCAGGTGCACAAGCCCTCGCTAGAGGTGGGGTAACAGCTTATGTGCAAGGCAGTCCACATCCTTGCCAACTTCTGCCAACAGCAACAGTGTACAGAAGACAAGTGTTGGGATTGCCATTGCGGCCGGGAAGTCTATATCTGCAAAGGAATTCCATATTGGAAATTGTATGATTTATATCACTCATCCAAGTCTAGAATTAAATGCCAACACATGGGGAAGAGCAAAGGAAACTGGAGTTTGGTGGGAAAGGGAGGGCATCATGGGGAATGTGGACCATGGCCCCACTATGTACTTATGAGTAAGGGCTCCCTCTCTGCACCCAGCCCAGGAGCTGGACAGTGAATCTAGAGGCCTAGGACTAGAAAAAGCTGTTGTCTTTGAGAAAGTCAGAGATAAGGCCTTGACTGAGCTCCCTCCAGGACTACCTTTCCCAGTGCAGTTTGTCTGGAAAGGGAATAGATTTTTTTTCCCCCTGTGATAACAGCCAAAAACCAGAAAAAAAAAAAAAAAAAAAAAAAGAAGTGGTACAGATGGGCCTGGAAATGCAGTTAAAGTGGCTAGGTTTGTTAAAGATGGTGGCATGGCGTGCTGCTCTCCTCCCAGGGGCTGCTCAGCCCTGGGTCGGGGAGGGGATGGCAGGTCTCCCACTAGTGCATTTGAGGACTGATTCTCCCCACCCCCCCAAAAGCCCACCCTTCCCTCTTCCCACCGGCTCTCCAAAACCCTTTCGCAGATGGAGTACTTCAGTTCCCAGAACCAGTCTGGAGCAACGATTAAAAGACCAAAATTCCAAGGACCTGTTTTTTCCTTCTTTGCACTTTGGCAAACACACGACAGAAAGACCCAGTTAATCATTTAAGAGTAGCAGTCCTGATGCCAGAGAAGAAGGAAGGACTCTGCCGGGAAGGAGGCCAGTCCTCAGAAATGTGGTGGTTTGAGGGAGAAAGACAGTGTTCTGGAACACTCTCTTTGGGGACATTTTATCCCTGTAGGTACTCAGGCTTCCCTCCTGCCTTACTGTTCTCTCTTGTGTCTCCACTTCTGTAGACAAGAGCCACATAATACAGAGATACAATGCCATACAGAAAAAAAAATGAAGACTTCAGAACCTTCTGGAGCCAGCTGACCCAATGAGTCTCCCCACAGCGCACACTGTCCCACCAACAGCACGCTCTGGATCTTTTGCCATTTCAGTTTTTATGCTTCTTTTAAAAAATATTCTTATTTGTATGTGTATGTTGTGCACATGTGTATATGTGTAACGCATACATGTAAGCGCCCTCAGGAGTCAGAAGAGGGTGTTGGGTCTCCTCTAACTGAAGTTATAAGCCGCTGCAAGCCAAACCCAGGTCCTCTGCATGAGCAGCCAGTGCTCTTAACTATTGAGCCATCTCTCCAACCCGTTGGTGTTCTGTTGTGTATTTGAGAATCTCTCTCAGAATATAAAGGGGAAGGAAAAAAAAAGATGTACATTTACAGAGGCTATAAATTCATGAAAGAAAATAAGACATCACACCTACGCCTACTTTTTTTTTTTTTTTTTTAGACAGGGTTTCTTTATGTAACTGGCTGTCTTGGAACTCACTTTGTAGACCAGGCTGACCTTGAACTCACAGAGGTCTGCCTGTCTCTGCCTTCCTATGCTGGAATTAAAGGTGTGTGCCAGCAGTGCCTGGCTGACACCATGCCCATCAATTATATGTGATTTGAACAATAACTTCAAACAACCATCAAGGAACTGACTTAGATGACGATGGTTAAGGACGAACACTTCCGTATTCCACTCTTTCCTGCAGATGCCGTGACAAAGGACCACACACAAACAAGGGGTCCCAAGCTAACCGAAGTTTGTTCTTTCACAGGCCTAGAGTCCAGAGGAACAAAGTCAACACGCCAGCAAGGCTGTGTCCCTCCACAGTCTCTGTGGAAGAAGGCTTCCTGGCTTTCTCTACTGGTCTCAGCCTTGTCTTGGGTCAGGTGGCAGGACAACCCCGCTCTGTCCCTCCTCGATCCCCGCTCTGTCCCCATTTTCCCCCTGGCCTTCCCTGTGTGTGTTTCTTCTGTTCCTTCCTTTTTCCTATGAGAACTTCAGCCACTGGGTTTTGAGCTCTCTAAGCACCTACAATTTCAACTCAAGATCTCTTAGTTACTAACGCTTCAAACAACTTACTTCTAAGTCAGGTTACATCTCAAAGTGGCAAGTGGCCATAAGTGTGGAAGAGGCATCCTACTAGAGAGATGGAAATAGTTCTTGTCCATGAGAATGAAAGAAAAGGAAGCAGAGTCCAGTGAGTCGGGAGGGAGGTCTGAGGAGAAAAGGCTTCGGCGGAGAGGATTCCCAGAATCCTGCCCTCCCCCAGAACAGGCACCGTTAGAGGACTGGTCCCGTGCCTAATGGAGTTCTTAAGCCTCAGTACCAGGGGTAGGACGCATACACAAGAGCATCTCAGTGCTACGTGCTGATGTGCATAGAAATGTAACTCGGAGGCTGAGAGCACTTCCTGCTCTTGCAGAGGACCTGAGTGCAGATCCCAGAATCCAGGCCAGGTGACTCAACCCCAACTCTAGGGATTCTCATGCCCTCTTCTGGTCTCCATGGATCACACACACACACACACACACACACACACACACACACACACCCCACACACACTTTCCATGTGCTCACATGGATGCATACACGTCAATGAAAATAAGTAAATATGGTTTTTTAGACTTTTCTGACTGAAAGTTACTCTGATTTTGGCCATCAACCAAAATTTTATGGTGGGTTTTGGATTGACTAAGTTAGATAAAAGGTAAGCAAAATTCACTCCCCCCCCATGAACTTAATTTATAACTCCAATAATGTGTGTTTAAGTACACACATATACACAGAAACGCATATACAAAAACATGTAAGTACACAGAGAGAGACACATGTATACACACACACACACACACACACACATACACACACACACACACAAACACACACTAGCCACTGGCTTGGTGTGATCCCCAGGACCCATGTGAGTGAGAGGAGAGAACCAGCCCCTATAAGGCACCCTCCAGCTACACACACACACACCACACACACACACACACATCCTGCCACACAGACACATATCCTGCCACACAGACACACAAAATAGACAAACAAATGGGAAATTTTTTTAAATCTTTGTCTTTTCAAGGTACAGTAACAATATTTTGATTTTTTAACTTTTCCAGAGCACATTAGGTAAAATAAGGTACTTCTGTATGAGAACAAAATGATCAGACATAGTTAAGTTTCAGGCAAGTCTGTTTCTTGGAACTTTCGAATACAAATGTGTGCAATGACCACAAACAATTTTCTCTTAGTCAGCCAGCCAATTTTGATCTAACTGAATCTGCTCTAGGTCATCAGCAAGGATGTTTGAAGTGATTTGTTGTGCAGCGGGGAAGGGTTGATGCAGAAGGAATTGAAGAAGGTAGAGTTGAGGGTCACTGCTATACCTTCCTTCATGCCTTCCTTGTAGCTCACGAGCACAGTTTCTCGGTCTGTGTATTACTTAGGGGACAATAGAACAGAGGCATGACACCATCTCAGGTGGATTCGAGGTTCCTGGAATACAGTCAGCTTGGCAAACTGGCAAAAGAAATCCCTCCTGTGTAAAGGCAAGTATATCTCTAGTGCCATTGTATTTTAATTATTTATTTAAATTTCTATTATTATAGAATTTTGACCAGTTGCAAAAATTGTCTGATTTAATACTTGAGAAAATGTTTAACACAGAGAACTTTGCATCATAACATATTTGTCATGTTAATTTTATGAAATACACATATTTTTATTACAAAGACTATAAAAATCATCAACAGGTTGCCATGAAACTGTGTGTGGGCGTGGCTATGTAGATTAGGGAGGGTGGGAGTGGGTATGCAAATTAGGGAGGAAGGGACCTACTGTGAGCTGAGGATGAAAGGACTTGGCCCTGGGTTTAAAGAGGTAACTGTGGATTAATACTCAGTCACTGTGCTGCCCATAGCCCATTGGCCACATTCAAAAAGAAATACTACAGTTTTAATTCATAACTGAATTTTCCATAAATCAGAAATTCTACTGCTTGCAATTACTATTTGCGTTTGTGATAAACAAACAAACAAACAAAAATCCCCCAAACCAAAACCACGCAAGAGTCTGTGCATCTGAGTGTGCTTAGCTTAGCCCTCCCCTCACAAGATCTAAATAACTTTAAAATAACTTTAAAAGTCCCACAGCCTTTACATATTCTTAAAATTTCAATCTCTTTAAAATATCCATCTCTTTTAAAATCCAAAGTCTTTTTACAATTAAAAGTCTCTTAACTGTGGGCTCCACTAAAACAGTTTCTTCCTTCAAGAGGGAAAATATCAGGGCACAGTCACAATCAAAAGCAAAAGTCAATCTCCAACCGTCCAATGTCTGGGATCCAACTCACGATCTTCTGGGCTCCTCCAAGGGCTTGGGTAACTTCTCCAGCCAGGCCCTTTGTAGCACACGCATCGTCCTCTAGGCTCCAGATGCCTGTACCCCAGGCATCTGGAGCTAATTGGCCTCAGTGGGTTAAAGGAATAAATATAAGAGAGTCCAGAGTCGGAAGGGGGATGGGAAGGGGTTCCTGGGGGAAGGGGGAGGGGGGAGAAGGGAGGGAATAGTTATAATGGAGGTGTGCCTTTTGTTGTTTTGTTCTGTTCTGTTGTTTATTTTCTGGAGAGAGAGAGAGAGAGAGAGAGAGAGAGAGAGAGAGAGAGAATGAATGGAGTCCAGTGGTTGGAGAGGTGGAGAGGATTGGGGGGGATGTAATCTGAATATACTATAAGAATTTTCAATAAAAAGATACATTGTACATATGTGTGGAATTTTCAAAGAATAAACAAAAGTTCGAAAGAAAAGAAAAGAAAACATTGCTCATTAAATTTAACTTTTTACTTCATCCCAAGACTAAAGAAATCCTCTTAGGGGAGAGCTGGTTCACTTTAAGACACAGTAGCTCAATCTATCCAGTGTCTTCAGGCTCGAATCCCCCCTTCCATCTAATTTAACCTTCCTGCTGAGAGCCATAGGCTCAAATTCTCAGATTCTCTTCTGATACTGGGTTTGCCTTGTTGCGCACATGCTCACAACATAACACTGTAAATATAAAACCGGGTCTCTCATTGATTAATGTGCCCAACAACAGTTTCTCGTGGGTAGCATTTTTCTTCTGGGTACTATAAAAAATAATTAGGAGCTAACATTTCATTCAATAGCAGTTTCAATCATTCATTAGGCTTATTAAGTAGACACCAAAACCTTAAAAAAAAATAAAATGAATTAAGCTTCACAGTATAAGAGAAGGGCTCCGACAGCAGAGAAAGATGTCCTGGAAGCTCTCTCTGTGGGCGCAAACAAGTGTAGCTGCCACTAATTCTTCTTTTCCTTGCCTGGAAGCCTTGCACGTTCTAGACAACCACCGACTTCTCTGTCAGGGTTCAAAAAGTGAATGAAAAAATAAAACTAACCTGACACCATTTTTTGCCCATGATGTCATTTTCTGTCTCCCAAAGCCCGTGGGACTGATTTTGATGTCAGGGTGCGTAACTCCGCAGTGACAGCCCCAAACGTATTTGAAGAGGAAAATAACCTTTCAGCTCCACCGCGCTCGTTTTCCCTCCGTGAAGACAAATATAGCTTGGGCTGAAATCACTTAGTGTCAATCAAGGTAACCAGATCAGCTCAGCGTTAATAATGAATTTGATCACGTGCCCCCGCGGAGCGCAACGTGTGAGCTGGCCGAGCGCTGCTTCCATGTGACACCCACGGTTCCTCCAGCCCAGCTGGGAAGCAACAGGGTAATTTAATCTGCCACCCACTCTAATTGCTAAACTGAGAGAATTATCAGGGTTGCCAGAAAGGGGCCTTCAGAGCACAGGGTCCAGGCGTGGTTGCTAGCCCACAAACTGCAAACTGGGTCATTGTAAGGGATCTTTTAGGGTCTAAAGCTTGTATAAATTGAAATTTCTCTTTAAGGTAAAACAAAAAACAAAACCAACAACAAAACAAACAAACAAACAAACAAAAAACAAACAACCAAACAACCAAACAAACACACAAAAAACCCAGCAGAACAGAACATGAGAAGCAGGACCTCGAAGTGGCTCCATGCAAGCAGACACCTGCAAGCTCAAGTTCCTGGGCATCAGGTGAAGCCACCTCTGGTTGTCATGGAAACCAAGAGATTATTAGATTCCTGTCTGTGCCCTGGATTGTGGATTGTCTGATTCCATGGCGGTATATGCTCTCTGCTCTTGTGGAACTGCTTGGACTTTACTACAATTTCTGAGGTCAGGATGAATTATTATATCATATCATATCATATCATATCATATCATATCATATCATATCATATCATATCATATCTTATCATATGGCAAGCTACTGCCAATTGCTTCACCCATCTGATTTCAGACTGGCCCCAATCTCCAGCTAGTATGCTCCCGTTAGCCCTCTAGATTACCAACTTTTAAAAGTTAAGGGTACATTTCAAATTCCTTTATATCCTCCTACAACCCTCAGCAAACCTCTGAAGAGAACAACCATGGGCCCTACCACCCAAAGCCAAGTGAGCAGAACAACAGTTAGCGGAGGCCAGCCAAGCACTTAGCCTTTAGGCAACTCAAATCCTGCCTGTCCAATTTGGGATTTTTAAGCCAACTAAAATCACTCTCAGCACAAATGAGAAAAGTCAAACCGAATGTATTTCCTGGGATGTCATATTGGTTCAACATTTCAAAACAGGGCTCAATTAACAAACCAAAGAGAGAGAGAGAGAGAGAGAGAGAGAGAGAGAGAGAGAGAGAGAGAGAGAGAGAGAGAATCTATGATCATCTCAACAGAGGCAGGAAAACCATTTAATGAAACATAACACACACAGCAAACCAACTCCTACAAGCTGGGAAGACTTTTTCCCCCCTCGAGACGGAATGTCAGCTAGGACCTCAGAGATGAAATACTGCAATTACTGCCCCTGGCATCCACAGTGAGAAGGAACACCCATTACGATGAAGTCATACTGATCTGGATGGAAGTCCTAGACAAGTCAAAGCGAAGGAAAAGAAGTAAAATATAGAGATGTGACTCTAGACTGCTAGGATTGGCATACAATAAAGTTATGTTCCTAGAAAGTTTGGGAGACCCATCCGGAATAGAGCACGGACAGGGAGCAGAGTTGGTTCAGTTAGATGCTCAGATGCCATACTAACATCTTAACATTCCAGCTTACTTCTGTTCTACAATAATTGGTGCAAAACCTCACCAAAAAAAGGCCTACTGTGAAAAGGCCACAGCTGCAAAAACACTTGGAGGTACTCAGGATCCAACTGAAGAAAAATGATAAAAAGTTTTATCAAAAGATATTCAGGAAAACCCAAAATAGTGAAGGAAGTGTTTGTGTGCCCGATTTAAAAGATGCTCACTGCCCTTAATCACTCAAGATCAGCTCAGAGCAGGACTTCTCAAAGGATGTATAAAGAGGGTCTAGCATTCCTCTAGATAGGGAATGGCAGACTGTGTAAGCACGTTTGCCAGGGAGGAGCACTAACAGAGAACATGCTGTTCCCAGCTTCCGAAACAGCCCCGGAGAAGCTGGCTCAAGGCTGGGTGAGAAGAAGACACAGAACACACACTGTATGACCTTAAATGACATGGGATGGCACAAGGCATGGAAGCATAGCTCTTCGGTTTTCCCTAACTCCACCGTGAGAACCGAGCTTGAGTGGCAGCCATGGTGAGCGGTCAGGGGAAACCTCCAGGAGATAGAAAGTTCTCAGCGGTGTTTTCCAGCATAGACGTCCCCAGGCACTACACTGCCAAATTTCAGGATGGCTTTACAAGCCACATTACCCAGACCTCTATCAAGTTCAATTTCTGCTGTGTTTCTATCATGCCCAATGCTGCACTAAACACAAAGAAAATGATGAGAAGCAGACACAACACGCTTGGCACTAAATCCACACAAACAGGCCATGTGGGATGCCTGGCTATCATCATCAATCATCCTTACGCCCGTCTTGTGCCGGACCACTTGAGAACAGCAAGAGAGCATGCTCTCTCCTTTTGAGTTCTCTTTTCAAAATGTCAGACATTTGTATTCATCCACTCAGAGGAGTGGAGCGGGACAAACCCAGCCATTGTCTGCCACCCTATCAAAACAAGGACACAACATGGAACCAAATATCACTCCTAAGGAGGCTACCCAGCCTCGTGATGCCCAGCTTGTGTGAGTAGATGGGACCAGATCAACAGCAAACCCTCAGCCAGTCTCAGCCTGTGACTGTGGGGCAGACACTGTGATGTGCACAGTAGATTGCTAAACAACAACAAAACCAAAACCAAAACCAAAACCAAAACCAAAACCAAAACCAAAACCAAAACCAAAACCAAAACCAAAACCAAAACCAAACCAAAAAACAAAACATCTTAAACTTCTCATTTCAACCTAACACACGGGAGTCTTAGGAACGAAAGGGAAGAGGAGGGAGAGGGCCCTTGGAGAACTCTTTTTCTGATCAAATAGGACCGTTGCTGCTGCTGCAGAGGCTGCAGAGAAACTCTGCTTTTGCAAAGGCCAGTGCCATTCACAGCCTGAGGAGGGCCTGTAAGACGATTTTCTTGTTAAAACTTTCCTTTCTAACTACAAGGTTAAAACTACAGCAAAGTTGGGTGAGAGAGGTTTTCAACAAAAGTGTCTTTTAAACAGAGGCAGGTGGGGAGATTTGCAGGCGGGACTCCCCCCCCCTGAACTCCAATGTCCTTTAATTACAGTAACAGTATGGCAATCTGCAACACCTTTCATGTGAAGTGATCAAAAGCCATTTTTGCCACACTCCCGCTTTTATTTATATGAAGAAAATCTCTTCAGATTTCAGTGAAGAGGTGAGATTTATTACATATTTGCATCAAAGCTACCAACCCATATACCTGACAGCAAGTCATATTTTACCAAAAATGAAGCCTTAAAATTTTACTGTCATAGGCTCCCCATCCCCGGCTGTGTTTTGAACATTCCTGCCTAGCTTGCCAAGAGGGACGGCGCCTTGAACTTTCCTGACCCGATTGTGTCAAACGCATCTTCCATGTGCTTCGTACCTTGCCTGGGTTCTTTTTGACAATCGTGTCTGAAATTTAAGAAATTCTCCACCGGGAAAAAAAAAATCCTCCCAATTTGGCACATGCTTTCCACTCACATCTGGAGCAAGACACAGAAGCTGACCTCCCAGTTTGGCTGCCTCTTTCTGACAGAGTGTCGGGGAATGCCCATCTCCCGACCTAGGAGCTCGCTCTCCTGGGTCCCAGCCAGTCCTTCATTCTTATCTAATCATTGTCTGCCATTTAGAGGTCTCTCATCCCCTTGGGGGCTCAGAGTCCTTGAATACACTAGAGACTCCAGCTATAGCAAGAACCTACAAATATTTTATCAACCAAACTAGTTCCCCAGCAGGGTTCAGGGTGCTGTGACCCACACCTTCAGGCCTCTCCTTATTGAAGTCAGATGGCACCATAGAGAAAGAACAGGAATATGCTAAATGCTGGGGCCCAGAGATACAATTCGCAGAGCATCCCAAGTGTCATAGTTAGGATTTTTATTGCTATGAAGAGAGACTGTGACCGTGACAACTCTGATAAAGGAAAACATTTAATTGGGGCCGGCTTACAGTTTCAAAGGTTTAGTCTATTATCATCACGGTGGGAAACGCGGCAGTATGAAGCAGTCCGGCCATGGTGCTGAAGATGGAGCTGAGAGTTCTACATCTTGATCCACAGGCAGTGGAAGTGAACTGACTTGAGCTTCTGAGATATCAAAGCTTGTCCCCACAAGGACAAAGTTCCTCCAGCAAGGCCACACCTATCCCAATAAGGTCACACCTCCTAATAGTGCCACCCCCTCTAGGCACGTGGGGCATTTTTATTCAAGCGACCAGATCTGCAGCCAGGCTTCTGAATCACTGGTTATCTAGTCTCTGGACAGTCCACAGCTGTAGACACTGCTCATGGGCTATGGGAGTAAATACTCTCCCTTCTTACAGGTGACAGCATGAGGCATGATTGCTAGCTAGTTCCATAATGGCAAAGATGTGACTGCTGTCCAGAGCAGCATGGGAAAGAGCTGTGGTCAACCAGTAGTGTCCTTCATGAGCAACAGGGAGAAAGGCATTGGGGGCTCCCCTCAACTGACTCTAAGACAAGAAGGAGACCCCATAGGGAGGGACTTAGGCACTGATACAGAGCAGTCCTACTGGTCAAGCAGACAGGATGGTTCAAAAGACATCTAGCTCTTCTCTTTTTCAAGTGTGGCTAGCTCTAGAGGTTCCAAGAATTTTTCCCTTTCTCTTGTCTGGCACTAGAGTTAAGGCCCGAGTGGTAGAAGGATGGAGTTGAGATTCACTGGTTGGTTTATCCCTTCAGCAAATGAGCTCAGATTCATCAGTTGACAGTTGAGGTGCTGTGAATAGGAAAACAAAAGCTTCAGTTCTTACTAGGGTCTCTTAAAAGAGATTTCTTTAAGCTATAACAAATAGCAATGGCAGCCAGGTTCAATGGGAGAAGTAGACTCTACTGCTTAAAGTGTGTGTGTGTGTGTGTGTGTGTGTGTGTTGTAGTTAAAGTAGCATTTGTTTATTTATTCTGTGCGTACGTTTCTGTGTGGAAGAGCATGCTCATATGCTATGCCTGGTAGCATGAATGTGGAGGTAACTTGTGGAGAGGAGTTGTCTCTTTCCTTCCACAGAGAGAGTCCCAGAGATAGAACTCAGGAGGTCAGGCTTGTGTGGCACCCTCACCCGCTTAGCCAGCTTGCAGGTCCCATGCTCTTCGAGATGGAAGGCCCAACCTGCACACTGAGGGGCACAAGGAATGGTTGCCCACCACGTTGCAGAGAATTTAATCTATTTTTTATTCAGCCTATCAAATGACCTGAAAAAACTGGCCTGAAAAAAGATCATATTATGAACTAGGTGAAGGGATTAGGTTGATATCCCTGACAACTCATTTAATTTAAATTTTTTAATGTATTACTATAACTGCATACACATATGCTCGTTGTAGTTATAGACACATATTTATGTTACTGCTTTGGCTAATATCTAAATGCTGTTGAATGCCATCATTTGTTAGATTACCAATAAATGATAGTGTTGAGGAGGTTTATTGGCATTGCTATTGAGAATGGGACCAGAAGTAGATTACAAATACAATGAAAAATGGCAGTTCTTACCCCAGATCTCTCCCCCTAAACCAACACTGGCAGATAGATAGGCTCTGGGGTATCATTTCCGTGATGTGCTGCAGAGCCTTAGGGGCAGTGAGGGAAAATAGGTGTGACCCCAGGAGGGCTGTTACCAGTGGAGCTCACTGGTTGGGTCCTGCGTGTCCACAGCATACTGTTTTGCTTCAGTCTTCTCTGCCCTGACATGTTTCCCAGCCCCTCTCCCTCCATGGCCCCTGAGCCTTGTGTGTGTGTATGGCACAGAAGTTGCTCATCTGTGACTGAGCGCTCCTCTGACATTCAGCACCTTGATCGGTTACGAGCTTCATGCTTGGGGAGGTCACAGGCCCCAGGAGTAAACCCACTGGTACTGTTCTGTGAAATGGACACAGTGTCAGGCTACTCTCTAAATCAGATCCCTATACCCACAGGTCAGCTCGGCCCTCAGACCTTATCGGAGAGGTTCCCATGTGCAGTGGATGGTGGTTAGTGCACAAACGCCTCTTTATTTTTAAACCACAAGACCATTCATGGGATGACCACCAAGCAACAGTTAGGAGGTTGCTTGTCATGAGCATTTGACTGAGGGGAGGCAATATGAAAGAAGTCACAGACACCACATCACAGACTTGACTCTCGACATGACACCAGCCATTATTCCAGCACATGTGTACTAAGAACATACTGCCCCTGACATGGTGTTAATCACTGAGAAAAGGACACAATAGGACATGTCTCTGGCTCTGTAAATCGTATACAATTTACTATATTATACTACACCCTCCCCGGCAAGTTCTAACATATGGAAATAACAAACGATATTCATGTCATGCTTACAAAGAAGACATTGTCCCAAAGCTTCAGCTGATACTAACCACTCAGAATAACTGCACACCATAGATTCTCTTACTGTTTGTGCCTTGTCAACGAGGAAACCGAGGCACAGAGAAGCCAGATGACCAAATGCCTGCAGGCTGGAATTCCCACTTTCCTGGTCTGGCTCTAGATAGCCTTTTAGTAATCATGATATGGCATAGAAAGCAACTTATCAGAGTGGGGAGCTGAGGACAGACAGACCTAAGGGTGAGTCGGCAAAGTTGCCATTTGCAAGGATTGGGGGTGGGGTACCAGCTGGTGAACATGAGATCAGGGAACTCCTGAAGTCAGGGCAGGTCAGCTGGGCTCCCCTCTAGGATAGGACTCTAAGGTCAGAGGGACCTGAGGGTCAAAAGCCCTGTGTCTTTTGATGACACCTAAGAGGGACAGCCAGCTTCCTCTATTCAGAGACCTCCCACCTAATTCAGATCATGACCCCAGAGGTGACACAAACGGAATCTGGAAAAGTGGGATGGGAAATCATAGCCATAAAATCTCCATGTTGTCACTTCTTGTACCCTCACCTCAGTGTCACCCGTGTTTTACAATAATGAGGACATAGGGTCACTGGACTGGAGATCTCTCACTCAAAAAATAAGGAAGGAAGGAAGGAAGGAAGGAAGGAAGGAAGGAAGGAAGGAAGCAGCAGCTTGCTGACGAAGCAGAAGAACTCAAGTTCAGATTTGCAGAATCCACTCAGAAAACTAGGAGCTCTAGCAAGGCAGAGGCAGAATGTCTGGAGCTCAGTGAGCAGTCTTAATTGGTGAGATTCAGGTTCAATGAGAAACCCTGTCTCAAAAACTACAATGATGGGCAACAGGGGAAGACAGCCAAAATGATTGCTGGCCTCCATGTTCCCGGGCACAGGTGTATATAAACACACCTGTATGCACGTGTGCATGCATGAAAATGCACATACCATAGAGAGAGGGGGCGAGAAGGAGAGAGAGAGAGAGAGAGAGAGAGAGAGAGTCCTCAGTCTATCCTCATCAATGAACCCTCAAAAATGTCTCACTATCCACCCTGCCAGTCTTGGATCCACAGTGTAACTGTCACACACATAGGACAGGAAAACACATCTAGAACCCTGGACTCTAGAAACCCAGACTCTAGAACCTTAGACTCTAGAACCCTGGACTCTAGAATCCTAGACTCTAGAAGTGGCAAACATGCATTCATTATTCAAATGACACTGGAGTGAGAGGCATTGAACTTGAAGCTAAGTCTCCCTTTTGCCTCCAAGTCACCAGTGGGCATTGGTGCCATCACCTATGAAATTGTCAAGGTGAGCTCCAGATGGCCCCTTCCGGCTGGGACCTCCCACCACCAAGAGCGTACACAGTGAGCTCGTTCTATTCAAAATGGAGCTGAGCTGCCAGGCCCTGCCATCAGAGCTGGAAGCTGGGAATCCAGTACCCAGCTCAGGCATGCCTGCTTGGAGCTCCTCTTTTCTGTTTAAGCATTTCCATGCCTCACTGTAGGATCTGCTTTGTAGACTGAAATAAGATAGCTGTCTCCCTATTAATATCCTCACACCATCTGAATGCATTTTCAAAGTGTACGGAGCTTGGCAACCTGTGGGTCTGGTTTTGTTATTGTTGGTTAAAGTCTTGCATATTTGACTTAAAAATTAGCACCGAATGTGGACTTATCTGATCAGGAAAGCATAAAATAGAAGGAATGGGTAGATTTCCTTTGCAAAACAGATAACCTTGAATGTGTTTTTCAGGCTGGAGATTTGCATCAACTTGAATGAACAGCACCATAGTTCTCAGCAGGCAAAGTGAGAGGCAATGAGGTCACAGGGAGGGCAGCATAGAAAAGGAGCATGGGGTGATGGCCACATCGCTTGGGTCCCCTGATCACCTCTCACCTCTACATGACTCTTCAGTTTTTAGATCCCTTCATTACCTATTTCAGTCTATCACCGCAGTGCTGGGTAGATAAATAGAGCATAGACAGCTTGGTGTAATGACAGGAAGCTGAAGATTTAAGAGGGCAGGGCTTTCCTACATTCACCCCCTCCTGCTGATGCCCCTCCCTCTTGCTGAAGCCCCTCCCCCTGCTGGAGCCCCTCCCTCTTGCTGAAGCCCCGCCCAAGCTGGAGCCCCTTCCCTCCTTGCTGGAGCCCCTCCGTCTTGCTGACGCCCATGCCAGTATTTACAAAGAACTTATAAGGGCAGGCTGCCTTATTCATCCATATGACCTTGGAGCTTGGCATACAGATTCAAAAATATGTGTTGAATTTCTTAAACTCTGGCATGATTTATGAAAGACACTGACCTTTATCAATGCACTCAAGTAGGAACAGAAAAGCAAAGTCAAAGTCCTCCCAGCACCCAAGGGTCCCATATAGATTGTCTCCTGTTAGGCTTCAACTGCTTGCTTCGCTCTGGACACTCTGACCTTCTTCTATTTCTTCATATGCTAGACACACTCCTACCTCATGACCTTTGTTCTGGCTACTTTTTCTCCCTTAGACATTCTTTCCCTCAAGCACTCTGGGCTTTCTCCTTGCCCTGGAGTCTTGTAAGAAGCTATTGCCTTCTGTCCAAGGTTTGCCTCAACATATTGTGTATTGTGAGCATGTCAGCTCCTCTTTAAGCCAATATTTACGGTTCTCTCCTTCTCTGTTCTACACGGTGACATTTTAGTCGGCTGTACAGACTTATGTTGTATGGTATTACCTATCATTCATTTATATCTGTTAGAAGGTAAAATCTATGAAAGCATGCATTCACTGATATATTCTAAGGACTTAGCAGAGTGCCTGACATAAACCAGACAGAACTAAATGTTACTGAGTGAATGGGTGAGTTAGTAAACAGACAAATGGATGGACGGGTTGATTTTCAAAACCACAGCAAACTTCTATCTCATGGAGAAATTTTTTTTTTCCCCTGGTCTATCAATGCATGTAAGGTAAGCTGAAATCAGACCACTTGGTGTTCCTGGGTCACTGAGGTCAGGCACTGTGCCACTTTGTCCAGCGGGGAAGTTGTGGCTTGGGTGTCATTGATACAGTGTTGTCTCACAATGGGCACAGGACCTTCGAGTCCAGATGTGTTTCTTAGAAACTGGAATGGAGGTCAGAGGGCAAAACAGAGAGACTGGTTTCCCATGATAAATATTCAGAGGGGCTTCCTCCCATCAGAGTCACTGTGCTAGAGACAGCAAAATGAGGTGTCAAAGAAAAGTCAGGCTTGGCCCCCACCCCGGGACTGATGAAGGACTAGCACAGGAACCAAGAAAGGATACAGAAACCTGAGCGCCAGGTATGGCTTCTTCCGAACCCACGCAAAGGAAGCACTGAGTAGGAGACAGAGAGCAGGATAGGGGAAATCCCCCAAAGTGTGGAGTGTCATCCAGGGTGCTGAGCCCAAATACACACAAGCTGTGGACGTCTGCGTGGAGCCAGCTTTGGCTAATGGGAGCTGCAGTCCTTAGGCTGGTCAGCTGGAACCATCTATGAGAAACCAGGGTCAGAGTCCAGAACCGGCATCGTCTGCCTAGGCCTGTACAGTGAGCACAGGCTATACTGGACAAGAGCGGTAGTCAGGGGCAGGCACCATGGAGAGAGGAGGGGCCAAGGAGGAGAGAAGATGGCCAAGTCCAGCTTATCTTTGGCAAGGCATTGAGGAGGGCTTGACCACAGGATCTCGGAGCTGATGACTTAAAGCTGGGCAAGTCTCTACTGCATCAGTTTTGATGTCATTCCAGTATTTTCTCATGGAGTCCTTGAGTCTTAGAGGAACTGACAGGGGGCGGGGGCGGAGCTTCAGCTGGCGCATGCCCTATGGAGACTGCGAAGACAAGGGTGTTGCAGCTCCCTCCCTCCTGCCCCATGCCCAGTCACACTGGTTTGTTGAACTAAGCTTCAAAAATGAGAACACAGCAGCCCTCCCTTCTCCTTCCACTGAGCTAGTGGGGCCTGTGTCCACCCGTCAGCTGCAGCAAGAGCGCCCTGTGTACAGAGATCCTATCAGGCCCGAAGAAAGCAGAAATATTAGACGCAGCTAAATAAGAAAACACAGATTACTGCTGCAGACCCCTAAGGCCTACTTTGTCTGTGCAATGGTTTGTTTTACTTTTCACAGAATTTATTTTGGCTGCAGCCAGATTGATGGTGATTATATCTGAAATCCCTCCCACATATCTGTCACATAAACACTTCGTTTAATTCAGGTTTGTAAAAATCTACAGGCCAACTGGGAGCCGACTTTTGGATTAATTAGCAGACATTAATGCTGGGCATCCTGTCACCGAGGTCCGACCTGGTGACTTTCTCAGGAGTTTCAGCCTGTGGCTGGATAAAGAAAACCAAGGCAGGAATAGAACGGGAGGAACAGCCACGCTGTGCCTGGCCTGACCAGGAAAACAGTTCCCCCCACCCCCTTCAGAGCGGACCCGAATTGTCCATCCCGTCTGGCTAGAGGAGGGATCTCCTTAGGTGTTTTGAAGTATCTAGATACAAAAATAAAGCCCTGCTTGACAAAGTTTCTGTCGATACCATCACTAGATCTAACACCTTCCAAAGGGGGAAGGGCCTTAGGGGCCAGTGCTGGGAGGGAGACCCCTACTTCAGCAGCTGAAGGGAGTTAGGAAGCCAAGAGCCCTAGCAGCCCCTCTGAACACAGAGCCCCAGACCCCAGTCCCTCGTGGTTATCCTGGATCTGGGGCTCTGGGGCTCTGGGCAGGATTTCCTTCTGTCTGAAGGGAGCGTGCCTCTAACAGGCTGCACATGCCTGCCAGCTGCTGCTTTCCTTCGCGCAATGCAGGCCAAGACAAGAAGAGCATTATTTCCCACCGGCCTTCTAATCTGCAGGCCCCTGACTCCACAGGCCTGCTCTGGGCAGGGTAACTTAGGACCTCTGGGGCTGAATCCCCCTTGGCTTAGAAAGGGCTCCTTTCTTCTCCCCATTCCATTTGCTTTCTATTTAGGGCAGTGCTCCTCCACCAAGGGGGCTGTGCTGAAAGCCTGTGGAAAGGACTTCAGCAGGGCTGTTGGCTTCTCAAAGGCTTTCCTGTGTCCGCTCTGCTCTGTGTAGATAGCACTGGGAGAAATTGAGTGTGTGTGCATGCGTGAACTCGTGTGTGTGTGTGTGTGTGTGTATGTGTGTGTGTGTGTGCATGCGCATGCATGTATTCATAGTCACATGTGGGTACACATGCATGTGTGTGCAGTGTTGGGTTTCTTTGTTGATTGCTTCCCACCCTACTTGTCTGAGACAGGCTCTCTCACTGAACGGAGAGCTCATCAGATAGCGAGGCTTGCTGGCTGGTGACCTCCGGGGTGACTTCCGAGGATCCTCTTCTCTTGCCTCTCTCCAGTTCTGGGTTTACTTATTGATCCATGCTGCTAGACCTGCTTTCAAGTGTGCTCTGGGGATCTGAACTCAAGTCCTCGCACTTGTGCACATGTTCACAACCAACTCCCCCACCGGATCCATCTCCTTAGCCGAGAATAAAAATTACTGAGTGCTGAACCCTCTAGACTCTATGTGCAGTGTCTGAACCCCCAAACCCCAGCTACAGAGCTCTGTGTGGGCCCATTTCGCAGGAGAGAGTTCATAATGGCGAGGTTAAATGATCTATAAGGTCCATAATCCAGCCTGGAAGGATCCAAAACAGGAGGTGAGCCCCACCATTGCTAGGATTGGCCTTCTAAACCCCAACCCTGATTTCCAGAAGAGGCACAGGGGAGGGAAGACCACCTTTCACTCACTCTTGTTTTGGCTGTGTCACTAGGACAATCTGATCCGAATCTCTGTGGTCTCTCTCCCTCTGTGTAAAGGCGTGTGTAGCACTGCGCTGGGCCCTGTTCCACCTTCAAACAACCACAAGAACTAGGCCATCCCCAAATGCTCAGAGGGACGCTCAGAGGGACCTGCAGAGGGACCTGAGGCCCGGAACCGGCTCTGGCCCTATCCAGTTACTAACCAAACACTTGTCTTTCTTCCTGGCTGAAACTGAACGTGCCTGACTCTTGCTTGGAGCTCTTGACTAAGAAAGCTAAATTTTAACCCTTTCCCTGCAGCATTTTTCCCCCTTCCACAGCACACAAAACACAAGGTACCAATTTGTCTGGCTGACTCTGCTTGCAGCTCGCCTTGCAAGGAGAGAGGCCTTCAGGAGCCCAAGCAGAACACACCGTTTTTAGCTTAGCCTGGCTTAATTTTTCACTTTTTTTTTTTGTATGTGTCATTTCGGATGTGAAATTATTTCACCTCCTTTTAAAACAAAGGACGCCATTGTCTAGTGGGCAGGGAAGGAGCCTCTGGCTTGGAGGTAAGAGCAAGGTGGGGCAGGAATCATCGTTGGGATCACCCTGTGTGCAAGCATAGATATTCCCCAAGGTGGATACCCCAAGAATGTGGGGTGCTCCCCCTCTAAATTTTCCTTTCCAGAGTGGTGTGGCGGTTAACTCTTCATCTCAGACTCCTGTCTAGGGAAGAGACTGGCTTATCATTTTGTTCTTCTGACCAAAAGATTTTTAAAAGCCACCCCCACCACCCAAACCAAACCAAATAAAAAAAAGCAACCTCAGAAAGTAATACTGTGGAAACAGTAAGGACCCAAATTCTCCCCACTCCAGGGTGGAGGACACTAGTGAAATCGAACCGATGAGCCAAGCTTGGGCCTCTGACTTGGAGGCCCAGTCGTCAGATGCAAGCTTTCTGCCTTCAGCATAGACTTTTTCTATAACAAACCCACTTTGGGGTCATCCATCAATACGTAAGTGCACACCTGGGAGACGGGGACAAGTCTTCACTCTTCTGTCTTTGTAAATAAGGAACTCGTATTTCTACAATGGAATGACCGATTAGAGCACCTTTCTTCCCCGGGGCAATTTCCAAAAACTGGTGTAGACTCCTGCACCCCGGGGTCTGCTGAGGTGACAAGCCTTCCCTGCCAACATCTTCCTCCTCCAAATCCTGAAGGTTGCTCTGGCTTCAAGCTTTTCACCTTGTGAAGCAAGGAAAGGAAGGCATAGACCTGTTCACTCACTACCACGGATAGGCAAACCAGCAGTTCTAAACAAAGCACCAGGGCCGCCACGACCATCGGAAAAACATGAGTGGCTGAGACTAACTGCACCAGGGACCACAGGCGACCTTAGTGCACCGAGCCAGGAGAAGACTGTCGAAATGGAAAGAGTTGAGAAGGTTTTGTTGCCTGACCTGAATTACCAACTGCCCTATGTCACAAGACATACTTCCTTGGGTTAACTTACTCTTAAAGACTGTTCTTTCCAGAACTGATGCCCCAGGTAGGAAAACACTCTTTTGAGTGAACGCACTCATCCAGCACTTTCCACACAGGACAAGAAGAAAGTCAGGCAGTCCACCCTTCACTTGCAAGTTGAACATGGTTTGCTTCTGTATGTGACACACAGTACTAGGTAGGTAGGTTGTCTATGAAAACAAGATGGAGCTGAAGCAGAAACACTCCTGGGTTCCATGAGTCTATAGTCTGTCTGTTAGAGAAGGTGTTTGTGTAGTCACTTTCATCGTGACAGGACGGGGCCTCTGAGAGCCAGGAGCAAGGTCATGGAGAATGCCCAGCCTGCCTTAGGGAAGTGTGCTCGTTACTTTTATGTCAACTTGACACAAGCTAGACTTATCAAGAGAGGAGGGAGCCTCAATTGAGAAAATGCCTCTCTATAAGGTCTGGACAAAAGGCATTGCCTTAATTAGTGATTGATAGGAGGGCCCAGCCCATTGAGGGTGGTGCCATCTCTGGGCTGTGGACCTGGGTTCTGTTAGAAAGCAGGCTGAGCCAGACATGAGGAGCAAGCCAGTAAGCAGCACCCCTCCATGGCGTCTGCATCAGCTCCTGCCTCCAGGCTCCTGCCCTGCATGAGTTCCTGCCCTCACTACTTTTTGATGATGGACAGTGATAAGGAACTGTAAGTGAAATAAGCCCTTTCCTCCTCCAGTCGCTTCTGGTCATGGTGTTTCATCACAGCAATAGTGACCCTAAGACAGGAGGGGTGGGAGGCTCAGGCTGATTCCTGAAGGATGAGCTGGGGTCCAGGTGCTCCTGGGAGAGAACAGCGTGGGTGAGCCTGCAGCGAGAGGTGAAGGGTGTTGGAGGGTCTGGGGCAGGGTTGACAGGCTGCCACAAATAAGCACCCAAATAAGGGAGAGGTGAGAACTGGTGTGTCAGGCCCCTCCTAACTGCACAGCCTCCGCATCCAAGAGACAAGGGTGACAGTGACCTGTGGGTGATTCTGCAGAGTGGCTGAAACTTCCTAGGTTAGGTACCACCAGGCTGAGCTTGGGGCAGATGGGACCAGACCTTTGGTGGCTCTGTCTGTCGGGGCAGGCCCATAGCTGCCATCTTTACCTGCTGAAGTTCCTGGCTAGGCACCTCTGTCCCGTTCATCTGTGGCTGACAGAGAAGCACATACCTAGAATAGCCCTGCTGTGGCAGGCCTGACATCCACCCCCATTTCTGCTCACCCACCCAGCACCTCAGGCAAGAGGCACACTTCCAGTGTGACAGACAGTTACAGCCTCCCACTTAATTATATTGTCACACAAGCTTCCAGAGATCGCTGAAGAGAGTTTTCTGAACGAAACTTAATTCTCCTCCCAGACCATTCACTGGCTATGCTGTACTCCCCCTAACACCCACACTCTAAAAGCTCCGGAGAAAGTTCCTGGAGCCTGCTTAGTGTTGAAAGAGGGTGACGCCCCCCATCACCCCCACCCCCACCCCCCTTGTTTTTCAGTCACTCAAGGCTCAAGTTTCTATTTTCTGGGCTGTACAAATGACAGAGGTGGAGAAGCCACCATCAGCAAAGTTCTAGAGAGAAGCAGTTTGGGGGAAGGGGTGTAGATAGGGGTAAAGACTGGCTGAGGCTTGGGTCACTTCTACTTACCCGTTACTTATCAAGACCCAGCGCCTTTTAATCTATATGACACCCTGAGGTTTTGAGGGTCCTGTCGAAGATGATCTATTATATGATCTTCCCAAAGTCCACAGGTCCCCGTTCCCCCGTGCTTCTCCTGACTGTCCAGAAAGTTTTCGTTCTTTCACTCTTAATTCAACCCAAACTCTTTTTGTGGAAAGGCTCCATTTATGCTCAACCCTTCCTGACACGCAGAGAGGAGCAGCTCTGTTGAAGATGCCCGCTGGGCTCCCGTTTCAATCCCAGGACGTTTCCTGAGTCCACTGGTGGTGCTGCGTTTGTCCCAGTACTCTAGCCGGCCATTACCTCCTCCTAGGGCACCTTCATCCTCAGGTCCACCTCCTCCCAGCCTACCTCCATCTCCACCACTCCCACCACCTTCTCTCCTTCTCATTCTTCCCCAAGTTCACCTCCCACTCTGATTCACCTTCCTGGACCATCACCCTGAGACTGTTCAGGGCTCTAACCTTGACCAAGCCTTCATTTGCAAAGCACTGTGCAGTAGCTGTGTAGCTGTGGTGCCTCTTAAATAAATGCCGTTACCATCAGCAACAGACACCAACTCACGCGTGTAGAGATAAATATGTGTATGTTCTGGCTCCAAGTCATCTTAAGTAAAAATTACCACAACAGAGCTTAGCTATGTAGACCTTTTTTTTTTTTAATTTCAATCAATATTGCCTCCAGCTAGCAAATGAGGAAGGAAATCACTGGGAAATGCATTATTCATGAGCTCGCCAGAGTGCTGATGACTGGCAGCGATAAGAGCCCCAGCGTGAGCTGAGCGCGGCTGATAGCTCCCTATCAAGTCAATCTATCCAGCTCGCTTCCTGTTTTCTGAGCAGGAGATCGGCTCTCATCACTTCTCTTCTCCTTCATTTAGGAGAGTGGGCCCTGCACCTGTGGGAACTGAACTTGTCTGCTGCCGAGGTCATGACACGTAGGGAGAGGCGGGAGCAGGGTGGATCTGGGGAAAGAGGCACAGATTTCTTCAGGGGACAAGCTGATGAGAGCTAATTAGAGCTCTGCCTTACAGTTCTTTAACTCAGTCTTTAGCACAAGCCTTCTCGTGAGTGAAAGATTCCCTCCCTCCCTCCCCACTTCTGAGAAGTCCCACAAAAAAGACAAAATCTCTGTGTGTTCATCATTTCGGAAGGAGCCCTTTCCCCAGTAGAATTTTAGGAAAGGGCCCCAGGAGCCTGAACACAGAACAAAGTGTGGGACAGCAGCTGCCAGAGGAAAGGGGACTACGAAAAAGAGACCGCTGGGACAAGGATGCCTGGGGTTACCCAAGATCCCCAGATCCCGGGGACAGAGTGCTCTACTAAACCTTTGCCCTAGTAAGAAAGTCAGAGGCCACAAGAAAACAGACCCAGATTATTTCTGAAGTGCCATATGCCCTCCAGTGGAAAGTGGACAACGGAGGAATAAGAAAATTTGTTGGTTTCAAATTTTTTTTCCTGTTGTAAAACCAATACCTGCAGACTAAGATTATTTTAGTTAAAGGTATATCAGCCTTCCCCCTCCCCATTTGAGCCTCTAAACTTTCTTTCCCCCACCTCATCTAGATAAAACTAAGATCCTAAAAATGTCGGTTGTGTGTCCCAAATAATATCCTCAGAACACCTGCTTGACTGACAAATAGGTCTAATGACCCAGTTCATCCTATAGCCATGTCCCCAAACCATTCCATCATAACCTCACAGGCTTTCTTACTTCATGGCTTGCATAGGACCACTTCTGCCATACTCTACCTCAAGCACTTGGGTATCTCCAGAAGAGATGACAGGGAGCCAGTTTCCAAGCTGATCCTTCAGGAGTGGTTGGTGATTCTTTTCTCTCTTTCCCACCTGTGCCATTGTCACATGGCCACTCTCAGGGTGGCTGTTGACAAAGGCAATGACATGCAGAGCAGAAGTGATCGTCCAAATGAGGCCAGCCTGGACCAGCCAGTGATCGTCAGCCTACCATGAGACATATACCAGTGGACCCCAAGGGGTGGCCCATGCTGTCATCATCATGAGGCGTGACGGAGGTGAGGGGTAACTGATATTTCATAATAGAAATAGCAAGGGCTGCAGAGTTAGTGCCAGCCGTGTTTTAGCCTTGCTGCCTAGCCTGTTGCCCACTGCATGCTCTGCATGGTACTGCTTCTTCCTTGAGCCCAAGCATCTTCCTCTATTGAACAAGAATGACCTCTGAGCTCCAGCATCAGGACCAACATCAGGACCAACTGAGGTAAAGCATGAACCAAGCACCCAGAACAGGGCCTGTCACACGGCAGGTGACTGACTCTCCTTGTCTGGAGCTCTGTTTAGCAGAGTGCAGCTTTGGGCTGTGGCTGCATTACTTCTAATTCTTCGTTGATAGAGGTGAAAAGCCTGATGTTTGCTGTGCAAACCTGGTGACCAGGTTCCAGTCCTTCCAATCCTTGTAAAGGTAGGAGGAAAGGGCCAGTTCCTCAGAGGCGTCCTCTCACCTCCACACACACGTGGTAGCACAGGTGTCCCATCCTACCCCATATCATACATACACATAGATAATAATTATTATAATTAAAAATATTGTAATACACTCCGGAAATCAGTGCCCACCTAGATTTACCATGGGAAGAGGCCATCCTGATACTTCCATTTCTGCCAGTGTCTTCTGTGTCGTTTCTAACAGTCACGGGAAGGCCCATAGAGTGAGTGCATTTCTATCATTCGGATAAGGAAAAACAATATAAATACTAGGATAAACAGGGTGACAGTGTTGCCTAACTTGTCACTGTACTAAAATACTCCACAGAAACAACTTAAGAGAGGGAAGATTTATCTTGATGCACAGCTCAGAGGGAACAGTCCCTATGGTGGCTGGGGCTCCATCCGAGGTGGCTAAGTCATGAAATGGTAGCTCTGGAAGTGGGAGGGTTTATAACCCCCAATGCCTGCCTTTATATCTATACCCACCAGCTAAGCCCCTGGTGTTGTATAACCTACCTCAAGAGCACCACGAGCAAGTATTGAAAGCCTGTGGGAGACCTTCCACATCTAGACTGTAGCAATGACGTCATTGTAAAATAGCATAAAGTGAAGACATGTATAACCAAGCCAGCCTCTGCTGTGACTGCTGAAGAGAAAACGTAAGCAATTCCTTTTTTAAAACTGCAGCTCTCCAGTTGCCTAGAGGGAAAAAAAAGTGTGTGTTGTCTGAAAAATTTCATTTCTGAGGTGTGCCAAAGCCAGAAGGCTCAAATTTACCTACAGACTCAAGAAGAGCCCGCATTGCAGGCCAGCCTTTCAAGGCTACAAGGGGCTACAAGGCTACAAAGGGCTACAAGGCTATGAGGATTGGTGACAATGTCCTCCTTGGTGCCCCCCCCACACCCTATTTCTTATTCCTGCTGCTAAAGGGCGTGAAATGAGAGCCTGCTGTCTGGCTTCCCTCAGCTCCACGGTAAGCTTCCAGCCGCTCCGCACTTCCGGTGCTCAGCACTTCCTCCCGTGAAAACAATAAGGTTCTGAAACAGCCTGGCCAACCAGTCCTGAGGTGGCCACACGCCATCAGCGCTGCTCATACAGGAAGTCGTAGGATCCTACAGTGGAAGTCCATTTCCAGTTATTACCACTAGACAAATGGCTTTTAAATTACACCCCAAAAGGTGGACAGGCCATTTGTCTTTGCAAGTAATGGCACAGAAATACAGTGCCACTGCTGTCCTCGCCTTGTGAAGGGGACAGGGTAGGGGTGGGGCGGGCGAGCAGAAAGAAGGCTAAACAATCCAGGGACTGCAGAAAGAAAGAAAAAAAAAAGAAAAGAAAAGAAAAAGAAAAACCTGGTAGCTTTTCTGGAGCTAGACTGGGGCGCGTTGGGTAGGGCCTAAACTGAGGTGCCAGAGCTTTGTTGAACTGGACCCAAACCCTGGGATGGGGCAGGGAACTGGGCTATATAGAGCATTGCAATGTTGAAGTTTAGACCGGAAAAAGCTGTATGGTAACCATAACTGTCACTCAAGCAGGTACACAACCTGGACTTTAGCCTCAAAGATTCAACCTTGAGGGCCAAGAACTTCCAAAGAGGTGTCCAGCTCCCTGGCCAGCAGAGGGCGCTGTCTGGATTTTCAGCTCAGTGTCTCTCCTCAGGAGATACTAAACGCTAGGAACTGCTACCTCCTGAGGCCAGGCCTTAGCTCTCTGGCATGCTATGGATAGGGAAACATTAAAGGAAGAATGTCTGCATTCCTCCTACCAGCTCTGAAGCCTTTGTTTGCCTTCTTAGTCAAGGCCTGTCAGCTCCTCAAGAGCTGAAAGGTCTAGAAGGTGAAGGAAGCTGTCACTACATGGTTTCCACACTGACAGTCTGTCTCCATGCCATTTCAGCACGCAGCAAGCATGGAGCATCAAGTCACGTTCCATCTCTCAGGTCCTGGCCTCCCTGGGGCCCAGCTGTCCCAGAACCCCCAGTCTGGAGCCCAGAGGGTCATACTGAGCCGGTGCTCTAAGCCCAAAAGCCACCAACTTTCAAGGATAAAGTCACCATTGCCTCATACTGCTGACTTCACATTCTTCCTTGAAGGTGGGGAGGGTAGGAGGGTAGGAGGGGTAGGCGGGCGCTGCTGCATAACCCTCCCCCTTTCTCTCTTCCTTTCTTTCCTGGAAGGATCCCATAGAAGCAGCCAACAAGACACTCCAGTGTGCTAACTTCAAGTCTCTCAAACCCGACTTCCACACTCATAGACATGCCTAGCATGCAATGGACAAGCATCATGTATGTCCAGAGGAGTTTCTGTTAGGGAAGACACAGATACATTTTAAAAAAAATGAATACAAAGTTTCCATGCATTTGCCAAGATAGTCAAGTGTTCTGGAAGAAGTCAGTTCCCTAGGTTCTTGCAGATCTGGTTCCACTCCTCTCAGCTGTTAGGGTCACCTCAGTCAAAGTACAAAAAAAAAAAAAAAAAAAAAAAAAACAAAACAAAACAAAAAGACAAGTGCCAACAGATTTTGCAAGTCTACAGAATAAGTCTTTCAAATACTTCCTTTATAACAATTAACAACAAGTCAAAAAACAACACAAAAACCAAAAACATGGCGTTGTTGTATTTGGCTTTGTCTTCAGCCCTTCGTGTGGGTTATCTCCTTAAGCATGACAACTGCCCAGTGAACCACAGACCATTATTACAGGCTATCTCAGAGACAAAGAGACAGGCCCAAGGTCACTCAGCTTCAGAGTGCTGACAGCAAGCTCCAGAGTCAGTCGATGTGATGACAAAGAGGCTTTGCAAGCTGTTCATCTATTGAGATAAGCATCACCTCAGACCTCCAGTGACATGCTCTCAGACAGCATGCACAAGGCAGAGAGAGAGCATTTCAAATAAATATAAATCCAAGAGGAGGCATCTTAGCTATTCAAGTATGGTGTTCCTATAGGCTGGAGTTTTGAGCCGAGTTTCCTATGAGAATCAAGTTAAGCACACTGGAGTCTGATAAGAGTTCTGGAAGGAAGCTCTTGGTGTAGCTTTATGGATCTCATGGGTTTTGCCAAACTGATACATTCTGTGGCAGGCCCCATTTCCATAGAGGGGAGTGGCTTCTTGGTAGGTAGCAAATGAAAGATATGACATCAAGTAACAAACGTGATTTAAAATGAGGTCCACGATTGAAGAACGGACTCAAGAGAAATCCTGTTTTCCCATGGATTCCTAAAGGGGCTCTGAACAAATTGTCCAATCTCACTTCCAAAAGCTATTTCCTAGTTCAGTATGTTAGCCTACCTCGGAACTGCTTTTGTATGAAGCAAATAGAGGTTGGTTTGATCCACAGGATCAAGGGGGAGGTAACAGCCATGCAGGAAGTGTAAGAGAAGACAATGGGAGGACCATGATGTAAGACCCAGTGGCTTTGGTGGAAAACGTATGTATGTAGTGGGGAGAGACCCAGTCTGCCCGTGGTCCATGCACTGCTGTGGACAGCAACAGGCAGGATCAGAAGTCCCTGGTTGGATCCCTGAGGATGTGGGACTTTTGATTAGCATTGACCTGAGATTTCTTTGTCCACCTGTGACTGAATGCTCACCACTTGTGGTTTGAATATGTTTGGCCCTTGGGAAGTGGCACTATTAGGAGGTGTGGCCTTGTTGGAGTAAGTGTGTCATTGTATAGGCAGACTTTGAGGGTTCCCAGTACTCAAGCTCTGCCTGCCTTTGGATCAGGATGAAGAATTCTCAGCTCCTTCTCCAGGACCATGCCTGCCTGGACACTATCATGCTTTCTACCATGATGATAATGGACTGAACCTCTGAAACTGAAAGCCAGTCCCAATTAAATGTTGTCCCTTATAAGAGTTGCCTGGGTCATGGTGTCTCCTCACAGAAATGAAACCCTGACTAAGACACCACCTCACTAGCAATCATGTCTGCTTCCTTCTCCTCAAAACTCCCCAAAATCCATGTCTTAAAACGAAGCCCTCAAGTCTAGGGTAGCATTTAGCCAAGGATGTGGAGAAGGGAAGACTTTTTAAATATGTGAACATTGCTATGACTTGGGTGCACCAACCAATCAGAACAGAGCTCCATCACACCTAGTCACTCTTAACTTTCCATTTTAACCTTACGTTTGTCCCATGTTGGACAGAGTCATTTTCAAACATCTGCTAAGAAGGCAGAACCAGTCTTGCGGCCTTCAATCCCTGCTCAGACCTCATGCACTGTCTCCAAGCCTATGTCCTCCAGAACAGGCCACCAAAGGACACAATAAGGAACCACTCATTCTGGCCTCCAAGATATAGTCCCACCTTTTGCCTTTGAGTGTGCCTCTCTTCCTGCTGACACTGGCCTCTTCTCTAATGCCAACTCCAGCAATGCTTTCCTCTATCCGTCAGTGTTTGCATCTCTCCTGTGATTAGCACTCATGTTATGAAGCTTAGCTCCTGCCTGCACATCGGTGACTACTTTAGCCATTAGTTCTTCCTGACCACACCTCTGAGGCTGGATGCTTATTAACGGCAAGCTCTTCTTACAAGCAGGGAAGGGCTGAGCACTCTGTAGGCATTCAAACAAATCCATAGGTGTTTGGTTTAGAGTTATGTCCAGACACTGTCAGTCTCCTCTAAAGACAGGCCGCAGCTTCCTCATCTATATAATGAGAAGCAGAACTGTAGTCATCTGTCCGTGAGAATCACCAGGGAATGCAGTCTCATCATTGAGGGATGCTGCAGGGACTCTAGTTGGTTAGTAGTAGGTCAGACTCAACATTGATTTTCATAGACCGGTTTTGTTGTTGTTGTTGTTGTTGTTGTTATTGTTGTTGTTTTCTCTTATTTTCTTAAGCATTCCAAGTGATTTCAACATGCAAACTTGAAACTTGGGTTAGGTCATCCAAACAGTCCTGTGGAATCCCAAGGCAAAAATGAATAGGATGCCATCTTCCCATGAAGTCTTCTTCGAAGGACATTCTAGTTCAGAGCCCTAGTGACACACAAGCATTTGAGGGCCGTGGTGGATACTGTATCTGTCAGCACTCACTCCTGGTTGTCACCAGCACCTGTGGCAGGTCCTCCCTGGACTCTGTTTTCCAGCAAGGTCTATCTGCAAAAGAGTCTTAGACCTAGATGAAAGGGTTAAGGCTTCCCACCAAATCAGTCATTCCTCACACCCCTCAACACATTACGTGCTCTTTAAAGTGTCAAGGAAAGTTCAGGATCGCTCTTGGCAGGTTGTGCCAAAATTCTTGCCTGAACATATTGGATTATAAACTATGTGGGTATGACAAGCATATCTGACAGATCAAATGCCTAACACTGAGATGATGTGTAAAAGCAAGACACGGTTTTTCACTGTTGTGGTTTAGAGTTTGGGTTGTTTCGTGTGTTTCCCGAGTGTTTTCATTCTTTGCTCCTTCTTAAAATATGCTCCTGACTTTGAGTTGTGACATCAATTAAAAACTAAGCTAATAAAAACCCTAAGCCCACAGGAACACATTAAAGGCCACTTAAGAAAGCGGGTTCCGGCTTCTTTTCAAAGCCAGATCTCAGACACCAGACCATGCTGAGCTCTACAGGCCTGCTTGTATTATTCCCTGGGTCTAGAGCCTTTTTTTTTGTAACCCTCACTCATTGTGGGGTTCATAAATGGGGCAAATTCACATTCTCTCTTTTTTCTCTCTCTCCCCTCTTGCCCTCTCCCCAACATGTTGAAACAAGCTCAGTAATTGCATTACCAGATTTCCAGGGTTAGCTTTGGGTTCAAGGGAAAGAGCTGGGTTTGACTCAGATCTGTAATTAGTGTGGGAGGGTAATTAGTGGCGCACATCTCGAGCAAAGCCGGTGTCTACAAGGGGCCCAAAAGACACGTCTATTTGTTCTGTTTCATCAAACAATTTAATCAAACACTGAGCGCTTTACTCAGAGGCTTCACAAAACAAATATTTGCTGACTGATTGAGTCATCAAACAACTGGGCAATTCAGTTAAACCAGCTCTTTTGCTGTCCAGCGAGCCAAGGAAAGGAAAAGGTTCGAGTGAAGTTTTTACATTTCAGACGATTACTGCAGAGGGGCTCAGGGGAAGGTGCTGGGGCACTGTTTTCTTTCCTCTTAATGCCTTTCCAAAGTAAATAGCATTTAACAAACAGTGGGCCACAAAATGCAGGCCAGAAGACAGGTCTACAAGAGACAGTCATCCCTCGACTGCATAAAGGTACGCATGCTAAGCGTTGTGTTCCCTGGGGGTCTCTCCCATGAGAGGTATGAAGACCATGTGCCCCTGTAGTGGAGCAGCCACAGATCCTGAGACACGCTCTAAGTACCAAGGCAAAGAAGCAGTGGCTTCCCAGGCATGGACAGGATGCAAACACGCATCTACGGACAGCAGGTCCAGGCGCTGGGGCCCTGCTGTCTCTGCTGTCTTTGCCACAGTTAGCAGAGAGCCAGTGTCTGGCTGGAGGCCCTGCTCTACCCATGATGGAGATGCCTAGTGGGGAGCAAGTGTTTCAACACACTTTATTTTCCATTCTGGAGCCACTGACCAAGAATCTTTGTGTCTGTTGGGACCAGAAGAAAGCAGCTGGCCCCAAAGCAAAGCCGGACTCCAGCTGACCTCGGAACACCTGCGTGGAGGCTCTCCGCCCTGCCTAAGGAATGGCAGGGTCACAGCTTTCCACGAAGAGCACCTTAAAGTGACATGATGTCAAAGTCCAGTAGTCCAAGAAGCGGCAAACAGCCCGGCACCTGGGAGCGACCCCCTCAGTTGGCACGTTGTTGAGAAATCCATCTCACAAATCGCCTAGTGTTTGACTTGAAGTCCATTTGTTAATTTGGTAAACACAGACTCGATGCTGACAATACTTCCTTAATCCGGCAGGAAGGAAGTATCTAGTATCAGGCAACTCCAGGGCCTCTCCCGACCCCCTCACCTGAGGACTGGCTGGGGTGCACCTGGGGGTGACTAGGAGGGAGAGTGTCAGCTTAGACAGACAGAAGAAAGAACAAGGATCCATCCAGGGGCTGCTGAGCTCCCAGTGTACCAGTACTCTTGCCGTGGGGTACAAACACAGCCCACAGAGTCCCTCATTGTGGGAGAGAAGCTTTCAGAACGTAGAGGACTTCTATTATTTCCTGACTAGTTAGATCTCCAAGCCTGTCCCTGGGACCAGCTGTGATGATTAATTTTATATGTCAACTTGGCTGAGTAGAATGCTTAGATATTTGGTCTAACATTCAGGATGTCAGATGACATTAAAATGTATACCTCTAGACAGAGTAAAGAAGTATACAACCCAGGACTGGGGGTAGCCTTGTCTAATCAGCTGAGGGCCGAATAAGAGCAAAGACTCATCCCCCAAGAGCAAGGAACTCAGCAAGCAGCCTGTTTTTAGACCAGACAGAACTGTTTTCTGAGTCTTCTGCCTCCTGGTCTACTCTGCACACATACTACTGGCTCTAGCTTTTTGGAAAACTGTGAGAAATAGTTGCTGTTTCCAATCTGATTTTACAGATGAGGAAATAGTCTTGTGAGATTGGGTGCCAAGACTGGGCCACTGTGACACATATTGAGCCCAATCTTCTTACCCGCTCTTATGTTTTGGGTAGATGTGAGTGTCCCCCAAAGGCTCCTGCACTGAAAGCTTGATCCTCAGTGTAGCTAGCAGTGGAAGCAACCCATTGGTGCCTTCAAATTTTGATGGCATTCCTGAAAAGTGATACAGACATTAAGGTGTGGACGTTATTGAAGAAAGTCTGTCCTTCAGGAGGACCCCTTGGAGCATGTCCTTAAGCACTGTGCAATGGGCCAGGCGGTGGTGGCACATGCCTTTAGTCTAGCACAGGAGACAGAGGCAGGCAGATCTCTGAGTTCAAGGCCAGCCTAGTCTTCAGAGCATAAATGGAGTCAGCTCCCACTATGGTTTTAGGGACTTGATTCATACCAAGCGTGGGAAGCAAGCAGTTTTACCTGCCGAGCCATCTTGTAACCCCAAAGTTTCATAGTAAATACATACTTTCCTCTTCTTTGTTGAGAAGGACTGTTTTAATTGCTTTTCTTCCTCTCCAGTGGATTTATTTTTGTCTCCCTGATGACTCGGTGCACACAGTAGACTAAACTCTCCTCATTCAGACCTTCCTTTGTTCAAGACTCTAGCCAAAAAACAACGTTGCTAGATCCTTTTTTTTTTCTCCCCAAGACAGTGTTTCTCTGTGCAGCTCTGGCTGTCCTGGAACTTGCTCTAGCTTCGAACTCAGAGATTCACCTGCCTCTGCTCCTGAGTGCTGAGATTGAAGGCGTGCACCACCACCATGTAGACCTATTTTCTTATTATAGACTTGAAAGCAAATAGTCCTGATGGTGGACATTTAATCCAGATGACACTATTTTACTCAGTCACGAGATGGGGGTGTCAATCACAGGATGGAGGTGTCAATCAATGGATGGATGTATCAATCATGGGATGGAGGTTTCAATCACAGGATGGAGGTGTCAATCATGGGGTGGAGGTATCAATGATGGGATGGAGGTGTCAATCACGGGGTGAAAGTGGTATCAGTCCACAAACATGATGGCAGGTAGAGGCCTACTCTTGTGGCCAGTGGCTGTAGGATGGAAGGCATGTCAATCATAAATTGAAATAAACCACCTCTGTTTCCCAAATCTCCACTATAGAAATCACACAAAAGCCTCAGGAAATATACAAGCTCCCCTCAAGGCCCTAGACCAAGAACCTTTGTCTCTTTTCCCTGGAATGGCCTAGGGACACTACTAGACAATTTGTGCACTTAACAATAACCTCCCCCACTCTTCTATGCCCACCCCTCCCTTCTGTGTGCTGTGCACTTGCTAAAGGACCCTTTCTTATGAAATCAGTCGTTGTGGGTTGGACATGCAGTGTCCTTCAAAAAAAAATCTGTGAATTGAAAGGTTAGCTCTCAGATGGTAGCCAGTCACTGAGAGGATCCTAAAGGCTCTGATCTGAGAAATGGATTTATCCCTTGATGGACTGAAAATATAATGGCATAATTGGAAGGTGGAATCTTGGAAGAAGTAGGTCACAGGAGGCATGATTTTGGGCCTGTCCTGTTCTGTGGTCCTCTTTGGCTTGCTTGCTGCCTCCTGGCTGTCACTCAATGATCAGCCCTGCTCTACCTCTCTGGGGCAAACTCTCTGTCTCAAATAGGCCCACAGCAAGAGAGTCAAGTGAACACCCGCTAAACCCTCTAAAACTATTAGCCAACACAAATTCCTCCTTCTTTTCTTTTTTTTTTTTTGTGAGGATTTTCTTTGGGAGGAGGTTGGGGTACTTGGGGCTGAGCCTAGGGCTTCACACTTGCTAGGAAAGCACTCTGCCACCAAGCTCCTTCCCCAACCTTTTTCTTTTGTTTTGAGATGGGGGTCTTACCAAGTTTCCCAGCTAGCTCTGAACCTATTCTTCAGCTTAGGTGAGGTAGGTTTGACTTAACTGATGATGCTCTCGCCACAGCTCCCCCACTTACTGGGAATTACCAGACTGTGCTACATCTGGCTTCTCGTTTATTTATATCAGGTACACGCAGCATCGAGAAAGGTAACATGCTATTGTTAATATCAACAACCAACGAACATAAGAAATGAGGAACAGCAGTCTAATAACTTTGTGTGACCCCCTTCTCTACACGGCACATGCTTTCCTCTTCGCATCCTTGCTACTAGATGACCACTTCGCTGACTGGGTGACGAGTGTCACCTCATTCCACCCTATACAAGCTGAGGACAGTGACGTCCGAGGTATTAAATGGCTTGCTTTGACTTGCCTGACACCACAGGACGTGTGTGTCTCTCCTTTAGTTCCCCTGGGTCAGAGATGATGTGTAACCGCTCCTGCTCATCCCAGAATGATGTGTGTGGCTCAATTGTCTGCTCAGTGAAGGTCATGTAGGTGAATAGCGAGCTGATGGCCTCCGGGTTAGATTTTCCCATACAGGTCTGGATTTCCACTCAGTCAGCCCTGAATATCTTTGTAGGCCCTGATGGATGGACTATATAACATATCCTCTCCGCCTCTGAAGCAGCCAGGACCCTGTACCAATTGCATCCTCTGCCTTCTTTCAGAGAAGATGTAGTCTTTTTTTTTCTCCAGGATGGATGCCAAGCAATTAACATTAAAGAGCAAAAGTTCTTCCTGTTAATCAGAAACCCAGAAGGTGACTGTACCCTTACCATAAGCCATGTTGTTTATCCAAGCCCTGTCTGGGATATTTGTAAAAGTGCTACATGCTCTCTGTCTTGGGAGAATAATTACACGAGTCCCCATGAGCCAGTGCTTTCGTCTTTTCAGCTAGAGAACCCCAAGGCTTGCTTCCTCTTTGTCAAGATTTCGACTCAGGTTGGGGGTTGGGAGGTAGATGTTTCCTCTGGTGCAAAGATGCTAACCAAGGAGAAGGCCAAGGCCAACAGCATCTGGCATTCCTCACATGAAACCCAGAGGCTCTATGCCTGATGCCAGGACTCTGCAATGCCTTTCCTGCCAGGGGATTATGTTCATTTGCACAGGATCTGAGACAGAAATTCCAAAGAGATGATACTGGAAACCAAAGGCCTATAGCATATTAATAATACAGACAGGAAGGCTCCCTCGGCAGCTGGTAGCAAACGTATATTAAATAAAGAAAGGAACCTGGCTCTAGCCCAAGACACAGCAATCCAGCCAGGTCATTTTAGATTACAAATAGAAACAATTAAACCTTATTGGGTTTATTATAGAGTTTGTCTCTGGTTAGCTATTAGGTTTCTGCACTTACATGCTAATTTCGGAGTCAAGGAATCAGAGATCTCCCCAGATTAGGTATCTACCACAACTCAGCAGGCTGCGCAAATCAAGTGGTATTTACACTTTCCTGAACGTTCCCCGCTTATGTGGGGTGCAGCACTGAGCGGAAGCCAGTCGGATGAGGGCCAGGTTACAAAGGCAGAAGAGAAACTTCCATGCTGGATTCACAAGGGACTGCAGCTGGGAGACATGGGGGAAACCTACATCTGACCAATTCTAATAGCAGTCTGCCTGAATACCTCAGCACTCACCTTTCCTGACTCCAAATCCCCCATCCTATACCCACCACTGCTCAGCCAGCAGCCAGCTCACTATGTTAATGTGAAAAGCAATCACATGGTTCAGTCTTGTGGGCTCTGACAAAGACAAGCAGAACTTGAGGTCTTTCATCTATAAACTAAGATGGCTCTGACCCATCTGGGTTCCTCTTTGAGCTCAGATCTCAAGTTGTGAAAGTTTAATTACTTAGGCTGGGCTGCCTCATCTGTAAGATGGGGACTCCCTTCTGAACAGAGGTAATAAGACAGTCTGACAACCTCTCCTGAACACCACTCACTATTGTCCTATGTCCACTTTTATTTGGGGACATTTATTTTCCACTCCGGATGTAGGAAGAGAGTGCCTGTCTGAAGGCCTTACAGAGCAACAGCATATTTAGTGCACTCTCTTGCTAGGTCCTCAGAGCAGCCCTCACATGGGTCCAGGACAGGCATCTCTAGGTCATTCATATAAGAGAAGTGGAAGCTCTGAAGTTTTGTTTTCTTTTAAAAATACTAGACAAGTTGAACATGGTGGCACACACCTTTAATCCCAGCACTAGGGAGGCAGAGGAAGACAGATCTTTGTGAATCTGAGACCAGGCTGGTCTACATAGTGAGTTCTAGGCCAGGGACACAGAGTGAGACCCTATCTAAAGACAATACAAACAAAACACTAGACAGGACCAGCGCAAAGATCTGAGCTCCTGATCCCTGTCAAAGCTACACATTCATGTACTGAGGCTCACCTCATGCTGGGCCATTGGCTATGAATCTGTTTTACCCCCAGGTCCAGGTGCTCTTGGGGTTCCTCCACCCTTAGTATGCCCAGTAGACCCTAAAATTTCTGAAACCAGAGTCTCAAACTGAAAAGACCCTGGCCTTAGTGGCACATCTTGGGGTTTAAAAATATCCCTATATCATATGTCTAAGAAAACAGAACACTGGTATGTGGGTACTTCAGCCAAATAGCTGGCTACAACAGCCCCCTTTCCTGCCCCCATGAAGTCTCAGCTTATTGGCCACAGAGAATTCTCAGTTCATCTTATAGCTTAAGAGGCTGTGCGTCTATGAAATACCGTTGCTTTCACTGCCCCATTTGAAACCTCTTCTACATTTTAGTTCCTGCTAAAATGTTTGTCTTGTCAGCAAGACAAACATAGTTTGGGTTAGTGCAGGCAGAGAGAAGATACTCTTCTCCTTAAATCCAGTTCACTGGCAGCCAAAGCTGGTGTGCTCTATCTATCCCTCTATCCCTCTATCCCTCTATCCCTCTATCCCTCTATCCATCCATCCATCCATCCATCCATCCATCCATCCATCTATCCATCTATCTATCTATCTATCTATCTATCTATCTATCTATCTATCTATCTATCTATCTATCCATCCATCCATCTATCCACTCTTCCCATAAGCTCCTTGCTCCACCCACATTTATCCACTCATACCCATTTGTATCCCACTACAGGGACTAGTGAGCAGTCAGTACAGTAGTGATGCCACAGAGGCAAAAGACATAATGAGGGCCAGCAGCTGCACGGAGCTCAGAGCTCTAGACCTCCGCATCTACCTTGGCGTCATTGCCCCAGGAACTCCTTTATAGGAGCTCCTAATCATTGGCTCTGTAGTCACTGAGCTCAGACACTGGATCGGATGTCTAGAGGTCCCCACAGTTAACTGTAGGTCACGCAATTCATCATGATCCCTCACTCCAGCCTACACTTTATGTGCTTCAGGGGACACCCAGCCGATGGTGAGAAAGATAAGTCCCTGCCAGGGGCCTGGAAGGTGAAGGATTGCTCTAAAATGGAAAAAGTTACTCAGGTCCAAAGAGAAGCAACTGATTCAAAACCCCAGGGAGGAGAGGGAGCCACCCAGGGGAACTCCACTTCAAGTCTCCATTTCTCTCCTTCTCAGAACCCCATGAGGAAGATGCACGTGGCCGTTCTCTGTGTTTCAGGCAAACTCCTAAGAACAGGGTATAGCGGGGTCTTGACTCTGAGTTCTCATCTGTGACAGGAGAGCCACACTCAACTGAGGAATACGATACAGGGTCAATATGCACCATTCCCTGGAAAGGATGACCCTTGAAGGAGTGAGAAGCTCATTTTTTTTTTTTAAATCCAGTGGACTGTGAACCTGCAGAAAATGCTTCATTTTATGCCCAGGTGGTGACATCTACTTGAGAGAGAGGGTGGCAGAGAAAGATTTTTTTTAAAAAGTGTGTAGTAGCTCTTTAAGAAGGAAGAGCCCTGCATGGAGCTAACTGTTCAGAGAGGGGCTGATCCCTGGCTCCTAGTTTGAATGAGAAGTCAAGATGACTGACCTAAAAACTAAGATGCAAGTCCCCCACACCCAGCTGACTCTACTTCCTAATAACTCCAGGACCTGGGACTCCATCCTTCTTGCTGTGTCCTCAGGTCTCAGGGTCATTTGTCCCCCAGGGGCACCATTCACAGTCACCATGAAGCCTTGCACACAGGCACACCCAGACAAGCTGATGGTAGGGCCACTGCACAGCCACATCTAGACACATCACTAAATGTTTCCAGCTGTCCCAAGGACCCTGTACTATATGAGGTGAGACCCTGCAAGGTTTCACTGTGGAGGCGAGGACAGCCAAAGGGCATTCCCTAAGCTTTTTTCTATTGTCCTTCACTTGATGAAAGACTTGTGGTTAAACCTTTATCTTCCATAAACATTGAAAATGTGGTTACCTTGATTTCCATGTCTCATTTTCGTTTTATTAAAAAAATGGCTTCCTTGCAGTAAAACATCTGATACTCTGGATGTTCGGCTGAAAACAGATGTTTCTCCATGTAATAGACGTCGGCGGGCCTCTGTGCACCCACCCGCCTCACACTCACACTCAGACACACGTGCACACACGTGTGTCTCATGAAGAACCAGGGCAGAGTTGGCTCCTGAAGGGCCGTATTATCTGCTTAGCTACAAAGGCCTGGGGCTGGAGCCCCTACAACCAAAACACCTATAAGTCAAGAGGCCAGAGAAAACACAAAAACACCAACCAAGGCAGTCCGGAGGCCTGAAACGGCGCCTAGAGCTCATGGCTTCTAAGTTCCTGCTCTAAATGTGTCTCCTACATCTTGGTGCCCTGCTGGGTCCTGTCAGACCACAAGGGAGGACGGGGTACATCAGAGCACTCTGCTCTTTCTGTTTCTGTGTGAGATAGGACAAGGTTTAAAACCAGGCAGGCACAGTAAAACCCCACAAAAACCCCACAACTATTTTTTGCCAAAGCTTCAAACAGGCCTTTGCCCGTCTTTTTCGTCCCTTCCTTCCAAGTCTTAAGCTGAATAGAGGCTTGCAGGAGCCAGGGCCTTTGGGAAAGCCCCACTCTCTTTCCCCACACTGGACGCATTATGTCCACCAGCTTTTGACTTCAGACATCGCTCAGTCTTTTCCCCAGAAATCTGCTTCCCCGTTCCCTCTGACGGCCTCCCAAGAACTCGCCAAACCACCCAAAGCCCAGGTCCTTCCTTTCAATATATATACTTTCAATGAGACTCTGAAAAATGAAGAATTATAAACACACAAGAGAATCACTCAGAAACTGCCTGCCTTGGGTGCTGTGAGAGCTGCTTCTGCAGGAAGGACTTCCACCCCTACTGTGTCAGGGTATCTTATGTCTCCTCAGCCTGCTCCTTTCTATTACCTGTCCTCTCTGCCTCTCAGGCTCATGTAGGATGCTGCTCGTTGCTCCCTCTGAGCCCTATTTTCTACAGGCTGCTGCCCCATGCAAGGGCTTTCCTGAAATAGCCTTTGTTTATGTCCATACAACCTCATTCTCAATAGGGTTTGTGAGTAGTTCAGATAAGACGGGGCGGGGGGGGGGGAGGGAGGGCAGTAAGTGGAACGGCCGTTAAAGCAAATGAAAGAAAACCAGGTAGAAATATAAGCTGATGCATGAACCCTTGCTAAGAAGAACTACAAATTTGACTCTGAGCTCCCAGATACTCCAGAAAAGAAGTAATTCTACCAGTTAATAGAGCTCACTGCAATGCTAAGGTAAAATACAAACTACGCCTCAGAAGAGTCACAGCTATTCCGGGGATTGGCATGGGATGGGGAGACTGCAAAGCAGTTTTCACATGGATTTGCAAAGGGAACCCCAAGGGTTGTGGTATGCCAGTGGTTTTCATCTTGAAAACCAACACCAAAAGGCTCAACTAGATAACTCTTCAGACCACGTTCATTTTAGATCATAAAGAAAGGCACTAGACAAAGCAAGTTTTCCTGGTTGAAGGGCTCCATCCTGTGCTCTGGATGCTAGCCAGACCCTCGGTCCCTCAGATGGCCCAGGCAGAACATGAGTCACTGCTTTGCCATCTTTCCTGAGGTATGAGTCCCCAGAGGGCTGGTGATGTCAGGGACCCCACAGCCTGAAGCAAACAGACTCCCACAGGATCTTAAGGACAGAGCTGGAGTCTGGTGTGTGGCCCTAGATGATCTCATGTCCAGGCAAACTTTGGAAACCAGGCCACACACCAGCACCTCATTCATTTGGCTGAGTTGTGTGGTAAAACCTCATCCTGGGTATATGACCTTCACAGAAAGTGGGAGTCCCTGTGAATGACTCTGACAAGAGCAACACTTGGGGGACAAGAAACTCTCTGCTCTAATTTGGGAGTGGGACAGAATTTCTCTACCTCCTTCCCAGAAACAAGCCTTCTACCTACACACAGGCTACCCAGGCTCACCTTGTCCTTCCTGCCATTGGGGAAGTGGGTATTCTTTCTCCTTGAACTAAAACAGAGAGCAGTGGCAACCCCACCAGAGAGCAGAGGGAGAAGTGCAGCCAACTGGTCTACCATGGTGCACTGTCGAGGAGACACATAGGCCAGCACAGACTCCCACAGACCCTGCTCTCAGCATGTTACCTCCACTCTGCAAAGTACTAGAAGGAACTGCCATGGACCCAGCTGTTTGTCAGACATCTCATGTGTAAGAGCTTGGGGGCCTGATCCTGAGTCAGAGCCTGTTGCTCCCACTTAAAATCTATGCATCATTGGGAAGTGTTTTACTTAGTCAGAGGCCGTTTTCTTCATTTGTAAAATGAGGTGGCGCTCCTGTCACGGGTTCTGCCAGGCAACATATGCTTCATTGTACTGCAATAATAAGAACCCCAAGTGTCAGAAGATTAAAACAAAGCTTTATTGTATTTATCCAGGCAAAGTCAGATCCTGATCAAGAGATGTCCCCAGGGCAATTGTCCTCTGAAGGAAACCTCCACTGCATAAGCTGTTTCAAGCATTTGTCTGTCACCCTGTCAACTGCTTGCTTCCCAGAGGCCATTCAATACATCAGCCCAGACACATCACTTCCACACATCAGTCATTGGCCAGAACTAACCACAGGGTTCTGCCACCAACAAGGGTGTATCCAAGGACAACCATAGAAAAGACCCAGTTGTAAGGAAACATTAAATATGGTGATGCTGAATGAAGTACTGAGAGTAAAGAAAAAAGAATAAAGAAAATAAAGTGATAAGAATTTTAATAAAAATAATGAAAGATAATAAAATAATAAAAATAATTTAAAAAGATAATAAAAATAAAGGTAATATCTAATAAAATAATAAAGAAAAAATGTAAATCTGTAGTCTGGTTTTTGCCAGAATGTTCATCTCTTGCTTTTTCTTCTGTTCTGGTCTTCTAAGCCATGGTCCCACTTCTTAGCCTGTGGCTTCTCTTACTCTCTAGACTCGGGCTTGCTTGTCACTTCTCCTTTTATGATGTTCAGTACTCATCATGAGACACACATCAGCCACTTCGAGAAATCTGGATGCTGCAATGGCAAGAGGCTAAGGCTGAGTCCTCGCCTAGTACACCATCTCACACACACACAGCGCACTTACACTTGTCAGAGGCTGGCCACTAATGTTTTATCAGCACCATCATCATTGAACCAAGATGCAGGTGGGAACCGAGATGTTTAGTGTTAAACACAGAGAAAATAACATTCTTCAGGGGATGAAGTGATGAATCTTCATCCCAAAACGTCACTCTCTTACATGTGTGAAATGGCACTGTCACCCCTGCTGAGTTCCCTGGGTTCCAGATAGGCCCCTGAAGGACAGGATCCTGGCCCTTTGTGCTGTGACATCCTAAATGCAGTGTTTTAGGCTTTGGCTAAACATTGACAGGTGCCAGATCCTTTGGTATGTGTCTCTAGGAAAACTCATCAGTAGATTCCTTTGAAGATCTCAATGGTTTCTCTCTATCCCTCAGGGTTTCTCTCTTCAGAAGTCTGTCTGTCTTCCACCCCCTAATTCTCATTACAAGGATAATGGACATAGCAGCAGAGTACACAAACCAATACCCTCCAGCTTCCAGCTCACTGGAAAGAAGCTGTCAGATGCATTTGGGGTATGCACAGCTTCCCTGGCCGTTCCCACTGAAGCCAGAGCTCTGGGGAACAGCTCATGGCCGCACTAATCGTAACAAGGCTCCTTCCACCATCACTCCACTTTAATGCCAGCTTTTATGCGGGCATCTGGGGATGTGTGTGCTTACGAGCAATTTGTAATGAAAAAAAGACTGACCTGCAGTGGAGCTGGGAGGAGAGGGACCCAGAACACCAGGAAAGAGGGGCCCCTTCACAGAGGCCGCCCCAGGCTCTGGGGACAGGGCAGCTGCCCTGGGATGTTTAAGATACCATTTGATCTCTTGTTAAGTCCCACATGGCTTCAATTTCCATGTGCTCTGAAAGAGAATGGAATTAAGAGTCAACAGATCCATTGTGTCTTTCATTAAAGATGGGCTCTTAATCTAAAAGCAGCAGAAGAAAGGGAATTCCATTCATATAAAGCCTACTATGTGCCAGGACCGTGCTGAGAGCTATACCATCTCATACAAACTTCACAGTAACTCACAGAATTGAGCTTTGTTATTATCTACTGTGGTAGATTACAAAAAAAAAGTTTAAAATAGCCAATGTTTTCTATCATGTTCATTAAAAACTGGAATCAGTTTCTCCATCCTTTGGATCAAGTTTCATGATTTTTCTCTGGTCAGCAGGGCATTCAGCAATATCATGCAAGTGGGTCTTTGAACACTTTGCCACTATATAAGTACAGGTTGGCTTCATACAGAACTAGTGGCAGAACTAGGAGAGTCAGCTAGTCCAACCATCACAGCTAGAGCCACAGGCATGGGAGTAGGCTATCTTGGACCACCAAGACCCACAGAAAGATAGCCCTGGCCTAAAACATTGCCTACTCAACCTACAGAATCATGGGAAATACTCAATGTTTATTGTCTTAAGTCACTGTGTTAGAGAAAGTTGATTTTTCATCAGAAGCTACTTGATATAGCCCTTGTAGTTCAAATAGCTTGAGTTAATTCTCCTAGCTCCCTCAGTTAGGAAAACATCAGAATGAGGACTTGAACTTGGGTTATAGTCCATGCACTGGACGGCTTGTCTCCTCCCTAGATCAGTGGTTGGTTCTCCACCTTCCTGATGCTGTGACTCTTTCATACAGTTCCTCATGCTGTGGTGATTCCCCAACTATAAAATTATTTCACTGCTACTTCATAACTAAGTTTGCTACTGTTATGGATTATAATGTAAATATCTGTATTTTCCAATGGTCTTGGATGATCCCTGTGAAATGGTCCTTTGATCCACAAAGCGGTCATGACCCATAGGTTGAAAACCACTGCCCTAGAACATACTAGCAATGGAGGGAATTCCTGGGAGAAATTTTCCCTGAAAAAAAAATGCTAACTCCTCAATAACAAAGTAACTGTTCCATATTGGGGGACACTGGCTCTCTCATTCTCTGAGGCTCTTTGCCTGAGTGGACTTCTCTTCCTACACAGAGCACAGCACAGGTCTACAAACTCCTCCGGGTAGAATTTTCATAATCAGCAGTGCCTTCTCCACTTCTCCTTTAAGAATTCTCTGTCCTCAGCTTGGAACATTCTTCAAATGAATATGGCAACCCTGCTGGGGTCTCTTTTCCTCAGGCTAAGAGACCCACCTCTGGTCATATGCTAAGTAGTTCAACTAACCTTCAAGTGGTTCTGGGACCCTCCTTGCTTAACAGTTATTTTGGGGGAATAATTTTGGATCTACACATTCACCTCCTGAGAAAATCATTTCCTAGCCTAACAACTTGTCCTAAGAAAAGCATACATTCACCAGGCTCAAAGACCCCAGTGGCAAGTTGACTATGTCCCAGCAGTAAGCTCATGGGCACAGACACCCACAGAAAAGTCCTGCTATGCTTGCTGGCATGGTTTCAGGCAGCATACTCACTCTAATACGTACTCCTGACACAGGGCCAACATGGCCTTTATCCTGAAGTGAGGGTGATTATAAGCAGAACTGGAAAAAATGGCAGTTATGTGTCTGCAGGTCTGGGCTCCCTTTCAACCTCCTGATTTCCCCACCTTTGAATGGACTCTAGCTCTTCTCTCACATCCACCCAAGGGCTTCGTGTCCTGAAATCATTTTCCCATTGCACGTTGTCTCCTCCCCTCTTCTGTTCTCCTCATCATCTATGTGGGAAAGAACTCTATGTGGCTTCTCTGCTCTTATTTTGGGAGTTGGTGAGACAGGGTCTCACTGTAGTCCAGGCTGATGAGGACCCTAGTTGTTTACGCTGACACCAAATTCACAGAGAGCCTCCTATCTCCACCACCTGAGTGCTGGGATTACAGATGTAAGCCAGCACACCCTGCTTTGTTCTGTTATAATTACTTCTCATCCTCCATTAGACTAATCTAGGCTCAATGTTAGATTGGACTCTAATCACATCCGAAATTTTAGATATAAACTCTATCTGCAATGAGGAGGAAAATTGTACATTAGTCTATTTCATTGCTTAAAAGTTGAAGTCTGAACCTGTTTTAAAATGCATAATGAGAAAGAAATCTTTTGATATGATTAATGGGATACATATGGAGCCCGGGATTTATGCTTGAAAGCAATTGTGTGCAAAGAAATTAGCAGATACTAATTGCTTTCGGGAGAAAATTGCATCTTATTACAAACTATTGGATTTTTTAAAATGAGCTTCTTCCCGGCAGTGTGAACATCTGGATTCCCAGGAGCCAGAGGCACTGCCAGAGCCTTCTTCCAGCCCAGATACAGCTTCTGCAGGTTGTTGATATGCTTTGTGTAAGAGGCACTGCAGATGGAGTCCTGTCTAATGTTTGGTTTTGCTTCACAGAGTGGCTTCACAGAGAGCCTGGGAAGCAGGCAGTACCAGTCTGAACTCAGCACGGCACTCCAACCCTCGAAAGCCCAAGCCTTGGAACCTCTGTTCTCACTGCTTTCCATCAGACTCCATCTTTCTATCTGACCCCCATTTTTCCATGCGACCTGTACCAGTTCACAATGAAGTCCTCTACCCTGAAACCACTTCCTCCCCCATTCTTTCCAGATCTAATCCCTCAGTTTTCAAAGCCCTACCCACAAAGCAACTTCTTCCCTGCTCCCTGTAGCTCTCAATTGCTAAGGCCTGAGCCCCTGCCCGGCACCAGCATGGAAGAACTGGATCTTCTAGGGCCTGCCCCCTGCTCAACATAAGGAAGGTGAAGGTGAGGCTAGAAAAGTCCTCATAACATTGGACACCTCACAGACAGCACCAACAGACACCCTTTGCCTCAGTCTGAAGACTGATGTGTCAAGTTGAGAACAGTGGGGTTTCTGGAACTTCTGGGCTCTACAGCATAGCATGATGCCACAAGGCAGGAGCCTTGCATGGTCTCTTCGGTGACACTAAATGGTCAGTAACCAGGAATGGTCTCTGAACTGTATTCGAGGGCCCAGCTAGCTATGCAGCCTTGATTTTACTGACAGAGGAGTCTGAAATGCAGCCAGGCAGAGCTAATCTCTCAAACAGAGAAGCTGCAATTGTGATGGGGGGCGGGGGGTCTTGCTTGCCACAGCGCCCCACCTCTCCTCCAAATGAAAAGGAGCAGACACAGCACCAGTGTTGTCAGCAGATGAGGTGCCTACCTTCTAACTTGGGTGCCGCTGACACAAAAGAAGAAACTTTTCTCCCCAGCCCTGAAAAAGGAGTGTGTATCTCCAGCCTCTCTCTTCTACTCATGGAAAAGGCATAGGTTGTCTGTCCATACTCAAGAGTTCTGCCCTAAAGCACACACTTCACCAGAAAAGCAGTCACTTGGGCCTTTCACAGTCCTAATTCAGGCAGTGGGCAGAGCTTCTTAGCACCAGTGGTCACATTCTATCTTGTTCTTGGAAGTTTATGAGGCCTGGGTCACACACTGGGAGCCCAAGTTCCAGCCCCATCCTGGACAGCTCTGGGTTATCTGAGAGCTCTTGCCAACAGCAGAGGAAGATAGGCTGGACCTCCACCAAGACCCTGCCTGAGCTCTGCCTGAGGCACATGTGACTCTCAGACAATCACTGAGGAAATGTAGAGACTGAGGGAAGGTCTCTTTCCCTTACTGACTCACTCCTAAGAATAAGTGAGTTCCCTGTGGAGTATGGAAAATTAGCAGTTAATGAAACTGGAAGGCCAACTGGTCTACCTTCTACTCTGTGGTGTATCTTCTGTGCTTAGTGGCCTACATACAAGCCTGGAACTCACAGAGAATGAGTCACAGTCTGGACCCATTTCCCAAGAGCCCACCACACTCAACTAGAAGCAGCTTGCCTACCACATGATCTAACACCAATGTTCCCCTAAACATATTCAGCCCCCTGCACCTCAGAGGCCTCTGTTGTGGGCTTCATGCTCACATCTTCTTCTTGTCACCAAGACCAGACTCCTCACAATATTCTCCACCAATTAATGGTTGTAATTTAAAAAAAACAATTTCTTAAATATGATCAAAGGTTAAAAATTTCTGTGTAACACACATATGTGGTATATATACATATATGTAAGCAAACACTCATAAATATAAAAATTAATAAATATTTAGAAATTTCTGTATATTAAAAAACAAAAAGAATGGTAACCCCAGAATAGGAGATACATTTGTAAACCACAAATTTGATAACTGAGTGATGTCCACGATGTATAATTAATTCAACAATAAGAAAACAATTTTTAAAATGGACAAAGGGCTTGAAAGGCTTTTCTGGATAAGAAGCTACAGAAATGACCAACAAACACATACAAAGATGTCATTGTAGGATGCCACCTCACAACCGTTCAGATGGATGCTACTAAAAGTAAGTAAACAAGCAGCCAGTGTAAGTGAAGGCACTGAGTAACCAGACCCTTGTCCCTTACCGACAGGGACACAAATGATGGCGCTCAAATGGCAAACAGTACAGTGGTCCAACACACAATCTGAAGGAGTTACCACATACATGTAAAAGAACAGAAGTCCAGTCTCAAAGAGATATCTGGATGCCCATGATTATAGGAATGTCACGCTCAGTGGTCAAAGGGTGGGAGCAACCAAGTGCTCTCACCTAGTGTCAAAGACACTGTCACTGTGAGGTTAGACTCCCTGTCTCCGAAGCTTGGGGAAATACATTTTTGTGATTTGTAAACAATATATTGTATTTTGTCACAGTGGCCCAAACAGATTAAGATGGGTCTGCATACCCAATGGAATATTATTCAGCTTTCAAGAAAAGAAATCCTGGCACCTGCCACAACACAGATAATTCTAAGGATATTATGAAAAAGTCAAACATTGTATGATTCTATTTATCTGAGATACCTAGAGAAGTTAAACTAATAGACAAAAAGTTGTGTTTTCAGGGGTTGAAGGCAGAGCTGAGGGGAAGAGGAAATATGGAATTTCTGTTTAATGATCGTGAAATTTCAGTACTAGATTGCATGAACAGTAATGTGAGCGTACCTAAAGCTCTAACGTTCAAAATGACTATAAATAATAAATGATCCGATGAGAACTCTTTAGATTTGAGTCTCCGCACTACCACTTCCTAAGAACTATGCTGACAGCTTGTGTTAAGCTATCCCAAACATGCCTCAGGCAGCATGATGTGTCTGCAGTACACCCAGCTCGGTAGAATACTGATTGAGAGCTGCTGTCTTCTAAGACACGTTCATTCCCAGGGTCGTGTCTTCATAAGCACAGAAGCACAGGCTCAGCACCAAACTGCAGCCATCAACTAGAGTCGAGAATGCCTGACCACATCTTCTGTGAGGACTTTGCACCTGCAGTCCCCGTCAGCTCTACCTTGGAAATCCCCTTTTTAATGCATGATTTAACACAGGCTTTGGATTTTAAATGGCTGTTCCACCTAAAGGCCTCACATTTGGATTTGTTTAACTTCAGGTTAAGCATGTGCAATTTTCAGTCTAATAATGTCCCCAGTGTCTCACAGGACAGCACTCACCCTGAGACACTCTCATGAACTCAGAGACGTTGTAGAATACCAATTGAGAGAGCTGCTGTCTTCTAAGACACGTTCATTTCAAGGATTCTCTGATTTCGTACCACAAATGCAACAAGGGAGAATACAGGCCATTGTGGACCCGATCTCAGCTCCCGATTCATCTCCCACCCCCAGCCCTGGCCTCCTATGACCCCAAATGTGGAATTGTCTATTTCAGCTCAGAAGTCTCGAGCCTTGATCTTTCTCCCTCCTCAACACTGCCTTCTAGCCAGGCATTTTCAGTGTGGCCACCAGCTCTGGATGTTAGCCTATTATGTGCTCTCAATTTTTAGAGACATCATCTGATGCCTCTGGTAATCATTGTGCATCCAAGGCTCTGCCAGGCCTTCAGGCTTCCCTCAGAGCAGCACAGACCCACCTTGACTTGTAGCGACAAAGCCTCAGACTCCCCCAAACCAGGATGTCTGTCTGAAGAGGAAAGGGGGGGGGGAACCCACAACCAAGGGGCTATGATCATCTCAATAAGTGAGGCCCACTAGACACAACCTGGCAAGTATCTCCAGGCTCTGTGAGACACAAACCACAGAGCTGGGCCAGGGACCCTCAGAATCAGGGTATGACGGAAGAAAGGAAATAGAGTCTGAAATGCAGGAATGTTCTCCAGTTCTGGGTGACAGAACTTGCTAAAACAGGCATGCAGATAGAAAGACAAACACAAGCTCTTCTTACTCTCAAACCTGGAAAGAAAAGAAAAAGAAAAAGAACTAGAAACAAGTCACATAATCCTCTCCACTTCTTAAGGCAGAGGAGGAGGAGGATGTCTCATTAGCACCCAGTGCACAGCATCCGCTCTCTTAAGAACAGAGAGCTGCATGTAAATGGACAAATGTGGGGGTGACTGCCCTATTCTATCCCCATCTTCACTTGAAGCCAAAACAATGGCTCAAGTCCTAGCACTGTTCCTGTTTGTGTTCTGCCCTTGAGCAGGTGTTTGCTCTCCCTAGAACCTTAGTCTTCACTATGCAATGGTGTCCATAATTACAGCTTACCAAGCAAGAGACACTGAATGGCCTCATAGAAGACCCAGCTCGTAGACCAAAGCTAATTAATGTCAGCCATTAAATGGCAGGAAATGCAATCTCCCCTTCAAACAGCTTACCCCATTGCAGCCGCCTCCAGCTCCTCATGATGACTGAGTGCCTGAATATGGCTGATAGGAAAGATACCTTTGGAGAATACAAAACACACACTGGGGGCCTGGGAAAAGGGCTCAGCTGGAAAAGTTCTTGTCACGAGAACCTGAGCCTGGATCCCTAGCACCCGGTGCAGTGGCACATGCCTATCACCCCAGAGTAGGCAGAGACAGTAGGACCACAGGACCTTGTTGGACAGCAAGTCTAGCCAATGAGTAAACTCTGGGTTCAATAAGAAAGCCCCCATCTCAAAAAGTAAGGTGGTTGGGTAATGGTGCACACCTTTAATCCCAGTACTCAGAAGGCAGTGGCAGATTCATCTCCAGGTTCAAGGCCAGCCTCGTCTACAGAGCAAGATCCAGGACAGCCAGGGCTACACAGAGAAACCCTTTCTCAAAAACAAAAAGAAAGAAAGAAAGTGAAGAGCTATTGAGGAAGGAAGACACATGACAATGGCAACCTCTGCACATTTGACTATACACACACACACACACACACACACACACACAGTCAAACACACACAGACACAAACATACACACACAGACAGACAAACACCCACAGGCACACACACACGGACAAACACACACACACACACTCACAGACACACACACATATACTAGGAGTGTGTGAGTTTTAATAAAACCACAAAAAGACATCTTGTTACTATGTTTTAAAATACTATGAAAATTGTATTGGATGTTGCATTACTACATTATTAAAATGTCTCAAGTTCTTTTTGCATCTCTTAGTGTGGCTAGTGGGGCATTTTAAATTGCATACTATGTATGGTTTTGTCCCCAGTCAGTGTTGGTCTAGATGGACCACAAAACACAGGAAATCAGTAACAAACACAAAAGCGTCACAGAACAGAAAGTCATGAGCAGGTTGTAGCACTTCATGGCTGCTTGCTGGCTGAGAGATTTATTAGCACACAACTCCTGTCAAGCCTTGAAAGGCAAACTGGCTACGCTCCCCCAAGCCTCTTCTCATCAGAGGAGCCAGCAAGCATTCAGAATTGTGCACAGCTCTCGGGAAAATCCAACTGAACACTCCCTCATCTTTTTTTTTTTTTTCAAAAAAAATAATCTAAGGTTCAGAGAGGCTTGGGATTCAGCCAAGATCACACAGCACGTCATATATTAGTCAGGGTTTTCCATTGCTAATTTTAGACCCCGTCAAAGCTTTTTATAAAGATTCCCAAATCAACTTCTGTAACATTTCTGACATACATTAGACAGATGAGAAACTGAGACCCTGACGTGACAAAAAAGACTAATGTGTGGCATCCATGGGAGTAGGCATAACCCTGTCCTTTTGTCCCCTGCTTTCCTCCCGGTCCAGGTTTCCTCCTCAGATTGGACGCACTGCCCTGCTTGTGTGCCCTCCCAGTCTTGATGGGGAAGAATGGCCCACGGGCATTCTTCCACCTAAGTAATAACGGAACCACACTGATCCTTTCTTCAAGGTCCAGGGGCACTGTTTCCCCTCTGCCCTGGCATTGCTTGGAAATGTTGCTTTGGGATAACGGAATGCAAAACACCTCGGCTGCAATTTTCAAATCAGAAACAGCCTCTAAATCCTCACTTAGTGCAGAGCAGGAGGCCTTGGGAGGATCAGGAGAGCCTCGGGCCGCTCCTCCCTTGAGAAGCAAAGCTTAGAGGGATATGGAGATCACTGATCTAGTGAGTGTGTAGATGGTGTCAAGCCAGGATCCCATAATTCAGATGAATGAGGTCCAGCTTTACTTCTCTGTCATTCCGTCTAACACGGGAGCTGTGAGAGACTGGATAACCAGGCAGGAGAGCACGGGACCACACCAGGGACTCAGGGTAGAAAATCACAATCCAAGCAGGTTTCCTAGAGGAGCAGTCCCACTGAGGTCTCAGAAAATTGCAAAAGCATTGTAGGTTATTCCTGGCAGGAAAGTGAGACCATACCAACCTCTGAGGACATGAGACCTGGCCTGGATGCTCCTTCCTGGGGCTCTCCCAGGCTCTCCTTAAGCCCAGCTGTTTCAGCAGCCTTGGTAACTCTCTACCTCTTGTGGAATCTTCAAACTATAATACAAACACCCCAGGAAGTTAGCTAGGCAAACATCACCACATTCCCTCTACAGACCAGGAATGCCACCCTTGGGCAAGTTAGTGTCCTGATTGATGTATTCCAGCAATATCAGGAACACTGTCCAAACTGAACAAAGGGCTCTGTGTTCTGCAACTCAGCTCTGCCTGGTCCTCACAGCTCATTAGCCAGGCATGGGAGGCCGTGATTTTGTAGACCGCCCTTAGTTAGTACCAGGTACCACTCATGTGGCACTTTACATATGTGACAGTGCCCTGTGGCTCTGATTTCAGGACCTTTATTTTATCTCCATAGAACTTATCTTCCCTCTCACACTGAGAAGCACGGTGCAGCACACACACACACACACACACACACACACACACACACACACTAAATGCTCAGTAGACTAACAGGCAAACCAATACAGATGTTACAAGAGAAGGCTCTATTAGAAAAGGAATTTCAAATACCACTGTCACCATGTTAATCCAGAGGTCTTCCCCAGCAGGGCTAGCCCCACTTATTGTTACCATGGTTTTTTGAGACAGGGTTTCTCTATGTAGCCCTGGCTGTCCTTGAACTAGCACTGTAAACCAGGCTGGCCTCAAACTCACAGAGCTCTGCCTGCCTCTTCCTCCTACGTGCTAGGATAAAGGCATGCACCACCACACCCAGCTTCACTAAGCCATTCTTAACTGAGATACACAAGCATAATAAATACACCAAACTTCAAAGGCTTAGCCCAAAACATGTTGAATGCATGTTGAAATGATAATGTTAGACATGTTGGGTTAAATAAGTATTATTGGTAAATTCATTTCACCTACCTTTTATTTTTAATAGTATGGCTACTAGAAATATTTTAAGGAACAAAGATGGCTCAGGTGACTTTGTATCACGCTGACCTGTATGTAGAGAGGTTTAATCTGAAAGGGAAAGGATGTGAAGAATCTTCCAGAGTGAGCCCGATTCACAGGAGACTGGGCCTATTCTAAACATCCATCCTGTGTGTGCCTTCATTTTTCTGTAGAATTCCGTAGTTTATCCTTCCATCTGTCCAACATGATTATGATTCTTTTCATTATCTCCCACCTCCAACTAATCCAAGATTTTCAAAACACACCTCAGGAGCAGCCTTTACCCACGCCCCCTCATTCCTGCATAGACATTAGCAGATCTGCCCAGCTGTGAACCGTTGGGTTCAACCAACCGCCGCCTTACCAGTCATGGCACTAATCATGCTGGTCCCCCAACAGTTACAGGGTGATCCCCCAACAGTTACAGGGTGGTCCCCCAACAGTTACAGGGTGTTCCCCCAACAGTTACAGGGTGTTCCCCCAACAGTTACAGGGTGGTCTCCCTTCAGTTACAGGGTGGTCCCCCAACAGTTACAGGGTGGTCCCCTAACAGTTACAGGGTGGTCCCCCAACAGTTACAGGGTGGTCTCCCTTCAGTTACAGGGTGGTCCCCCAACAGTTACAGGGTGGTCCCCCAACAGTTACAGGGTAGTCCCCCAGTAGTTATAGGGTGTAGTAACTGGGCATGTAAAGAGACTCTCATGTCTGACGACTCCATTTTCCTTCTTTCTGGTGTACACCGATTCTCTTCTTTGTGATTTGTTCCTTTTGAGACTTCTTTCCATGACTTTAGTGGGGCTGTAGTCACATGATTTTTATGCCAGGCACCTGAAGAGTTCTTAGTAGATAATTAATTCTTCTCCATGCTAAACCAAGTCTCCTGCCCTTCATAAAGTCTCCAAGATCTCAATGGACCCCACCCTCCTCCCATTTCCCAGCTTGAGCTACATATACAGTGAGATAAGTTACATATGACCTTTTCTAGTGGTTTTCTCAGTATGCATCCTTCATTCCCTTTAGTCCTGTTGCTGTAATAAACATTATGACCAAGGCAGAGAGAGTTTCCTTTGGTCTACTGTTCCTGAGGGATAAGGGCCCATGATGGTGGGGTGCTGGGATAGTAACTGCAGCAAGAAGCTGTGAGCCCTGTCTTCAAACCACAAGCATGGAGCAGAGAGAGCAAACTGAAAGTGGAAGGAGGACTTTTAGCTCTGAAGACCCTGAGTGAGGGCCTTCCATCAGGAAGAACCTCCCCATACAGCACCATAAACTGGGACCAAGTAGTTGAATACAGGAGCCTGTGAGGGACATTCTCATTCAAACCACTACGGCTAGAGTTTGTATTTTGAATGTCCCCCAACAAAGGCTCATGGCTTAGAGGCCTGGTTCTTAGCTTGGTGCTACAGGAAGGGGACGGAAGCCTTAAGGAGAGCCTACTGCTGGGCAGGGGGTTGGGGTGGCGGGGACATTACCTGCAAGTCACTGGGAGTTTACCCTTGAAAGGAGTGCTGGTACTTCAGCCACTTTTCCTTTTCTCTATGAGGATTAGTTTTGTTTTGCCGTACACTCCTGGGCTGCCTCACCCCAGGCCTAAAGGCAACAGGGCAAACCCACCATGGGTCTGAACATTCAAAACTGTCATCCAAAACAGCCCTGGTTTCATTTGAACAACATTTGTGTGCAGGTGGTACAGAGCTCTGGATCTTTCTTCTTTTTTCTTTTCTTTTTCTTTCTTCTCTCTTTCTTTCCTCCTTCCTTCCTTCCTTCCTTCCTTCCTTCCTTCCTTCCTTCCTTCCTCCCTCCCTCCCTCCCTCCCTCCCTCTCTCTCTCTCTCTCTCTCTCTCTTTCTTTCTTTCCTTTTTTCTTTCTTTTTTATTTACTTATTTTGAGACAGGGCCTCTCTGTATAGCCCTGACTCTCCTAGAACTCACTATGTAGACCAGGCTGACCTTGAACTCACAGAGATCTGCCTGCTTCTGCTTCTGAGTGCTGGGATTAAAGGCGTATGCCACCATGCCTCACGGATTTGGAATTCCTTACTAAGAATTCTGTGTTTTACCTCCCCTCGGGGCTTACCTAAGATGTAAACACTGGGAACCCAGGCTACAGGCATCATCCACTGTGTTGAAAGCTGAAGCTGGACCTAACTGCATTTGATGCTTTGAGAACGGGAGTGCATTTATATGTCTTGTATCTACTGTCCTTCCCCAGCCAGGTAAGCTGTAAAACTTCAGCGAAGACTGATGAGCTCTTACATCAGCTCTTATATCTGCTTGGCCTGAAGGCTTCTGATTTTGTGCTGGAGAACAGATCCAACTATCTATGGATCCAATACCAAGAGGCCTCTTACACAAGACTTTCCCAGAGAGACTACTCTAGCCTCAGTAGGGACCTCAAAGGGTGCTCAGGGCGAGACTGCAGCATCAGATAATTTGGATCCCGGGCAAGGGGAATGGAACAGACTAAAACTCATGAAACCAAAGAGTCAGTCCAGTTCCCAGTCCTTAGAAGAAATCCCCCAGCACCACAACCCCTGATGTTGTGATTGTCCAGAGTCCTCAGTTGCAGTAGATGAGTCTATCCATGCAGGGCTGAGTTCAAGACTCAGAACCTCCCTCCATTTATGTGTTAACAGGAAGGTGGTGTGGACACAGGGCCAGAATATCCTTTCCACAGCAGACTCAAAGTCACTTAACAGTGACTGGTCCTGGGACATTGATGTGACTTCATCCCAAATTCTGAGGATGCCAGGACCATGCCACTGTCCTGCTAATGGGACATACAGAATTTCTACACTCCTGAAGCCTGGTCTCTCTGAAGCCTTTATTTAAGAAGGTTGGGATCGCTTCAGTAGTGTGAGTTTGCTGATGTGTGTGGTACACACCTCTCTAAAGCATTTGAAGGATGTGTTTATGGTTTTTATTATCCTCACAGGCCTTTCTACTGAGCTTACATTTTTCTAACATTTTATTGGAAGTAAAAAAAAAAAAAAAAAAAAAAAAAAAAGATCCATGAATGTGCAGTATATAATCACTGACATGTTCAGGAGGTATGGGGAACATTAAAGGCACTGTTAGGATTTGATGACAGCTGCCAAGAATCTTTTTTTTTAAGAGTCACAAATGAGATAAAGACAAAATAATGAAGACAACATAAATGAAAAAAAAAAGAAAAACCAAAAACCTGGCATAGACAAGAGGCAGGTGTTTCCCCTGCTGGAGCTAATGATCTACGGAGTCTGCTGCTGCTGCTGGAAACTGTGCAGATTTCCAGAAGCCTGGGGCTCAGAAGCTGGGGAGCCCCCCCCCCATGTCCATTCCTACCTATACATTATTTCGCAGGATCATATCCTGGCTTGGAAAGCCCTCTCTCCCATGTTTCCAGTTGTTAGAATCCCTGCCAATCTTCCAAGCCTAAGCTAGAGCCCCCTTCATCCCCAAAAGACTGCCTTACTTCTGTACCTCTTCCCTCACCCCACACCCGGACTGCACCTGGCTCACCCTGTCTCCTACTCTGTCCTGGATTGCTTGGCCAGCAACGGAGCATTCCCTGGCTCCACAGCCAGGAACTCTGTTAGGTCAGGGAAATATCAGTTGTGCTCTTACACACTGGAGCTCAGCACTATGGTTTGAATATCTCTGCCAGGACTCATGTTAGAATTTAATCACCATTGTGAAGAACTAGGCAGTGTAGGATATATGAGTTAGTAAGTCATGGGGGCTCTCCCCCTCTGAATGGATGTCTCCATTTATAGATTAATAGGTGGATGGATAGGTCATCTTGAGACCACAGAAAACCAAAAGCTAGTTTGATTCTGTCTCTTGTGTGTGTCTCTCCCACCATATGATGCCCTGGGACTAAGACTCTACAGATACTCTCCACCTACAAGAAGGCCTTCCCTGGATGTAGTCTCTCAGCTATGGACCTCCCAACCTCTATCACTGTGAGATGAGTAAGCCTTTATTCTCTATAAATTGACAGTCTCTGATGTTTAGCCATAGCAACAAAAAAAAAAATATACCTAGACTCTCAGTGAGTCAATAGACCAGGCCTTGCAGGTACTGCAGCCTCTACTATTGATTATTCTCCAACTACCCTCTCTTCCAGAAGTGTTTCATTCTGAAACTTTGAGTCAAATTGTTGTTTGTGATACATCCAGACTGTTTTCTCAATGGAGGCACCCAAGGGAGCAGAATCATAAAAGCTGTGTACAGAGAACGTCCATTTGTGTCTCTCACTTCACCCTCTCATCTTACTCTTGACATGCCTGATGTTATACCACTAGGGAATAGTGGGGGTGGGTGGGGGCAGAAAAGCAAGGGAGAAGGGTTAGTTAGTGCTAGTTAGTTAGCCTGATTCCAGGTCCCATGGTGCAGAACTCAGATGCTCCAGGAAGCAAACCACAGGGGTATAATTCCTCCTCAATACCCTTTCCCTTGCCCTGGGTTGAGGCAGGACTGGAAGGCAAAGAATATGTTCTGTGGATCCAGACCCCATCCCCTTCTCTAGAAGCAAAAGCTAGCCACACAGAGAGGGAGAGACTCTGAGGTCTGGTGAAGGATTGAGTACCTGGTGGTCAGAACCAGAGGATGGGTTCAGGAACACTAACTTATCTGTGCCTAAGACCTCACCTTCTGCCTAGACTGCTCCCTGAGACCCTAGTCCCACAGTTCCCCAAAGCAGGCAGACCAAGCCAACAGTGGGGGGTATTTGACACTCCAGTTTTGGAAGCCCCTCACTGAAGCATCCATTTGTGAGCTGGAACATTCCTCCAAGTTCTCAAGCACAGCTGGGAACCCACAAATACCACTGTTTGGGAGGAAGACACTTAATGGTGGGAACAACGCTTAGTACACAGAACCATTCTGCACAGAAGACAGACGAGATTTCCTCAACTTTTCTCTCACTAAAGGTACTCGTGTCTGCCCCGGGGCTGGTCTCTGCCCAATGGTGCCCATCAACCCTTCTCACTGCCCAGAAAACTGCCACTTCAGGCTTCTCTCCTCGGTAATGGCAGGGTGGCTTATTCTCCTATGGATTTAGCTAGCAGAGTTGGCCCTTGGGAAGCACCTGAGTATTGGCTGCCATGCAAAATCCTATCTGGACTTTCCATTAACAAACCTCTTTTAGGTACAACCGAGGGCCTTGAGAGGCCTGGAACCAGCACTGCAGAAGAGAGGGAGGGTACACAGCCTATTGTGCTGCTGCTGCTGCTGGATTCCCAGCCCCATCTCCCATGCACTGAGGCCACATCCAGTAACAGTGTCTGCATGCTAAGCACCCAAGAATCTCCTGTGACCTCAGCATGGAAAAAGGGCACACCCTCAGTCTCTGTGCACTTCCCCTGAGGACCCAAGTACCATGTCACTGCTGTCCCAAGACCACAGTGTTAACCACTACCGTAGAACAAGGCATGAAGGGACTCTTCTGCATTGTCTCAGTATGTCCCTATGACCCGGCACAGTGCTTTGCACAGTGGAAGTGGTTAAGAACCACTGGCTTGTTTTGTGTGTGTCTTGATGCCTCTGTGGCCATCTGGCATGTAACCTTGTCGGCCCTGAAGTTGAGAAGCCTGTTACCTTATGCACCTCAGCAACCAAGGAAACCACTCAGCCTACAGCCTCCTGTAGACATGGCATAAGCTGGAGGGCAGAAGCAGAGCCCATCACAGTTAAGCCCTGTCATGCCCAACATTAGTAACTGGTCCAAAATAAGGAGTGAGGCAGAGGGTAGCTGGAGAAGGCAGGGCAGTGCAGTTCAGAGACAGCTGCCACAGCCTTCCATAGCCTATCAAACCTTCCATCTTCTTGCTGTTGCTCCTGTTTCCTCCCCACCAAAACCCCTCTGCCATCTCTTCATCTAGAGTTCTGATTTTCTTTCCAGTATCTTTTGCTCTGTCTTCATCTTTTAAAATATCTTGAACAAAGACAAGGCACCTTGCTAAGTGCAGAGCTTTAGTGGCACCTCTATTTGAGAACAAGGCTCTGCAGACCCCAGGTAATGTCTCCTCCCAATGTGTGGCCTCTATTGCACCTGCTCAGATTTACAAAGAACTCTTCCATCCCAAGGCTTTCTTTAATTTGGCTCATGATGTACCCCAAACATTAGACCCCTCCAGACGTCTATCTTGTATACCCCAGGGGCTTTTTTTTCATAGAGAATTCTCTCTTCAGGAGCAACTACAGTACTCTCTCTGTTAGACCAAGTCATTAGGAGGAAATGCTAAGACAGCAGAATAGAATTAGATCAATTTATTATTTTCTTAGATTAAAAAAAAAGTAGAACTAGAAAAGGAAGTCTAGACTTATGCAAATTAATTAAGGATCCAGATATTAAATGAAAGAACACTACCATAAAGTCTGGAAATATTTTTATTTTACTAATTTTTATTTTAGAATGATTCTAGATTTGCAGAAGTTGAGAGAAGAGTGAAGAGAGTTCCTATGTACCTTTCTGTAGGGATGGTTCTGATGCTAAGGTCTTGTGCGACTGGCCAGGAAGAACGACGCTGCAACAGGATCCTTCCGCACACATTTATTGGGAGAGCTTGATTGCAGAGGCGAAGTGACCCCAAGCCCAGAACTGGTGCTGCTTATATAGGCCTAGGAGAGGCGTTCTCTCTTATCTGATTGGTTAACTTGCCTCTCATCTGATTGGTTAACTTGCCTCTCATCTGATTGGTTAACTTGTCTCTCATCTGATTGGTTAACTTTGGTTAATTCTCAAAACCTCATCTTGGCAAAAGAACCTTTACTGCCTATGTATGTGTGGTGGCCAGCAGTAGCCAACTGCCACTCTGCAACGGCTTCCCACATCAAGGTCCTGTTCCCCTATTGGTTCTTGATATGTCAGTAAAGAAGCCATGAGCCAATTGTTGATCAGAAGGAATAGGCAGGGATTCTAGGTTCCTGCAGGCCAGAGACAGACACAGAAGAGAAAGGGAGAGTTCAATATGCTTTGGAGGGGTAAAAGCCCACCAGCCATGTGAGATCTCAGGCAGAGTAGCCACAGGCCGCTTCTACAGGCAGGACATTGGGGATGCTGAGCTAGAACTGAAAGTGATCAACTGAAGTTGAGTACAGATTTAGGGTGCTGAGCTGGGAGTTCTGGGTAGGGCACACTAGTCAAGGTAGATTGGGGGTGCCCAGCAATTGTGTCACTAAGGCAAGTTGAAATTGAACAACTGTGTGTGTGTCTGTGTTTTTCATCTGCAGATCCAATATTCTCTGAGTAGGGGCTGATAGCGCAGTCCAGTTCAGGTGGCTGGAGCTTAGGTGGGGTAGCAAATGTTCCTAGCAACACAGTGTTTCTCTTTCTGGCTATCTTACTAACCAGACAATGCTGAAGGCCCATGTTCTTGTTAGGGCTGTGGCCTTCTCCAGATAAATAACATATTATGGTTTATAGGCAAATGTACTCCAACTCAGGCATCGAAGGCTTGGTTACCAGAGGCGGGGGGGGGGGGGGTCGGTGGGGTGGGGGGGTTGATAGAGAGGTGCTTAGATCCTTAGGGATCTTGTGAGAGCCAAAGTTATGTTTTCATTACTGTGCCTAAGAGATCAATGAAAAAAAACCACCTCTAACCTGTAAACCCCTGACCAAGGACAAATACTTCGTGAGATGCTGAAAGCTGTTGTTTGGGGGAGATAACAAATCACATGTTTTAACTCCCCTAAGCAAGTTTGTGTGACTCAACTGCACCGAATATGTGGAGGGAGGACATTCATGAGGGAGGTACAAAAGCAGGAAGTATCTCAGAATATATGCTTGCCCCTGATTGGACACGATGGGGAATATGGTAGTCTAGTGCTTTTGTCTTCTTAAGCCTCTGAAAACGTGACTCATCACTATTTCCTGGGAATCCCAGAATGGAGCTGTCCACGGTCCATCATCCTGGCCAGTATTTATTTAATTAAAGCTTACTTCAAATTTGGCTCAACATTGTGAAAGTGACTTATTCCCTCCTGGTGGGATTAACAGTCTGCTTTAGTCAATGGATCAAACCCATGATGGCGTTGTAATCTCCACTCACTTACTCCCTGTCTGCCATAATGGTTCTCCCTCTCCCCGATACCTAAAAGCAGTGAATCTGCCAAACCTCTGAAACCCTGAGCCAAAATACAGCTTCCCACCTTCACATGGTTTCAGGTAGTCGTCAAAGGAAGAGCTAGCAGAGGACCTTAGCAACCTCAGCGCTGCTCTCTCCTCAAGCATGCTTGCCTGCTTGGCTGGGAGGAGGGCTAAACCCTCTCCAGAGTCCCTCCTGTTGACTTCCTACTGTTTGCCATGCAGTCCAGACTGGAATCTGACTGACAAGGAGCAAGAGAAGACATTGTCCAAGGTCTGCAGCAACTACAAGGTTACATCTTCATATTGTATCTCCTCTCGCCTTACCTCAGAGATCGAGTTTAAAGAAATTGAGCCTGAGCAGCTCCACCAGGGGGTGTTTTCAAGGTACTCTCAGCTTGTTAGCATATCTTAGGTTATGATAGAATGTTTGATCTTAAAATTTTCAGTTTGAGTTTCTAACTTAAGTTGCATTTTTAAACATTGCTTTAAAAAAAAATCACTAAATGAATTTTGGCTTGAGATAAGACAGAATTTCCAATAATTTCTTAAATAGTCTGAAACACACTTCTTCCATTTCCTATTACCTATGTGAAGTAGTATTCTGAATATTGACGATTACAAAATAAAAATATTGATCAACTCTGAAAACTGTTGAATATTCTCTACATCCAGCAGTATCAAATATTCAGCCAAGACGTGACCTTTACATGAAAACAAACAAGGACATCTGGCTAATTAGTATGTAAATTTGCTTTTAATTGCTTTAGAATAAATTTCTTTATGATTGTGGTGATTTAAATGAGAAATGGCCTCCATAGGCTCCTATGATTGAAAACTTAGTCCCCAGTTGGCAGAACAGTTTGGGAAGGATTAGGGGGCATGACCTTGTTGGAGGAGGCCTGTCACTGATGGTGGGTTTTGATTTCCAAACCCTCATGTGATTCCGAGTTCTCATTCTCTCTCTCCCTGCCTTGTGGTTGTGGATCTCAGCTGTCCCTTTATTCCACTGTCATGAACTGTAACCCTCTAAATCCATAAGCCAAATTAAATACTTTCTTTTATAACTTGCCTTGGTCTTAGTGTTTTATTTCAGCAATAGAAAAATAACCAAGACAATGATTTATTTTCAGTAAATGATTTATTTGCATATACCTGGGGCCTCGTGCAATGTTCTTAGGTGAAAAGGGTTCATAAGTGGAGAAAGCTGAGGAATCCCTGACTAGAAGGCAGGGCAGGTAGAAGAATCAAAATGCAGAGGCAAGGAAATCTGCTCTGTGATTGGCAGGTCTTGAGGACATCCCCTCCCGTCCACATGTGACTAGCTACATAGTGTAAAGGTATCCCCTCAGAGTGCTGAGTGGAAAGGTGAAGGCCAGGGTGAGCTACTCCTTACTCCAAGGCCTTCTCCACACAAAACTGGCTTGTCCAGCAACCCTAAGCCAGCCCTAGGCTATGCCTACTATGTGCCCACCATAGATGGGAGGTAGGGAGATATTCAACATGCTTGGATATCTTCTTGACACTCCCCACTCCATCCTTCCCAGAGACATAACAGCACACCCAGATGTGATGTGATGTGTCAACACCTTCCACCCCCTCAAACCCTCACGGGATGACAAAACAAAGAGAAGCAACAGGGCCTGTGTCTGGCTGGCTCTGGTCTGCTCTTCAGAGGAGGCCTGGTTTATTTGTTTTGCTGAGCTGGCCAGCTGCAAGCTGTTTGGTTTGGGGCTGGGGGATTAGTACTGTTTTTCTTTAGGCATTTGATGGAGTCAGGTGAGAGGAAGGCTTCCCAGTTTAGGACACCCAGAATGTGGGCTCTTGCCTCCCATCTCTCCCTACTGATGCTTAGAATTCCTCTCACTCCAACCAAGGTGGAGGAGACTTTTCAAGGGAGGGTGATTCCTGGATACACAGCAAGAAGTCCAGTCTGCCTCTAGGTGAAAAGACCTCTACCCTGGGGCTCTATCCCCACCGCCACCCTCACCTCCCCAAGCCCATCACCCCCCCACCCCCCACCTGATATCCTAGTGGAAGTCTTTGTCTCAAGGCAAACAGGCAAAAGAACAACAGTTCCTCTCTCAGGCTACTGAGTTTCCAGGGCTGTCAAAGGCAGATCCTCAGCACTGCAGGACTTGCAATGAGCGGGATGGGGGGAAGGGGGGGCTCAAAGCCTCTTTGTTCTTAAATTCATAATTACTACTACCCGTGATACCAATTCCCCAGTGTGATAAGGGCTACACACTTAATTCTAACTTAGATGATCAAAAGTTCTTTCAGGGCGGACACATTTTTCCACAATCCAAAGAACTGGATGAAAGTAATCAAAACCGTACCTGTTGGATGCCGAAGCTGATGGACAGCCAGGGGGTAAATGGAGAACTGAGTGGCACCTATCTGTTACTGCAGGCGCTTCACAGCTAGACTAATCTTTCTGTTCAATCGTCAACAAATACTTTTGTTGCCATGTGCTAGCCGTAGCTTTAGGTCCCTGGCATTCATGAACAAAACGAAAAGTCAAAAGTCCTTGTCCTCGTGGAGCTAATATGCAAGTGTTGGAAACCCAAGGTAATAAACATTTGAGAATAAATAAATATGCATACAGGACGCCAGAGTGGGAGGATTACCATGGAAACAGAATCGGGTATAGCACATACGGATAGCACAGAAGATGCAGACATGGCAACACTGAGCAAAGGCTTGAGAGGGGAGGGGGAGAAAGCAGGAGAGTGGGAGGGAGGGAGGGAGGGGATCATGGGAATGGCTGGGGACCAATCCCCACGGTGTTGAGGAGCTACAAGCAGATCTGTGGTTGGCATGGAGTTGACAGAGGTAGGGTAGAAGAGGAGTTTGGAGTTTGGAGGTGGAGTTGGGTGGCCCAGCTGGATAAAGTCTCCCATAAAACCTCAGGGATATGAAGAGCAACTAGAAGATCTAAAGAGGAATGAAGAATGCCATGATCTGTTGTATTCTGTGTGTGTGTGTGTGTGTGTGTGTGTGTGTGTGTGTGTGTGTGTTTCTCTCTCTCTCTAACAGTCATGGGTCCAGATGAACATCGATACGGTCCCAGCCAGGGTGGTAACCATGGGGGTGATGAGCCTGGGCAACTAGAAGACTGGAACTGCACCAATCAAGACAGTGATGGTTGTGGATGAAGACTCAGCCTTAAAGGACCAAGGAAATGAAAAAGGCCAGCAAAGAAGGCTGAGAAGCAGCAGTTCCAGAGACTGAAAACAAAGAGACCATTGTTCTGAGGGCACGGGAGAAAACAGCCCCAGAGGGAAGGACGTCCTGTGTGAAACACAGTCAAGGCGACCCAGGCCCAGAAACACATGATGACAAAGGCATGATGGGCGCAGAGACAAAAGGCTGAATGAGTCTGCCTAAGAGACATGGGAGGAGACAAGGTGTAAAAGTGAAACACAGAGAACTTTCTAGAGCAGTTTTGTGACATTGGGAGCACACAAGAAAGTTTTGGGTAAAGTGAGGCCAGAAGAAGGCATTTTTAAAGCTACAAGTCACAATCCCATGTATGTAGGCTGATAGGGATGATGGAGGAGGAAGATGTAGGAGAGAGTAGGAAATGGGGCAGCAGTGATGTCCTTGGCCAGCTGAGACAGGACGGGTGGCACACAGGTGGAGAGGTCGGCTTTGCAGAAGCACGTAGCAAGTTCATCCCTGATATTGTCAAGAAAACAGAGGACACAAGGGTGGGTGGTGGTGGGAGGAGGAATGTGTTCTGCCCATGAAGACAGGAAGGGAAGCAGGGTCACCCATCAGGAGGAATGATGAAGAGGAAGGTGTTAGGGGTCTGAAGGGAGAAGTGAAGGTATAGTCTGTCTCTTGGCGAGTGGGAGGGTGATGTGCTCAGGCCATAGAGTGTGACAACCCGTGGGCATGATCTGGATGAGAACATTCAACACTGTCATGGTGTCCCCCTGACTTCCAAACAAGCATGGATTAAAAGAAAGAGTGGACTCGACCATGGGTGTGGTTTTACAAGATGAGGGGAACAGAGGCGTCAAAGGGACATGGAGAGGAGCGGTCATAATAACTGGTCACTGATGGTAAGTTTCACTCTAGAAGGAAGGGTTTCTGGCTCAGTAAGTGGGAACATGTGAGGTCTTTTGCTTTGCCAGCACTGAGCTGTGGATGGAAAAAGTTTGAGCCTCGTTGCTTGGAGCCATCATTAACTCAGGGGCTCTCTGATGACTTCATGGAGGTGACCTGCCTCCTGAACCTGCTCTCCTAATCAGCTCGCCAAGAGACAGGATACAGCATATGGGTTGGCAGAGGAACAGAGGTGAGATGCTGTCATAGTTTATTAAACTTGCCATTGGGCCACCATGGAGAACCCCATTTGTTTAAAAAAAAAAAAAAGAGCTTTCCTGCCTCATCAGCCAGTCTGCCTCAGCAGGAGTAACTCCAACAGCTGCCTGGACCTTGGCCAGGCTTCTTACTCCCTCCATTGAACTGAAGGAGCGCCACCATGCGGTTGTCTGTCCTGACTTTCTGTAATGGTTGACCACCCACCCAGCCTGACAGCCCCACCTCCATTCAGTCCTCTGAGTTCCTAAAGATGACAGAAGCTCTGTCCCTGGCTTCTAGGACCAAGTCCTTGGCTGCTCTGCTTTGGTCAGCCTCCACTCGTCCTTACCTACCTGATCCTCATCAGAGATGTGGACGGCCGTTGGCTGCAAGCCTCATTCTTCCACATGCAGACCCAGTATGTATTGGTTCAGCCTCATCTACCCACTGGCTGGCAAGTTCTAGAATCAACGACCATAACAAGGGCAGTAAATACCACAGGGAAACACTGCGAAGATAAGATCCTGCTCTCCTCGACATGCGGCTGCTAGTCAGTCTTCTTTCTCCTTCTTTTCCCATGTATGCATATGTATGGGGGTGTGTGTGAAATATGGATATGTGTATGTGCACACACACATGCAGGACAGAAGTTGATCTTAGGTGTCATACTTCACTGCTGCTCACCAGCGTGTTTACTGGGCACAGAGGCCACTGTTCTGTTGGCTTGTTGACCAGCGTGCTCTGAGTACCCTGTTTCCCTTGGCGTTCCCCATCCTCATCAAATCCCACAGTTCCCGGATTTCAAGTAGGCTGCCATGCCTACGAAGCACTCATGTTAACCCTGGAGACCCAGACTCCAGTGCTTAAACCTGAGTATCAATTTGCCAGGCCCTTAGGTGTTGAAGTCTGAAGAATGAGCACAAGTCTCTCTTCCACATCATCTCACTTAATTCCCCCAACAACCCTGAGTGAAAGCGGACCCTGCCCTAACTTTACAGACGAGGAAAGCAGGATGACAAAGAACCACAGAGCTAACTCATGGTCAAAATAAAAGCCAATACTGTTCGCCTTTGAAACCCACTATGGGAGAAGCAAAGTCACTCTGGACGCATGTAAGACAGAGCCAGAAGTTAAAGCCAAAGTTCGCATTCAGTGTGACATAGAACTGGGAAGCCTGTGGCTCCAGGAAATGTCTTTGACTCCCCCAGCATTGGGAAGCAAGTCCAGTGGTTAAAGGGCCAACTCCTCAGATAGCGTTGCCTCAGGGATGCCAACTGACCAGCTAGGACTCTGGAGACAGGTTCAGAAACTCCTCTCACTAGCGACCATCCTCACAGCACATCCCATGTGTTCAGGAGCGTGACTCGGACACTAAGCAGAGGCTCGGAAGCTGTTAGTCTCCCAGAGACCACCAGCTGAAGCCACGTGTCAGCCACTTCCTTACTGATAGAACCCCTGCTTACACTTTAGAGGAGTGACCGTTTCCTAAGTTCTGAGCAAGAGGAGGGTACCAGAATAGCATGCTCTCTCCTATATCCACTTAACTGCATGCGACTTTGCTTCCCAGAGCATTTGACAAAGTCTGGAGACGTTCTTCACGGTCACTTCCAGAAGCTGTGATTCCTGTTATCTAGAAGGTGGATTCTAGAGGCGTGGCACAAGCTATGCTGTACAAAACAGCCCCTTACACAAAAGAGTTGCTTGGCACAAGTGTCATCAGTGCCAAAGCTGAAAGAGTCCATTCTAGGCCATGCCCTAAAAAGGGCTGCTTGCTGCCTCCTCTGGTCCTTTCCTCTTCTCCTCAGTGCTGCAAGGTGAGATGAGAGTATTCTGTGTAGATTAACTTATCAGCAGGAAGTACAGGCTTGATGGCAGCCCCTCTGTGAAAAGGCATGAGTGTTGGAGTTTAGTCCTCAGCTCATGGATCCAGTCACCGAGTGCTCATTAGACTTGGAGAACTCTGATGTGACTGGGGGATGAAGTCACAAATTCCTAATTTGATAAGTGGAGGAAATCTTAGACCAGATCTGGCTAGAGGAAGCAGGTCACTTGGGATATGCCTCTGTCTCTGGTCCCTTGTCTTTCCACTGCTCTGTCATATGTCCTTGTCACCATGGTAGTCTACCCCACCTCAGGTAAAAAGCAATGGGGCCACATGGTTTCGGGCTGAAAGGTCTGAAACTGTGAGCCAGAGTAAATCACTCCTCCCTTATACTGCATCATCGTCTAGCCTGTCCGAATGATGGCAGGCTAGGGCATACACCTGGGCATGTCAGGGTCCTCACAGCAGCCCTGCCCGCTGGCCTCTGCGATGGCCAGTGATGAAAAATGATCTTCCTTGCTTGGAGTCTGCACATACTAGTCCTCAGTTATAACACCTGAGGCTTCTCTACTTGGCAAAGGCCAGTCTGCAGGTGCACTTCTGTTTGCCCGTGTCCTAACTGAGGAAGTAGGATTTAGGATAGCAGCAATGTGCAAATCTCTAAATGGCTTCTAGAGCCATCTAGCAGTCCCTGCCCTTTGGCTCCCTCTCCCAGACCATCCGGTAATTGTCCGAGAAGGTCTTTTATCCTGGGTGCAATCAGACTTCAGATGAGAGTGACTCGGTGTAATTTCTTTCCTCCTATTCTTTTTCTTCCTCCTTCTCTCAGCAATACCTCATGGCATGCAGAATAGCACCTCTCACCAATATCTGCATCCCAAGTCTTTAGATCTTAGTAATTCCTAGCACTTGAAAGCAGGCCCTGCGAATGAGGAGCTAGACCCCCTCAGAGGAGCTAGCTCTTACTCAGGGATGCCAGCTGACCACTAGGGCAGGGCTTCTCAGTCAGTGGGTTGCCTTTCACAGGGATCACCTGAGACTATAAAAAAAAACAGATATTACAATTCATAACAGTAGTAACAAAAATAATTTTATCGTTGGGAGTCACTACAACATGAGAAATATATTAAAGGTCTCAGCATTAAGAATGTTGAGAACCGGGGGCTGGAGAGATGGCTCAGCAGTTAAGAGCATCTAGCTGCTTTTCCAGAGGATCCAGGTTCAATTCCCAGCACCCACATGGCAGCTCACAGATGTCTGTAATCCAAGATCTGAAACTTTCATACAGACATACATGTAGGCAAAATACCAATGCACATTAAAAAAGAAGGTTGAGAATCATTGGTCTAGAGCTCTAGAGCTTTGGAGAAGGGTTCCGAAATGCCTGCCATCAGTGGCCATCCTCGGGCTCCCTCATTGCACAGCCACTGTGTGCTCTTGGCATCTGAGCACGGTTCATATTTTGTCAGTCCAACTGCCTGCGACAGGCACAGACACCACCTAAAAGTCGTGACTGTGTTATGTTTCCCAGAAAACATAACTGTAGATTGTCCAGGTAAGCCCCAAATCATCACAAATGTGCTTGAAAGTGAAAGATAGAAGCAAGAGAAGAGGTCAAAGGACGCAGCGTGAAAAAGACTTGACTGGTAATTGCTGATATTGAAGATCAAAGGGGCCACAAGCTAAGGGTTGCAGAGGGCTTCTGGGAACTGGGGAAGCAGAAGGCACTCACTATTTCCAGAGTTTCTCCAAGGAATCGGTCCTACTGACAGCTTGATCGTGACCTCACAAAAGTAGAAGAAAGCCATTTGTGAGGCACCAAATATAACTTATTACAGAAACCATAGGAGAGAAGATTCACTGGATACCCCTTCCGCTACACACACACACACACACACACACACACACACACACACACACACACAGAGTTTGTTTTAGTCTTGTTTCCTGGTAGTTTCTGGGGTCCTATTTCCTTGTCAAGGTCTGTGTGTGTATGGAGGAGACACCAAAACTGAACTGGTGTATGTCCATATATCCGCATGTCCGCATGTCTGCATGTCCTCATGTCCGCATGTCTGAGGCCTCTGCAAAAGCCCTACCAGCAGACAGGAGCTAACACTAGAGAGCAGAAACTGCTCTCACTCACCCGACAAAAGAATGGGGTGCAGCGAGTCACAGGTTGAGGACCAAGTCTTCTTAAGATGTGCTTTCTGAACCACACTGCGTGGTCCCTGGGGTTCTGCAATGAGTCTTTCTGCCTGCTCCTGTGGAAGGCCATCACGGGGATCGCCTACTTCTGCAGGGTTGGGCCACTCCTCAAAGGTGCTCAGTCCAAAGCCGAGGGGACCAGTCGGTATGAGCTAAATGGAGGTGGAATTAGCCAACCCTCTAATTCCAAAGTGTTTAGCTTTGGAGCACAAAAAGTTAAACACCTTCTTGCAACACATTGTAAACATGTCAGTGTGTTTAACATGTTACCCGTGTTCTGTTCTCCTGCCCATGTGTTTAGAAAAGAAACAGGTTATGATGTTTAACTAGTAAATGGATGTATGTGCTCATAGCAGCTAACACTTTTTAAACACTTGTGGATGCTTAAAATTATGATGTGTTTAAGATTCGAACACGTTTGCTTTTCTACACTCTTAATCCAATGAGCGCTGGCTGCCCTCTTCCCCGCTCACAGGGCTCGTCCATCCACCTCGCTAGACCTGGTCTGCAACGACTCCCTCCAGCTGCTGACAGACCTTCTTCTCTCTCTTAGCATTTCCATGCATGCACGGACATCGTCAAGAAGAGGATAGTTAACAGTCGTTCTTCAGGGGATGTCTAGAATCCTGTTTAAAAGGGTCTTCCTGGAACCCTCGATGGGGCCTTACCAACTCCACTATATGATTCAGGAAATGAAAAACAAAAGGCCTCAAGTCCCCTGCAGGTCACACAGTGTGTGAGCAGGAGTGTGAGCAGGAGCAGGGTAGGGGTGAGGTCGGACCTCCAGGTGCTAGGCAGGCTTCGCATGCACACTTACTTGTCTTTCCACACTAGCATCCAGAAAAAGGTGTGACACTTAGCTTCGATGTGTGAACTCACACTGCATAGTGCCCTCCTGGGAAAGGGCAGGAGTGGGTGCCTACTCTTTCCTTTGCTCCTCTGCGTCCTCTCACCTCGGAGCTCTGTCTTCTCCTCTCTGTGCACTCTAGGTATCTCCCCACTTGTCCCCCTGCCCTCTCTTGTTTGTCCATTCTTCATCGGTTCTCTTACCTCTAGGTCTGCCATTACATATGACCCTAGCCACCCTTGTTTCTTGTTAGTGTCTACAGCACCTTGGCCCCCTTTCCATGCCTGGTATTTCCTGTTCTGGGGCATTTAAACTGCTGTTCCCGGGGCCTGAAAACCCATTCCTCTCTTGGTTCTCTCCCACAGACACTTTTGAATAGCAGAGCATCAGGAAAGCTTTTAGCCCAGGTCAGATGGCCCTTTTCTATGGTCCTAGCCTAACACCCCATGCAGCCTCCCCTAGTAGCACCTAATTACCGTTTATTTAGGTTGGTTTCCACCTCTGAGCTCAGTTTCCAAGGAGAGCTGGTCTGTGGCTGTCTTGTTCACCATCGCATCCCAGTACCCAGTGCCTGACACATAGTTAGCACCTAATGAACGAGTGTCCGATGGCCAGCGGGACTTCCAGCTATCCTGTTAATCTTGAAGGAATGGAAAGAAAGGTCGCATTATGTGTTGGGGGCTGTGAGCATAGTTTCCCACCTGGTGCAAGCTGTTTAATTTCTCCAACTCTCAGCCTGGCAGCAGGCCAGGTGGGAGCTAGCTCAACTCAGCAAATGTTTATGAAGCTGGCCAAGCGGAGGGGAACTCTGCTGGACACACTGGGGGTTGGGGGGTGACGCAGACAAGAACAGACCTGAGGTGTTTGGAGCAGCTTAGAGTCACCTGGGAGAGGCAGTGATACTGGGTGGGTGGACTGGAGCGACAGTGGGGAGATGGACCCCCAAAGCCCATGCAGTACTGAAGGGGGGCAGGCTGTGAGCAGGAAGAGATGGGTGAGAGTCAGGCACTAGTGCAGATTCACACTGAGAAAAATACCTGACAGAGGCACACTGAGGTTGGATTCAGGCTGTCACACAGTCAAGAAACGGATGAATGCTGATTCTCAGGCCCCAGCCCATTGGCTGCCGTTGCCCACATGTAACTGGATCTTCCTTACACAGTTGAATTTATCTGAAAACACCACAGATGTGCTTAGATGTGTACCTCCTACGTGATTCTAAATCTAGTCAAGTTGGGGATGAAGACCAACATCTCAGGGTGATTGACTCGAAGCGGGTAACCAGCTAAGTAATAGCAATTATTCGAGTGTCATGGCAGGTGAAAAAGCAAGACAGAAGCTGGGCAGCATGTCTATAATTCGAGCACTCCTACCAGGACATGTGAGGACAGAGACAGAAGAGTCCCCGAAAGCTAGCTAGCCTGGCATAAGCAGTGAGAAACAAGATGGAAGATGAAGCCCTGCACCACGATTAACCTCTGAGCTCACAAGTGCCCTGATCTGTCTGCAGCTACATTCACAGTATCCAGGCATGCACACAGGCATGGACACATACATGGGCACACACAAGCACACAGGGACACATACACACAGAGATTTTAAAAGAGGAAGGCACGGGATGGGGTGGAGGGTGAGATCAGGAAATGGTTAAAGACGCAGCAACTTATGAGATATAAAGGTAAGGGATGGGGAAAGAAGCCCCACAAGAATGTCAAGGATGCAAGCCTGAAACACAGGGACCTAAAAGCAGGAGTAGTGAGGGCCAAGAGAAGTGGCGCAGGTCAGACAGGCTCACTGCTAAGCCACGACAAAGCCACACCAACAGCATGAGAGGCAACAGGAAATGCAGGTCTCGAAACCGGAACCTGGGTTGATGCCTCCACACCTACAAACAAACAAAAGGCGCTTACGAAGAAGCAGACAGTCTGGAATGTACCGGCCACCGTGTGCACAAAGGGCATGGCGGTGCATATGTCTATTACCAGAACGGATACACATTTTGTCGTCTCAATTCAGGATGAAAAAATTGTATCTAGTTGCTTTTTCTCTCTGCCTGATTTCCTGAGAATGAAACCAAGCCATGAGCAAGCCCAGTAAGGCACTAGACTAAGATGGACCAGCTTGAGGGCCTGGAGGTACAAAGGAGTCAAAGAATCTCACTCATGAAGGACAGGGGGACAAGGGAGGCATGGCTGAGCTCTCTTACTGTCTAGGGAAACTGATTTTAAAAAAGCATTTCTGCCTCCACAGTGATGACCCCCATCACAGCATAGGTCCTCACACCTAAGCAAGGTGCACACACACACACACACACACACACACACACACACACACACACGAATGCAGAGATGCATCTGGACTTCAAGTCTCGAGTCTCACAGCAGTCTGTGATTTGGCTAATGGGCATCCTGCATGTAGACAATACACTTGTGACCAGTGAGTGAGCCCCAGACCTGCTACTAGCAAATCTGCCAGGTGAATGTTAGTGGGTGAGACCCAGGTAAGAGAGTGGAATGGACTCAGGAAGAGAATCTTGCAGCAGCAGGAAGTGATATCAGACTTTCCAACCCAACCTTGAAAACATCAACACTTAAACAAATAAAGAAGGCACTGATTTTCCAGCAGTAACCTATTTATTTATGACTAGTGACTCTTACTAAAACAAAGCCTCAGACAGCGTGTGCCGCCAACACTTTAGCAAATTTGAACCGGGTTTTCCTTTTCCCCATCCCCAGCAAGTGTAAGCACCTGCCCTTCGCACTCACCCACCGGCATCTGGGGTAACCGCCCCAAAGCCATCCCCAAGGATAATTCTGATGCCATTTTCCCTAGCTTTCATTTTCTCTGTCATTCCTTCAGCACTGGGGGGAGCAGGCTGGCTCCCTGCAGGAGGCTAGCTCCCTGCAGGTGGGTCCCAGAGGCAGTTGGCTCTTGAGTGCTCTGTGGGTTCCTTGCACTTTTCTGAGCCAGGTAAACATCTTGGGAGGTACATTAAAGTGTTTAAACTTTAGGCTGAAAATAAATAAATCATCCATTTCCTGAGAACTGCATTACTCTGTGTATGGTGTGGGTTCGGATTTCAGCTGACCATGCTCACCAGCATGGGGCAACTGTCAGCTGGCAAATCCTCACCTGAGGGCCTGGTGCAGTGCAAGTGGGCTAACCTGTGGCTGTGACTCACCACAGGACTCACAAGGGACAGACAAGGGCCAGTGCAGGGGAAACGTTACCACAGTTCTCAGAGGGACCATGTCTGAGAGAGCACTGTAGATAGTTGAGGTATCCTTATTACATTTTAATTTGTTATTTCATAGGAGAGGCACATCACTACACACATAGAGAAGTGAGAGGACAACATGTGGGTCCTGGGACTGTCACTTCTGAAACTCTTGGAGGCTGATGTCCTTCTTGGCTTGTGTCACCTTTCTTCATCTTCAAAGTCAATAGTGTACCATTCTCAAATATTTCCTTCTCCATTTTGGCTTCTGCAGCCACTCCACCCTCTGAAACTCTGAATTTTGTGTCTCCCTCTAAGAAGGACATTGGTGACTGCACAGGACTCAAGTGGAGACTCTTAGGTACTCTCTTGGCTCTAAATCCTTACCTGAAACCTACTTGCAATGCCCCCTTACTATGTGAGACAGGGTCAAAGGGTTCAATCACAGGTATTTGCATATTTAACTAGTCTCTATCCCTGCTCTGTGGGAACTGGCCAGTGGCAGATGGCTTCCAAGCAATGGTCTTTTATACTGGCTACCGTGATAGAGCTTTTCTTCTGAACTACTTGTAAAAACTGATGGGAGAAATACCGTACATAAAGGAGCCAGCAGACTCTGTAATGAATGGGAAATGTGAAAGAAAGTTCTAGAATGTTCTAAATATAAATAACATTCAGCCACTGGAATACTTGAGATGTAACTGAGTAGAGAAACTTTATGATCATTGTTAAAGCCGACTGCACATTTAAAAGATCTCAACCCTGAGGCAAACACACAGAGGAATGTGGACATTGTTTATCCCAAATATCCATGTGGGCTCCTTACTCTTTTCTTGGAGGCTACACGATGTTGTTGTTGTTGTTATTATTATACTTTTTAAATATCTGCAAAAAACAAGAATGACTCTGCCATCAGAAAGCTTGCCTGGTAAAAACAGAGGGTCTCTGAGGTCAGAGTGACCGGGAGGTCCCAGGGGGTGACTGTTCCTTGGAGAAGGGACTGTGACAGCTGTCTGTGAGCTCCTGTGGCTGTCAAGTCCTGCTGTCCTATGTGCTCAGGTCCTAGATTTCCCTTCTTTCTGTGTCCCTTCCCTGACAGACAAGTTGGGACTTCTGAGGGAGGTAGATGGGCCCACTGAGCCATCTTGGACAATGAGGCTCAGTTTCCAAGATGGCACACTGATAGTTGGTTACCCCTAGGCCTCTGCTGAGGTCAGGAAGAGATGGTGAAGGCAGAGTCTGGACAGGAGAACGTACCCTGTCTTCTTGTGTGGCAAAGGGAACACATGAGAAACCACAGTTTGAGGATCTCCACGAAACAAAGGAGAGCAGGCCTGAGCCCACCCATCCTGGGATGGAAATGAGTGACAGCTAGCTTGGCACACAGAAGGAGTGGGAAAAATGGGTGCATTCAAAGATGGTAGGCCAGCCAGAACCTTGTGAACAACAGGAGGGAAACTGTCACACCACAGAAGCTTCTGACCAGCCAACGCTTTCCACTGGAAGAAACGTACCTACCGTAATATAAGTTAAAGAGCCATGGGTGGTCAGGGTGCTTGAGGGAAGGATGGGAGAACACATGTGCTAGGAGAGTGGAGTGGGGAAGTACTGGGACTAGAAAGGGTTAAACAGGGGTGGGGTGTCAACCAGCACTTACGATACAGGAAAAAGCCAAAGAAAGACATACTAAATAATGCAGCAACTATGAGATTTAGTTAATTTTTTAAAACCTCTAAAAATAGGTAAGAATGGGAATGTATCTTAAACCAAAATCCCGGTGCTAGGGGTGGGATAGCTCCCGGTGAGTTACTGGCCAGAGAGAGTCCCCAGCACACACCCAGAGGTTTTTAGAACAATGAAGGCTGTTGTCATGGCTCTTGGGAAATACACCAGAACTGGATGGCATTGCTGACCACACACACTGGACATGAGCATACAGATGAATCAGTCTGGAGCTAAGATGGAAGCCTTCTTCCTGCTGGCTACTGTGCATGGAGCCATGGCTGCTAGGAGAGAGAGGTGTCAGTCATCTTGTCTAGCTCTGGATGCCGACGACTACAGTCTGGGCCTGCCAGGCAATATGCAAGCAACCACTCTCTCATTAGACAGAGGCCTTCTCCTAGGAAGAAATAGGTTCCCGGCACTATGCACTAAGAACAGATCTAGGGCTGAGGATGGTATAAGTCATTGGACAGAACCACTGACATGAAGCTAAATAAATACTGTCTTCTAAATATGTGTGTTTTTAGACTAGCACAGCTGTCCACTCTGGCCAGTAAAGCTTTTTTTTTTTTTTTTTTTTTTTTTTTTTTTTTTTTTTTTGCAATGGGTGACAGTTATTAATACAGAGTCCTAACTGGTCAGATGCAGAGACGAAATGGCTGCCGAGAGTCCCGTCCTAAACTGGGTCCAGGGAACATCACTGAAAAGGGGCCAGAAAGATGGCAAGACCTAGAAACTGGGGAGAAACCCTTTGAAACATCTTCCAGCTCTGACATGGCTGATTTAAGAATGGACACAGACTGTACGCCTACCCACACAAGACACTGCACAAAAAGCACATAAAAATAAGACATGAAATGAAAAGGAAGTTAGTGGACTGTGGGGTAGATAAGGAAGGTTACCCTGGTGGAAGGAACTGTTTATGATACATTATAATACACATTTGTTTGTGTGTGTGTGTCTATATATACATATGTATGAAATTGTCAAAAACTTAAATTATCAAAAAAGGGAAAGATAGTCCTAATGTCCAGACTTATGAGCTCCGTTTGATGAAGTACGATATCCACCCTCTAGCCTGGTATCTGAGAGAACAGTCAAGTAAGAGAGGATCCTCACACTGTTAGGACTTAAAAGCAGAGTAACAAAAGCAATATATAAGATTACTCACCTAGCATTATCTAAGTCCACAGCAAATAAGTAAGAGTGTAATTGATGTCCTGAGGAGAAAACCCTACTGTTCTGTTTCCAACAACTTAAAGCTGTCTGTGCTGTTGGGACCCTCACCCGTGCGCACCGTCATCCCTGCCTATGTCTGAGCGGTCAGAGAAGAGAACTGCTCAGCTTCGCAGGGTCCTTCCTCCGATGCAGCAACATCAGAAGCCCAGGCACGAATTCAAGACTGAACACGATTATTTTAAGGCCAGGCTTACGGTTCCTTTTGTCAATAATTTTTAAGAATACATTTGAGATGTATCATCTTCCGGCCACACCTCATTTATAAAACAAAACAAAAACTACCACTTACGTTCATATAGAGCTGGGGTGTGGCTCAGTGGTAAAGCACTTGCCCAGCCTGCACAAGGCCCTGGGTTGGATTCCCAGTTCTACAAGAAAAGACTCCCCACACCTAAAGCTTTCACATATTCATAAGCCTCAAACCCACAGAGTGTTCCCGAAGGTGCCGGCTGCTGGCCTCTGCCAATGCTCTCGGATTAGCAGCAATTGCCTTGCAGCGCTGAGAAACCAGCTGTCGGTGGGAAGGAAGCCCTCAAAGCCATCCTCCCCCGTGGGCTCACCACCATTGTGCCAGAACACAAACCCAAGCCTTTGCTAAGTCAACAGCTACTTAAATGCCACCAACCCCGGCTTCAGTTTGGGGAACAGAAGTGGTTAGTTAGTTTGCGATCCAGCAAGGCTCCACGTCAACTGAACTCCCCCCACCTCCCATTTAGTTCAGGCTTCAGGAAAGAGATCAGTATGCCACCCTACCCCTGCCCTCTGCTCTCCCGGGACAGCTAACCTAATGAAAAGGTTGACTTTGCCTTCCCATATGATTCAGTTCATACAGTAGAATGATTCCCACACAGTAACCGTCTGCCAGTTGTCCCAACCTCAGGCAGCATGCGATCTCTCGTCTAAACTCAGAGAGTCCCACTAGGTGATGGGGCCTTCCCTGACCAGCATGCCAAGTTCCTTTTGGAACAAAGCAGAGCTTCCTGCAAAGCTCAAAAGTCTCAGGGAATGCTGACTTGGCAAGGTAACTACTTTAAAGGAAATGGAGTTTCCCCTGGCCGAATATGTTTTGTAATCCCAGATTTAAAGACGTTTTCCCTCACTATCCAATCAGGCATATTTACTAATTTACTGCTCCCTGTCCACTGAAGGCCCTACTCATGTTAATCGTTACCTGGGACTCTCAGTCAAACCTAGAACTTCTCGACATGGTAGGTTTTACCAGCTAGCTGGCTTTGCGGATTCTCTACCTCTGCCTTCCAAAGTATGGGTGGAACGCCACGCAACCCTGGCATTTATGGGGGTTTCTGGGGATCTGAACTCTGGTCCTCACACTTGTGAGCTTCAGCACTGAGCCCCTTCCCCAGCTTCCTTTATCCCTTTGAGATAAGGTAGACCAGGCTGCCTCAAACTCATAATCTTTTGGCCTCTGTCCCCTGAGTAGCTCGCAGTACAGGCATGTACCACCACACCCCATTTACTACATATGAAGTACACCCGTGCCCACTCTGTCCCCTTCTCCTGGCCTTATTGCCTGGCCCCTCACAGCCCAGCCTGGACTCACCTGCAGCCTTTACCGTGGCTGTGTCCTGCACATGTGTCTGTCTTAGGGCTAGAGCTACTGCAAACTGTCCTTGCCCCACCGTGGTAAATAATGGACTTTGACTGTAGCATTGATTGATTGGGTGACAGAGTAGCCAGGGTTGGAGGCACCCTAGTGACTCTTTGCACAAGAAAGGGGAGTCCAGGGCACATTCCAACCCTGTCAGCATTGGCTTAGCCTCTGGCAGTGTAAAATGGAGCCCTGCGAGCTTCTGCTACCAGCTGCAATGTTATTGGTGGCCTGTGACTTCAAAGGCCTCTCCTTTTCCATGGCTGGGCCAGGCTGTCTGCTGAGCAGAAGGCCCATCTGTGCCAGGGTACTGGGGACTCCTGGGAGCTGGGCCCAGCTTACCCTTACCTCTTTCTTTCATATGCAAAAAAAAAATGTCTTTCCCAATTTACTGTGTCCAGAGCACACAGAAGGCACACAGTCGGCCTGCCTGGGAGACTTCTTAGACCAGTGTGCCCCAAGTTTATAGATAAGATTCTTCTGCTCAAAGATGTGTTCGCTGTTGCGGCTAGCTAGGGCTCTTCTCTTCTCATAGTAGAGAAAGTCCTTTCAAGGGTGTGGTCAGGGTAACTCTGGATTCTCACTTGCTCTTTCTCTCTTTCTCATCTATCAAAGGGGGTGACACTAGAGCCTGGCCACTGCCTCACAACTGTCTAGAGGTTAATTATGAAGGAACAGGTGACAGAACTCCTGTCAGAAGTCATCAGTCAATCCATACTGCTGGTACCTTTCTGTAGCAGGTCTGAAACTCAACCAAGGATTGTAAGATACACCCAGTATCTGAATCTCCAATCTGGTACTCCCAGCCATGTTCCTTTGGGAGAGAAACCCAACCCTCTGTGCCTCAGTTTCTCCATGGGGATTAGTTAACCCCGGTGAAACACTTCCGTAGTCCGGGCTAGGGCAGGTGTTGAGGAAGTGTTTGCCGTTATTGTCATATCCATGGGTATGTCTCATCTTGCTTATTTATTCCACATGAATGAATGTGGATGATCTGCAATGAACAAGATGGCTGTCTTCCAGTGTCTCTTCTTCCTCCCCTTTTCTCTACAATACATTCAGGCACACAAATCCCAGGCTGGCAGGGAAATGAGGACAGTACAGCCTCTGTCTGTCTTCACTTAATTGTTCAGTGAAATTGGACAAATTTAGTAAGTCCCACACAATCCAGTTTCCTCCTGTGGAAAGGGGGTAAAAACTGGTTTCTCCAAGCCACATAGAACTTACATGGTGTTTCAGTAAAGCTACCATGAAATATGAGCTGAACAGAGCACCTGGCCTAAAGTGGGCAGCTAGAAAGTATTCATGCTCCTCGTGGCATGGAACGCGATAGCTCAGCAAACACTTGGTGGGTTAAGGTCCTTTCTGAACGGTGTGTGTTCAACAGGAAGTGGTCTCAGCAGCTGGCTCCACCTCCATCACTGCCACACATTGACAGTGGCCTCACTCAGAATCCACTAGATGGCTTGATTAGTTTGAACTCTTTGAGAGCAAGCACTACATCTCGTCCTTCACACCTGGCAGCATCTGGTCCAGCTCCGTGCAAAGCCCCTACGACACAACTCCACAGAAGCAGCCCTTGGCCCTCTGAAATCCTGTCCAAGGAGAAAGTGAGAGAAGCCAAAGACAGAACCACTCCCAAACCCCGCCGCCCAGAAGCTTGCTGGAGATGGAGACTAACGGGAATGGAAACATGACGGCGAGGGGTGGGGGGAAATACACACCATTTTGAAGTCTGCCCACCTGGGAGTCAAGCCACATTGAAAATCAATAAGGCATTCAAGGCTGGGAGCCCAGAGAGCTGACTGGATACCTGTTTGGGCCTCCTTTAAAGTAGGGAAGCCTTTGAAGTTGCAGATGACCAATAAAAATACAGCTGGCATTTACAACTTCAACCTTCTGTCTTTGCTTTCTCCCATGTTGCTAAGGCTCCACAAGAGGCTACCCCAGACAAGAATCTTGGCCTGAGACCACAGCGCCCCTGCACATTCTGCCAACAAGGTCAGGCTGTGTCCTTGGCTCCACTGGCTAAGAACTGATGATTGGCCATGCAAACCTGTCAGGTTGAGCCATGAGAGGCAAAGCTTCGTGTCCCCAAAGCATGCGAGATAGTCTCAGGTAGAAGCACTTTAAGCTGTGGCCAAGACCCTTAGGCACATTCTTGTCCCAGAGGCCATCCCTCCAGTATGTATTCCCACCCAGTGTCGCCTTCTGCACTCATTTAAGAGACAGAACAATAGAGAACCAACAGGCAAAGAGGCATCTACATAAAAACAGAGAAAGAGAGACCAGAGCTAGTGCCTGATTCCCAGCAGGAGCATGGGAGGGAAGGCGAGGCATTGGAAGCTCTCCCTGTTTCTCTCATTTCTCCACTCATATCCATAACAAGTTCTGGGACCTACTCTTCATTCAGTAAGCACAGCACAATTTCTTGGAACCAAGGCCTCATGGCCCAGCCAAAAGCAGGAGCCTTGGAGACATAAAACATGCAGGGGAAATGGGCAGGGCAGCCACAGGATGAATAGATGTTATACTGCGCGGTATATATAGGCGATGTCAGAGCTAATGACCGAGCTGAGCTAATGTCAATAAACAGAGAACTATTAGGAAATACATTTATCAAGGTCTTGTTTATACTCCTATTTGTCAACCAAATTATTTGTTTGACTTGTGGCCTCCTAGGTTTCTTACGGTCACTTCTGTCATCAGCAGAGGCAGAGCTGCTAGAATTTCTCACATTGCCTCTCGGAGCTGTATGGTCAGCACATGGGTTAGCAGAGCTGTGGTGGTCAGCCTTCTCAGGGGCCTGCCTTCAGTTAACAGCCATTCTTTATAATCCGACGACTGCCTGGACCTTAATTGATCTGCTAATCTCTGCTTCCTGCTTTCTGAAAATCAGCTGGAGTCACTGACCTCTGAACACCCTCCTGCTTTGGGGGCTTGTCACCAGGAAGCAACAGCAGGCTGAAAACACAGCAGTCGGGCTAACAGGGGACCAGCAACTTTCTGAGAATGCCAGGGTCCAACTCCACCCCATTGTGATCTCCATAATGCGACCTCTCACTGGTCCTCATATCCTACCTCTCCCCCATCAGTACCTTGCTTCTCCCTGTGTCTCCTCACACTCCCTCAATCGCCCCCCACGCCCCCACAATAGACTCCAGGGGGGATTTGTCTCTCTTCAATCTTCTTGGATTGTATCATCCATTTGCTCTACTAACACCCATCACTCTTGACTTTGTGCCCTATTCTGATAAGGCGGCTAAGTTCCTGGAGGGCTACTGATCCCCCGTGCCTCACAGTTCTGTGTTTTAATCCTCAGCCCTGTTCTTCCACCAATACACATACATCCGTATGTTCATGTGCAGTGCTGGGCCAACAGCACGCTCTCAGTGCAAATGTAACTGTCCTTAGGAGATCGGTCCCCGAGGCGTCCCTGTTTAAGGCCCTGCCCGTAAAAAACAGGTAGGCAATGATAATCAGTCACCTTGGTACTAAGTAGGTCTTTGCCTCCTTCATCTCCTCTGTCTCGCTGACTTCTGGGGTTTCCCCCTCCCTAAGCACGGGCTTCCGGTCCGTGAAATGACTTCTCCATCCCCAGTGACAGATCACAGTAGGTTTCTGAGTAGCAGGCAGGGAGCCCACCTCATAAAAAGTCAACGTCCTTTACTACTTTGAAGGGAAAAGGGTGAAGGGACTTGTATGGGGTGAGACCAAGGATCTGATTTCTCTAGAATCACTCTCGGTAATATCTATCCTCAGCAGCCATGCTATGGAGGCTGACACATCTCAAAAGGAGAGTCTGGAAAAAGCAACAGGAATATTTTACCTTCTGCAAAGGGCTACTGTGCAGCGTGTCCCTTTGTAGTTGGGGGGTGGGGGTGGGAGCGAGTCAAGCCATCTTGGAAAAAGCAGAAAGCAGACGCAACCGTAATTGAACTTGGCAAGGGCAATAGAAACCTCGTTATGGGTGTTACAGGCACTCACACCTCAATTAACCTGGGGGGCCGAGAGCCTGGTGGCTGCTTTGCACAGATGTCTGGGGTAAGATTTAGGTGCCAGAGACTCCACAATCTAAAAGCCCAGGACCCGTGCCCAGCTTGCGTGCAGAATCGCTCTCCAGGCTTCAGAGGCTTCGGCCTAGGAGAGTGCCTGGCCCCCGGGTGTCTCTCGGGTGAACCCCCAGTTGCCCGGGCCACCAAGCCCACCCCAGAGCAGCCCCTGCGCAGCCTGAGGGGGGGCTCTGCTCCCACAGCCACGACCTGGGCCGAGTTTTACTGTCCGTCATTTACCATTCTGACGGGGCAAACAAATTTAAAACACCTGGAAATTTATGTCTCTGATGGGTCGAGTTGCACTGTTCCATTATATTAAATAATCCAGGCTGTGCGCTTCAAAGCAGGCCGGCCTCCTGGAGGCCGCCTGGGCACACCGCCTTTGTTAGCTGAGCAGGAGCGGGCGGCCTCACCTGCGCCTGCGCGGAGCCTGGAGCATCAGGGCCCACGAATCCTTCAACTGTGCCTGCGCCCTAGCAGCTGCAAGCTTGGGCCTAAGAGGCTGACCATTGAGTACTTTTCGTCCTCTCTGACACTTGACCTTTCTCCTCACCTGAGCACACTCAGGACTTGGGCAGGTAAGACCTGCCATTTACACGGGCTTGAGTTCAAAGTTTGAGGTCTCACTTCTCAGGAAGGTGTTTGCTGGCTCTAACTTAGAGAAAATGGTTTCCTCTCACCAGTTAACAAGACGGGCACGGTTGGCAGCAGTGTGCATGGGCTGCCCCACTCCCCAGCCACATACCATGGCCTGCACAGCATCCCTCACACTTACATAGGAATCAAAGCTGGGGCGATTCTGTGAGCTTCTGTGCGATTTTTTTGTTGTTGTTGTTGTTAGTTTGTTTTTGTTTTGTCCCGCTATGTCGCTCTGGCTGTTCTGGAACTCACCAGGCAGACATTGATCTCACCAAGATTTACCTACTCTGCCTCTGAGATTCAAGGCGGGCATCACTTGCTATGCACCCTGCTTGACCCTCCTGGGTGCGTGGGTTTGTTTGTTGTTTGTTTGTTTGTTTGTTTTCCCCCTCCCTGGGTGAGAATCCTAAGAACTTAAAATGTCCTAAAAGTGATACGTGGCTTCAGATCCTGGCACTACGGCTAGGTCACCCGCAGGTATAGACACCACACGTGTGAACTAGGACTGGTTTGGATGTTGCTTGGGTTTCCCGGCCACAGGAAACTTGGGCAGAGTCAGCAGCTAGAGACCACCTCACCTCTGCACTCCTGTCTGCAGATTGGAAGGGTTGTTTGAATTTCATACCACCCAGGACAGTCTCCCTGACAGGAAGTGTCTACCTTTGTAGGTCCGCAACAGTCTCTCCATGTCTCGAGAAAGCCTTGGAGCTTTGAAGTGGTTTGTTCTGGTTCTAAGCCTATGAGGAAATCTCCCCAAAGCCACTGTATGGACAACATGGGAAGGACCGGGAGACACACCTCGATGTTCTCTGACAGAGTGTTTAGAAGAGACCCATTCATTGCTAACCCATTCAAAGGCATCGAATGGCAGGAGTCAGAGCTGGAAGAAGAATCCATAGAGCTACTGGCTCAAGCCTACTTGCAGGCAGAAAGGTGTGCAAACCCAGTGAAGGGAGGAGCATGTGCAGCCCTGGGGTCTGCTCTAATGACTGAGGAGTCCCTCATTAACCAGACTGTACAGATGTGTGCAGCTAACAAGCTTAGGGTGTTTTCCAAGTTAAGTAACAATAGTACTTTATCACATGGTTGTCCTCAGTGCTCTCACATAGTGTGACTGCATACATGATTGTCCCCAGTGCTCTCACATAGTGTGACTGCATACATGATTGTCCCCAGTGCTCTCACACAGTGTGACTGCGTACATGATTGTCCCCAGTGCTCTCACATAGTGTGACTGCATACATGACTGTCCCCAGTGCTCTCACATAGCGTGACTGCATTCATGACTGTCCCCAGTGCTCTCACATAGTGTGACTGCATACATGATTGTCCCCAGTGCTCTCACATAGTGTGACTGCATACATGATTGTCCCCAGTGCTCTCACATAGTGTGACTGCATACATGATTGTCCCCAGTGCTCTCACACAGTGTGACTGCATACATGATTGTCCCTAATGCTCTCATGCATTGTGACTACATTACCTATGAAACAGGTGGGCAGATATCTATACAGTTGTATATATGAGATACTTGGCATACTATAATGCCAGTGATAATATTCCATGTGCCAGATCTCCATTGTCTTCCATGGACTTCTGCGCACCCGGCTGTCCTTAAGCAGTTCTGTCCCAGAATACAAACAAGGCTTTATCATTTGCTTTGTTACCATTTTTATTCTTATTTAAGGTATAGATTACATTCCCAGTTATAAAGATGAAACATATGATTGTTTGAAGTATAATTTCCAACTTTGAAAACATTTAAGTCATACATAGAATAAAACAACCAACGAAAAACTCAGTAAACCATTAAGCGGTGCTTACCCTAGCATTGTGAGAACGAGGCTGATTTCATCCTTCACCTTTCTGTGTATATTAAGACCTTAAAAATAGCGTGTGTTAATTTTGAAAAAAAATTTTTAAAAAAAGGTATTTTTTGCAAATTGAGTTTTGGCTCAGCAAAGCATGCAGGAGTTAAGACTCAGCCTGGCCCCATCTGCATCACTGTGAGTTCAGAATGGCACCAATCCAGTTGGGGATGGCAATTACCAAGGGAGAGCTTGTACTTTAGCACCCCAAGGAAAGCCCCAAATTAATGGCCGTTAGCCATCACAATGGCTGATTTCTCAGGGATCACTCCAATTAGGATCTTCTCCACGGCCTACAACACCAGCCCTCCAACTTCAGACGAGGGGCATCTGTGGCACAGCTGGAGCAGCTGGGCTGGAAAGTCAATCACTGCCTAACAACTGTGCAACTGATGGCCCATCAATCAGAAACAGAAGTCGTCTGCTCCATTTATAAAGCGCATACATTCGCTTGCAAAGCTGCAAACGTGCTCGGCAGGCCCGGCACCTCCAGCTCTGGAAACAAGGCGGCACCAGTCACTTTTGCCTATAAAGACTCACAGCCTGGCACCCCTATGAGGACGGCTCCCACTTCAGGAGCCTGCCTGGCATGTCTCCTTGGTCCTTTCTCTGCTGGCCCTCAAGTCTCCAGCCATCCTCTTAAGCCTCCTGATACACTCAGGGTTGGCTTGAGGGTTTTACGGGCCCTGAGAGGTGCCCACTGCCACTCTGTGAGAAGCTCTCTATGCATGCAGAATTTAAGGCCTTGTAAAACGGCTCTCCCGTCTGCCTGCATCCATTGTCCTTCTTTCCTTCTAAAACCCCAGCTGTAAAGGCGCCACCACACACCTGTGGTCCCACACATAGAAGCTCAAGGGACATGGTGATTATGATGATTTTGAGAGCAGCCTTGGCTAAGCAGTGACCTATGAAGAGAGTAAGAGAGACAAGAGTTTGGGTGTGTGTGTGTCAAATATCTTTTCTCTAGATCACGGTTTGGTGGAGAACAAACTTATATGCATGCCTTAAACACCCATATATGAGCTGACTTCTGGGATGGATTATTTCCCCAGGCCCACAGAACATTGCTTCACACATTTCAGAAAGTCCCTAATAGGTAAACTCTGAACAAATGCATGACCAAAGACCTCATGTCCAGCACTGTCCACTTGAGACTATCCCAGCCACCTCTGCTCTTTCTGCCCCCTTACTGGCCTCTGGAGAAGGTGGGCAGGCATGAGGCATTGGCTCCACTGGGCCAGAAAGGTAGCCCAGCTAAGATCAGCCAAACCCATTTCATGTGTGTCTCCTAATCGTGATGATAACAATTACTGTCCCCTGTTTGTGAGTTCTGAGTTACTGTGTTTGATTCAAAAATGCTGAGAAATAAACCCTGCCATTCCTGGGAAGAAAAAGAAAGAAAAGTGAAGAGGAAAAAACGAAGAGAATATTGGATAAATGTTTATTATTGGTGTGTTTGACAGTATATTAAGCACTTTTCAAACGTGAACGAATCTGTCCTTTGGAGCAGACTTGAAAAAGTTAGGCACACACTCTCGCGCGCACGTGCGCGCGCATACACACACACACACACACACACACACACACACACATATGCACAAACAGGATTAGATCCATTTTACACAAAAGGAATTAAGACTCAGACTCAGAAAGGAAAAAGAATCAGAGAAATTGTAGACATCGTAAGTATGTGGTGGATAAACTGGGATTTAAACTGCTTTCCAACTGTAGGAAACATTTTTTTCAACATAATATTTTTATTGATTCTTGAGGAATTTCATATCATGCACCCTGATCCACGCTCATTTCCCCATCCTTCCATGTTTGCCCCCAACCCTTGTGCCCTCCCCAAAAAATAAATAAGAAAGCCCCTTCTGCTATCTGTATATCACCACAGCATGGTCAAACCCTCAGTGGTCTCCTCTTAAACAGAGTCCTTCCCCTCCCATGTCCCCTGCCGGGCGCCATCAGTTGTAGGGAACTAAGGTGAGCATTCCTATCATTGCTGTTAAACAGGGATTGGGGGAGGCAGGGGTTGTCACAGAAGCCTTCCATGTTCCTCTCCAACTCTGCATCTGCAGCCATCGCTATCACTGCAAAAGGAGCTAGCTTGCTCTTCACAGCTGGCAGGAGCATGGAACATGGGCTTCCTTCCACATGGTTTCTGGTGACAGCACAGATCATGAACATGGCCTCTGGCTGCAGGAGGCCCACAGACTCAGACAAGGCCCTTGGAGCAGCCCAGACCACAGACGTCACCATGGTCTCAGGTGGCAGCCCAGGCCACTCACACCAGTATGCCTTCCGCCCACTAGCAGTAGCATGGCTCACAGAGATCAACACGGCTACATGGAGGAGAGTAGTCCTCAGTCATCTGCAGGGTCTTTTGTGGTAACCTGGGCCACAGACATCAATAGAGACTCAGTCGTAGTAGTATCTTAGACCCAGACATGCCTTGGGGGCAGCATGGATCTGGACACCACCATGGCCTTAGGTGGCAGTGCAAGCCATCTGCACCAGCCTGGTCCTCACTGCTGTTGTGCCCAGTCACATCTCCAGTTCCACCAGTATCCATAGCACACAGTGCTCAATTTTCTCTCTTTCCCATCTCTCCATCACATATGGTGATGTCCTGCCACACTCTCCATGAAGGTAGGGGTGGCCTGGGTGTCTACTGCCACCTAAGCCACAATGGCAGGATGGCTTGGGTCTGGTTTTGTTTTTAGTAGTTTGTGTAATAGCTGTAGATGTTAATGGGGCTCATGTGACATCTCAACACACATTTGCAGTGCATCAACTGATCAAATCAGTATTATTCCAGCTACAGTCCTGTGAGTCAGAGAGACCTAGGGAAGGAGTGGCAAGATGGCCTATCGGGTAAAAACATTTGCCATGCAATCCTGACTACCAGAGTTTGATCCCTGGAAACTATGGTGGAAGGAGAGAGCCAATTCTCAACAGCTGTCCTCTGACCTCTGCATGTGCACTGTGGTGTGCACATGCCCCAGTCTCACCACACACATACAATTTCTTTGAAAAGTAAGTTAGTAGAATAGTTGCTACCATTGTCAGGACTTTTCTGGTTGGTTGATGGACCTGGAGCTTAGTATTTCTTTTTTCTTTTTTTTTTTTTTTTTAGAATTAAGGATTTCTTTTTCTTTTTTTTTTTTAAAGATTTTTTATTTATTATTATAGTAAGTACACTGTAGCTATCTTCAGACACACCAGAAGAGGGAGTCAGATCTTGTTATGGGTGGTTGTGAGCCACCATGTGGTTGCTGGGATTTGAACTCTGGACCTTCGGAAGAGCAGTCGGGTGCTCTTACCCACTGAGCCATCTCACCAGCCCTTAGTATTTCTTTTATGTAGTGAAATGCTGGACTAAGAATAGCCCAGGATAGCCAAGGCCAAAGTTCATATGACTCCTTGGCGTGTTTCCTGTGCCCCAAGCTAGTGCCACTCATCCCCAAGGCTGAATGGAACTTCAGGCTTCTGGCAGTGCCACTCCATACATTCCAACACAATGCCAGGCCACCTCTCAGCCTAGCACTGCACACCGGGTTTGCCTAGAGAGGGGGCTTCTGAATCCCAGAATTCCCTGGCTACACTGGTGTCAAAGAGGGGAGGCTGAGCATCTCCGCTATTGGTTTTAGCAGCTCTTCCCTCAGTGGGCAGAAGAGAGAGCTGCCATGGGTCTTGCTCCCATTCTGAAAGACCACCAGAAAGCTTGAGGCAGGAGAAGCATCCTGACCAATCATACTGCTCTGGGGAAGAGCCATGAAGTTGTGGGATGAGCTGTGCTCAGGGAGCTCCGATGTACTAACATAACAGGGCTCAGAAAGAATGGCAGAGAGCAAGGGTTGAGCATTTATGTGTGCCAAGTGGAAAAATGACTGAATTGTGCAGTACCTTGGCAGGACCTTGGGGAGACAGACTTCAGGCTGTTAAGGGAAGAACAGAATGGCAGAAATGTAGGAGCCTTCATGTGTAGGGTCCTTCCCCTGGAGAGTCCTTCTGAGTGTGGACGAGCCCTTGTTCATGATGTTGTGAGCAAACATGGAGCAGAAGGAGCAAAGAGTGAGATCTGAAGGTCTTTCCTGCTGCTTCCACCAATGAAGTTTTCAGAATTCTGCTTCTGTTTTAGCCGCATGCCTTTTCTACCCTGTCCTTCAAAGCAAATACTCGCTGACATTTTCCAGCAACCCTGGCCAATCGCTGTGCCCAGAAGAGGTGGGAACATGAGAACTCCTTTTCCTACGTCTTCTTCACACAAAGATTTAAAGCTGTTCTCCAGAACTTTCCATCAACATGCCGTTATTTCTATCTGAGCTCTCTGTGCTGTAAAAGACAGTAACTTTAGACAAAATAGGAGAATGTTACAAAGATCGAGTCCACTCGCTCAAAACCCAGATAAATACCACTGAGTAAGATAAGCCAGCAAACAGACAGCAGATTAGCTCTTTCAGGTTAGCAGCCCCTAAACGTGACCCACAGAGCCAAAGGCTGCATTCAAACCCATGGTCTAAAATGCTAGGACTCAGTCCGGGGCTTACCTACTCAAGAAAGAGGCAGACATGGCACTCAAGAGTGTAGCTTCGGGCTCTGCCTTACCTGGAGAGGCCAGGTAAATAATATATTCTTGAACCCAGGACCCAGGCCCAGCTCCCACAGGATCAGGATAGGAGACCCATGCCATGACACCAGGCTTACAGGAGACACCTGGACCACAGGACCTCTACGAAATCACTCAGAGGAGGTAAATGCAAGGTTGGAGCGGGAAGGAGGGAGGGAGTAAGTGGGTGCGCAGAGAAATTGCGTTCAAAATAAGCCTACAAACACAAATTCCAGAGGATGAGGAAAACTAGCCCCCAGAAAGTCATTTATGTCAAATGAAATAAGAGCAATAGAAAATCTAGAAAGCAATTTTGAATAAGTACATTTAGGCAAAGAGAGAAAAAAAGGAAATTAACATTTTTAAAAAATAGGGGGGACAGAAGATAAACCAGGATGAGACAAAATAGAAAGAAGAAAACCCAAAACTTTGGGGGGGATACAATTAATGAAATTTTAAAATTGAATAAAATAAATTCTACACAGGATGGAGATAGTTAAAGAGAAAAATGGCCAATCACAAGACAGATGTAAGGCATGTCCTCAAAGCGCAGCATGCAGCCAGGTGTGGGGTACTCACCCTCAATCCCAGAACTTGGGGGTCAGAGGCAAACCGGGCTCTGTTAGAGGCCAGCCTGGTCTACATAATAAGCTCTAGGCCAACCAGGGCTACATGGCATAAGGAGATAAATAACAAGTCAACATGTGAAGAAAAATAATTTGTATGCGTGGTTTAAGAGACCTAAGGATGGATTGGATAATGTAAACATATTCAGAGATGCTTTGTGTTATTAAAGGGAAAGAAGGGCAGTAAAAAGGGAGGGAGGAAGGGAGGGAGGACAGAGAAGCTACATTCTGAGGGAGGAGGTGCTAGGAAATTTCTGGTAGTAAGGAGGTACATCTCATAAGCTTGAAGGTAGTCACTGAGTGCAGACAGGCTAAACCTGGGCATCTCTGTGGAGATGCAGGCCACTGGGAAAACAGGATGACATAAAGATGTCTTAGATCTGCTTCCAACAGAGCTCAGGAAAGGACTATGCAAGGAACCTTGTGTCTGGAAGCTAGAACCTCTGGTTCTTTTTATTTTTTTTTAATTTTTAATATGTATTTGTGGGTGCATGGGAGCCTTCATATGGTCGGAGGACGACTTGAGGCAGTCACCCTCCACCACGTGGGATCTGGGGATTTAACCCAGGTCGGCAAGCTTGGCGCCGCCTTTGCCCACTGCATCATCTCATAGGCCTTAGAACTTCTTTCATTTGTTTTTAGATAAGGAGTAAGATCAGGCCACGCTGGGAGCTCCACCTGTACACCCAATCAATCCCACATGCTCTTTACAGAAACACTCAGATTCCTGGGGGCTCTCAGTTCCATTTTCAGTGAACACAGATCCCCCGACTTTCTGTTGTAAAATAAATCCCGATTCCTAAAGAAACAGGTCTTGGGAAGGCATCCGATTTCTTTTCTTGCCAGTTGGTGTTTTTCTTAACTGTAACTTTTAGTTTTTCCCACAGTTGGCCACGCTGGAAAGAATGTGGAACGAGGGGTTTTTACATGTTTGAGAAAGAGCACAAACTCTGGTTGGAAAAATGAAATCTCCAACCTGGAGCCCTGAGCGTGAGTCAAACTTTCCACAGTATCAGAATCTCTACTTGCAACTTGAGAAGCAAAATTAAGTTGTAATATTCCAGAAAATAGCTAGGGCCATTCAGAATTCTACTCCTGGCTTCTTGGCTGGATCACAAACCAATGTAGAGGCAGAATTTAATTACCTGTCAGGAACTAAATAAAAAGTCTGCTTCATCTAATACTCCCAGTGTGCAGGACAGCTATGAAAACAGTCCTGACACTCAATCGATTGGCTGTTTACAGAGGCCTAAGGAGGCACCAAGACACATGAGGAGGACACCTGGGCTGGAAGCTTTCACCGTTGTTTAAAGGCAGTTGCCAACCGCTCTGCTTGCTGACCTACACTCAAGCCACTGCCTACCCACAAGAGACCTTGCATTTATGTCTTTAAAATATCCCATAATCTTCCTTCTCAGAGGTAAACAATGGCCTCTAAGGCGAGGCCCAGGGCACTAGGTTATATATACAAGAGAACACCGTCTCTCCAGGGAGAATTCTGCTTCGCGAGGTCGGTGTTTCCGCATCACACCCCAGGCTGCCGTCTGTCCACAGTAGCAGCTACCAGTGACACACAATAGAAAGACTATGTTGGCACCAGGTTGGGAAACCAAGTTAGTTCACATCCATTGCTATAGAATTCACCTTCCCCAGTGCTGCCTGGAGAAAATTCTACTCTGCCCACTCCCAGGACACCAGTGAGCCTGAGGGTGAATCAATGACTATAATTAAAAATGTCCCATGGGCTCAGGTGTTGAATGCTTGGTCTCCTGCTAGAGCACTGTTTTGGGAGATTGTGAAACTTTAGGAGGTGTGGCCTATCTTTAGGAGGTGTGGCCTATCTTTAGGAGGTGTGGCCTATCTTTAGGAGGTGTGGCCTATCTTTAGGAGGTGTGGCCTATCTGGAGGAAGTAGGTCCCAGGCAGTGTCCTTGTCTCTACTTCCTGATCTCATGATGTTCTGCCCAAGTACGTGACATTGCGCCACCACAGTCTGACCCGTCTGAAACTGAACTGAAGGACACCCTTCCCCTCTTAAGCCATAGTCTTGGGAGTTTGTTCACCACCATAAAAGTCTCTTCAGAGAGGTAGAGAGAGCTGAGACCTGTGGGGGAGGCGTTACTACACTGATCAGTTACTTTATTGTCTGCTGTTGAGAGTCGAAGGTCAGGAAAGCACTTACCATTTCAGTAAAGCCCTGCCACCCCAGCTTCAGGCGACCCGGAGGAGGTTTAAGTAGTAGTTTCAGAAAGAAAGCTCAACCTTAAGACTAAGGGAAACACTATTTAAAAAAACCAAAAATCTTCTTTCCCCGGCCTAAAGTCAGCAGTACTGGTTTTTCAGAACCTGGAACATTGCTGTTACTTCCGACCTACCTGCCTGGGACCTACTTCCTCCAGATAGGCCACACCTCCTAAAGACAGGCCACACCTCCTAAAGACAGGCCACACCTCCTAAAGATAGGCCACACCTCCCAAAGATAGGCCACACCTCCTAAAGTTTCACAATTTCCCAAAACAGTGCTCTAGCAGGAGACCAAACATGCACCTCTTAACTTCCCTGGGTCTGAGTTTCCTAAAACGCATTCCGAAAACCACCGTGTGAACATCCGAATCATCATAGTTTTAACTTTCTACTCAAGAATCTAAAGGACTTCCGACTCTCATTCGTCTCTCCACGCTGGCTCCCTGGCCCAAGTGAGCACTTGAATCCACTTAAAGGCTCCAGCATCTCAGCATGGATGTTGGTAAATTAAAGATTTTCCCCAGTCTTTCCTAACCCTGTTGCCCTGGGCACTCACCACCCAGAGCGGGGCTCCCAGGGTCAGAAGGCCCTGCTGCACCTATCCACACGTGCATGCAGGACACACCTGAGATTGCTCCACCTTTGCTGTCCGTGCATTGTTGCAGGGTCTCTACCCACATCTTCACACCCCAGCCCTTCACAGACCAACTCTAACACCCACAGAAGTATCCTACCGCCCAGCCAGAAGACCCAGGTGAGCATAGCTGGTCCTGAGCTAAGAACAGAATGAGTGACTATACAGAGCCTTCTTCTGCCTGCTGTTACCCAAGCAGAGCAAAAGAAGGTGCTTCCCACACGTCTTTAAGGACCTGATGATCAAGAAGATACGGAATTTCTAAATTGCTCTCCTTGGTGTTTTTTTCCTAAACAGTGCTAATAAAATCTTAAACCCACATGGCAGCCCGCTGCTCATCAACCGTCCACTGCCCTCAGGGCGTACCAGTCTGTGTAGATTATAAATAAAGACTAAAATATGCAGCTCACTCCACGCAGGCTCCTTGGGGTCCGTGGAAGGCGAGCCAGCCTCCTCTGCTGCCTGCTGCCCCCAGTTGGGGGAAAGCCGTCCCTACAGAGCGTTGCCTGAAGGACGACGCTCCCTTGGACGTTAACAAACCACTACAAGGACCTGCTATCCATCCCTGGAATCCTGGTTTAATTATTTAGGAGGAAGAGAGCGTTTGCTTCCCCCGAGCTCTGCAGGCCCCCAGAGCCCATGAAACCATTGTTCAATGCTTATTACCGCAGCAGGCCCCCCAGGCACAGTGTTACAGAGACCTCATTTCAATATTTACCACTTAGATCACTTAAGGGCTGTCAGCTTTAATAACATTTTATCAATTGGATACTTATATTATTCACGGCTTCATAAAAATAGCAAGACCTGCCTTAGCATTTCAATCATACCCCCGCTAATTTCGGTGACTGCTCAGGGATTTCATTTTTATTAACATTTAGATCCAAAGTGGCTGCGTTCCCTTCTGTGGTGCAGTGTCTGGGGCGGGCAGGCATGCGGATCTTCCACAGAGCTCTAACAGTGAGCTAGGATCACCGAGGACTCCTAAGGAGTGCCCAGTGCTGAGGATGGCTCGAGGTGGGGGATCTGTGTGTGTGTGTGTGTGTGTGTGTGTGTGTGTGTGTGTGTGTGTGTGTGTAGATCTGATCCCAGCTTCTCGCTCCTTCCCATTCTTTCCTCAGCATTTGCAGAATGAAGTCTACATGACCTGCTTCAACCCTACCCACAAGTCACCTCTGGCACAAAGCCCTCCCTCCCCTGTTCCCTGAGATCCTGCAGCCAGGTAGATGTTCAGTATGCGTGTGTGTGGTAGTTCTGTTGGCCCCTGGCACTCTCAGCAACCCCAGATTCTGATTTCCTCCTCTTCCTCGGGTGTCAGAGCTCTGGCCTCCCCCAAAACTTCCCTTCTTCCTGCCGTGACTCAAACTGCACAGGACTTCCTCTGCATCTTGCTTTTAGAATAAGCTGGCATCCTGACTCCTGACTCAGAGGCATATGCTGTTGATGGTAAACTGCATGATAGTTTCATGAGTTTGAAACTTGGACATCTTGGCCACAGCTCCAGAGATATCCCTTCTGAGGACACACCAATTGTGCAGCGGCTGCTCCATCTCCAGTGGCTCTTGGTGTCCCCCCACTAATTCATTTTCTGTCCCCAGACTTAAACGCCTCCCTTACTCACAAGGCTCCACTGAGGAAACCACTTCTCCGTGCTTGTGCCTCCTGCTGCCCCTCAAATCCACGGCTCTACAACCTGCCTTAAACTCTCATGGACTTCAGTGGCTCCAGGAACCACTTCTGAGTTTCCCATAGAATAAGCCCAGCATTTGCAATCAGGACTTCAGGGAAGCCAGCTTCTCTCAACTGCTCCTAATAAAGGGTTGCCACATCCCAACAGCCCCACAGCACAGCCAGTGCCCTGCAGAGAAGAGGCAGGCTCTCTGCTTCCCCTCTGGGAAGGTGACCACCTGGCTTGTGGTCCTCTTTTGCCAGAGTCCTCTGACCACAGGTGGACCCACCCTGACTCAGTTTACCTCTGTAAGTGGCACTGTCAGTAAATGTGTCTGTTGCTCTGATTTCTATACAGAGACGTCAGGTGCCTCCTAGGCTGTTGGGCTGTGAGTGCCTTGGGTGTGGGTGTGGGTGTGGGTATGGGCATGAGCGTGCACTCTGTGACAGACTTATCCCTGTGTCACCCAGGTTGCCTATTTCTGTCCTTTCAAAGGTTGCATGTCACAGGAACGCTCACTGGACAGACCCTTCCACCCACAGAAGTGTCTTTTGTTCCCAACAGAGGTGTTGATCCTTCCTCAGTCAACAGCTTAATTAAGTCCTTAGAGATGAAAGAGGCGTTTCGACATTGGGAGCTGATATTTATAGATGAGCCTCTCCCCTGACCCTGCACTGGAGGTGTTAACAACTTGAGGGCTAAATCAAATAAAAATTATAAAACTCATTTCTTCACTCACAAAAATTACCAGCAAACACAAAACTCTGGACACTGAGCTGCGCCGGAAAACAGTTTCATCAAAGCCCTAGCATTCAGCACAGGTCTAGGCATACAGTAGTTACTTGGGAAGCATTTGCTGAATTAAAAAAGATTTTATTTTATTTCTTTATTATATGGAAAAGGGAGGCATCCATGCCACCGTCTTTGTGAGCTCAGAAAATTGGTTATCTCCTTCCACCACATGAGTTCCGGTGATTAAATTCAGGTCACTGGGCTTGGTGACAGTCACCTGCTTAACCACTTTGCCAGTCCCATTTCTTGAAGTTTTCATGGTTTGTTTCTTGGTCAGATGTCCCTATGACACCGTGGTTAAGAGCTGGCTTGGGAATTGACTTGTAGTCATCTTGTCGTTCAGATCCATGGCCTTGGGTGGGCTGTTTAACATCTCTAAGCCTCAGCTTCCACTGCTGTCTAATGGGACAACAGCACTACCACACCCTCAAGTCTGAATCACTGTCTTTGGAACACAGAAACCTATTTAGTGTTGACCGCTTTGAGCAGACTTGGTGCTAGCTAATAAACTCAGGCCTTCTGTTTCTATAGAGGCCTCTGGGCTGCTTTGAGAATAGTCCCCAGACAGCTCAGTTCCGTTAAGATTAAATAGTCAAGGTCCTGGATTTGCTCCCCAGATGGCATACAAAAAGAATATATTGATTTTAAATAGGTGTGATAGCACACACCTATAATCCTTGTACTCAATAGGCTGACTAGAGAATCCAGATTGTTCAAAGCCAGTCTGGGTTACATGGTGAGAGTTTGTTTTAAGGAAGAAATGGAGGCAGGAAGGAAGGAAGGAAGGAAGGAAGGAAGGAAGGAAGGAAGGAAGGGAGGGAGGGAAGGGAGGAGAGGAGGGGAGGAGAGGGGAGAGGAGGGGAGGGAAGGGAAGGGGAGGGGAGGAAAGGAAAGGAAATATTTGATTCCCTCATTTGGGAAAAGAAAATCAAAATTACAATTAGAATCTACTTCATATCCACTAAACCAACTATGTTAAAGAAAACAGAAACAGCAGTGTTGGCATGACCATTGGGAAATTGGAAGCCTCGGGCACTGAATAGGTATGGTAGCACCTATTCAATGGAGCTGTTGGGTGTGCTCAATGGCACAGCCACTGTGAGAAAGCCTAGTGAGTCCAGAACAAGGCAGAGGACTGTGAAGTTAAGATCAGCCGGGCTATCCAGCAAGCTCCTGTCTCAAGACGAAAACCATTAACCATCTCAACGCTCTACAGCCAGCAGTTCCTGCACGTGCTGACCGGAACAGCAAAAATGCCGTAGACTGGTGACCACTACCGTAGTTTGTGGTTCCACTGATATGAAATGTTCCAAAGAGACACATTCACAGAGAAAGAAAATGGCGTCATGGTCGCGAGCCTCCTTCCCTAGAGTCTTGGATCACACCAGTGGACACAAGGTTTCTTTTATCTTTCTTCTTCTTCTGAGATGGGATCTAAGATCAGTGCGGACCACGTAGCTGAGGGTGGCCTTGAACTTCAGAGCCTCTCCCCTCCATGTCTCGTGCTGAGACAGCAAGCACGCAGCGGCGCCGTGTGCAGCTTATGTGCTGGGAATTGAACCCAGGCTTTGAGCATGCTGAGGAGGCGCTCTGTCAGCTGAGCTTCAGACGTGGAACTTCTAGTTGGGGAGTTAAAACTGTTCTGAATCAGCATTGAGATTCGAAGTAATTAGACTCAAAGTCCGTGGCATACATCCCTAAAGCAGCGAGTTTGCACTCAGTTTCAAAGAGAATGCATTATCCTCCCAGGGACCCAAACCCAGCCTTCACTCCTGCTATACCCATGAGAGCATGCGTGGCCCAAAGGCCCCTTCATCACCTTGCTGTCTTGAGACGAAGCCTGTGCAGTATGAAACTCCTAATACTTTACACATTTGCAAATCGCCTTCTCATTTGATCCTTGAGACAGCCGCAGAGGCATCTGTTGCTGCCACTAGTCTGCAGGGGTAGGAACGGATTAGAAATATGACACACCACAGCCAGGATACCTCAGCTGAGTGGAAAAGGTTGAATTGACACTCCAGCCTTCAAACTCCAGCGTCTTTTAGTTTCCCTCTACTCACATTTAATCTGACCAGTGGAGCTTCAAGTCATTACAGCCAGGAGCCACTTCCAGAGTCCCGATTTGCCTCTGATTTCAGGCCTTAGCTTTGTCCATAGGCATAGCTTTCCTGACCGTGGGCCTTCAGAGATGTGTCCCATAGTCTAGAGACATAGAGTGTCATACACAGAGATTCTGAGAAATGGGTCTCCTGATTTTATTTCACCCTACCAAGGAGTTCACCTGCTGCTGACCCTGACATTAATGACGGCAAATCCTCTGGGATGGGAAGTCCCTGTTTGTTTACCTCTGTCTCCTGCCTTTGACCTGTCTATCTGCCCTACTTGGGAGAAGGCTTCTCGTGAACGTCTGCAGCTCTTCCACATAAAGATGAAGAATGAGGTGCTGGAGGAGCCCAGCCTGCTGAATCAAGAACAAATTAAGGCAAGACATAAAGCTGAGAGGAGCGAAGGGAGATCTCTCTACTGGGTGTTGGGATGTGGACTGAGAGAAAAGGAGAACGGAGGAAGCCAAGGGGAGGGTGTGTAAAGGAGCCATGACGGTATAAGCTGCCTGCGACAGAGATGGTTCTGGAAGAAAACCAAGTGTAGTGACAGGATGTGACATCTCCATCTAACAGGCCTAGGAACCAGGAAAGAGTTCAAGGATGAAGACTGCCGCAGGTGTTATGGATGAGATGAAACACTCTTGGCCAAACAACCTTGAGCACCAGGGGAGACACTGCCAGGGGTAGGGCTCTGAGAGGTGATCAGATCATGAAGGCTCCTGACTCCTGAGTGGATTCGTTCACAATCTGGATAGGTATATGGGCTATTCAGCGCTGGGGATGCTAAAAGGGGAAGCAAGGTTGGAAAAACTGCCTGAGAACATGCTCTTTGAGAGTACAGTTTGCATTTGACTTTCTCCTTGTCTCTTGCTACTTTGAGGGAAGCAGCTTTCCCCTCCGTGTGCTTCAAGGCCTAGTAACCAGTCACTGAAACACCTACAGTCCTCTTTGCTGTCTCCACATCTCTATATCTCCTCTTTTCCTTGACCGTTTGGTCTTCCTGACACTGTGTCCAACTGACCCTGGTATTCCGAGCTACTAAGACTGTTTCTAGAAAGGAGTTTCATGGTTGATTCCCAGAGTCACTCCTGGTTAGGACTGCCACGACCGCTCTGTGTTTTCAGACCAGCAGCCAAGGCTGACATCAGAAGGGTATCAAATGGTACTCAAAGTTGGGCGAGAGCTGCCTCAGTCCCTCTCACCAAAGCCTGGGGTGGAGGCAGACTGCAACATGCAAGGGCAGCATTGCCAAGTTTGAAGCAGAAGCAGGGCTCAGGCACAGTCTCTGTGCAAGGCCCTGGGTGTTTGGGTGTTCGCACCTCCTCCACACTGCAACGGTCTCTTCTTTCCCTCAGTTAGATGGGAAAGTGACAGATTCAGGAGCTGTTCCATGGAAGGGATTTTATTTTTTCAGTGTCAAAAGGAAGATGCCACCTGTCTTGAGTCTCCCCAAACCAAACAAATACAGAGGCAGGAGATGGTGGCAGGAGTGGATGCTGTTGGGTGAGAGACTGACTTTATAATAAGCAACTGGAAAAAAATGTAAAATTTCACCATGTATTTAAAGAGCTCCTAGCACAACTTGGACATGATCCTGCATATGAAACTTTGTAATAGAAACTGGCTGGGTTAGCTATGTGTGTTCTTATTGTAAAAATACCACACCCAATGAAGCACTGGAAAGTCCGAGGAGGCCACCCAGATGGACCACGGCCAGGAGGAGGGCAGACTCTCTGGAAAAGATTGCAGCCTATCAAGGCATTTTATGCAAATATAATCAGCTCCAAAATCAAATCACAATTATTTAACCCATTATCTCTGGCCCTCGGTAATGTCAGCGTGTTTCCGTCCCCAACCCCTTACCCTGTCAAGAAGAGGATAAAATCGGAGTGTTTGCTTTTGTTATTGCACATCCTGTTACAGACCCCACTGTTGCTAAGTATGTACAGAACCCTTAACTAGGGAACTAATTGCAAGCCACTTTCAATATCTCTTGTTTTTAATTTAATGCCCTCGGAGAGACATAATTGGGCTGGAGGGAAGAATTTTCACTGAAGTCATGAATTTGCTATATAAATACAAACAAGAAAGAAAGCTAATACAGTAAGGGAATATGGGATTAATTTTGAAATTGTCTGATTAGTGGATTGCTGCCCATCAATAATCGCCTTATATTTTCCCAAGGCCCTCTCTTTATTGGAGTTTGGCACCGCATCTGCCCACAGCCTGTCAATCAGCCTGCGCAGCTGGGAGGGTCTGGAGACACCACAATTGGAAGCCTGCTGGGGCGCCTTGTTAGACAAAGCAATATATCCCAGACGTGAAAACACTCCCATCACAGCTCAGCTCAGCTGCTAATGTCTTTACGCTCGGTCCTCCTACGCCGGAGTCTGGCCTCTGTGGGACAAGGTCTGACTTTTTTATTTTTTATTTTTTAAAGGAAAGAAAAAAAGAAAAGCAGCAGTGGCCCATTTACATGTCTTTGCTGGACCTGGACTGTAGTGGAGTCTGAGGTCAGAAACTCGTCTTCCCCCCAACGGCACCGTCATTAAGATGATGAGCTGGACAACAGCTGCAATTCCTAAAGTCACATTAGCTTTGTGGGGGACGGCTAATTGTGCTTCCTACATGTAAAAAAAAGAAAAGAAAAGTGGTCAGAGGGTATGTAGATAGCGAGTTTCTAACTTAATTAATGCTGAAAATCTGGAATGTTCTTCCAGCCTCTGAAACATTTCCTGACTCGCATCCCCAGGCCTGAGTGCCAATCACTAAAGACTCTTGATCAGAGAATGGAGAGTCGAGTTTGTTGACTGAAAGCACCATAAACATGTCTTCAAACCACACTCACTATCACACACACACACACACACACACACACACACACACACACACACACACACACAGAGTTGCAGCCTGGCTAATGATATGTTTATACCACATCCATTTCCAGAAATATTTACGTCTCTCTATCTTGCCAGCAATCAGTCAAAATATACAAAATATACAAAAAAAAAGGGATGCTTTCTTTGGAAGACAAAACATAATAAGACAAAGATGGCTCCCATCCTGTTTGTTTGTGTTTAGTTTTCTCATTATCTACTGTTTGCCTTCCCTGTTTGGTAAACTGAACGTTTGTTTTCCACAGGGAGTTTGCTCTTGCTAAGTAGGAAACACTAAGGCATGCGTGCAGCAGGGTCCCGGGGGCAACAGCGTGGATTGATTAGCTACTTGAAGGCAAGGTCCTCTCAGTCTAGGTCCCTGCTCTGTTGGGTGCCCAGGACTAGCTTTGGGCAGCATCTTTCATCCTGTACTTTGGACACCTGTGGTGGTGAAGGCCTATTGGGTACAGGGTCAAAGCCTGTATCTCCTGCAGCTCTGCCCCATCTGTTCCTTTGGAGGAACTGGGGGCTTCCAACTGCACCCCCTCTGATGTTCCCATCATGCCTTGTCACCTCCTCCCACGTCCCCCCATCTGCATCATTGGTGGCAGGTAGGTATCACTGCCCACAGAGATTGTTCCTTTCATGTGTGTTGAGAATCTCCTAGTACTGTGAACAGTGCTTGCACAGATCCACATGAGAGATACACGAGTGTGCCATTGTCACTGCATTCTGCCTGGTACCTGGGTGATGCTCCACGAACACTTTCTTTAGGTCAGGCTGCAGGCATATGGAGTTTACAGCAGTCCCCTTCCCAGGTAACAGATTCGTGGCTCCAGCATGGCAGAGCATCTTTCCAGTGTCTATTATTCCTCCCCGGTCCTTCAGGTATTCAGCTGGTTTCCATGCCAATGTGAAGGAAGTCAGTTTCTTCTCTTTGTGACCTAGATCCTCTTTGGGAAGTCGTGACTGGCTAAGTCCCACCCTCCAGATCCTAATTAGTTCCCAGGACTTTACAGTGCCCTCCTCCCCACATGTGCACACTCTTTCCCTAAACTGGTTCATCAGTCCTGGAAGAGCAAGATTCCCCATTGATCTTGCCCCTCCATCCCCTCTGTTGCTTTTCTTCTTCCTTCATGAGTGACAACCTACCTGTCTATAAAGCCCAGCAAGCCCAGCCTCGGAATGGCTTCCAACTGCATTCCTTCTGTTGTTCCCAACGTCAGTCCTGTCACCTTCTCCTCCCCCAAGCCTTGTATCATTTGTGATTGGTAGCTATCACTGTCCCCATGGACTGTCCCTTTCACATGTATTGAGAATTTCTTGGTGCTCTGTACTATGCTTGTCTAGATGCTCATGTATGCCACTGGCTTTTATGTCCCCAGGCCTGCATTCTGTCTGGTACCTGAGACATACAAAGGGATAACTTTCTTAGGGTTGTTTTGTTTCACTTTTGAGACATGATCTTGCTATGAGAGCCTTGGGTGGCCTGGAACTTGCTACGTAGACCAAGCAAGCTGGCCTTGAATGTGTGGTGATCCCCCTACGTCCACCTCTCAAGTTCTGGGATGATTCTATCACCAGGCCTGTCCAAGGAATGCCTGCAAAGTGAGTGAATTGGTGTGCAAATGGATAAGTGGATAGGTCGCAATGTGAATGGATAAGTGGACAGGTGGCAAGGAAATACAATATTGTTCTCATTATCACAGACACAATAACTTTCATGGAGAATTTTAAAAAAACTGTGTGTGTGTGTGTGTGTGTGTGTGTGTGTGTGTGTGTGTGTGTAAAACAGTGGTTTGGCAAAATAGAAGCACAGAGATTCATATCCTAGACCATAAAGAGAACTTCTAGCTCCCACAACAGAGCAAAACTCAGGTCTAGCAGAACTAGAAGAGTGTGCTGTGGAGCAAGGATGCTAGACCTGACTTCCTGGTTATCTTTCTGCAAAAGATTTTGTTTTGCTTTTGAGACATGATCTCGCCATAAGAACCTTGGATGGCCTTGAATTTATGGTGATTTGAAGGTCAGTGGCTCCCATAGGCTCATATATTTGAATGCTTAGTCACCAGAGAGTGGAACTACTTGGGAAAGATTAGAAAGATTAGGAGGCCTAATATCCACTTATCAGTGAGTGTACACCATCTGTGTTCTTTTGTGACTGGGTTACCTCATTCAGGATGATATTTTCTAGTTCCATTCATTTGCCTGTGAATTTCATGAAGTCATTGTTTTTAATAGCTGAGTAGTACTCCATTGTTTAAATGTACCACATTTTCTGTATCCATTCCTCTGTTGAAGGACATCTGGGTTCTTTCCAGCTTCTGGCTGCTATAAATAAGGCTGATATGAACACAGTGGAGCAGGTATTCTTGCTATATGTTGGAGCATCTTTTGGGTATATGCCCAGGAGTGGTATAGCTGGAACCTCAGGTAATATTATATCCAGTTTTCTGAGGAACCACCAGACAGATTTCAGAGTGTTTTTTACCGGCTTGCAATCCCACCAGCAACAGCAAAAAGCTTGGAATACCCATGATACAACTCACAGACCACATGAAGCTCAAGAAGAAAGAAGACCAAAGTATGGATGCTTCAATCCTTCTTAGAAGGGGGAACAAAATACTCACAGGCAGTAGAGGGTGGTAGGAACTTAAGAGGAACAAAGGAGGGGGAGGGAAAAAGGGGCAGGATCATGTATGGGAGGAGACAGGGATGATAGTTAGAGGGCCAGGAATTTGAACAGAGGTATGTAGCAATGGGTGAGGGGGATCTGGGGGTAGTCACCAGAAAGTCCCAGATATCAGGAAATCAAGAAGCTCCCAGGACCTAACAAGGATGAGATTAGCTGAAATACCCAACAAAGAGAAGGCAGAACCGGTAGAGACCATATCCAGAGGTTAGGCAAGGCCTCCAGTTGAGGGATGGGGCCCACTCACTCATCTCCAAATTTTTAACCCAGGATTGCTCCTGTCTAAAGGAAATATGGCCATCCAGAGACTGCCCCACCTGGGGATCCATCCCATATAAGACACTAAACCCAGACACTATTGCTGATGCCAAGAAGTACTTGCTGACAGGAGCCTGATACAGCTGTCTCCTGAGAGGCTCTGCCAGAGCCTGACATATCCAGAGGCAGATGCTCGCAGCCAACCATTGAACTGAGCATAGGGTCTCCAATAGAGAAGTTGGGGAAAGGACTGAAGGAGCTAAAGGGGTTTAAAATACCATAGGAAGAACAACAATACCAACTAACCAGACCCCCCAGTGCTCCCAGGGACTACACCACCATACAAATGATATACATGGAGGGACCCATGGCTCCAGCTGCATATGCAGCAGAGGATGGCCTTAACTGGCATTAATGAGAAGGGAGGCCCTTGATCCTATGAAGGCTCAATGCCCCAGTGTAGGGGAAAGCCAGGGTGGTGAGGTGGGAGTGGGTGGGTGGGTGAGCACCCTCATAGAAGCAGGGGGAGGGGGATAGGATAGGGGGTTGGCAGAGGGGAAGCCAGGAAAGGGGATAACATTTGAAATATAAATAAATATCCAAGAAAGAAAGAAAGAAAGAAAGATTAGGGGATGTGTCACTAGGGATGGGCTTTGAGGTTTCACAATCCCAGGCCAGCAACCCCCCACTCTGTCTGTCTTTCTCTCTCTCTCACCCTCAGTATCCAGATGCAAAGCTCTCAGCTACTGCTCCAGTGCCATGCCTGCCTGTCTACTTCTGCCGTGGTGACCACGGACTAGACCTGTAAAACCGTAAGTAGGGCTCCAATGAAATGTTTTTCTTTACCAGGGTTGCTATGATCATGGTGTCTTTTCACAGCAATAGAACAGTGACCAGCCGGGCAGTGGTGGCGCACGCACGCCTTTAATCCCAGCATTCGGGAGGCAGAGGCAGGCAGATTCCTGAGTTCAAGGCCAGCCTGGTCTACAAAGTGAGTTCCAGGATAGCCAGGGCTACACAGAGAAACCCTGTCTCAAAAACAACAACAACAACAACAACAACAACAACAAAAATAGAACAGTGACCAAGACAGTCCCTTCCCTCCTCTGAAAGCTCTGATCCAGCACTGGTTTTGCCTCGGCTCCAGTTTCTTTCAGCAAGGCTGAGACAGGGCTGAACATCTAAACTGGACTTCACCAACAGTCCCGGGACCCTGAGGGAAAGGCTTAATCTATATACGAAGTCCCAGAAATTGTGTGAATAGCACACACACACACACACACACACACACACACACACACACACATACACACATACACACACACACATACACACATACACGCAAACACACACACATACACACACACACACACACACACACACACATGTCGAAAAGGCTTTGAGCATGGTCTTTCTTGGTGATGGGTTTTGTTCACAAAGCTAGGTCACTTTGGGTAAGGTTAGGTTGGGAAGGCACAGGGAAGACTCTGAAGTGGAGTTTGGATGTGTTTGTTCAGGTCATTCGTATTACTGACCCAGGTCGGACACAAACATCACAGGTAAACATTAAGCCTGGAGGGAGAAATGGCAAGCAGGCCTGCCCGATAGGAAGCTGAGCAGCCTGGAAACACGTCGCATCTCTGTGTCTACAGATCCCATTGCACTGAAGTCCCTAAAGAAGGTGGCCTGAGTCCACTTACACTGCACCCACATGTGGTGGCTTGTCTTAGAACAAACGGTATCACCTTCAAGTCCCCTGTGATTATCAATCCAAAACGAGAATAAGGAGAAAGTTCTGAGGCAACGCTGCTCCCTGACCGTCAGGATCAAACCCTGCATGTAACTGATGGAGTGATAGGAAGATGAGGACCAAAGCGAAACCCAGGGCGATCCCCAGGTAACCGGCAGCACCGACAGCTGGGTGCAGCCTGCAGATTAGAAACAGTCTGCACTTATCCGTGTGGACTAGAACAATCCAAAGCATAAAAGGAGAACAACGTTTGGCAGGCTCGCTTCGAGCCGGTGAAGAGGCATGAGAGGAGAAAATTCCTGAAAGAGACCCTAACTTAATCAATCACTCGACGCAGGAGGCTGAAATAGATCAAAAGGGCTGTATTGGCCCAGGCATGCACACACCGTATCAATCTCTGGCCCAAGCGTGGAGGCTCCAGGCGTCGCCGCACAAGCACACCCAGAGCAGCCTGATTTTATTTGTAAATGCACGGGGAAGGCTTGAAACGCAATCGCAGGCGAGGCTGGTGGGCAGGGGCCATGCAGAGTCAGAACCAAGTGGAAATTCCCTTGGAGTTATAGTTCTACTGATTCCATTCCTGTGGTGTACATATGAAACCTATCTCCAAACTGACAAATTAGTGAGGCTCCATCTACATCTTTGAGTCCAGGAGGTGGAAAAAGGGCCCAAGGCAAAAAAATAAAAATAAAAAAATGAAAAAATAAAGGCCGCAGCTAGCCTCATCGGCTTATATCTCTCTCATGAGAACTCAACTCTCAGAGACAGAGATCTTTCTTGTTTCCTACATCAGCATGTGGAGATCTGGTCCACCAGCTAGCCTGGCTCTCTGTATGTGTAAGTAGTGCCACCCATAGCTTTTTAGCTTAAAAGGGGTAATTAATTTTCTATCTTTCCTATCTTTTCTCACTGTATAGTATATAATTTTAAACTTCGAACTCTCCCTTGGAAATGTTTTCATATAAACTCTGCATGCTTTGAAGTGACAACCAATGTCTTCTTGGGTCTGCTTCTGTCCTCTGCATTTGGAATGTGACATAGTAGTTACCTCCTTGGAAGAACGGAGAAAAGAGCCATTCGAGCGGCCTGAGGTTTGGTAAGAATGAACCTTGCACTACTGTAGACAATGGAATTTAACTGTCCCACGTGGCAGGCTGATCTCCAGCCTTTTTAAAAGTTGACTTTCTTTCTTTTCCTTTGCTCCCTGGAGCAGAGTGGTCTTTCTGCTCAAGATTCGGGCTCACACTGGCAGTGTGACTCTCATGTGTGACATCAGGGACTCAGCTGTCCTCTCTTGACTCCCTCCCCTCAGTTAGGTGGCTGAGGGCACTTTAGGATTTGGCTAAAGCAACATTGAGTTGGGGGTTGGTGAGATGCATAACTCACAATCACCTTTACGGAACCAACTTATGGCTAGCTGCAATCATGAAAAACCAAAATAAAGGCAAACTTTTAATTCTACTAAAATAATATCAAACAAATCAAGTAGTTTAGTTGTCCTGGGGAAAAGCTGGATAACGCTAAGAGACATATACCCATAGGCATTCTACCTCAACTGTCCGAGATAATTTACTTCCAATTATTTTGGCATCTACTCTAACAGTCTGTTGACCTTTATTTCCATGTGTTCAAACAAAATTCTAATGTTTCATTTTTCTTTAAATAATAAAAAAAAAAAGAAAACCAAACTGTGGATATATAAACTCCCCTTATATAAGTAATCTAGCTTCTAAATAGAAAAATATTAGTATTTGAGTATTATAAAGTTTAAAAATTAAGGTAAGTATTGTCATGTAAATATTTTATTGTAAATTCCTTAATTTGTAAATGTTAGGTACTATATACTAATTTCAGCTGATCTATTTCTTCTCCCCCATTTTCTTTTTGTGTTCATGCTGGGTTATTGTTGTTGTTAAATCAATGAACTTATATTTTATATTACAAGGCTAATATTCTGGTAAACATTAACTTGATGCATCATAGCTTCACCTTGAATAATTTCTTCCAACTAGAAAGCTGATGTATTTCCAACAAGAAGTTAAATGCAAGAATGTTGATAGGAAAGTCTCTCATAGCATAGCATGGCATGGCATGGCATGGCATGGCATAGCATAGCATAGCAGAGCGCCCCGTTACTGTCAGCAGTAGAGTGGGTAAATTCTGATATGTGATTAAATGCTCTGTATGTTTGCCGTTGCATGCAGCAACATGAATGGATGAGACACAATGTTAACACAGGACTTTTACATAAGTACACACACAGCTAACACATTTACTTGGAAATTAGTTCTAAGGGCTGTGCAATGAATATAAAGAGGCCTGAGGAAGGCCTCCTGGAGCCAGAGATAGCCTATTTCTGGGCAGGAACTTTTTATATACATATTTGATTTGATTTGATTTATTTAAAAAGGTCATCTTGCTGGAGTTCCCCCGTGTTTTCTTAGGTGATTAAAATGTGTCTCTTGCTCATCAATGGTTCAGGCTCAGTGACACAGCCATCCTCAGGTGTGTCTGGCATGTTCAACACAGTGTGTTGGTTAACTGGTTGTTACTTTAAGAACATAGTTTAACAGTAACAGAAGTCTCAGGTCATACTTTCTGCAGAAGTTATGTATGTTCTAACATCTTTTCATCACTGTAAGTATGTCTGACAAGCCCCGCGATTTACCTGCCTACTTCTCCCAGAAACGTGGAGTTCAGCGTTTATATGAGTACCAATGTCCAAGGGGGCCGTGCTGGCTCAGTATTTCCCAGTGTTCGTTCCTCATGGAGCTCTCTCCTTTTAGGAAATTTCTCGTGAACTCTATCTTTAAATATTTGTTCTGTACATGACTCCTGATGCCTTCTTTGAACATTCTAGTTAATATCTCTTTTAGCCATCGTTTCTCCCTCAGGGCTTTGCTGCTTGGTGATTTGTTGCTGCTTCGTTTTGCTTTTTCTCTCCTGCTTTGCTCTGTTCGCATTCTTTACTGAGTCTGCGTGCATAGGCTCTGCTCGGGCAACGGCTTTCTAAGGGATGTGCAGCGGGGAGGGGTTTCAGAGCAGTGACTTCTATGCTCTCAGTTTTCATATGTGCCCTTTCCAAAAACTGATCCGACCCGAAACACATCTGATATTGAGACGGCCTGTGGGTTATTTTCCCATCTCTGCTTTCACAGTGGCTTACTGTTCCTGATGTCGGCAAAGTCTCCTTTAAGGAAAGAGGACCACAGCCCACATCATTTTCATGCCTTGTCCAGTACACGCTCATGGTAAGATTGGCTTTCTTCACCTGTGGCCAAGGTGCTCAGGTCCTCGTGGGAAGCTAAGGCCTCTTTGGAGAGAGGCCCTCACTTCATCTGGTGACCAGCTTGGCATTTGTCAGTGCCACCCCTGCCCCCGAGGCCTTGGGCTCTGTGCACTGCATCTGCTCTGCCCCTGTCCGTAACAGTCAGCACGAAGGATGAGATCTCAGCTCTCCTCAAAGCAGCTGGTATAAATGGTGAACCTCTCTGGCCTGTCTCGTTTCCAAAGCCTCCGGTCACTTCCAGATTTGGGGGCTTTGTCTGCTACTCAGGAGCTGGCGGACCTGGTCCAGCAGCTGGCGCTGGGCCAGCAGGAAGTCCCACGCTTCCATCATTGCAGTTCCGGCTGAGGAGAAAACTAAGGCAGAGGAGGAAGAGGAGGGTCTGTGTTATCTGTGATATAACTGGGCTTTGCTTGTTTGTTTGTTTATCTGTTGTCATTGTTGTTAGGCTTTTTGTTTGTTTGACTTTGTTTTGGTCTGATGTCATCATTTTCTTTTACCAAATCTCTTTTGTAACATCTTTGTCAAAAGGTTGAACTCTGAAAAACAGACGAAAGAGGAAGCAAGGCATTTGAAGTTGAGAATTCTGCCTGAGTTGGAGTATTCTGAACTCACTGTAGAGAGGGGTGGCAGGAAAGAGTAGATTTCTGTCTGTGACTCTCTCCTCTTCTAAACCTGAGCTGTTGACAAAGGACGCATCACCCCTAGGAAGACTCTTGAGAGAGCATCCAGGGAATAGTTTCAGTACACGGTCTGTACTGTCTCCACCAGCCTGAGAATTTTGAGTGCTAAGGTGATGCCTTGGTCTACGTGTTGCTGTCTCTCCATCTGTACAAATCTTCATGATGGTACTTGGAGACCCTTCCATCCGTCCATTCCTTCATCCTTACAGGTGTATATCATATGGTCTTGGGGAGGAAATGAAAAAAAAAATCTTGCTAATTTCCCAGTGCTTGTAGCCTGTTAATGTTGTCTCTGGAGATAGGAAATATATACACATATACATACATACACAGATAGATAGATAGATAGATAGATAGATAGATAGATAGATAGATAGATAGGAAATAACACACACACGTGTGTGTGTGTCTGTGTGTGTGTGTGAGCAGTTAATTTTTCTTAAACATTTATTCAAACTAATAGAATATTTTCATCATCTTTTGCCAGTAGGTTATGGGACACCATAAGCTCATTTTTATTTGGGTATATATACAAATATATGAATTCCACACCACAAAATTATTCTTTTTCTCTGTGCATTTAATAGATGTGGATGTTAATAGTAGGAATATGCTCCTGATTCCACTGCAGATAATGCACACAGAAATGATTAATAATAGTTTGTGAGTCGTCTGCTTCATGATGGCCCCAGGCTTTCCACAGAGGAGTTTCAAATGCATTCTGAAAGACAGAACAGCTTCCTCGTGTAGCCCCAGAATAAAACGTCTCCTAAGCATACCACAACACGACACCCCAGGCGTGCCATAGCCAGCCAGTTCTACTTAACCAGGGCAACTCCTCCATCTCCACGTAGGCATGCTTTTCTAATAACGCCAGAGGCATAATTGTAAACACTCTCCTTTCAAACCATTAAGTGAATTACCAACTGATCTTGTTAAGGTTCAGGACCGCCCCCCCTCCCCCACCCCCGCCTGTCTTTGCATCTTCGTGAGACATTGCAGGCTATTCTAGCAAATCCAGCCTGATTCTACGTCATTCATAACAGTAGGTCATTCTTTCTTGAACTCTGAGGAATAGTAAGAATGAGGTCCTCCTGACAAGAACAAGAACAACTCATAGAAATTTGATAAGTCTTGAAAAGGTTTCGAAGAAGAGCAGAGCCACCAGAAACTGGAATGACTGGCTGGTGCTAAGGCTCGGGAAGCAATCCTTTTCTGCCAGTTGGGTGGATTCTACTTCAGGATTTTTGACAAAGTGGAGGGAGAACCTGATCTAGTCACCAGTCATAGATAGAATCCGCTGTTTGATTTGGGCAAAGGGATGCCTATGGCATTAAAACGGCCCCCAGCTCTTACATCAATAAAAGAGGAATAGAATTGTTCTAAGTCTGCATCAGTGTGAAAAATCATATTCAGCTGTGGCTATGAGATGTGATTGGAAAGAGCTTCACCCAATACCACTGATAATTTTTTAAAAGATTTATTTATTTTACTTTATTTATGTGAGTACACTGTAGCTGTCTACAGACACAGCAGAAGAGGGCATCAGATCCCATTACAGATGGTTGTGAGCCATCATGTGTTTGCTGGGAATTGAACTCAGAACCTCTGGAAGAGCAGTCGGTGCTTTTAACTGCTGAGCCATCTCTCCAGCCCCAGTGATAGTCTTCTAGCCAACTTTTCTTTTTTATATATAATCATTATCAAAATTTATAACATTTACTTAGCATAATTGTACATTGCTAATAATTGCAGTAACTGATTCAAAAGAAAAATACATAGGAGGCTTATAGATATTGGGAATGATAAACAATTGTATTTTAATTTACATGGGGATTTTGTTGGAGAGAAATACCATCGGGAGAACTATAGCTTCTTTAAATGCAGAGATGCTACGCTGGGATAAGATGTCACAGAAGAAGAAAGGAAACAGCTCAAGTGACACAGAACTGGGGTGACCCAGGCACCTCCTAAAATAAAGAGCTCGTGTGCATATTTTCATATATCAAAGCATTATGGTATTTAATTTAAATTTTTTTGAGAGAGGCTGTCCCTATATTGCCCCGGATAACCTGGAACTCACTATACACTGACCCAAAACTCACAAAGATCCACCTGCCTCTGCCTCCAGCATGCTGGGATTAAAGGTGTGTACACCATGTTTGGTGCATGGTAATATTTAGACTTGAACAGAGTTAAAACGTCTGCAGTTAAGGTGGCTCTTGGATTGTAGTCGGCTGATCTGTCATCTAGATCTAAGAAAATGGTAGAAAAATGTTAATAGTACAGTTGAGAGTTAAATTGTATTGTGTCTTTAGCTACTGGTTTGTAAAGAGAAAAAAAGGACACATTTAAAAAAAAAACGAAGGAAATATAGATTAGTATTCTCCCTGTAACCCAAAACATACCCAGCAAAGGAGTCACCCATACTACTGGCAGCTGGTGGGCAGTGAAGCCGTGTCCTCTGTCCACTCTCTCACTTCTTACTCACTGATGGACACAGCTGACAGTCACGTGGGAGGAACATTTGGTTAGCCAGTTCTTACTCATTCTTAGCCACACATGGGAGTAGACTCAGGGGTGTGCCTCCTTCTTTAGCCCATTTACTTTCAGCTCCCAACGAAGTTCAGGCTTAGGAGCTCTGCCCTCAACCTATGCCTTTCTCTTGCTTGTACGTGGAGACCTTGAACGTCACCCACAGCTCTTAGCCTGGGGTGATGGGTTCTCTGTGATTCCTGTCTCCTGGGGCGTCCACAGCTTCTGCTTTGTTTGTTTAATTCAATTTGAATAATCTCTGCCTTCTAATCAAAGACTATTTAAAGTAATTGTTGACGTTTTAGGGCTTAAAAGTCAGCCACTATTACTTTCTGTTTGCCCCATCCAAAGTGTACTTTCGGACTCTCTCTCTCCTTTCATTTTATAAGAAAATTAATTGAATACATTTACCTTGCATTTTCTTTTTGGTTAGTTTAACTCTACTTCATTTACTAGTCTTTTCATGGTTACTCTGAGATTTCAGCATCTTGATTTGCTACAACCTGACAGAAATTCCTTTTTTTTATTAATGTACAGATTATAGAGAATTTTCAGTACTCTTTATATTTTTCTTTCTTTTTTTGCTGCTATCATCAATTTTATTTCTACATATCTTAAATACCTCTGAGATAGCATTTTAAGAGTTTTAACTTATTTATTATTTTAAGGTTTTGAGGGTTGTATGGGTTCTCTATGTAAAGCAGGCTGGCCTAGAACTCACAACTCTGCTGCAGCCTCCCAAGTACTTACATTGCAGGAGTGAGCCACCATTCCCAACAAATATAACAAGAGCCTACAATGTTCAGTGCTCATGTATTGATTCAAATGTTTTTCTGGCCTTTTTTTCAAGGTCATGCTGGCTCTGGGGAGTGACCTGGGAAATATTTCCCTCGCTGCTGTGATAGAAGTAATTCTGAGGAATTAGCAGTTTTTCTTCCATGCCTGCTGGACTTCACCAGTGGGACCTAAACTTTCTTTGCATGAGACCTTGTAAGGTGTAAGTCCAATCTCTTTAGCAGACACAGCACAGTTCATGCCACCCATTTCTTCTGGAATGAGCTACAGGACTAAGCTTATACTTGTAAGGAATCAGTATCTAAGTGTTCAGCTAATGGTCACAATGCAGTCTTTCGGTTTGTCCCCACCTAGTGTAGAAAGTAGAGTTGATTACAGTGTAGATAGAGTTTATTACTGTTGTGTCCGGCCAGCAGATCACAGCCTGGGTTCTAGCCTGGAAAGGCATTTTGGAAACCTGGACGAGAAGAGGGGCTGGGCTGCGCGAGAGAAGGAAGGAACCAAGACAAAGGTCTCTGCTCAAGGTTCAATTTTTACTATTCCAGCACTCCGTTATAAAGGAAGGGGGAGGGGCCCGATTCCCGCCAATTAATCTTGGAGTCCAATAGTAGGGTGACCACGTGTATGGCTCCGAATAGCAAAGCGGCAGGTTTCAGCAGTGGGCGGGGCAGAACGATTGAGCCAGCAAGCTCCATCCAGGTGTAAACAGTGGAACCATTAAGGCTGGGGGAGGGGAGGCTACAATTACCACCTGAAGTGAAACACTGTAACAGGGTGAGAATGGCCAGTGGACAGCTGGCCATGGTTCCAACCTACATTTGAAGATGTATTCCTTGATAATTTCATGCATGCACCTTGACCATAGTCAGTCCTCATTACTCCCTAGGACCTCCTCCCATTTTCTCTGGACTTCTTCCCAGCGACTTCCCATCCTTCTGTTATGTGTCTTTAAAAATCAAGAAATTACTAGACATGCAAAGAGATAGGACCAAATGACACAACCCGAAGAATACAGCAAACTGCAGGACAGACTTATGGATAACACAGATCTTAGAATTATCAGGAAAATAAGCAAGTAACAAAGCACTAGAATCAACAATGACAAAAAGAATCTAAGGCTGAAAATCAAAGGTGACATTAAAAAGTCATTAGAATTAAAAACTGACAAAGCATACGAGGAAAAAGAGGTTCACTAACCGGTCATTGGTATCCAAAGTGAAGCAAATTGGGGAAAAGATGCATTTATGTGTGGATACACCATTAAGTTTACCAAATTGCTCTTTCTGAAGGTGTGACTTCTCAAGAGTTGATTATTCTACAATCAGGGCACATCAAAGCCAGTGGAACACACCAACAGTAGCACTGTGTTATGTCAGTGGTGAACTGTGCCCTACATATAGTAAGAAGAGCAAAGCTTTCAAAGTTTTCAGGAACATTTGCTTCCATTCCAAAAGTCTATGTTCAGCTAAGCAGTCAAGAGAGAAGGTAGTGTAATGAGAGTTTCAGACGTTTACATCTCAAAGTATCCATAGCCAATGTATTTCTTTCAAGAAGTCTTTAGGGATGTGTTCTGGTTAATCAACGACAACAACAACAAAATGTAAGAATAAACCCTCCAGTTTCAAGGAACAGCCGTCCTTTCCTGTGAGTGTGACTTGAAAAGGTATGCACACACAGGATAGTAGATCTGCAGTAGGCTTTGAGGATAACTCACCTCACCTGGCCCACAAAGAGTCTGTCTTCCAAAGGAAAGAGTAGAGTTTGTCAAGAGTTACTGCGATAGAGGAATGAATGCTTTGATAGTGTGGTAAGTGTGTGTGTTATGTGCTAGAAAGAATGTATAAAATGTAAGCACCAAGAGAAAAAGGTGATTACAAGCCTGAAGCAGAGGACAACATATAAGAAAGATGGCCAACTCAGATCTATTAGTTTTCTCAGGGTATAGAAAAGATACAGGGGTGTCTGGAAAGTTCTACGTCAACAGTAAGTGACATAGGACTTTGTTTCTTTCATCCATTTTCATTAAGTTCCCAGTAACGGTATTTGAAGTCACAGTTCATAATATTTTCACAGTCTACAATAATTTAACCAAATGCTAGTTTTCCAGTTTTTAAAACTGAAGGGGAAAAAAAAAATCACAGAGGACATAGTTGCCACAAATGTCACTGTTGTAGAAATGACAAAACAGTACCAGATGGTGTGAGGTAACTCTGGAGCAGACAGGCAAAAGAACTGTAGATAAATTCATTTGCTTACTATGCAAAATGATACTTCTGTGTGCATTTAAATGTAGGAGCGAGTAATTTGAACTTGACAGGCAAGAACCAGAGGCTTAACTGAATAAGACATGAGAACTAGTGAAGAGAACTAAACTAAACTAACTTAACTAAACTAAAGATAGCAGGTCTTCAGTCTAAGATGCAGAACTAAGGCTAGCTTCAATCTCTTGTGCCTTCTAAAATCCACCAAAAGCAAGAAGAATACAAACTACATCTGAAGGAAGAGATGCCTATAACCCTGTGCCATACTGCAACCTAGACTGGGCGCTCATGACTTTGGGTCTCTCTCAGGTGATCCACCATGGAAAAATTTCCAAGTTAGTGACTTACCTTGAGAAGCAAAAGTTCTTTGAAAAGCAAGAAAGAGTATAATCTCCATTCTGGCTAAATAATCCTTTCTGCCTTGTAAAATCACGTAGATAGAAAGCTCTTACAAAGAAGCCTTTAAAGAAGTAAAGAAAGTAAGGATATTGAGCATTCCTGGAGAACTACTAATTCCTGTAAATAAAATGATGTAAGGTCTGAATTTATACTTAAGATACACCCCAGTCAACTTACAAACAAGGCTACACTGTGAGTTAGATCTTCCTGTTGGCCTAGAGAGTGTTTAGGGTCTGACATCCTTTGTATACATCCTTTCCACCAGAAACGTACTTCTTCAGAGTCTTTGTTAAAGACAAGCAAACAAACAAAAACCAACTAAGCAACCAGCTAAGCAAGCAAGCAACCAACCAACCCCTGAAAAGGAAAGCAGGAATTGTTTCCCAACCCCACAACTATCATTTAATATTACGGAGCTGTGAGGCTGGGAGATGCTGAGTTGGGAAAGTGCTTGCTACTCAAGCATGAAGACCTGAGGTCAGATCCCCAGCATCCATGCAAAAGCTACATGAAGATGCTGAAAGATGCATCTGCAAACCCAGAAGCAGGGGCAGAGAGACAAGAGGACCCCAGACCCATGAGTCAGTCAGGATCAGTAAGAGTCCCTGTCTCAGAAACCAAGGTAGAAAGGGACTGAGACAGGCACCTGTTGTTAGCCTCTGGTACTTAGATACACTCACATGCCCACATAGGCTAGCACATGCACACACAAACACAAGCACAAATATACCATGCACACATATTTTTAAATTGTACACTTTAAGTGGGTAAATTCTATTGCATGTGAATCGTGTTTCAATAAAACTTTAAAAAAAATGAATTAGGAAACAAAATAATTAGAGGAAACATGCAGAACAGATGAGAAAACAAATCTAGAAAATATCAGGAAAAAAAAAAAAAACCAATATTGTGGGAGAGCGGTCAAAAATGTGACCAAATAGCTTTACATAGATTCAAATGATGGAGTGAAGAGGATGTACCACGGTCACAAGTACAATGTACAGACAAAAAGACCAAGGAAAGAAATGAAAAGAGGTGTCCTGAGGACAAAGCTGAACCGAGTGAAGCCGAGAAGATGCAGAAGGGTGATGACGTCACAAAACCGGAAATTACACAGACAACAGGCAGGGGTAAAGGAAGCTAAGGAGATGAAGGGTCTGAGGCAAGTGAAGGAGAAAAGAAAACAAGAGTTTTGAAGAATTATAGAAAAATATTCATCTATGTGAAAGACTGATAAGGAAGAGTCACAGTTGAATTACATTTTTTTAAGACAGCAGAAAAATTAAGCACGTGCGCGCAAACACACACCACAATTCAAGGTATAATCCAAGAAAATCTTCTGAAATAAGACACTTGAATCTATAAATTTCAAAAGTACTTCATCTTCCAGAGAGAACTAACAAAGATCAATCAGCACGAGAACATTCGCTAATAAAGTTATTGCACTTCAAAGATATGATTATTCAGATGGAAAACCAAACTGCTCTGGGGGAAGGGCAAGGAATAAGGTTGGCTTTAAACTTCATTAAAGCAACAGTCTGCTTTGTAGAAACTTGCTGTCCTCAAAAACCTCAGGAAAACTATGACTAAAGGATTTTTATTTCCAGCCAAAGTCTAGTTCAAGCAGAAAGACAACGTGTAGATGATTTAACCATACAAATCTTCAAGGATAAGAACGGGAATTCTACCTTTACATCTTCTTTTAGCGGGCTGGGAGGATGGCTCAGCAGTTAAGAGCACTTGCTGCTCTTGAAGAGGACTCAGTTCAGTACCCAGTACCCTTATGGTGGTTCACAACTGTCTGTCACCCCAGTCCAGCGGACCCTACACCCTTGTCTAGCCTCAGGTATACACCGGTACACTGATATACATGCTAGAAAATTACTCATATACATAAAATAAAAATAAATCTTAAAACAAAAGAAAACAAAACAGCTATTTTAGGTAACTCTATTCATTGAAAAATAAGTAAAGGATGAAAATATTTAAAAGTTCGGTAAGTTAGAAAAAGAACAGAACCCTAACCGAGGAAGAATGTTGGCTTGGGAAGGTTAAAAAGCAGCAATCACAGAGTGAGACGAGGGAAGCTGTAGGACAGGGAGTGTTCTTAAGGAACACTCAAAGCACACATAGAGTTAAGCTAATCAAATGGTTAAAAAGAGAAGGCATGCTCCACACAGCATTACATATGAATATGGAGGAAAAGCAGCTTAACTCTGAGAACATCACATTGTAAGGTGATGTCTTGCTAAGCTTTATGACATAGCTGTCTGTCCCTCTGTGTCTGTGAGGGATTTGCTCCAGGATCTCTTTGGGTACCAACATGTGTGGATGCTCAAGTCTCTTGTACAAAAGGTACACCATTTGCATCTAACTTATACACATCCTCTCTTACACTAGATAATCTTTGGGTTTATCTTGCAAAGGCCATGCATCTAGCTGTTACAATGTGTCGTTTAGAAATTATGACAACAAAAACTCTCAACATACTTAACACAAATGGAATATATTTAAAACATTTTGAATCTGTGGTTGGTTGAATTTATAAATGAGAAAAAAATCATACGGCCAGAGGGTTGAGTGTATTCATAATAGACAGATAGCTGTGGAAATACAACTGATCAAAACTCACTCCAGAAAAAGAACACAGTACAAACAGATTAACTTATAGAAAAATTTGCAAGTGGATCCAATTGAGTCTTTTTAAGGAACATAGAATTGTAATTTTATTTAAATGGTTTCAGAGAATAGAAAGAAAAATATCAAAAATCTTCTCAACTCAAGAGTGGAACAGTTTAATCCCCAAACCTAGTAAATTAAACGTCAGCCAGTAGATTCCAGTGGCGCCTTACTAAATATGTACCATGGCAAAGCAATACTCGTGTGAAGAACTCAACAGTGGTCCAGTGTTAAACCTAAACCTGTTGTCAGAATAAGTCTTACATATCCGTAGGGAGAAAGTCACATGTCTGAGCATTGCTGACTGCCATTGTTGAAAGGGTTTCTAATGTTACCCAATATACCCTTTCAGTTAAAAAAAAAAAAAAGCAGTGAAATACTGATAGACACATATCTGAGATCACATAAAATATACATATTTCATATAGAAAGCCAGAAACTATACAGTGAAATGTTGAGTCCCATGAAAGTCACAAATCAAACAAGGGCACATGTTACCAGAATTATTTAATTTTGTGAGGACAAATACAAGCCAATATCATTAGAGTAGAGAAATGAAAAAGCGAATTCACTTAAATGTGAGTTAAACTGTGAGAGATAGTTTAGGAAGTCAACTGAAAATTCCCATCACCAAAAAGCAAGACAATTCAACAAATGGTAGAGAATGAGACTGGAACACAAGAGTAATAGTTATGTTTATAAAATAGTTATCTTTATAAATAGTTATCTTTAAATATATATATATATATATATAATAGATATCTTTATATCTTTATAAATCTTCATTTTATCTAGAAATATAATAGAAGAAAATCATGCAATTTATATAGGATTCTTAGAAGTTAACCTTAGAAGTGTAGGTCATTATGTTATTAAATAAAGACACAATGATAGTAAGATGGGAATCCTTTCTAAATAAACCTGTAAAAATTTTTTTAAAAAAAATTTGGACTAGCACTCACCATTCTAGAAGACCCCCTGCACACTAGCAGAGGAGGAAAGTAGACATCAATGGAACAAAACTATAATTCTGTGACCCACAGCAGCAACCTGCCTGTAAGACCTGCTAGTCTGGCAGTGTCACCAAGGTTATGGGAATAAACAGCCACTCTCTGCTTGTCTTTAAGGCCTGTTCCATCAGATGGAAACTGTACGGGAGACTGATAAAGTGACCAAGAACCTGAGACTAGATATAGGGCCCTAGGGAAAAGCCACTACCATCATTGTGCTCAAGGAACAGGACGATAAAATATCACTATCTAATATCACTGTACCCATAGATCAAGGCGTCACTCAGACCTCATCGGAGAGGCAGCTTCTTGCAGTAGGTAGTAGTTAGGAGAGAGAAACCAAGCTGGAAGCAACAGGAAAACTTCCTCCTTGCTGGATAGCGTTCATAATGCCAGCAGGTGCTATGCAGACCACCAGCAGGGAGGGCTTGTGTGTAGAAAAGCTGTGAACGATATCATCTAGCAGTAGGTCTGCCAACAGTGAGTCTGCTGCTGTGCTCATCAATGCAATAGTGGCGCAGGGGCTATGGGGACAACCACTTCTGGACTGGATCAGGACCAACTCCATAGGATAGAATTCATTCCTGTAAAACTGTCCAACAGCCCCTGGTTCAGGAGGTCCCAGACCCAAGGGAGGAACTTAACCACTGTCATCCTGTTATATGGACATGTTGTCAAACTGCCTTCTGAACATGTATGCATATATATATATATATATATATTCCTATATACATATATACATACATGTGCATGTACATATATGCTGCCCTCAACTTTGGTCAGAAAAGATTCTTTGTGCAGTGGTCCATAGTTAACTCAGAGACTCATAACTCAGCACAAAGTGCTGAGAAGAAATGACTACTGAATGTTGAGCCCTAAATGGGACATCTGCATCAATCCGCCTCCCTCCAAGGCTCAGGGAACACTGTGGAAGAGGAGCAGAAAGAACTTAAGAGCTGGGGGAGGGGAGGATGCTGGAGACGCTGCCTTACCCTGAGTTCCCAGCAGCTATGGTGACCCGCACACATCAAGTCAGCAAGAGCAGCCAACATCCACACGCAGCACTGAGAGCTCAGTGGGTTTCGATGGGAAAAGAGGGGAGAGAACATGATGTAAAGAAGGGGACTGCAGGCCTGGACATGATCGAGATGTGTTGTAAACATGTGTGAAATTGTCAAAAAACTAAAATATATCCTATTGAAAGAAATCCTTCATTTTCATCCTTTTTTTTTTTTTGTCTTAGCATGTCAAATAATTGGTGTATAGTAACTCTAGTGCACACAGGCTCCATTGTATGTGTCGGGTTACTGACTCTGTCTTTCCTGTTAGTTCGGTGGGTGGGGGTGGGGGGAGGGCTTATTTGTTTTGGCTTTGTTGTTTTTAAACTCATGAGTCTGGTGTAGTCCCTTGAACATAGCTGAGTGAATTCTTTTAGATTGCATTGATTTCAGCAGGTGTCAAGAACACAGTTCAATCCATATTCTTGGTTTGAGAATTCTGGGGTCACTCGCACCCCATAAAACCAGCAGCATGAAATGGCATTTTTTTCTCCTCTGCCTCCCCCCTCCTTCTGCTCCTCTTTTTCCTCCTCCTCCCTTCTTCCTCCCCCTCCTTTCCTCCTCTTCTCCCTCCTCCTTTTTCTCCCCTTCTCCTTTCCCCTCCTCCCTCTGCTCCTCCCTCTCCTCCTCCTCTTGCTCCTTCTTTTCCTCTTCCCCCTCCTCATCCCCCTCCCTTCCCCCTCCTCCTCCCCCTCCCTTCCCCCTCCCCCTCCCTTCCCTCTCCTCCTTCCCCTCCCCTTCTTCCTCCTTTTAAAAGTTGTATTTTTTAACCTTAACTTTGTTTTTAACGGAAAGAATTTAAAGCATTTAGATGCTGTTGTTGTTGATTTTTTGTTTTGTTTTGTTCTTTGCTGTCCTGCATCGCCTCTCTGAGCATCCTGTGGCTGAAAGTCAACCACCAAGCTTGGTTCAGCCCTTGGTTCTCTTGCTTTGACAGAGTAACCGCTGCATGCAGTCTCCGGGACCACCGTTGTCACTATGCTTGAGGGTGGACGCTCTTTGTCCTTTTGGTTTGTTTTTGTTTTTATTACACAGAGTGGCAGGTCTAATCCAGATCTTGCAAAATTACTCCAGAGAAAAATTCACAGGCCAAACCTCCTGGGGAGGCGTCAGTGATGAATGGAGTCACCTGCAGCAACAGAGTCCACTGGAGTGGGGCAGTCAAACCTGCTTCCTCTGAGGACAGAGTTGATTTGTTTAGTTTCTGAAAGGTCATCTGCCCTGGGAAGAGGGAGGGCACCCTGCATCCGTAGTCTGTAAGCCCATCCTTGACAGCTGCAGGGAGACCCCGCTTCTTTGCTAGTCACATGGAACTGCGTGTCAATTTGCTCTCATTACTGTGGTCTGGGATGGGTTTTACCTGCTAGGCACCAAGCTCTTCACAGAAGGAAAGGGCTTCTGGGCTCCTCAAATTGCCAAAGCAGGCCCCTTTTCTTCCTGGTCCCTTGCAGGACCAAGCTCAGCTCATCAGCAAGTCCCGATGAGTGTTGCTCTCTGTTTCAGGCTTCGAATCAGTGCCAGATCAGTCATCCCGATTTTAACGTCAGAATGTTCTGTCCCTGCTCAGCAGAGCTATTCACCGAGAGAACCACATGCATTGAAATGCCTTTCATTTCTTTTGTTCCTCCAGAAACCTCAATAGATCCTCTTTCTTGTGGTACAAAGAAAAGGAATCTCAGGTAATCGATGGAAAAGTCAATATCACAAATCCTACAAACAAGAACTTAAATTCATTTTCTTAGTTTCCCTGATGGATACTGAATAATAACCACACCAATGTGTCCTTGGGTTTGTAAAGCATACAGTTGTAACCATCATACCACATACTGGTACAGCACAATAAGACAAAAGTGATACAAAGGGCACCAGAGAGGGCTGAGTCGCATGGGGGTAATGATGTCCCTGTATCTCAATGAGATCATGTCACTGTGCATCCCAAGTTGATTTAGTGGGGTAAGCTGAAGATGGCAGGTATGGAGAGACACCAAGGATATATAAATTCAAGCAAAGATATTCCCATGCAAAGGAAACTCCAAGGCAACATCTGTTACAAATACAGCTTTAAAGTCCCCAGCAAGCTAGAAGCCAGCCAAAAGCAACAATATATAAAAAGGATCATATATCATATAAGATTCCCAGGATTGCGTTCACGACATATCAGAAACGGGTATCAGTTCTGGAAGCTGAAATGTCTGCAATGAATGTGTTACAGATCTATTTTAGAACTCTCTTGTACCATGGTTCCATGCTACAAGCCCACCGAACATCAGCATCCATACGACTTTCTTCCTGGGTGTCTGTGGGAAAAATCCTCCCCTTTTATAAAAATGCAGTAATAATACAAATGGTGCTAGATTCAGATCCACTTTAATCTTCTAGGACCTTATTTTAAATAATTATACTGGCACTGACCTTATTAGTAACCAAGACCATCATATCCTGAGGTACTGGGAGCAGAGCTGCAACATGCAGGCTTTTCAGGGCACAAGTCAACAAGTAACATATGCCATGAGCAGTAGAGTCAAGGTTCCGTTGGCATTTGAAAATCAATCCATGTAAATTCCATATTAGAAAACTAGAGATCAGAAACTGTTACCAATCTCAAGATGAAGGAAAAGAATTGCCAGAATTCAACATCCTTTACAAAAAGATGTGTATACACATGTGCACACACACACACACAAAACCCTTACAGCTAATATCACACATAATATTGAAAAAAAACCTTAATATTTTCTAAGATTATAAACAGGGCAAGAATAGCCACTGCCAATTTTTTTTCTCAATTGTACTAAGGCTCCAGGGAGAGCAACTGGCTCCGCCTAAGATCAACCCAAGGAAGAGCATGACCATTTCTAGTCATCAAAGGCATCGTCTTCTACATAAATACCAGGGAACCCGCTAAAATAAACAAGCTTATCAAGGTTGTAATATACAAAATCAAGATCACAATAAAATAATAAGCAGTCAATTATATTTCTATATACTTGCAGTAACTGTACAGAAATAAATATAAGGAAACAAACCCATTTAAAATGAATAAAATTGGAATAAGAGTAACAAAGATGAAAAACTTATCTTCTACAAACAAGAAGACAGGTATGAAAGAAATATAAAAACAAGAAAATGGAAAGACATCTCATGTTTGCGATTAGAAATCTTAAAATTGTTACCATGACAACTGTCTGCAGTTCGTCGACACTAACAACGGAATCCTACCAAGTCCTCAGCAGATTTTGATGGAGAAATTTACAAGTTTATCCTCTAGCTTATAAGAAAATGCTAGGGTCCCTTTATATGCCCCAGTACAAGGGAATGCCAGGGCCAAAAAGGGGGAGTGGGTGGGTAGGGGAGTGGGGGTGGGTGGGTATGGGGGACTTTTGGTATAGCATTGGAAATGTAAATGAGCTAAATACCTAATAAAAAATGGAAAAAAAAAAAAAAGAAAAAGAAAATGCTAGGGTCCCAAAATAGCCAAGATATTCTTGAGAATTGGGGGGGAAAAGGACTCATACTTGTCAAATTCAAAATTTGCTCTAATACAACATTTGGGAACGTGCACTACTGAGCATCTTTTTCCTACAGCACTCAGGAGTGTGCTACTGAGCATTTCTTTCCTACAGCACTCAGAGTGTATAGTACTGAGCATCTCTTTTCTACAGCACTCAGAGAGTGTGCTACTGAGCATCTCTTTCCTACAGCACTCAGAGAGTGCGCTACTGAACTTCACTTTCTCAGCTGGAGTTACTGGGGGCATCAACCACGTCCAGTGCAGTCCCCATGCCCAGGAGTAGTTGGCCAACAGAAAATGGATTCTGGGATTTTTAGGGACTCTTTGTTTCTTTTTGCCATCATTTTGTCTTATTGGTCTTTTGCCTGTTTATTTATATTTTTACTTCTTATGGTTTTTGTTTCCTGTTTTCGTTTTGAGAGAGAGAGAGAGAGAGAGAGAGAGAGAGAGAGAGGAATAACATGAGGTTGGGTGGGTAGGACCTAGAAGAGTTGGGAGAGGAGAAAAAAAAGGATCAAAATATATTATATAGAAAGTTTTAATTAAAAAAGGAGTGGATGGCATAAACATAAAGGTGTGTGGATTAGAATTGTTTATACCATACCATGGCCAACTGATTATTGACAATGTCATAAATCAAATATGAAAAAAAAATGTCTTTTTTTTTTTCAACACATAGTGCTGGGATAACCAGACAACTGGATACTGTCATGCTAAAGGAACAGTTTAGGCCTCTGTCTCATTCCAAACATAGACACTCTGTCGTGAACTAGCCAGGAACCTGTCTGAGCTCAAGTTATTAAACATTTTTTTTGAGACAAGGTTTGATGCGTAGCTTGAGCTTTCTTTTAATTTGGTAATCCTCCTGCCTCAGTCTTCTGAGCATGGGCGTTATGGGTATAGCACCACCACAACAGGATTAAAAGAGTTAAAATTATATGTATTGGTGTATACCAGGAGACAAACCTGGAAGGGAAGCTACGTGAAAATATACACGTGCAGGTTTATGAAAGAGTAGGTACTAATACCCATGAGGTGTAACAGTGCAATGCTCGTGGACAGAGTCAGCATGGTATACATTTAGCAGTAAAACACAGTACTGGTCCATGTTCACCTTGGACCTTGATAACATAACCTTGACAACATGCCAAACCAATGACAAAAGGCCACACCCCCTATGACTCCTTTTGTATGATGTGGCCAGAACAGACAAAGCCCCAGAGGTGGCAGGTGGATTAGTCACTGCCTGGACCCAAGGCTGAGGATGAGAAGGGGAAATGCGGCTAACAGCGGCGAGGTTGTTGGGTGACGAAAATCCTGGAAACTTTAGTGCAGCAGCAGTTGCAGGGTCTGCGAATGCACTAAAGCCGTCCCTTGCACCTTCAGTTACTCTCTTGTTGGATTCTTTTGAGGCAGGGTCTTGCTGCATAATCCAGGCTGGCTTTAAACTCAAATTCCCCTGCCTCAGCTTCTCGGGGGATGAGAGTAATGGCCTGAGCCACCCTGCCCAGATTGGCTTGTATGCACCTTTTAAATGGGTGGATTGATGGTCTATTGTAACTGAAAGTGAAAGCACAGGGTACAGTTTCTGGAGGTGAAGCGTGGCTGCAGATTGTTTTCTTTGGTCCTGGACCTATTTGCTGGGCCCAGCAGACTGCAGTAATGAACGGTTGGCCTAAGCCCAAAGGACCTCTCCTGCTCTGTGCTTTGCTTCGAGCAATTTATTTTTAAATAACCCTTTGTCAAATTAGACATACACAGTCTAGTTTTGCATAGCCTCTCCTAGGGGTTTTGATGTTTTTATCTTGGGGATGGACTAGGACGTGGAGCGCTTTCCTCTTTGAGAGATGTGGGTTAAGGGCCATTTGTCAGCTTTAGTTTGCTTGGCCCTTGACTCACAGCCATTTTCAGCTACAGCAGCTTCCAGTATCAATCACACAGGAGCCAAGCTCTCCCTGAGCCAAAGCCATCTCCCTCCTGCTCTGACTTTCTCATTCCCCCACACAGAAGTGCATCAGCTCCTGCAGCTCTCAGAGGGCGAGGTGGGAGCCAAGGGCCGAGGGAGCAATGAACATGAGCAGGATCTGGGGCTGGACAACCTAGGGCCAGTAAAATGGGTTGCAGTCGAAGGCCACAGCACAGATTGGGGATCAGGGAACTGCCATGGTGAGGTACCCCAATACAGGAAAGCTAAGTGTGTGTGTGGGGAGACCATTTTTTAAAAAAGATTTATTTGTTTATTTATTTATTTAACATATGTGAATACACTGTTGCTGTCTTCAGACGCACCAGAAGAGGGCATCGGATCCCATCACAGATGGTTGTGAGCCACCATGTGGTTGCTGGGACTTGAACTCAGAACCTCTAGAAGAACAGCCAGTGCTCTTAACCGCTGAGCCATCTCTCCACCTGACCAATTCTAATATTCGTCCTGGTGATTTATGGGGCTCCTCAGATCCACGCGGAATGCCCTCATCACCTCAAGCACTCTCCTCTCTCGGCCAGTCGCTTCACGAGAAGTGTGAAGTGTCTGGGTGTGACTGTGGTCACTTAGCAGGGCACGAAGACAGGGGACAAGAACCAGAACCAAGCATGGCTTCTATCACAACCATTGCTATAGGGATCCAAAGTGTCTCTGTCATACTCCTCACTTGCTGACAACAGAGACCAAGAAGTAAAGCTTGGGGATATACGGGGAGCCAGTGAGTACGTAACCAGGCAAGCACTGGCCGGTTTCTCTTATGTGGCTGTGAGCAGCTTAGCTAGCAGCTCTTTAGATTGGTTTTCTCCATTTCCTAAGCTCTTCAGTCTTCTCTTCCTTTTCCTGCCCTAACATTGTAGCCCTCAAAACAACCTGAGCATATGAGATTTCTCTGTGCTCCATTTTCTGCAGAAAATGAGCTAAAAGAAAGCCCGAGGGCAACACACCTGGAAGAAGCCAATTGAGAAGACGGAGAACACAGGTCAAAGCCAGAGGAGGAATGGCTAAGAGGGACAAGATGTCTGCATTAGCATCAATAGTGGTAGACATCCAAGGTCACAACCCCAAGGGGGAGGCAGAGGGAGACATTAACTAAATGCTGTTGAGTCATACGAATGGATAGGAAGTGTGGGCTAAGTTTGTGGCATGAGGAAGGCCTATAATGGCGAGCTGAATTTATTCAGCCTAGGAGGTCAGTGAAATTTTTCAGAGAAGATCTCATCTAGGGTAAGGTGGTTCCTAGGGCCTGATGGACAGGTTGGAAATGAATGTGGTTGTCCCAGTCTAAAAGGGACTCTAAGAAGGCACCATAACTGGACAAATGATAGGTGATCCTTCTTGTCATCTGGACTGGACTTGGGATCACCTCAAAGACACACTCCTGCCTGTTTCTCTGACTGTGTCTTCAGAGATGTGTAACTGAGCAGGGGATAGCCAGTCTGGACACGGGCAGTCCTATCTCATGGGCTGAGCTTCCAGAAAGGATAGAGACAGAAAGCTGGGCACTAGCATGCATTGCTCTCAGACACGTGATGAGCTGCCTCGTGTTCCTGCCTTGCAGCCATGAAAGACTGGACCCACTTTTAAAGTCTGACTCTGAAATATATCCTTGCTCTCTTAAGCTTTTTGTCAGGGATTTAGTCACAGGAACAAGATGAGTGAGTCACACAGGGGCACAGTCACTTTTACTCCTGAAAGATGTCTTCCAGGTACAACTCCCTTTTTAAATGTCCCAACCCCAGTAAGCAACACATCCTATCTCACATCTTTACCCTTCATCAGCACACAGTGGCGGACACAGAGCTGAGATAGAGATGTCACAAAGCGACCCTAGCCTTAGCCCTGGACATCTCAATATGTTCATCCTCAGCAGAAGGATGCCTTTGGGACCACGAGCGGTGCCCAGCAACTGTGTCCATAGACGGCGCTTTCCTCGCTGCCCTCATGGAACTCCTGATGGAACAGTTCAGGGAGAGAAGAGGGAAGGGGTTTGTTTGTTTGTTTGTTTTTAGTTTTAGCTCAGGATTCAGGTTCTAGCCTACCACCTTAAGGACCACATTATGGCTACCAGGAAGTAGACAACACAAGACCGGAACCAGGGACAGGTATAACCTTCAAAAGTTCTTTTCTAAAGTACCTGTTCTGCCACATGGGCCCCACAGCCTTCTAAATCAGTGGCACTATTTAGGAGAAAAACTGTTCTGCCAGGGACATCTTAGACTCCAGCCAGGGCCCATGATAAGACAGATATGTAGCTGTTGATATGAAAATATCATTCATACTATACATTTTATAGAGAAAAAGCAGGCCAGTCAGTAGAAATAACCCTAGTTTAGCAAAATAGTAGTTAATTTACTAGAAGTCTACACTGTGGATGTTTTAATCTCAATATTTATACATTTTGCCGGGAAGTGGTGGCGCACACCTTTAATTCCAGCATTTGGGAGGTAAAAGCAGGCAGATTTCTGAGTTCGAGGCCAGCCTGGTCTACAGAGTGAGTTCCAGGATAGCCAGGGATACACAGAGAAACCCTGTCTCGAAAAAAAAAAAAACAAAACAATATGTATATTTGTACATTTTATAGCACTGTGTGTGTCTTTTTTAGTCAGGAAAAAAGGTCATAAAATTATGATAAAATGGCCCCCAAGAACTTCAGGTATGTGTCAGATAAAATGACAGGCCACCTAAGAATCCAGTCGTTTGAGTTACTGAAGGACCAAACTACACAAATTTGGCCCAATGGGCATTTTGTATTCTGTTTCATGGATCCGTTGGCAGTTTGAAGCAAAGGATCTGAGAACACTTTTTTCTCTGGTGCCACATTCCTCATTCCTGAGGGAACTGAACCTGGGAGACAGCCACTGGGTCACAGAGCCATCCAAACTCAGCCTGCTTTCCCTCCTTGCTGTATGGGTGGAGAGTTTTCTTCATAGTGACAGTGTTTAGCAAGCATCAGGCTCACTCGTATTACGTGGATGCTTTGTAAGATACTGCAATGATCCCAAAACTGTTCTCTGCCTAACTGCTTGGATTAAACAGGCTTCTCAAATGTTGGTTCTCCGATGACACAAGGCCATCCCATACGCATTCTGCCCCCCATCTCTTAGCTACCATTGTCCTTTCAGCTTTAGATTGTCCTTGTTCACACAGTATCCCAGGCCTGTGGATTACCATTCTGTTGTGGGAAGCTCGCTGGCGCAGCTCTGTGCCATTTAAGATAAATACTTCCCTTACTTTACTATGAGAATTTGTCTAAGATATTCGAGGGGTGGGTAGGATGATCTTCAGGGCAAGAGAAGTGTATCTTTCCTGGGAGGTGATTCTTAGCTTCTAAGAGGTAGTCATAGAGTCTAAGAGTGCAGTTAGGAGCAGAGTCTGTGCACCCTCTCACCTAAATAAGAAACCCAGCCTGTGTGAACCATCCTCGCCCCGTAAGACGAGTGAGAAGAAATATCATCTTTCTTCCTGTGGAACAGACGGTGTTGGCAAGGAGCCCCGTCATTCAGGAGTTCTCCGATCTGTTAGTAAAACCCAACTAATAATTACGACTGACTTTAGGCAGGAAGCCAAAGTGAAGAGACTAACTTTACTTCTGTTTTCCCTATCCTGTCCCTTTTTGCCATTTCTGGTTTTAACACAAGTGTTAACTTTGGGGTCAGAGTTAGAAATACAGACCTTCCCGCTCTGACCTGAGTACTCCATTAATCCAAACCTAAGCTTTCTAAAGTCTCGTGGCTTTCCAGCAGGATGAGATGATACCAATATTCTTCAGGAACTCCCATGGCATTGAACCTGATGCATCTTTGAATGATGCTTAAGTTCCAGGCCCACAGTGCGGGAGACAAACTCCAGTGGTTTCTTCTTCATCCATGGCTCCTGGCATCTGGCACAGGGCCCCAGCACAACTGCCTGGGTAATGCCTTTCTGATTAGAATTTTTACATTCAGAGATCCATAGATCCATGCTTTCTCATGTTCTTTTCTTGTTTTCTAAATAACTATTCAAAAATGACTCCAAGCCCTTCTCTATTTGCTTGTAACCTTTAAGAGTAATTTTATTAAGATATAGCCATCTCTAATTTATTTTTCATGTTATATGACAATATGATTTTGTCCCAATTCAAAATACTGCTTGTTAACGTACACAGATTTCATTAATAGTAAGTTGATTTATTTGGTCCTGTTTGTCCAGCCCCACACACGGTTTAAATGAAAGCAGCTTTACAATATACTTTAATATTAGATATTTCCCTCCAAACTTCCAGCATTATTATTCCTTTAAAGAACTATTTTGCTTTTCATACAATCTTTAGAGAAACTAAACAAATAACAAACAGAAATAAGCTATTTGAAATTTTGGCAAATGCATCTACATAGCCTGCTTTTGTACCAGTGCTATTTTTTGAAGAACTGGTGTTTGTAATTAAAAAAAAATATTTCTTTATATGTATGGGAGCTCTGTCTGCATGAATACCTGTGTACTATTTATGCCCAGAAAACATCAGACCTCTGAAACTAGTTATTAAAGGTTGTATGTCACTATTTGGGTTCAAGAATCAGAGCCCTGGCCCTCTTACAGAGCAGCTGGTGTTCTTAATCGCTGAGCTGTCTCTTTAGTCCAGAGCTGGTCTTCCTACAGTGCACTGCTTTAGTATCAGGAACCCAGGAAACCTTAAAGTAGTTGCTCTTTTTTTTTTTTAATATTCAGTAGTAAAGTTTATAATTTTTCATCTTTTATACTTTGTTGAATAGTTGCCACTTTACAGTTTATTATAATAAATGGGAATCAATTGACTAATTGATTTTATAGTTTTATTAGATGTTCATTCATTCATTGACTTTTATTGAACACCTACTGTATGTGAGGCAATTTTCTTCATGAAAAGGATACATCTGGGAACAGTGACATGCAGTAGGGAATGGCCTTTATCCCCAGTTTAAATAAATGACTTTTCTTTTTCCTTACATGGTGTGCAGTCCATAAGAGGCAGTGCAGGGCTACTCTGGATCCCCAAGGCCAGGCTAAACCCAGCACTGCACACTGAGATCACCACTGCACTGCAGCTAGCACAGCCAGCACTCCACACACACACACACAGAGAGAGAGAGAGAGAGAGAGAGAGAGAGAGAGAGAGAGAGAGAGAGAGAGAGAGAGAGAGAGAGAGAGAGAGAGAGAACAAGATAATCTAGGTGGTGGCACTGATGCCCGACCTACTCACTCTTCTAACTTTCTTAGAAGCGGCTTGGTGGGTGAATTCTGCCTGTACCACCCTGCAAGACCATCTCCATTCTGCCAGTACCACCCGGCAAGACCATCTCCATTCTGCCAGTACCACCCGGCAAGACCATCTCCATTAGCTACTCCTGTTCCCTTCAGTTAACTCTCGCTCAGCAAGAAATACATTTCAGTCTCTGGAGAGACTAGGGTTTAAGACTGTCTGCCATGGTTTCTTTCCCTCTTTTTTTTCCTTATGCTCACCTATTTCACTAGTGGTCTCTTCTGGACTCATGACTGGCTTTTCCAGAGTTCTCTCCTGGTCTTCAGTCTAAAATAGTTAACTGTTCCTTCTGTGATGGTCAGTTTTAATTGTTCACTGGAACCAATCTACAATTAGCTTGGAAGAGAGTCTCGGTGAGACTGTCTAGCTGAGGCTCTTCTGTCGACAGAGGATGTGGGACCTTGCCACTGTTGGCAGCATCCTTCCCTGGGCTCTGAATCCTAGACAATATGGATGACAGGGAGTGACGCTAGCATGCACTGATCACTCTCTCCTGACTGGAGACCAGTTCTGTTATGTGGGTGTTATGTGACCAGATCTCTCTATCCCAACATTATGACTTCTTGGCCATGTCATGATGGGCTACAACCTGGATGTGAGCCCAATAAGCCCTTTCTCCCTTAAGTCGCTTTTATTGGAGTATTTTTATCACAGCAACGGGGAAAGAAACCAAGTCACTACCTAACCTAGCATGTCCCCTTGGATATACTCTACTGAACATCTAGAATGTCACCTGTTCTACATACACTCCTCACTGCCCCTCTCATGGTTCTCCATCTCAGTAGACGCCAATTCTACGCTCCCAGTTACTTACGACAGGAGCCTCGGGACCATCTTTACTTACTTGCAAATATAGCCAGAATCTTGACTTTTGAGCCCCTTCTACCATGCTTTTTCTCAGATTTTAAATTTCTATTTGTGTGTATCTATATTTGTGTGGGTGAATGTCCCATGTGCTCATATAGGCCAGAAGAGGGTGCTGGAGCCCTTGGCACTGAATTTACAGGGTGCTGGGAACTGAACTTGGGTCCTCTGGAGGATCAGCAAGAGTTCCTAACCACTAGACAACCTCTCCAGCCTCCAGTGGTCTGTCACTGTATTTCAGAGCAGTGTTCCTTTGCAACCACAAAGACAAGCTCTTTATCTACAGACGCTTTCAAATTCTCAGTTGCTGACTGCTAGTGGTCACCGTCTCATCTTCTATTTATGTGCTATGTCATCATCTCTCTTACCCCATCATTACCATATCTGAGGCACTCCAGGCTGTGAAGGTTATGCACCTCAGTTGATCTTATCTCTAACCTTTATGCCCTTTATCCACACTTCAAAGTTCCTCGGCTCTACCTGCAATCCTTTAGCCTGCAGTTTCTCCTGCTCCTCCCACCAACCCCTTCTTTCCCTTGGGTTCCCACTTCTCTTTTTACCAAGTCTACATTTCAGTTAGTAGTTTCTTTATCCACAAGCCTTTATGTTTCTGCCCTTTTCTCTAGGGTGTACTTGTTGGGCATACTTCCAAATCCAAGCAGGTCTCTCTTCTCCTGACCTGACCCTGCAGCCCCATAGCTGATCTGGCTGGTAAATCTGACTATGATGCCTTCCTCCATGTCTGAGCATGGGCTGACTGTCCCTCCTCTGTCTGAGCACGGGCTGACCGTCCCTCCTCTGAGCACGGGCTGGCTGCCCTTCCTCCGTGTCTGAGCACAGGCCTAGCTTTCAGTCTATCTTACCCCATTTTTTGTCTTTTTCTTCTCAACCCCCTGATCCTTTCTTCCCTATTTTAATAAGGAAACCAGAAGACATCCAAAGACCTTCTGTAAGTTCTCATATGAGCTCTTACCTCTGTGCTTATATACTGTCTCCTCTTCTACTAATGCGGATGAACTTTTGTATTCTTATCTTTTATAAACATTATTTTAATTTTTAAAATTTAAATATATTTGATCATATTCTTCTCCTCTTCATCTACCCAACTTTAAGTTCTTTCTCAAAAATCAAACAAAAACTCAATACAACTGCCCCCCAACGAAGAAAACAAAATAAAGCCATTGTCACCCCCCCCCCCAAGTATCAAACTGTTACCAAATACAAGCTCACACACAAAACCAAAACAATAACAAAAACTCCTGTGGAGCCCATTGTTCACTTTATGTTGGTCAACTCCTCCTGAACAGGAGGCCTGTCCCAGAGTGGCTGGTTGTCTTAGTTAGGGTTTTACTGTTGTGAACAGACACCATGACCAAGGCAAGTCTTATAAAAAACAACGTTTAATTGGGGCTGGCTTACAGGTTCAGAGGTTCAGTCCATTATCATCAAGGTAGGAGCATGGCAGTATCCAGGCATGGCGCAGGCAGAGCTGAGAGTTCTACATCTTCATCCAAAGGCTGCTAGTGGAAGACTGACTTCCAGGCAACTAGGGTGAGGATCTTATACCCACACCCACAGTGACACACCCATTCCAACCAGGTCACACCTATTCCAAAAAGGCCACACTTTCAGATGGTGCCGCTCCCTGGTCCAAGAATATACAAACCATCACACTGGTGTACTCAGTGTCACTGGACGGGAGAAAGCTGAGTTCTCCTCTTCCAATGGGTACAAGTGACAATCCAGTTGTCACTGCATCCCTACGGTAAAGTCCCCACTGTGAACTGGATTCCAGCTGAATCTATTCAATTGAGGATATCATTCAGTAACTTTCCCATCCTTTGTATCAAATTTCTCTTCATTGTTAGAGGTTATCTCTTTTCTCTAGAAACACATAGGAACTCTAGGTTACATTTCACTGTCTAGCTATTATGCTATTTCCCCCTCTTCTCGACAGCCAAACTCTACAGAATGTCACTGCCTCCGACCCAGCTCCAACTCTAAAACCCACATCAGCAAGGGATGCAGCGATGACAGATATGTGGCCCTTTTTTCCCAGGTTGGACTATTCAGAGTTTCTATCATGTTAGATAAAAAGGGCAAAGGGCACACTGACCTGGTTCTCCTCCTGCTCCTTAGCTGTCAAGGGCATAGAGCTATTCAGGCTCCTTCATCCAAAGTGCCCAGGAGGAGGAGCACTCCTGGGAGCACCCAAGGACATCACTTAGCATTCATCTGCACAATATGAACCAGACAGCGTTGGCAAGAATGAGTAGAAAGACCAACTGAGAACACATTAGCACTCATTGTCAGACAAAGACCAGTAAAAAGCAGAAAAGACTTGCAGGAATGAAACAGGCAAACAGGGCTTCAAGACACCTATGTCCACTAGTTAGATGGGCCAAGTGTTTTGAGAATAGGAAGCCACCAGGTGGAACTGGTGTGTACCACGAGTACACTACTTCCTTATAACTCCCACTGGGTGATTATATGATCCCCAATTGGGCATCCTGAGGCCAAGCAGCAGCAGCACTTAAGTCTTCAAGGGTAATGGCTGCTTACTTATAAATTAAGGAATTGCCCAAGACAAAGAAATAGGGCTGAGCACACTTTTGTATCCGCCCTCCACACATCACTCATGGAGACTGTCCGGGCCCTGAGCACTTCACTGAGTAATCAGTGCGGGCTCTGCTCACCTCCTCTGACCCTGAGCTGTCACGCAACTCTTACCTTTCCCACCAAACAAGAATAGAGTCAGGGTCGCTATCTTCTTAGATGATGGCTAAGAAAGAATGTGGCCTCTGTGATAAATTACGTCTACGTTAATTAAAGTCATTCTGGAAATGTCCACAATCTCCCCTCTTCCCCAAGGCACAGTTCCACAAATCACATCTTTAATCCAGTGTGGCTTCTAGCATTCACTCAATGAACAGCACACCAAAGTCACCAGCCAGTCATTTATTGTAGAAGTCAATACATACGTTCTGAGGAACACATTAAAATGATTCCGTTGATGGTCATAAAACATGATAATCTTTTACTAGTTTATTTTTACTTGGTTTGCTAAGGGAAAATAAAGATTATTACAAAATTATGAATTATGAACAAAAGTGCTAATAACACCTCAATAAAGTGGCAGGATTAAAGACTGCTAGTCTTAATGTGTCAATCAACACTACACATTTCAAATAAGCAAGACATCCCACCCAGGTCTAAGGCAGCAGATGTTAGCGGGAGGACGTGAAGCTGCCTGCTGTATGTGGTCAACAAGGAATTACAAAGACAGAAACTGCTGCTGTAGGACACCATGCGAGGTCTCCTGTTGCTTTCCGTGGGAGTCAGGATAGTGTGATGAACACTTCTACCCAGGAGCCCCCCCCCCCCCGCTCTCTAGGTTCCATGAGCTCTGGCTCGTCCTTGTCAGGCTGTAGAAGTGAGGGAACACATTGGTGTTTGGCCTTCGGTGGGGCACTCACAACACCCGGAGGAGGTCGAGCGAAATCCGAGATCGGGGAATGTCGACATTGAGGACTTTCACCTCCACTTTCTCTCCGGGGCCCAGGCCCAGGCTTCTTCTCCTCTTTGTTTTGGACAGCTTGGCTTCTGTTATGAACCGGATAGGAATCAGCCCCGCCTTCCCCACTCCTATATCCACAAAGACCCCAAACAGAGTAGCATTCTCCACTTTGCCTGTAAGAACTGTCCCAACCTGCAGGTCTTCCAGACACACTATGCTTCTCTTGAAGTCAGGCTTATCAAAATCTGTGAGGAGAGAAGAGAAACACTAGTGTAGTCAAGAAGCCACTGTGCCTAGAGGGCAGACGTTCACTCTGTATTGATTGATATGGATGCTCAGATCAATAAAGCTCTTTGAGGGAAGAGATAAAGAAGCGAAGGACACAGGCCTGTCTTGAGAAAAAAATACATTCTGGGAGAAACACAGAAAATTCAAGAAAAGTTTCCCAAACCTTTCCTTTTCTCTAAGCTCAGCCTCACTAGTGGGGCTGTAAACACTGCCTGGGAGGATCTGGACAGCTGGCTTGCTGTCCTCCCTGTAAAGGACAGTCAGAGTCTAGCTTTGCTCAATGACTACACCAGACTAAATCACAAATGCTCAGAACGGGGGAGCCCTGGAGACACAAGAGGGGGAGTTGGCTTTCAGTGCCTGGATTCTTAAATTGTTTCAAGGTGGTCAACGTTCCACTAGCTTTTGAATAAATGTGAGCCAAGTCAAATGTTCTCTCTTCACTTTAGTAAGTATTCAGGAATCAATTCTATTTCAAACACATTTATTCAACCAGAAGGTATAGGTTCCCAATTACCTATGGCTCAGAATGCACACCAACCAGTCTGCCAGAGCTAGCCTCCCTCTTCCTCCAGTTCAGTTGATTGACCGATTACTATCATTACCTCAGGCTGGTGCTCTGCTGTATGCCAGATACACAATGGCGAAGACCCTAGGTCCCCGTCTTAGGCTCTTTTCAGCCCTTTCTTGGCCCATCCCAGTCTACATATCTCTATTCACTGACAGTAGCCCCTAAAACATGAACACAAAGCAGGCTACGTGCCACTATGGCTCCAGATAACATAGAACAACACAGGTGTGAGATAGTGAGACAAGAAGTTTAAATGGGGCTTGTGAGTCCCCACAGCCTGCATTTACCCCTCCAGCTCAGCTCCCTTCCCTAGGATCACTGAGTGTTGATTCTGATAACAAACAACACATTCTAGCTGGATCTCCTTTACTTAGACATCCCCCTGCCCCCACTCCAACCCTCTGACCCAGTTCCTTTTCCCCCACAGCTGTTGGCTTTACCCTGATTACTTGTGGAGCTATCTTTTACATTTGTATTAACAACTGGTCACCTCTTCCTTTCCCTCCCCAGTCAAACCACCTTAAGTCCACGATCTTTTTTAGAAACTGTGCTCCTTCCACTTCTGCAAAACAAGACAAAAATCCATAAACCCTACACCTCACTGTCCTCATTAAACACACCAACCTGGGAGTGGACGCTGGGATTTCACCTGATGCTAAATTCCAAAGCAGGAACTTCTGGTAATTTGAACCACACAAGGTTGAGACCATGACAACATGAAGTGAAACTAAGGCCCAGGGCAGAGGTAGGCTGGTCCCCAGGCCAGTAAGGCAGTTTCATGCTTAGAAATCTCTCGCCTCCTTGCCTTGTAGAATCCAGTGGCTGCCAATCCCCATGGGGTTCTCATCAGCTGCTCAGTTTAGCTTGGCATGAAAACCAGTCAGGAACCACTCAGCAGGTTCCCCAAGACAGCTGGGAGCACGGAGAAAGCAGAAAGCCTCCATGAACCATGTACACTTACACATCAAGGGCCATGGGAGCAGTCACGCCACGGCACCAGTGTGCTCTGAATTAAGGAAACTAACCAGCAAGGAGGGCTTAAACAACAGGAACGATGTCAGCAAAGAGCAGAAGCCAGATGAGTGAAAGGGAGGAATAAGGCATAAGACAGGAAACACTTTTGAGAAAAGGAGAAAAGAGATGTAATACAAATACTGTAACATGGAAATACCCAAAATACTGTCTACCCTGCCCCCCACCTCCAAAGTCATCTGCCTCTCCCCTGGAAATGTGTTGACAGTGTGCTTGGAGAGGCCTGTTTGGAATGCCCTCTGGAGAGCCCAGGCCCATCCGCATGCTGCTCAACTAGAGGCTCCTCAAGGAGGGGCTCTGTCTAGCTGGGCTAACTGAGTGCTTGCCTTTGCTTTGAGTCCCTCATGTAACTGAGATATTTAGCAATCGACACCTTGATAGAAAAATAAAGATGGACAGGAAAATAGAGTCGAGGCTACCTATAGCTCAAGTGCCCCTGTCAACCATCCAGTGAGTGTATAGGCATATTACCAATCCCACCCCTCATGAGACACACTGGTCTTAGTGTCCCTGCAAGAGACAGCCCTGGAGTCCACAAGGGGAAAAGCAGGCTTCTCCACAGTCCCGTATTTAGGAGCAGCAACTTTCTATGAGAACAGGCAGGCTTTGATGCCCACTTTTGGCACTGGTCTTACTCAGTGTTTTGTTTTCTCCAGCTGCAATTCTGTCTCAATGGGTCATTGCTCTCAACAACCACGGCTATTACACTTCCTTTACCCTCTCCCTGCACAGAAAGCTGAGAACACTCGAAATTAGAAAGACAATCAGCACAGAGATATCATCTTATTTGTTCAATGTGCTCAGTGAAATGGAATCCAGAAACCTGGACGGCTGTAATTTAGGAAGAAGATTCACTTTTTGGTGTGAATGGAAAGCTTTCCCTCCTGGCTCTTCAGACACAAAGACGTTTACAGGAGACTCAGGGAGAGCATGCCTCCATGCACACAGAAGCACAGCACATGAGAGGTGTCCAGCTTGGTGCAGCAGCACAGCAACATGGACCAGGAGGCCGAAGCCATACTTGTAGCTTTGGCTCCAGACAGGAATCTAAGTGAGTGCGGAGGATGAACGCTGACCCTTGGCCCTCTCCTGTGGACGACGGATGCTGACTCTCAGCCTTCTCCTGTGGCCCTCTCCTGTCGAGAGGACCTAAGATGGCGATGGGAACTTCCTGGAGACAAGGGCGACAACTCACCTGTTCGGATGTCAAAGGTTTTGGGCTGGCTCAGTCCATCTATGATGACCTGCAGTGTGTGCACAGTTGTCTGTAACCTTTCAGCAGTTTCCTCTATGCCTTCTTTCCCGAGAGACACGTTTATTTTCTGCTGCATTTCAGGCTTTCCAATCTCACACATTGTCCCCCCAATGAACGATAAAAACCTTCAGTGGGAAGAAAAGCCCAACAATTTATCAGTGATCTTACCTTCTGGTCACCTTCACATTCTCTCATCCCAGGACACTTGCACATCAGTCAGTTGAGAGTCTACAGTATACTCTGTGCTGTGTTAAGATTTAGCTAAAGGCATGTGGGCAAGGGGAGAAGGGGGGTTTAGGCTCTTGTGCTATTTTCCAAGTGTGGCAAGGAACACTTTACAGTGTGCTGGTCATGACAGTTCAGTGTCACATGTGTAGTTCCTAGACAAGGCTGTCTATATTATCTCACGTTTCCTGAAATTTTCAGTAGGAAAACATTTGAATTTAGATTAATAGACAAACATGATCCATTGATGATACCAGAGTCCAACATGACATGTGTCAAGCACTCCTCGCTTTTGACACTGCTCAATTTCCATTGTACATGAATAGCTACGCCTGTGGCCTGTGATTGGGAGGGTGACACAAATGCCATCGAGCCACACACAAGTGAAATTACCTAAAAAACACTCGGAGTATTCAGCGGGAAAGTAAATCACAGAGGGCGGTTAGGGGTGGGTGTGCTCACGCTCCCCACAGCAACACAACAGTATAAAAGGGAGGGATGTGAAAGAAAAAGTGATGCCCCCCCAAAAGAATGCAAGTAAACCCCCAAAGCTGCAATGCAAGCTGAATGTCCTTCCATCCACTACATCCACTGAGCAGCGATGCTGCCTTGGACCTCACCTTCGCCCTGCCTGCTGCCTTCCTGGCTTGCACAGACACTGCCCAGTTAATGAGGTAAAACCATGACAACACGAATCAACAAGTTACGGGTAAGACCGAGTTTGCTCCAGTTTCATGTGAGTTCCGGGCCATGGCTCTCTTTCCTGACATTCTCTGGCTGGGTATTTTTCTACATCATTAAGTTCTATTTCCTATGATTAATGGCACTTTAAAAATGTCAACACAGTAATCAAACAGATCCTGATGCCCTCAGTCTTTCCTCTGAGAATGTCTCTCAATACCGGAAGGGAAAAGGAGGCTGCTGGAGTGTGTCTCTGCCTACAGCCCCCGTGGCAGGAACTGCACGGTGCAGGACGGACTGCGGGCCACTCCTAATCTTTCTGGGCACCATGCTCAGGCAGAGCAGCCCTCTTCAGTGACATCCAGGGCTGATAACCTCAAGCCTGGTGAGAAAGGCCTTTCACCTCACATTTAACTAGGGAATCTCTTGGATTCAAATGTGCAAGCCTTCTACATTTCCAGAGTCATATTTTTTTTCCACTTTACACTTTTTTTCTTTTTGTTTTTCCATTTTTTATTTTATTAGATATTTTCTTTATTTACATTTGAAATGTTATCCCCTTTCCTGGTCTCCTTCCAAAGCCCCCCTCCCCCTCCCCTCCCTTCCCCCTGCTCACCAACCCATCCACTCCCACTTCCTGGCCCTGGATTTCCCCTACACTGGGCATAGAGAGAGCCTTCATTGGACCAAGGGCCTCTCCTCTCATTGATGACCGACTAGGCCATCCTCTGCTGCTGTGAGCCATGAGTCTACCATGTGTATTCTTTGCTTGGTGGTTTAGTCCCTGAAAGCTCTGAGGGTACTGGTTGGTGCATATTGTTGTTCCTCCTATGGAGCTGTAAACCCCTTCAACTCCTTGGGTCCTTTCTTTAGCTCCTTCACTGGGGCCCCTGTACTCCGTCCAGTGGATAGCTGTGTACTGCAGAATCTCTTCCATATAAAAAGGAAGTCTGCTTTCTGTTTGTCCTGGGAGTGCAGTTCATATATCCTTTCACCCTCACAGAAGCCTGCCTGTGGGCAGCAGCTGCTGAGATCAATAAGGAAGTGCCATGTTGGCCTCCAGCTAATGCTTTCTATTGATCAACCCTATTTTTAAACAACCCTATTTTGGAACAAAGTAGTTTTTGCATTTTGAAAACTTTCTTAAAGTTAACCAGGTCACAGAAAAAGCCAACAGAAGGGGGAGAAACTGGGAAGAAGCAGAGCCAGCCCTGGGGTGGGTCTCAGACATACTCGGCAGCCCAGGATGGGACGAGATGCTTCATGCTGGAGCCACTCATCAGACCTGGCTTTGGCAGTAGCACAGGGAACGTCTCCTCTACAGTCTAAAGTTCTCTCTGGCAGTGAGAAGTGTGCCCAACACAAAGAACTTCCTAGCTCCAAAGTGCCACGGGAAAGTGCACATGTAAGGAGCTTGCAGCCCAGAATAAACACATAATGACAAACACACAGCATGCTGGGCTAGCTGTAGGTTTCACTCACTTCTAACAGGAACTTTAAAATGCAGGACTATCAGGCTGCCCAGGCCATGCACTACCGCTGCTCCATGGAGTTTCGTATCATGTACTATGTCACTGAGTGCATATAGAAAATTACTGTTATATTTGGCCAAGACAGAAGACCGATGTGTTGGGCAATACTGTGCCAACACAATTTAATGGCAGATCACTTCTGAATATTAGACAGTTAGCACCAAGAAAATCCCACAAAGAAGTTATTATGCACAAGCTTTTAAATAGACAGTTCTCTCGAGTCAATGAGTTATTAAAGCCATCTCTACTGTCTCTGGAAGGTCTTTTCCATTTGCTAAGGGCTGCTGTTGGAGCTGCTGTTTTTATTTAATATGTAATTTCATCCATCTTACTTAAAGTAAGAAAGTAGCATAAATGCAACAAATGAGCACATCATGTTCTCTTAGCACACATCTGCACGGAGTTAGAGCACAGAGTAGCACACATCATGCTTACTTTTCAATGCAAAGCTACCCAAGCTGACACTGCGGACGGTTTCAACAGAAGCTTGCTACAAAGGCCAGGTCCTTCTCCACAAAGAAAAAGTCTTTGTAAAACTCTTCCCCCAAAGAGTAAGGAATTCTCCAGATTCGTAAGACCCTGGAAATGGCCATTCAGATTTATGTAATCATTTCCAGCACAGGGATTTAGAAGCTGAGGGGTTTGTTTCATAGAGCAACATGACACCCTGCAGAGCTCAGAACCTAGGTGATATAACACCATCACTTTACAAAGAGCACAAATGGTGTATAGCCCATGGAGAGAGCCATGTTACCACCGCAAAGACCACTGTCCTCAGAGACTGCCATAGCTGTCACACTCTATCCGTTCATTCTATAGAGATTTCGTCAACAAGTAAAAAATTAAATACAAGAGCACAGCTATTTTGGAAATGAAAGGAAACAAAGAGGGCAGGTCACAACTGTTAATATATGGAGAAATTCAATGATTTAGGGAGATTTGGTTTTTAAATGGAGTTGTGTGTGAAATGGGGGGCACTGAAATGATTCCAAGTCCAGCAATAGTTTGGTACTTAGTCTAAAATCTCCAGAAAGTATATAGTTTCAAATCTATCATAGAGAAAAAGAGAGAAAGAACTTGAAGTCCCTGTGGTAAAAGACAGCCCCCTTGGCCCTCTGCCTCAGCTGGTACATACAAGTGTGCTGCACACAAGGAGTTCAGTCTGGCCTGGTAGACCAGGTAACTACGTGACAATCTCAGCTGTCTTGGGATCACATCAGGTCACAGTCATGGGAACAGCACTGTCATCATTATTAAACACTTTTCAAATTTCTCCTGGGTAAACCAAGACACAGAGCTGGGCCAGAATCTTAAAAATCTGGGCTGGTATGAAGCCCACAAACAAGTATAAATGCAGGTAAAATGCACTTAAAGAAGGCCCTGCAGACGTTAACAGAATGCTCAGGAAAACGCTATTTAAGTGGCTTTTCTTAGCACTGAATCACCAACAGAAAGAAGGAGAATGTTCCAGAAGAATATACAGCTGACTAGACTTTAAAGACATAGCACAAGTAAATATCCTGAAAATACAATGGGGCTTTCTCTGAGGCTCTTCCATTCGGCCCTCAGAGTCCAGTTTTAAATGGTATGAACTATGTGGGCCAGCTGGGGTATCTTTAGAGTCCTTTTGTGGCACCGCCTGGAATGTTTTCAGAAGTCTCCTGCATTAGTGAGTAGCAGAGAGTCACCGAGAACCAAGAGAAAGCTGCCACGATGGAGGACTACAGGCTCCTTTTGAGCACCAAGCTGCCATCTGCTTTCATCTTCGGCAGACTTAGCACACGCTTCCTTCTATCTAAGGACTGGTCAGACAACACTCAAAAGCAGAGACCTGCCACCTGTCATAGTAACTGCAGTAGACCCTGGCCTCAGGCAGCTGTTTCAGAAAATCTTGACATTCCTTAGGATTGCAGTATAGGGAATTAACTTTACCTAAAAACAAGTGCCAGTTAAATGTCTTTACATGCCTTCCAAATGGTGAAGCATTAGGGAGATCATACGGTTAGAGACTGTTGAAGATGGCGCTCACACAATTTAACCAAAGCTTGGAAGACTGGTGCAGCAATAAAAAATGGTAACTTATTCCGGAAGATCTTGTTGTGAGTCTCATACTGTATACGTATCAGAGTTTAATTCTAATTGAAAAGCAACATATGCATGCGTGTGCACAATCACACACACACCCATACTGCAATGTTGCCATTGAAGTGAAAATGTCTAGACTCCTCTTGTCTTAGGAACGGCCTCACAAATTTACTGGTGCCATAAGGAGGTCCATTTTCTCACAGTTTTAAAGAAATGGCCTCACTCTCCCACATCCAAGAGAGCACAATGGTGGGGGCAGGGCAGGATGAAAGCATTCCACTTGATCACCTCCTTTCTAGTGAGCTTAGGTGTTCTCAAATACACATGCCCTACGTCAAATGATGAAGACTTGCTAAAATCAAAAGAATGTGACAAAATGCTGAGATCAATTCAAATTACATTGGAAGAGCATCTTAGCTTTATTTGAAAACCATGTGACTGGATGGAGACCAGGCCAGCTGGGACTGTTTGAGTTCCGCCTGGCCTCTCAGAGGTAGGGTTAATGTTCAGATGCACACACACCTTCAATGTGCTCCATAAATCGTGCATTTCAGTCTCCCAAGAACCTTCTTATAGATGTAGCTTTGCACACAAGAGACTCAACCCCTGAGGGAGGAAGTGACCAGTGGGTAAGTCACACAGTTGGACTAAAGTAAGAGTTACAACCCCTCACATATCACCCATGCCTTGCCTCTGACTTTAGAGGAGCTTCAGTGTAGACACAAGATTGAGACTGCAGATAAAATTTGGCACCCAGAACTACTGTCTGGGAGCAATTTATTATTATTTTTTAAACCAAATTTGAAAGAAAGAAACTTTGGCTCTTTTTGAGTTACTGAGTAAGGGTTGGACAAAATTAAGTTAGTGGTTTCAAAGGCTGCAGCCTCTATATAGTTCAAAAACACTGTGTTTAGAATTAATATAATTTAATTTACTGCCTGTAAAGCTATAATGTGGATTAGTGCCTGTGACTATTTGAAAGAGGAGGGTAAATAAAGCAATAGCATTCAGAAGCACACAGGCGGCTGACAGAAAAAAAGGCTGAAGCAAGCCACTCTTGTGCTACTCCGAACCAACCCAAGTGACAGGGAAAAACTCCTCAGAGACAGATTTCATACCACAAGGCCAACTGTCAATAATGTTCCTTTCCAAAAACTAGTAGGGGCTTACTAACACCCACCATTTCACCATCAACATCCACCATTTTTGGCTGCCCGCTGAATGGGCTAGGGACACTCCGTTAACATGGGGAAGAAGGTTGTAGTAGCTCACTTGTGATGGATGGCACAGAATCAGAGGACAGAGACTCAAACCCACAGCTGGACTGGGAGCAGGAAAGACAGTTAACGGGAGATGGAATCAATACCTCCCTGAATGTTGGGCTCAAGACTGAGCAAGAGTGGACAAGAAGGACACCTGAATGCTTGTGTGACAGAAGATGCTAAAGCCACACAATTCCATGGCTGGCAGGCAGCTCCCTCTTTGTTCTCTTCCACTGGGAGGAGCAGGCAGAAAAGTAGTTCTATGGCAGAATGCAGATAAACTGGCCTTCTCCTCAGTCCCAGGAACTGGTATTAATATGAATTAACAGTGGTAACTGTGCAAATTATATCCAGATCACAGAGAAGAAAAGCACCCTACTGCCACCACCACCTCAAAGAAGCTATTGTGACTTCCCATGCTTTTCTGTCTACAGCTTAGCTGACGGCACCTTCTTGATGACAGTAACAATAAGTGATCTTTACAGTCATTGCTGTATCTCCAGAGCTGAGTACAAGCCATGCATTAACTTCCCAGGTCCATCAGATCACTGCTAATATTTAAGTCATTTAACAGACAAGAAAACTAAGGTCAGGAAATTCAAAACCATCTCCAGGTCCAACAGCCAGGCAGTCTGAAGGCCCTTCAACTTTCCAGGGCTCTCCATATTGGAACAGTGTGTATGGTGTTTCTCGGTGTGTCAGGGCCTGACCATCCAGTTCTTGAGCAGGCAAATTCTCTTTCACTTTTGACATGCTAAGTACAATTTCCTGGAAACTACAATGAGAAATTTTAGATTATTTATTATTGACCAATCTTCCCAGCCTGCTTTCTCTGGGGACCCACTGCTTCCATTTTTCCAAGGCTGGGATCACAGGTTGCCCTTTATGCACATCCAGCATTTACTTGGTTCTGGATACCCAAACTGTGACACCCCCCCCCCCCCGCCCCCACCACCACTTTACCACCTGCTTGCTTTTTTCACAAAAAGTAACGTAAACTCCCTGCACTACAGCTGCTTTTCAGTTAGAAGCTCCGTTCCTAGCTGGGCACAACCTAGTGTAAGGTCATGAAGCTTCTACTGAAAGAGAGGTCCTGGCAGCACAGAGCCTCTCCCAGTCAGTACTGGAGGCTTGCCATTCGCCTTCATATAAGGCAGGACCTCCAAAGAATTTCTCCAGCTGTCCTACTGCTGGCCCAGGGGAGCCAGTCAGGGTCTTCCACCCACTGTGTGCATCAAGTGGATTTGTTCTACTTTAGGTCTTAAAAACTCCAATACAACTTCTCAATAAATCAAGTCAACATTTGTTTTTTAACAAAAGTTCCTCCCCACTTGAGGAAGCAGCATGTCAAGCTTATATGATTACTCTTGTCCTAGACCGAATTTTAAATTCAGTTGCTGATGTTCTCAAAAACCACTTTGCTGCGTTGTTTGTAAGATCTGCAGTAACAAGGTAAATCCCATAGCTCTAATATCCAGCACTAAGCTGGTAGGAACTACTCTTTGAAATCTGCTCACCTGGCACACGATAATGACACTACATACCTTACTCCTGCTAGGCCTCAATTTCTGGAAACCAGTCTTAAAAAATGCTGCCCAACAGTCCAAATGGAAATAGCATATACTTTATCAAAACAAGTGCTGAGTGAGTTTTGACATGAAGTTTCCTGGCATTTTTCAGCTCGCACTGAGAGCACAGCAGTGACTACCAGCAGTGCATTGAATTCTTAACACAGCAGACTGTGGCTGAGTGCCAGGTCCCATGTGATCCAGAGGGCTTGGCAGAGCCTGCAGCCCAGAGCTCCCTCCTCCCCTAACTCAAGCAGGAGAAATAAGGTAGTGGCCTGCTGCTAGACCAACCAAAATGGTAGAACAAAGAGAAAGTAGGCATGGAAGGGCTGGGAACTCGACATACTCTTGTTGGGCCCACTTCTATTCAAAATCTACCTGCAATTTTATTTATGGCTACAGTATCACACACAACACAACCACTCACATGTAGATATGGAAGGATTTCTCCATAACAATAAGTGCAGGAAGAAATGCCTATGGCCTTTTGCTGGTCTACTCTGTAATGTCTGAGAGGTCACTGGACACAGGATGCTCTGTGGTCCTTGAATCCTTGGGATTCTCAAGGATGGACTTAGGTGAGGCAAGCATGCCAGGAAAGAAAGGCCCGGTTTGTTCACAGAGACATGCTTGCACACGGATCTCAGCCAGTTTAGACTACAGCAGAGTGCTGGAAGCAAAGCTAAGCTGCCTGCTGCCTGCGCTGTCAGTTCATTCCACATGCTTTCCTAGGTGTTCTACATCCTTCTCTTCATTCTCACGTCTGTCATGTATTCCTTTCAATGGCAGGTTCAGTATTTGTTGGGTGCTATAGATACAGCTGTAAGCCAGAGTCTCATAGTCTCTGGCCAACTGCAGCTTACAGCCTGCAATAACTAACTTTTAACTGCTACCAGCCTAACAAATCTGATGACAACTTTTCAGATGCATTATTTATGCGATGGGCTTAAGAACAATTGTAGAGGACCCCAACTTTAACTCCTATTACAGTGCCTTTTTTGGCCATCCAAGTCTATTGTGAATATGTAAGATAAAGTAGAGAAATCACAGTCACACCAATATAAGGCATTTAATGCCAAAATTTAAGTCTAATCCTACTTTTCTTTATTTTTATGCAACATGATCTCTAAGATCAGTTCAATATTTTTTTATTTGCTTTCTATCTATGTGTATGAGTGTGTGTCTTGATGTGTACAGGGCTTATGGGGCCATCTCTTCAGCCCCAACTATTGTTTTTACTGGTTTCAGTATTTAGCATATGAATTTGGTTGGTGATGATTTTATTTATCACTTGGCACTGTGGTAGGGTGTGTAGAACCAAAGCACGTATAGAGGTGACCTACATTCTCAAGAAGCCTATCAAATCGGGAGTGTAAAACACTCTCAGATTTTTCTGAATATCTAACACGTGCACCTGGCTCAGCAGCGTTGCTGTTGCTGAGTGTCAGCATCATTCTTGACTGGGCTGCTGCAGTCAGTCTGACTAATCTCCCTGCTTCTTCCCCTGACCCGTACACTCTATTCCTAACAGTAGACAACAGTAGCCTTTTCACAGGCTCAAACCCAGCTAAGAGCTTCACTAAATATTAAGTCCAGTTCCTTCTGGTAGCCCCAAGTAATGGTGGCAAATGGCATTAGATATTCAGAAAAATCCAATGCTACTGTAAGAATGGCACACAGCTCTAATTTCTGAATTGAAACAAAAGGGTTCTGCACCTCTTTACACCCCCCCCCCCTTTATAACCCACCTTTCCTGATTTATACGCACCAGTATAGAATGTAGAGGCTCCAGAAATTAGTGTCTCTTTTACTATATGAGAGAGAATTCAATTAGTTCTTTTTATAAATTGAAGTCACTTGTTTTGGGGGCATTGGTTGTCAATCACCCCTCCCCCCCAATCACTACAAGTTCTTTGCCAATGTTCATTTTCTGCACATGAGGAAATGTCAGCATTAGTGAAAGGTACTGCAATTTCTGTTGGGTCTACTCCTGCTAATTGATGAAGCACCATTTTTTCCTTTCAGAATCAATTCAGAAACTTTTTCTACATAGATCTTTGATTTTTTACTCTGTATGCTAAAATTATCCATCTAAGATATAATCTTTCTGCATAAGAATTCCTGTGGGAGGATGAGTAGAAGGCAAAATAACTAAAATACATGTCATCTTTGGGTCCAAACAACCTACATGTGCATCTTGTTGTTTCTTTTCTAGCAGAGTCAATTCTTTCTCAGCCTCAGCTTATAATTTTCTTGGACTAGTTAAGCACTTATCACCCTAGAAAGGTTTAAAATAAATTACTTAGACTTTGAGTAGTTAATCAAATTGTGGGCCTTAGCCAATTAATATCCCCAATAATTTTTGAAAACCATTAAGAGTTCTTTTTTTTTTTTTATGGTTTTAGAACTTTATTGTAGAAAGCAGGGGAGAGAAGATTAGAATAAGAAAGGTGAAAGCTTAAAGAGTACATGGGCAGTGGTAGCGCACGCCTTTAATCCCAGCACTTGGGAGGCAGAGGCAGGCGGATTTCTGAGTTTGAGGCCAGCCTGGTCTACAGAGTGAGTTCCAGGACAGCCAGGGCTACACAGAGAAACCCAGTCTCAAAAAACAAAACAAAACAAAACAAAACAAAAGTTTTTAACTGGTCTCTCATTTGTACCTTTTGTGGCTAGATCTTTTGCAGTCCTATCTTATATCCTATATAATTAATAGAATTTTCACTTTGTATTGTTTTCAGGAGTAATTTGTAATCACCAACAAAGCCAAAATTCTCTTCAAACATTTTTTCCTAAGGAATCGTCATCTGAATTGGTCAGTAATACATCATACATATAATGGTAAATTATGGACTGAAGGAACTGTTTACATATTATTTGTAATGGCTACTATACAAACTATTGACATAAGGTAGGACTATTTAACATTCCTTGTGGAAGCACTATTCAATGATACCCTTTAATGGACTACTATTAGTATAAGCAGGCACTGAGAAAGCAAACCTTTCTCTATTGTTCTCATACAAAAGGATTGGGAAAAAGCAATCTTCTAAACCAATCACTGTGACAGACCATGGGATTCCAGACTGTAAAGAGCCAATTGGCTGAATGATCTTATTGATTGCTCTCAGATCTGTTAACATCCTCCTTTGCCAGATTTAAAAAAAAAAAAATAGCAAATATTGGAGAATTCCAAGGGCTGGTGGGCTTTTCTATGTGTTAAGCCTCGAGTTGCTCTTGGACAAGCTGTTCTAGTAACTGCAATTTTTCTTTTGTCATGGCCATTGTTCTACCCAAAAAGGCTTGTTAGATAACTACCATAGTGGTAGGGCCATTGGTGTTCTGCCAGCAGTGTTTCCTCCATAGAAAGCTGGAGAGTCAGCCTCTGCTGAGTCCTGCTTATGGGCACCTTGGGCAGTCCATGACTGCTCTTGATAACAGTTTTTGATACTGTCACCAGGAACATCTCTCATTTTACACTTTGTCCCCGATAATGGAGGAATGCAAATTCATGATTCTAGTTGTTGCAATAGATCTCTTCCCCATTAATGCATGGCTATATTAGCCACATATGGCCTTCTATTTCCTCTGTGACTTTCTGACGCTATACACTTAAGCCATGCTACACTTTGTTTTATCTGGGATAAAAAAGCCCTAGAAATTATATTGAAGAGGTCAATCTTGATGACAAGAGTTTGGAGAGATTTTTGTTACGTCTGTTCCAGTGTCTACCACGTCTTCAATATCAATACTATTTATAAATACTTTTTCTTTGGGCCTCTGATCATCTATAGAAGTTTGGCAAAATAATATTCTTGTTCCTTCTTGGTTTGTTTGTTTATCTACTGAATCTACTCTGAGTTTGATATCTGGGTTATTAATGTCTATCTTCAGAGTGGAGTTGGTTAATTGTTTTGTAGATTAGTTTCTCCACTGCTGACCTGAGATGCCTGATATTAATAATTTGATATTGGTGTCTACAAGAGGACTCATTAGGAAAATCCCAACAAGGGGTTACCCTGTCTGTCTCTTGTTGATCTACATTAATTAGTCTAGTATCGACCTTTGCCCCACTCCCCACATGTACACATAACCAAATAAAAATAATAAGTATTTTTAAAAGTTTTTTCTTTGAATACCTTTCATTAAACTTCTCTTTTACTGAAAATTATCTCGGTATCATTCTCTGTTAATGTGTTCTCACTAAAAGAACATTAGACTCTATAACCCAACAGGTTATAGAAATTCTCAGAATTTCTTGGCATGTTGGCTGTTTATACTTTCAAAAAGGAGTTTGTCTTTCAGAGAGCCCAAGTTATACCAGTTGCTATTCAACTGAGTTATGCTAATTTCCAAGACAGACAGAGTGCCACAAAATTTCCACTCCACACATTTCTCTCCTAGAACCAGGTCTTACTGGCTTGACACAGCTCTAGGAATTGTGGTTTCCCTCCTCACTCAGCAATGTGGAATTTCTAAAAACTACTGTCATGTTAAGCACAGCCTTGTTATACCCATATAAAGGACATGTGCTGTACTGAACTCACTGGGCACATGGAGCATTCTGGACCTGGCCTCTGGCTCACCTGACTGCTATGTCATAGGATTCCGGATGGATGCAAGTCTGGTCCAGTGGGTTTGGTATGAGGGTGGCATCTGCTTTGTTCTTCTTTTTGCCCAGCTTCTCATTTGTGACCATGGCAGTTTCCTGGCTCTGGCCTGAAGAGTCAGTGTGTTGACTAATGCAGTAAAACCATGATAAAACACATTCAAAGACAATAAGTTAATGAAAACATGAAATTATAGCCCATCTGTAATTAAAATATTACACAGGCTCTTAATTTTGACAGCAAGTATTTACTGCTTGAAACCTCTTTACTTGTTGGCTTATTGTCCTATGCAAGCATTACACTGTGAATCTCGATGACTGACTGCTATACTCCTAGCCTGGTGCAGACATGCTTAACCCTGTAGAGGGTTTGGCCTAATGTTGCTTGTATTCTTATGTTAATATGAGTCCCCCAAAATTGTTTGCATGAGAGTCTGCAAGTCCTCACATATGACAAAGGAACCCTGCCCCCAGTTGGTTCTGATGGGTAAATAAAGATGCCAACAGCCAATGGCTGGGCAGGGCAGACAGAGGTGGGACTTTCATGATTCTGAGTCAAGGAACAGAGAAAAGGGAGGAGAAGGAGATTCATTCGACATGACCAGAGGAGGAGGAGGAGGAGGAGGAGGAGGAGGAGGAGGAGGAGAAGGAGTGATGCCTCGCCTGAGAAGGTGCAGGACAGAAAGGACAGCCATCATATGAAGGAGTCAGGAGAGTGCAGCTCATGAAGGCGCACAACTGGGTCCAGGGCAGCCAAGGTAGAGTGATTTAGTAAGTAATAACTCGGGACTTTGGTGGGAGGTGGATTAACTGCATGGAGGTTAGGCAGTAGCCAGGAAATGAGCTGTATTAGACACATCAAAATATAAAGACTGTGTGTGTGTGTGTCTTTCATTTGGGAACACAGAAAATTGGGAAGGGCAGTGTGGCACACGCCGACACTGGGATTTTTATAATTATTTCAATATTACACAACCCCCATGGGGTGAAGGAATGAATGATGGCATCTAGAGCTTTCGGCAGGAGGGATAACAACAGCAGGGGAGAAAGCTGGCAGTACCACCAGAGGTGTAGCTTTTACAGTCACCTGCAGAATGTCCGGATGTAATCCTGGTTGATCCTGACGAAGCCAGCACACTGCTGGAAGGATTTTGGACCAAGCCCTTTCACCTTCTTCAACTGTTCTCGGTTAATGAAAGGGCCATTTTTCTCTCGCCACTCAATAATATTTTTGGCTCTATTGGCATTGAGTCCTGCAATATGCCTAGGAAATAAATGGTAAATTAAAATAATAGAAATAAAAGTAGAAAGAAACAAAAGCTTGCACCTAAAAAGATAATGGCACAAATCACTTGGATCTTAAAATCACCTGCAACTGCACTTTAAAACATGTCCAAATTAATATTAAAAAGAGAAAGGACAGGAAGGAGGCACAATGAAAAGCACTGATGCGCCAGCTGCTGCTTGTGATACTGGAGGAACTGATGCAGCGACAGAATTCTATCTGCTCCCCACACAGCTCATAAGCTTTGCACCCCCCACTCAGGGAAGGCTGCACCCATCTCTGTCGCAGAAAAGGGCTTTGTGTAGTATCGCACAGTTATCAGAACTGTCTGCTGGGTCCACTGATAGACAAAGCTGAAGTATAGAAAGGGACTTCTGTAAGTTTATTTTTTTTTCCTAATGCTACGTTTAATGATGGTTCTTTAATGCTTTAACTCAGCCTACCACCTAACAGAGGTAGCAGGAAAGAATGGATACAGTGAAAGTGGGCCTGCTTAGAAAGGTTCTTTGGAGCAACAACTCTAGTCTGTGCTGTCTGGAAATTGGCAGTTGAGTTCAGTGGTTAGCAGCGGCAGCTCAATCCACTCCCAAACACTTCACGGATATACCAGCAGTCCAGTTCTGTAGAATCTGGATAGCAAACACGAATCAGCTGTGGTAGCACTGCCTAGCAGAGACAGCCAGGCCTCGGTCTTGACATGAGTCAGCAGGATAAGTTCTCAGTCGTGCCTCTCTCAGCAAAGCGAAGATCAGTGAAGATGCAAGACCCACAACTGTTGCATAGCTAGCTCTATAAGCAAGCCAACCTCAGCTTCAGCCAATGTCCACTGAGTCAGGACAAACTCCCTCCAAACATTATGTGTCCTCAGCATGTGTGTTTCTCTCAGCTGACATAACTCTGCCAATCAACCCAATTCCTTGGAAACTGGAAGCGGCAAGAAACTGCAGCACACCACTGGAAGTTTGTGTGTGTGTGTGTGTGTGTGTGTGTGTGTGTGTGTGTGTGTGTTTCTCTCTATAGAGTCCCAACAAATGGAGCTCAACTACACATACTACACAATGTAAGATGGACCAATACATGTATGACCTTAGTGAAGAATCCTTCAGCATGTGTTCTTTCATGTGCTTGCTTTAGCAGAACATTCTTTCTCCTGTGCCTGCTTCAGCTAAACACTCCTTTACGAGTCTGCCTTAGCCTTTCACCTGTGCCCACTTCAGGACAACACCATCCAACACAACTTTCTAAAGAACCCTTAAGTTTCCACTTCAGACTTCTGTATAAATGGCAAGGTTGGCACAAAGGCATGAAAACTGCATCAATAAGGAGTTTGCTTGCTTTCAATGAAAAGATTATTAGTGCAGAGAACTCTAATTCCACTGTGTAGTTTCAAGCATGGAATTATGGCTTTCATGGCTTGGTAGGAAAGTGCTATCTTAGAATACAGAGGGTATTTTTCCACTCTCACAGTTTTGGTGAGAAGGGTCTAGATCCGGAAACTTAATATGACACACCAGCAGACCTGTATATCCAGAGCACAAGGTGAATCAAAACAAAGAAAAGAAAAGGAGAGAAATGAAAAGAGAAGAGAAGAGAAGAGAAGAGAAGAGAAGAGCTCTTCTATAATCAGCAGGAGAACAGCCAGTCTGTGTTGACATGTAGATCACAGGTGACTTGTGGATCATGGAAAACCCAATGACAGATCTTTTTTTTTGTTTTGTTTTTTGTGTTTTGAGACAGTGTTTCTCTGTATAGTCCTGGTTGTCCTGGAACTCACTCTGTAGACCAGGCTGGTCTCGAACTCAGAAATACACCTGCCTCTGCCTCTCAAGTGCTGGGATTAAAGGCGTGCACCACCACGCCTGGCCAATGACAGATCTTGAACCCTCCCTACTTTGGGTTACCATCAGCTTTGAGAAATGTGTGCAAGAGACTGGGCTAGTGAAGAATATCTACTCTCCAGCTTGGGACAACAGCACTATCCCATGCTGGCCTTATTTAAATTCTGTCAGCAGCACTGGTGCAATCAATGGTTACCATGAGGCCTTCATTTGTGTGTGCATCACTGAAAATAACAGTTGAACTCTTCCCATTCTTTCCTTAAATGACACCTTCTTCTCTGGTCATTCTACAGAGAACATAAGCCTATAGACTGTCTATACTTGACAATGTTATACACATGTCCCCTTCTCTTAGCTAGCAAGTTAAACTCTTGTCTCACCTTAACAAAACCTCAGAACAAATGTTAATATCCACTCCCACAAAGCTGACACATTCTTCTACAACACTGTCCAGTGTTGCCTTGAGTAATGTCTGGGATACATCATGCTGAAAAGACAAAGATGCAGTAGCAATTAAAATAAAGGAGATGCCATTTGTAGACTGTTTATTCCTGCTCATATTTACTGGTAGCTGACTAATATGCACCATGGGAAATTCCTTTACTCCTCTTAAGCACACTGTTAACAGATATAACTGAGCTGAAATGAAGGAATCTGCTTCCATATATTCTAAAGCATGTATACACATTCACATACCACACACAAAAGGAAATGGGAAAAAACCCATAATAGACTGAAGGTGTATTTTTAGTAATGATGTTCTTATACATGACAGCTTTAAATCTTCAAAATTGAAAAGCCAATAAAAACACTTGGAATATTCCAACCTGATAGCAAACACCAAATAATGGTAAAGACGTGGCCCGAGAGGACTCAGAGCCCCATCACCCACAGTGCATTTTTGATAAGATGCACAAAACAAGGCAGTTTTTATGGAGGGTTTATTCTGTGTGGTTTAAATATAACTGCATAAAACTTAATCAGATACTTATACAATAAACAATGTGTACTGTTAGTCAATATAAGTTAAACTACAAAGGAATAAAAAAATTAACAAAATCCCTAGGAACTGACTGATCCAAGAAGAAACAGAAAACAGTTCTATCAAAAGATTCAAACTCTAGATCTTATAATTAGAAAGACCTTGGGTCCAGATGCTTCATTGGTGAACATGACTAAACATTTCCAAGAATAATTACTGTCAGTCCGTCTCAAAATTTCCAATTACAGGAGAGATTGCTTCTCACTTTCTCCTGGAAGGCCAGTATTAACGTAACATGAAAGGCAGACAGAGACATAACAGGAAAACAGCCCCCTGTGAACACAGGCACAACACAACACTGACAATCCAAATCCAACAGGAAAAGGTACAGCAGCTCAACCAGGAACCCTTCTTGTTCTCAGCAATGATAGCCACTTTGCAAAAGGTATAGCTATTGATTAATGTAATGTAGTGTCAATGAGATGTACATTTCTGAGTCTTTATCTGTTATAGCTCTGTCCTTTTCAATACATGAGGTATATTTCCCCATAACTGTGGTACTGATATAGGAATAAAATAAAATTAAGGTGTTTTCTAACCTTTTAAAAAACAATATATATCTTATACTTATGAATACATACGTTATAAGATATATGTATATGTTATATGTTGACAAACAGTATGAATGAACTCAAGAACTAGATATACATATTTTAAAATTGAAAATAATCCTTGAAATTTCTAAACTTTTAATTTCAAATTCAGAAAAAAGAATTATTGTAGAACAGTATCTTCAGAGAAGAATGCCATTAGCATTTTAGCCACTCCTTCCTGGGCTCCCCTCCAGCTCCCAGTGGTCTCCGGTGGAACATATATGTGGGAGTTTAGTGGTAGTTCCATGGATGCAGCCATAAAGAAGCTGTCACTTACATTTAGGTGGAAGCTTTCAGAATGCAGATCTTTGGGCAGCAAGTTAAGTTCCTGTAAATGAGCCTGATTGAGCAAATTCAATGGTTCACTGTACCCAAGTGAGATGGAATCATTACTTCAATCTGTTACTGGCACCCCATCTGGGATGAGTGAATGTTCACCTCACAAGGAAACGCTCATAGAAGGAAAAAGAACTTCTTTATAGTCTTCCATCAGACACTTCAATGTGTTTTCCAAATAGTAAGAACAGTGCCACATACACGCATAATACAACTATTAAAAGCAAGAACTTTATTGATACAAACAAAATTATCGAATACATAGGCCATACTGAAGTTTTCTGAAGTATCCTAATTATTTTGTACAGAATTGCCTTACCAATTCAGAATTCAACTTGGGATCATAAATTAAACATAGTTGCCTCATCTTTACATACTTTTGCTAGGCAGCTTCCAAGATGGTTTCTACCGATCCCAAATCCAACTATTCTATATGTTTCTACCAAGAATGGGATACAGTAATGACTCTTATGTACATAAATTATTGTTAATGTTATTATATCAGATCCAATAAGTGTGAGTGGTATTTTTGGCCTTGACTCAATTAAAAATACAATAAGCAGTACTGGGGAGATGGCTTAGTGGTTAAGAGTCCTGTCTGCTCTTCCAAAGGACTCAGGTCCAATTCACATCACCCAGATGGCAGCTCACAATTGTCTATAATTCCAGTTCCAGAGGATCTGACACCCTCATACAGACATACATACAGGCAAAACACTGATGCACGATTAACACATTTTAAAAACTAAAGCCACCAATCTAAAACTATGAGAAGCAAAGGAAGAAGCATGAACATGTCACACGGTCTGACAGCATTGTCCTCTCATCCTGGGGACTGGAAACAGTTCACTGACAGCTACCTACATTAAATCTATTCTAATATTTGTGTGTTTGGTTTCTAAACATACATAAAACCATGCTTAATCTTCCATTGGTGTGCTAGTCACTTTTCCATCACCATGGTGTTAAATAGCTTAAAGGAGGATTTGTTTCAGTTCATGATTTTCAGTGTGCTGGGGAGAACACAGTAAAGTAGCTCACATCATAGCAATCAGCAATCAGGAAGCAACGAGAGATGGGAAGGCACCCAGGACAAGACACATGCCTGTGTTCACAACCTACTGCAGCTCACTAGGTCCTATGTCCTCATTTACAGAACTTCCCCTGATGGAGGACAAAGCCTTCGGCACAGGTGCCTTTTGCTATGTACTTTATATACAAACCACAACAGGTGGTAAAGGCTAGTAGACTGTTTTCAGGACAATTAAAAAAAAATAGATTCTATTGTAAAGAATGACATATACACATGCTTAAATATGTGTGTTATGGGTAAGGTGACACCTCTTCCTATGGGTCAAAGCAATAGTTTCAGCCAAACATTTATTTAATGATGCTAAATGAAACATGAGGGTAAATCTGTCAGGGATTTATAATGAGATGCCACTATTGCTCAATAGAGACCACAAGGAGCTTTGCACCATGTGACAGCAGGACCATAAGAGCAGTTGACTCACTGAGGATGGTGTATGTATACAAGGAGAGATGGGAGCTCCAGGGTGAACCGGCTCTAGACACCGCCTTCCCATCTCTTGTTGCTTCCTGATTGCTGATTGCTATGATGTGAGCTACTTTACTGTGTTCTCCCCTCCTTTGAGCTTCTGGTAATGAGGTTTCCTCACTGCTTAACAAATAATAATAGTTTTCCTTATGGTTCTAACAACTTTTGAGCTGAGACCACTAAGGTTTTCCAACCAAATGCCTTATCTAGGGGCTCAAAGTCTAACAAAGAAGACAGAGGTGATGAAAAGAAGAAGCATACCAACAAATACTTTTTTTGTAACTTTTTTTCCCAGTCAGGCATTATTTAAGTCTTTATAACATCATCTAATTGAATTCTCACAACAGTCTACAGCATGCATCTATTTCTCATAATATCTTCACAATAAGAATATTCCAAGGAAACAGCAACACAAATGTAAGGCTGAGTATGTTGTTCCCATGTCCATTCAGAGGGGGCTCAGACAAGCACATGGTAAAACAGCCACACAATGATGTATTATGAAACTAAAAATCAGCCAACCAGTCAAATGAAAACCAGAGTAGACGAGCTATTTTACTAGAATACTGTGTTTAAAAATGTCCATAGCATCCCTGAGCTTGTGTTCCCTCAGAAGCCCTTCCTTAATAAGTCACGTGAGCACTGCTGTCCACTATCATCATGGCCTTTGCTAATGACTTCCTCTACCTTTCTGCTCAGGAAGGAGTAAATGGTCTCTTGTCTATCTGGGGAAGAGACTAAAAGTCCCATACTGTGCCCATGTCACTGGTGGAAGCAAAGGTGTCCACCCCTACTCTCTACCAGACACTGCACATGGAGCCGGGTGCTGACAAGGCTAGAAGTGATGCACCTGCAATGTCTCAGAGCTTCTCTGAGACTTGCTGAAAGCCGAGACATGACACATGGCAATACCTGAAGTCACTGGCCCAAGAAGTGACTACTGGCCTAGCGCTGACTACTAATAATCCCCAAGGACCTGTGCCAGAAAATGTGGACCATTCTATTTTTAAAAAGGAGTTACCCAACTCTGCATTTGGAGGGGGGGGTATGTGAATTGTATAAACAGACTTCTTCAAATTCAAGGGCCATTATACTTTTACATAAAATTTATGAGATTTTAAAAAGAGAATTATAGTCATTTATGCCAGTCAGCTTTTTTGAGGTCAGAATCCACATTTTTATTATTTACCACAAACTTCAGGAGACTGCTCATCAAAGTGCTTGTGTTATTCTGTCCTGAAGCACCAAAATCATCTCACAATTATTTTTTCAAAAGCCCTTCACTTTACAGCACTTCACTTTACATATCCCACACTAAACTTCAAGTGTGGCTCTCAGACCGGCATTCTTTTGGAGTATTTATTTATTTATTTATTTAATCATCGCTCAGGTCCTTTCCTGGCCCTTAAAGACGAACCAAACATAAAATACAACCAGAAGCCGCCATGCAAAACAAAGCAGTGAGACACGGCACTTTACAGGAACGCCCATCCAACTGTCAGCCAGGCCGGTTTCCTCTGCTTTCCTCACCTTGCATGTCCTTTGCTGTGATTGACACGGGGCAGTGTGAGTCCTCTGGGGAGTGTGGGAATGACCCATGGGTGAAGGAAGTGACAGGAGCCGGGGAAGCACTTGAGAAAACAACAGCACACAAAGGTCCTTATGAAGTCCCAGGAAAGACAGGACAGAAAGCCTGGCTCTAGCTCTGCCCGGGCACAGATAATTCTCACATGCAACAAGACAAACGATTTTGCAAAAATCCAAGAGTTCTTCCTACGCACATTCCTTAAACATACATACTAAATGGCACAGAGGAGTTCTAGGCTTTAAATGAGCAAACCGTGCAGAGAACAGCTCACTGTGCTCATGGGGCCCTGGGATTAAGACAGCAAAGGGCACTAGTCTTTCAGCACCAGAGGGATTTTCAGATCTGGAAACAGACTGAAATATGGCCAGAGGTTAGGAGAGGAAAACAACACAGGAAGAAGTCTCTGTAAATCCCCCCAGTGAAGCAGATGGTGGGATGCTGGTGACTGCTAACATGGCAGTAAGCATCCAGTTTGCATGAGTTTTTACTATTTAGTGGGAATCAATTATTCAAGCCAATTTGACAGAAAAATCCTTGGGACTACAACTTATTTGTTCTGCACAAGACAAATTGATTAATTTTAAACGCCTAACCTTTCAGGGCATCAAGTGAGTATCCACAGATGTTCGGTGAGATTCCTTCACTCTGCATGACCAGACTCCTGTTTCCAGGATACAATGTACCTTTGGGAATCTCTGCACAGCTCACAAATCTCCAGCAACTTTTCTGTGTCTGGCTTCAAGGAATCTTGTCATATCTACACCTTAATATTTGACAACTGGTACTAGAAAGCAGGCAATGAAGAACTATTATCGGAGATGAGGAGCCTGAGGAGGAAACTCCACATAGGGTAAAGCTTCGACTTGCTGTGTGAGGACAGTTTCTAGATTTGGGGCAGCACAGCAGTCTTACTGAGCTTAACCGGCATCCCTGTAGTCTAAGAGTACTGACATATCTGGAGTTTTAAGAACACACTATTTGAAGAACAAAGCTCCAGAAGTTTGTTTAAGAGATAGTGGGACTCAGGATGAACACAACACCAGACCTCTAGGACAAGAGTCTATAAGAACACAGAAGAAACAGCTACCTGGGACGTGGGGGCCACAGAGCCTGGAAACACAAGATGCTGTATCCTTACCAATCATGGGTGTGTGTGTGTGTGTGTGTATGTGTGTGCGTGTGTGGACCCATCTCCCTCCCCTGCCCCAGATGTTTTGTTGAGATCCCAGAAAAGACAGAGTAGGCTATCCTAGCCCTAGAGTAAGAGTTAATGTCCCTAACTTTAAAAACAATCTTTTCTCACATGGATCCACAGGATAGTTACTTCTAACAAACATTAAACCCATACCTCTTATGAACAGAGATGCAAAAATCCTTAACATGAACAAATTAAACTCAAAATTTATGCCAAAACCAACTATGATTTATTTGAGATAGATAACCTTAGCTCCACACTCAACAATCAATCAATGGATTCTACCTACCATTTCAACAAGCAAAACCACAAAATTCTATAAATGAATGCATAGAACATTTGAAAACTGAACACTTATTCATGGTAAAATCAGCATTATTGTAGAAAGGGAACACTGAACAAGCTGACTGACTCAACTTTATTGAAAACATTTATTAAAAAATTCCTACACCTAACATCATTAGGTTAAGCAACTAGGTTTATTACTAACATGACAATAAATCCAGGATGTCCTTTCTCAACATCATCCTCTAAGACCCAGGAAGACAGGGAAAAAAGATAGTGTATATATTGAAAAGGAAAACAATAAATTGTCCTTGTTGAAATCACAGGAAAGAAGCAAGGTACAGATAGACATATTAATATAAACTTCAATCACACTTCTATAACCAATGAATGAATGAAACTTGGAATTAAAAAGACATTATTATTTACTTTAGCAGTCCAGAAATAAAGAATTTAAGTTGGAAATATAAATAGTCTCTCTCCCTCTCCCATCTTTTCTCCTTCCCTGTGTGTGTGTGTGTGAGAGAGAGAGAGAGAGAGAGAGAGAGAGAGAGAGAGAGAGAGAGAGAGAGAGAGAGAAGCACAAAACTTTGGCAAAATATACAGAAGAATTCAATGAGTTGAAGTTATTCCACATTCATGGATAGAACAACCCAATATTGAAAAGATGTCAGTTCTTCTCATCTTGATCTATAAATTCAAACCAATACTAGTCAAATTGTAGCACATTATTTTTGGGATACTAAAATTTATACAGAGAAGGAAAAACTCAGAATGGCCAATGGAATACTGATGGACACAAGCAATTGTGTGAACTGTCAAGACCCCATTTGCTATAAAACCTCAGTAAGCAGTGAGACACTGGGGGGAAACAAGCAAGCAAACAACAGAGTAAGGGAACAGACAAGCCCAGCGACAGTCTCCCATAAATGTAATCAACTGATCTTTAACAAAGAAATAAAGGCAATGCAGTAAAGCAAAAAGCATCTTTTCAACAAAGTGTTGCTAAAGCAGCTAGACACAGAAAAATGTTAACAATGAATCTATCTATCTATCTTAGTCCTGCTGAGGCTAGATGTCCCAGGGTGGGGTGGTACCCAAGGGAGGGTCTACCCCTTCTCTAAGGAGGTGGGAAAGGGGTAATGGGAGTACAGATTTGTAAGGGTGGGACTGGAAGAAGAGGAGGGAGGGGAGCTTTGATCAGGATATAAAATAAATACACAATTAATTAATGAAAAAGAAAACAAACAAACAATGAATGTAAACACAGAACCAATTCAAAGTGAGTATGGACCTAAATGTGAAATCTGGAACCACCAACTCTTCACCAGTCACTGGGGAGAGAGCTAAGTGGCCTGGCTTACTAAGGGAATAAACTGATCAGCTGATTTCAATACCTTTCAAATCTTCTGTTCTGAAAAGGACACCATCAGGAAATGAAAAGACAGGTCACACTGTGAGAAAATGGATTAGTTAGAACCTAATAACAAAAAAGCCTAAGAAACCCTTAAGATTCAGGAATAATTACTTTAAACAGGCAAAAGATACACAGATGGCAAAGAAGCATGTGCAGGGTGCTTTAGACTCTGTCATTTGGGGGATCCATACTAAAGCATTAACCAGGTCTAAACACAAAGGTCTTCCTTGGTCCTTATCCAAATGAACTGAAAACTTATGTCAACACAGAAACTTTCACTTTCATCATAATTACCCAAACTCAGGAGCACCAAGATGCCTTTAGTAGACAGAATTGTAAATGGCAATATACCCAGACAAGAAGAGCCCTGGCAGATCATGGAAAAGCATGAGCAACGTACACTGTGAAGTACAAGGTGTGAATCTCAAAGGCTTCCTACTGTGTTCTGGGAAAGGCTGCCCCATATAAAAAAATGAAGAACGCTTATGGCTGACTGAGGTGAAGGTAGAATGAACAGGCATGACTCAGATAACTTCTCAGGATGCTGAAACTATTCCACAAGATCTAGAAGCCTAGATATATGCCATTACACCAATGTCAAAATCTACAGAAGAAAAACTCTCAGGTCTGCACTTTGGTGATAATGGGTTCATCGACTGCAATAACTATACTACTATGATGCAGGATGCTAGCAGTTTGAGATCCTGCTCTTCTGTGCAGGAAGAAAATACATGAGAGCTTTCTAGTTTCTGCTTAGTTTTGCTGCAAATTTAAAACCTCTCAAAATCCCTATCATATTCAATCTGATCTGTTGGTAAATTACCTTATTGACAAAATAAATTGAGTACTCTGAGGAAGAAACAAAATCTGCATTATGTCCCATGTAAAATAAAATGGGTCGGTATTAAAAAAAAAAAAAAGAGCCAATGTGGTCTATAACAGAGGTCAACAGTTGTCCAACAGAACATTATGTAGGATGGCAGAGAGAACAGGTGAGGACTTTTAAGAAAGCTTTAAGCTACTAAGAGGCAAATATGATAAACAAACAAGTAAGTAAACAAACAAGCAAACAGAAAAAGAAGAGAATTAGAGGCTATATCAACCATATGGTTATAAAAATGTATCTGAAGTAAAATAAAATTAATGGACCAAAGTTATTAAGTTTAATGGTGGATTGCAGGAGAAATGTATCAGAGAACACAAAGAGACTCATGGACATCATCCAACATGAGAGATAAGATGAAAAGGAGGGACAGAGTGGGGACAGCAGAGCCTCAGTGACAGAAGTGACTGCAGGGCAGAAACCAAACAGGGTAAATGTGCAAGACCTTAGAGCAGAGAGTAGATAAAGTAAAAATGTGAGCTATGGACAGGGAAACCTTCCAGTTCTTTTGAAAAACATTGTAAAAATTCAAGCAGCACGCTGAACTCCAGAAAGACTAGAAAACTATACATAGGAATGCTGTGAGGTGCTGAAGAGCTGAGCAAAGGGGAAATGTGAGAGCAGGGCAGTGAGAAAGGGGGCACCATAATCGAAGGGCCAAGGGCAGCATGAGTATTGGCTATCAGAAACAAACAGGACAAGGACATCTTCAATGTTCAGTGTAAGGAAAAAGAAACACAAAACCTTGTCAACTTCAAATCTCTCTCTCAAAGATAAAGGAAAAAAAAATAAAGGCACTTTCAGATAGATGAGAACTGAGTGGCAGCAGACCTGTCCTACAAAAATAATGCTAAATGGAATTTCTGACTAAAGAAAATTGACAACAGATGAGAAATGAGTGGACATGTATATAATTATGAGTTTGTACGTATTCTAATTTAACTTAAAGATAAAGGAGCACTTAAAGCAAAAAATGATAACATGGTATTTGGAGATATATATTATATATGTGACACATACACAGGGACTGGGGTAACCTGACCACTGCATATTAGTGAAAAGGTAAGAATATATATTACAATCCCTAGCCTAACAACTCAGAAAAAAATGCAGAGGAGTGCAGGTGAAAACCAATACAAATGAAAGTTGAAAGCCAGAAACTTTTTGACTTTTCTGTCCAAATAAAGGCAGCAAAGGACGACCAGAGGAGCAGCAGGCAGAGGGAGGGCAGGAGGTGAGGAGTACAGCTGGAGACCTCAGGGCAGCGCCATAAATGTGCCAGCTATAGTCCAATGACATAAACACTTCAATCAAAGCAAATTTGTCTTTTACCACTTAAAGTCTTTGTATTTTTGACACATAGATTATAATTTTAGGTTAGCTGAAAAGAGCTGAGGAGATGGGTCAGTAATTAACTGCCTGCTGGGCAAGCAGGGAGACCTGAATTCTGATCCCAACACCGGCCAGTGCAGGCAGATCCCCAGATGTCATTGGCCAGCTAGCCTAGCCAGACTGATGAGCGCTGCTACAATGAGATCCTGTCCCAATAAGTACGATGCCTGCTGTTGACCTCTAGCTTCCATTCTCCTTCGCACAGCACACACAGAACATATAAAATAAAACTCCAGTCTAAGCTTCCAAACCATTAGCTAAGATATCTGATTCCCTCAGCTCACGGTTTAGATGGGAACACTGATACTCAACTATGCTCTCGATCGTGGGCTTCATGGCTCTGAGGCAGGTGACTGGGTGTAAAATACAGTACTCTGGAGTTTGTCCATTGGACTGACAGTAGAGGACCTCTCCGGACACTTAGTAGCCTTGCTTTTAAACTTATTATCTTGAAAGATAGAAGCATTCTCATCCCACCTTCCCAGACTCCGAAGAAAGGAGCACAGGTCAATAGCAAAACCTGCTAGAAGCTGCTTGTTTGGTCCCATTCCTTTAAGATGCTGATCTTGCCTTATAAATCCCTCGTGATAACAGAGACTTAAACAGAATGTATAGCTTCCTTGTGAATCATGAAATGAGAACTGAGTCTTTCATATTGACGTAACTGTTCAGTGTTCACATCTGAACTGACTTTCACTCTGTCCCACAGCAGGTACTCTTATGTCCCCTAGTGGATACAGGATGATATAGTGGAGAGAAGATGGGCAGTTTTGGCTCAGTAAAGGCCCATAACTCCTAAATGCCTGCCTTGCCCACAGACTTCTCTAAACCAAGATCCACTCAATCATAGCAAAAAGAACATTAACACATCCGAGCTGGGCCACGCCTCATGTGTGGCCACACAGCTAAAACATACTCTTGGCTCATGACATAAGCATGGACAAATGCACACTAATTAGTGGCATAGTTTGACCTTATATAATACAAAGGAGTTGACATTTCTACTATAAATCTTTAGTTTTAGTGATTTATGACCCAATCATAAAAGCAGACTTCAGGGAAAAAAAAAAAGAGCAAAAAAGATTTAGCTACAACAGAGAAAATTCCCTTCTAATAAACTAGAAATGAAGAATGTAGAAAATCTGATCTGAGACCACGGGACGGGGAGAGGAAGTCCAAGGGCACAGACACTCCTCGTCATAACTGTCTCCTAAGGTAGCAGAGATGAAGAGCAAAGAACCAATGCAAGGTTTTTGTTGTTTTTAAAAAAGAAACAAGGTTCTCTGATGATACCTCTAAGTTCTAAAGATGTGTATTTTCTCCCCAAATGCACATCCCATACACACGTGGCTACATAAATCTCTGGCTACCAACTGGCTTCTGCACATTATTATTAGAGACAGCTTACTTTCCCCAGTAAAAGCGAAGGCTGCCATTGCTAGCACTGGATCCACAGCAGCACACGTCCACAGAGTCACAGCAGAACAACAGGCAACAAGGTTTGACTTGTGTATCCTGCTTTTCAAGCCATCATGGCAGCAAAGAGCCCAGGAGCTTCATGTGGGCTTCAGGAATTCTGCAGCCCTAGCTTCCTGCATTGCTAGGAGTGAACAATGGGCTCTGAAATGCTGCCCTCTCATTTCCTGCTTTCATCTGTGTAATGAATGTAAAAAGTAAGAAACTTCATTTCATTTCCTCGTGTGTCTGGCACACACTGAGTGCTGAATCCTGCCATCTTCATGTGCCCTTCACTGAATACTAGATACGCGGAGGATGTTTTTCTGGACTTATGTGCCACTTGGACTATTCTCAGCATCTCTGCTTCCTAATGCCTGACTGCCAGGATATGGCAGGTACTCAATACACTAGAGAAAAGAGGGTTAATCAGGGCCAAAGTTCTTGCAGCTCAGCCTTTTGATTCTTCCTGCAAAAGCTGAGGATTAAATTAAGAAAAAAAAGAGTTGCCCTCAAGTAAGAAGAGGTGCTGGTGCATGAACACCCTGCTGATATGAGGAGACACGGCCCCAAATGCATATTAGAGAGAAAACCCTTCTAGCAGGTACAGTTAGCAGCAAACTCAGAAGTTTTACACTAAAATCTAAGCTGCTCTAACATAGTGTATTAAGACTGACCCCAGGCCCTTGTATAGCAAGTCTGCAGAAGAATGGTTTCTGGGTACAGTTCCAGGTTAAAGAGTTCCTGCTAATTCCGACCTGAGCGAGAACAATCTCTGATGCTCTGCACTGCAAATACTCGTGCCTCTTTTCTAAAAACTCAGTAATACCTAGCACCTGGCATTGTGAACTCCACTAATTTCATACAACTCAAGACACAAAAGGAACTGGAGGATCTTGAACCAAAGTACAAAGAAATATTACCACTTCTGCCGGGTCCTTATTGCTGGGGCAGACCTCCTAGTTGGTCTGCTCCTGTGTAGACTCCATATCCCAATACAACCTAGAGGACCCACTGCATTCAGAGCAGTTGAGAATTTGAGGACCCCACTGCACTCAGAGCAGTTGGACACACTGCATTCAGAGCAGTTGGACACACTGCACTCAGAGCAGTTGGACACACTGCACTCAGAGCAGTTGAGGATCCTCTGCTCTACAGCGCAGTTGGACAACAGCTTGACTGCTTCACTGAAGACCCAACAGTCTGAAGGCCTCCCAGGAGATCCACTGCAGCCAGGACAAAGATCAGCATCTTCTCTGCCCTTGTGAAGAGCCCCCAGTTGGAATGCCCCATAGGTGGTCTGATACAGTCAGGGCCACAAGCCTACCAGGAGACCTGTAACCCAGAGACAAAGAGGCAGACTCCATACAGTCACAACAAACACCAGGGGTATCCAGATGGTGAAAGGCAGGCACAAGAGAGCATAAGCAACAGAAGCGAAAATATGTGGGCATCATCAGAACCCACCCAGTTCTCCCACCACCGCAACACACCTGAAAATCAGGAAAATGTCCTAAAATACTATCTCATGAAGATAATAGAGTCCTTTAAGGATATCAATAATTCACTGAAAGAAATACAGGAAAACACAGGTAAACAGGTGAAGGAATTGAATAAAGCAATCCAAGACCAAAAAGTGGAAGTAGAAACAATAAAGAAAACACAAATGGAGGCAAACCTGGAAATAGAAACCTAGGAAAGAGGTCAGAAATCACAGATGTAAGTATTACCAACAGAATACATGAGACAGAAGAGAGAATCTCTGGTGTAGAAGATACGGTAGAAGAGATTGACACAACTGTCAAAGAAAATTCAAAACATAAAAAAGTCCTAAACCAAAGCATCCAGGAAATTCAGGACACAATGAAAAGAACAAATCTAAGGATAATCAGAATAGAGGAGAATGAAGATTCTCAGCTCAAAGGACCTGAAAATGTCTTCAACAAAATCATAGAAGAAAACTTCCCCAACCCAAAGAAAGAGATGGCCATAAAGGTACAAGAAGCCTATAGAACACCAAGTAAATGGGACCAGAAAAGAAAATCTTCTTGTCACATAATCATCAAAACACTAAATGCACAGAGGGAAAAAGAAAAGAAAAGAAAAGAAAAGAAAAGAAAAAGAATATTAAAAGCTGCAAGGGAACATAAAAAAGTAGACCTATCAGAATTATACCAGATTTCTCAACAGAGACTATTAAAGCCAGAAGGGCCTGGTCAGAGGTCATGCAGACTCTAAGAGAACACAAATTACTGGTAAGAAGGACACATGCTCCACTATGTTCATAGCAGCCTTATTTATAATAGCCAGAAGCTGGAAAGAACCCAGATGCCCCTCAACAGAGGAATGGATACAGAAAATGTGGGACATTTACACAATGGAGTACTACTCAGCTATTAAAAAGAATGAATTTATGAAATTCCTAGGCAAATGGATGGACCTGGAGGGCATCATCCTGAGTGAGGTAACCCAATCACAAAGGAACTCACACAATATGTACTCACTGATAAGTGGATATTAGCCCAGAAAATTAGAATACCCAAGATATAAGATACAATTTGCTAAACACATGAAACTCAAGAAGAACGAAGACCAAAGTGTGGACACTTTGCCCCTTCTTAGAATTGGGAACAAAACACCCATGGAAGGAGTTACAGAGACAAAGTTTGGAGCTGTGACGAAAGGATGGACCATCTAGAGACTGCCATATCTGGGGATCCATCCCATAATCAGCTTCCAAACGCTGACACCATTGCATACACTTGCAAGATTTTGCTGAAAGGACCCAGATATAGCTCTCTCTTGTGAGACTATGCCGGGGCCTAGCAAACACAGAAGTGGATGCTCACAGTCAGCTACTGGATGGATCACAGGGCCCCCAATGGAGGAGCTAGAGAAAGTACCCAAGGAGCTAAAGGGATCTGCAACCCTATAGGTGGAACAACATTATGAACTAACCAGTACCCCAGAGCTCTTGACTCTAGGTGCATATGTATCAAAAGATGGCCTAGTCAGCCATCATTGGAAAGAGAGGCCCATTGGACTTGCAAACTTTATATGCCCCAGTACAAGGGAATGCCAGGGCCAAAAAGTGGGAGTGGGTTGGTAGGGGAGTGGGGGGGAGGGTATGGGGGACTTTTGGGATAGCATTGGAAATGTAAATGAGGAAAATACCTAATAAAAATATTTTTTAAAAAAAGAGAGATAACACAAATTCCAGCCCAGGTTACTATACCCAGCAAAACTCTCAATGAACATAGATGGAGAAACCAGAATATTCTAGGACAAAACCAAATTCAAATAGTATCTATCTACCAACCCAGCCTACAGGATCCTGGAAGGAAAACTCAACACAAGGAAGATACCTGCACCAAAGAAAGGACAAGATATTCTGCATCTCACAGCAAAGTCAAAAGTAGAGAGCCACAAGCACATAAAGCTACCTACAAAAACAAACATACCAGGAACCAACAGTCACCTCTCTTTAATATCTCTCAATAGTAATAGACTCACCTATAAAAAGACATAAGCTAACAGGCTAGATACACAAACAAGATTCAGCCTTTTGCAGCATATAAGAAACACACCTCAACAACAAAGACAGACATTATCTCAGTGTAAAAGGATGGAAAAAGGTCTTCCAAGCAAATGGTCCCAAGAAACAAGCAGGAGTTGCTATCCTAATGTCCAATAAAATAGACTTTCAACCAAAAGTTATCAAGCGTGATGAAGAAGGGCACTTCATATTCATCAAAGGGAAACTCCACCAAGAGAAAGTCTCAATTCTTAACATTTATGCCCCAAATGCAAGAGCATCCAAATTCATAAAAGAAACTTTATTAAAACTCAAAACACATATTGAACCCCTCACAATAGCAGTTGGAGATTTCAACACCCCACTCTCACCAATGGACAGGTCATTGAAACAAACTAAACAGAGACACAGTGAAACTAAGAGAGTTTATGAATCAAATGGATTTAACAGATATCTCCAGAACATTTCACCCTAAAACAAAAGAACACACCTTCTTCTCAGCACCTCATGGTACCTTCTCCAAAACTGACTGTATAATTGGTCACAAAACAATCCTCAACAGATTCAAGAAGACTGAAATAATACCATGCATCCTATCAGATCATCATGGCCTAAGGCTGGTCTTCAATAACAGCAAAAACTACAGAAAGCCCACAAACACGTGGAAACTGAAGAACTCTTTACTCAATGATAACTTGGTGAGGGAAGAAATGAAGAAAGAAATTAAAGACTTCCTGGAATTTAATGAAAATGTTGACACATTATACCCAAACTTATGAGACACAATGAAAGCAGTGCTAAGAGAAAAGTTTATAGCACTTTACACTTTGCTTCTAGTTTACTTTGAGTTTTATTTGTTTTCTTGACACTGAGAAGAAACAAAAGGCAAAGGGAACCACAGAGACACTCTAATAATGGAGGCACTACTGTATGCATCACAAAAACAGTACTGTCCGAATGTGTGCTGTTCTGAATGGAAAATCCAAAAAAGATGACCACAGTCCATTCCACTGGGAAGCAGTAGTGAGCTTCATCCAGTCTAAAAGCCACACAGACTGTGGCTGCCACTTGGAGAAAGAGCTCACCTTGCTTTCATGTACCTGAATTCAATCTCAGCTCTGCAAAAAGGAAAACCAACCAACAAGCCCCAAGTAGTCTCAGGCCACCACTAAGGAAACTGAAACTCCTAAGGTGACTTTGAGTGATACAGCCTGTAATCCTGCCCTCTTGATTGTGAAAGAGACCTGTGGTTTGCAGAGTAGCATATGGCTGTCATTCCCAAGAGGAAGTTACATTATGGGGTAAAGACAATTATCTAATATGGATGTAGTCACCCAGGTGGCAAGGAGTTGTGGGTGGCCTCCAGGAAGAGCTAGTCTCAGGGTTTTAAGACAGAGACGCTTCAATGAGGTTTGCAGCTTTACAAACTGAGTGAATGTGTTCAGCTGGAGAGGGGAGAAGGAGGCTGAGCCTTCTTTTTTACCCGTAAGTCTGGGATGCCTATTAGATTTCTAACTTGTAGACCATAGGTAGCAGGTGTGGAGGTTAGGGTTCCAGAGATCTATAGAACTGAAGGGATGGACCTCCTACTCTTCAGATGGGATGAACAGACTAAGCAGGAAAGTCTTGGGGGAAGGTGCAGGAGAACAGGATAAGGGTCCATAAGAACCAAGGGACAACGTGGAAATGTACATTCTTTAAGCAAGAAAGTCACCAAAACCTTACTGCCACGTTTTCTACAGTTGCTATATACAAATGATGCTGAAAATTCCATCTGTGGGAGACAGGAGGTAATGTTCTACTATTTGTGAAGAACAATCTCCAGTGGCATCCAGCAGAGCAGGCGCTTAAGCTGTACCAGCAGGTGCTCTATGTGGTTGTGACAGGGCTGGATTGCCATAGGACCCATCAATTTGCTTACTAGTTATTCACACAAGGAGCAGAATGCAAAAAATGCTACAGGGAACCCATACAGGCTGCCAGACTTCACCTACATCTTATCCATTTCAAAGTAATAATCTAGAAAAAATAATGTTGGGTGCTAGGGGAAGCATACAATCTTGGAATATTGTCTGAACCCATCCCCACACTGCCTTGGTATAAGAAACATTATTTTTCCATGTTATAGAAGAAGAAACTGAAGCAACAGCCTAAGTTCCTATAGGCAATGCAGCAGAACACAATGGCTCTGTCTCTGGAGCCCTAGCATTTAAATATGATCTTCCTATAAAAGAGTTAGAAACCCCAGCTTTTTTGCGTAAGTTAAAAACCCACCGACTTTACCTATCTCTTGATTTTTAAGGGCACATTTTTAAAAATAATAAGCATACCTTTTCTTGTTTATAATATGGTTCCCACTCATTTGTAAGACTTGCTATGACTAAAACTGTTCTAAGAGAACAGATAAACCTTTAAATTCCTGTATTACAAATCTTACCTAAGTGGTAGCTGTGTGCAATTTTAGGAGAAAAAGGAAGATAATTGATTTCTCAGAAAACGGCATGGTGACTTGCCGTGACAGGGTGCAAGTTTGAACTACCATAAAACTGTAATTTCCTTCCTCCTGTTTCTTTCCCCCTAATTTTTCTATCCTTCTGTCACTAAGAAGGACCAACTGTACTATTTTATCTGACACACAGAAAATAATTATGATTAGCCATCTAAGCAACTCAGCTATGAGTGACAGATGTACTTCCTCATCCATGGAAATGACTACTTTGGGACATTTCCATTACACTGGTAGGTTACTGCACACAACTGTACATGAACGTGAACATGTGCGGATGCCCACAGCAGACCCAGGGAGAAAGGAGAAACGTATCTCACCAACTGTTTTTTGTTTGTTGGTGTTTTTTCCTTCTGAGTAGTTACATGTCTTGATGAGATTCCCAAATTTATTTTTAAACAACTACATTTTAAAACCTAGAAAGGGATCATGTTGGCGCATGTCTTTAATCCCAGCACTTAGACGATAGAAACAGGCAGATCTCTGTGAGTTTAAGAGTCAGCATGGTCTATAAATCAAGTTTTAGGACAGTCAGGGCCACACAGTGAGACTCTTTCAAAAAGAAGGCAAAACAAAATCCAAATATGGACTGTATCTTCTGCCACAAAGAAGAAATTATGCCATACTACTTGGTTTCCTAGGTTTAGTGTTTCTTGAGGCACAATTCAAAAAACAACATTTTTTTTCTTTTATCTAGAATATAACTGAGTATAAAACAGGGCAAAGTTGAAAGTCATCAACTGAAACTCAGCAGGAAGTGAATGCCAGGTAATGATAAAGTTGTCGGTGCTCCATAGCAAAACACAAGAAGGAGCAGTGTGACAAGTTTCTCAACAAGATAATTTTCCTTTAAGTAACTGTCATTTACTATGTAATTATGACATCCCTGCTATTTTGATGCTAAGACAGTCCTTTTTCTTTTTCTCAGCTCCAACAAGGGAAAACTTTAGAAATGCATCAGATCTTCACTATCCAACTGCCTTAGTTATCTACTGCTGTGTAACAAATTACCCTAAAGCCTGGCCACGGGCAACAAGCACTTACATCCTCAGTTTCTGAACAGCTTGGCAGAGCCTCTCAGGAGGGTCTCCTATGAGCTTTCTGTGAAGAGACAGGCTGGAGGTACGGTCAGGTCAAAGGTTCCTTGCAAGGTCGCTCACATAAGTGCCAAACTCCTCAGAGGCTACTGCTACCACCAGAGGCTCCAGACCTCCCCATCCAGGCCACTGCATATGGCTGCACATGGCATGGGAGTTTCCTTCCCAGTGTGGGCCACAAGGACAGATGAAAGCAGTTGTTAATTAAGTTGAGATTACCTTGAATAATGGGGTGTCAGAGACACAGCACCACTTCCCCTATCAAGCCGTGGGCAGAAAGACTGTTACAATGGGGGAAAAGATGAGACCAGGGAGTCAATACAAGGAGTCGGCAATCACTGACAAATACCCTGGAAACTAGTGACCACAATAGACTTTTAGAAAATGCTACTAGGCCATGAAATAAAACATCTAGAAACTGCTGCCATACAGCAGATTCAGAGGACAGAGGGGAAGAGAACAGTGTTCTGCCAATAACTGAAACACTAACTAGCTGTTGAGACTTCAATTTCTTTAGATAAAGAGGATAGGCTAACCAGGCCTTAGATGTCTTTCTCAATACTAGCATCTTAACATCTACAACTTTACAGAAGTGGAGTCACCATCTTAACTGAAGCAGTTGGGATGCAGAGCCACGCTAGCTTGTTCCGCCTTTAGCACTGTCATGGAGCCACAGCCCAATCTTCTCCTTCTTTTCCAGTCTGTAGCCCAGGCTGGCCTCTAGTTTGTGAGCTTCTAGCCTTAGCCTCTGAACAGTTCCCACCCTCTTAAAGTTAGAAAAATTAAATGAAGGCTAGTAGAAATATTAAGTGAAATGTAATTTCCTGGCAAGGTCATCAGTTGTACCGTGGAGAGAACACTCCTATCTCGTTCCCCTTAAGTACTTCCCAAGAACTAACTTTTCTTCTTTACCCTTCACTGTAGTGGGTTAAGTGGCTTTGTTGTAGTACATTTAAGAAATGTGCCATTTTACTAAAGCAACTGCTTTGTATGTAATGTGAAGTTTCCCAGTGAAGTCACAATGCTATTACTGCTCAGGCAGCCCCTTCCCACAGCCTTGGAAAGAGATGCTTGCTCACACAATGTGGACACCGGTTTAGTTGCAATGCCGTGAGGAGGTGCTCAGTTCTTTAATCATGGCTTTCTTTGTTCTCTCTTTCCCTTCCTTTCCCTTCTTCTTTTCAGTTCTCAGAGACACTTTATGATGGCTTAGTTTTTAATTAGTTTTCTGTTTGCTACTAGTTTTCAAGAAAAAATATCAAAGGCAATGCCAATATGAGGATAAAAAATATGATAATTTTGAAAAGCTCTTTATCCTCTTAGCTAAAAATAACAATATCAACATGCTACCTGACATCATATTCAGGGTAATTTCCTTTATGTTTTCTCAAATTTCCTCTGAACATACTTCCCAGTCTCCCAAACCAGAAGCAGTTCTTGGGGCCAGTGAAAAACAAGGCAAGGTTCTTGCTCTGTGGCTGCTCACTGTGCAGGGAACACAAACTTCTGACATAGGAAGCAAGGCCAGAAGTCAATAGAAAGAATGATGCAAATGTTCTTAAAAATATTGCTAGGGTGCTGGGAAGATGGCTTGCAGAGGCACATGTCACAAACCCACTGGGTTTGTGTCCCTGAGACCCACAAAGTGGAAAGAGAAGATCAACTTCTGCAATTGTGCGTTGACCTCCGAGTGTGTGTCTGTGTCCACACACATGTACATATGTACACACGTGCGCGCACACACACACACATACCATAATAAATTAAAAGAAAATATTCCCAGAGGACAAAGAAAAAAAAAGTAAAACCACACAACTAAATTAATTGACTCCATTTTAAGAATTTGAGGCAGAGAAAAGTCATCTTGGGCACAACGGACAACACTTTTATTGCTGGTAACAATTTATCGCTGTCATTAATGGTTCAGGCTCTGAAGAATGACAACTGTCTTCCAAATAGTTGCAAAGAACTTGACAAACATTTGTAGTAATAAATGTCTTAGCTTCTGTGGTCAAAACTTCTTGTACGCAGCTGAACATGATTCTGGCATAAGACTGCCACGGTTTTCAACACTCCATAAACATTAACATTATTGATGCAGATCTGCCACTTGAAATATTCTACCCATATCCTCTCCAGCAAGGAATTCTCTTTTTATCCATTAGTCTCTAGTGACATATTTGTGGCACTTACAAATTTAAAAGGCTGTCAGAATCTAATAATGGAGTCTTGAGAAGAGTCACATGGGCACAGATCAGAATGAAATAGAATTAATTTCAGAGGATTTATTGCATGGGTTAGGAGGTCACAGTATGGCAAGTTCCTGTCTACAATGTGAGATTACAGAGGCAATACCTCACAGGATAAAGATAAACCAGAGAAAGAGTTAGTACTAGTTAAGCCACAAAACCCAAGTTAGAAACACATGAAAAAAAAAAAAAACATGCAGGGACACCATGAAAAAAGCCACGTGCTATCAGTGACCACGCCCGAGCCATACTTGCTTTTAATGATGTCTGTTATTAAGCATCAGACCAAATTCTCAACCACTGAGGAAGCTCACCCATAAAACCTTTTTCCATTTCAATAAGGACTAAATTTAAAGATGTAAGTTCTAGACTTTTCTCCCAGTGAAGTTTAAGAAAGCATGAAGGAGAACAAAAAAGATCCTGGTTTTGTTTTTCCTTGACAAATACTCCACAGTGGATCTGCCACCAGGTGTCAGCAGCTTGGGACCTGTCTGCTTCAGTGCCTCAGCACTAAGCCCCTTGAGGAGGACACTGCAGAGAGAATACAATTGAGGAGGGAGCTTTCCAAGGCAGGTAGAGCCTTTCCAGAGCTCTGACTTAGGATGTGTCAGAGACCATAATGGACAAGTCAGGGGCATTTATTCAAAGTCAGGCTACACAGCAGTTTCCTTCCAAGACAGCAAAAATTAACAGGCCAACAACTGATGCCTGGGCTGGCATTTGTGCCATGTGGAAACTATCATAATAGATTATCCCGAGGACCATGATAATCCTCACAGGGACAATTCTAGCCTCTGTCTTCTATACAGGATTCTAGTCCCTGTCTCCTGCACATGGTATTCTCTGCCTGTGTGCCAGAGGTCTTTGTTCTCATAAGGACATTGGTCACTGGATGAAGGTTCACATTAATCTATCATGGCCTTATCTAGCAAGCTATATCTCAAAGATTCTCTTTTCAAATAAAGCATGAACTTGTCAGGGACACAGCTCAACCATGACACTCACAAGGCTTACCCCAAGAGGCATGTAAAGTATTTATTTCACCTCCCCTCCCCCACAACACACACACAGTTTCTTCACTAAGGAGGACCTATATACAAAGCCCCCAGAAGAAGTCCTTCTCAGTGTGGCAGGTAGACACTTTCCCCTCAGGAGATCCTGGCAAAGTAGACCCTACTAAGAAAGTGGGTACTGCTAAATAAAACAGAGTTCTTGTCTGCTTTGGATAACTGGATCCTTAAAAATTTTTTTTATTAATTCTTTGGGAATTTCATATAATGTATTTTGATCATATTCATCTCACCTTCCAACACTTCTAGATTTATCCTCACCACTATAATTTTGAGTTCTCATTTTCTCATATATATCTCAAGTCTAATTTGTGTTGCCAAACTACTACAGGGAGTGGGGCCTACTGTGAGGTCGGGTGTGATTGTTTTTAAAGAAACCCAGTTCTGTCTCCCCACAGCGATTGAATGCCAGTGGCTCCTCAGTTAGTAGGACCTTTACTGATGCTTTTTAGGAACAGATAATTCTTTAGCTCTTTTCTTTTCATAGACTGTGGAATTAGCTGGATGAGGTCTTACAGCAAGATTACCACTCACTTTTACTTGCATTTGGACTCCTTTCCTTTCCTTTCCTTTCCTTTCCTTTCCTTTCCTTTCCTTTCCTTTCCTTTCCTTTCCTTTCCTTTCCTTTCCCTTCCCCTTCCCCTTCCCCTTCCCCTTCCCCTCCTTCCTTTTTAATGGGGGTGGGTGTTTCAGCACAAGCATTGGCTTAAACATTAAATTCCCAAATGTTCATTTTCTCCTCAGACCACATATTTTGCATTTCTTTCTGCCCCATTTGCTCATTTTTATTATAGACCTACGTAAGAGTGTTCACTAATAACCACGCAACATAGTCAATTTTAGGCTATCTTGAAATCTCCTCTGCCAGCAAAATTAGTCCAAAACTCTTCAATTTGGGTTCAGGCAGATTCATATAAGAAGGACAAAAAGCCATCTACATTCTTTGCCAAAACATCAAGAATGGTCTCTAGGCCAGTACCTAACATTGTTCCTTTCTGAAACCTGAGCCAGGCTTCAATAGTCTACAATGCTCTCAGTATTACTGTCTTCCAAGTTCCTACTTAAACCACTCAACTGCTTTCTTAATTCAAAGCCCCCAAGTCTTCCACATTACTCAAAAAAAAGCCAGTATGGTCAGGGCTGTCACATACCCTGGGCAGGCACCAGCTTTGGTCTTAGTCAGTTTTTACTGTGAAAAGACACCATGATTGAGGCAGCTTCTAGAAGACAAGGCTCCACAGGGTGAGTCCATGACCATTATGGCAGGGAGCACGGCAGGAGGCATGGCACTGGAGCAGTAGTGAGAGCTCACTTCTCTATCCAAAAGCATATGGGGAGGCAGTGGGCACATTAATTGGGAATGGCACAGGCTTTAGAAACCTCAAAGCCCATCCCCTCTCCCCGAGACACATCCAACAGAGCACCAACTGTGGACCAAGAATCCAAACAATTGAGCTTTTCGGGGCCACTCCCATGCAAGTCACGACAAGCAACAACAAACTTCAGAGGTTCAAAATATGGATAATTCTTCAAGGGAAATGAAAACCAAATCACCATGGATCCGACACTGTAGATAGTAGACTGCATGCAGGAAAACCTTTACGGAAACATTATTCTCAATCTGAATGTCTGTATCTAGCGAAACTATCATTCAAGGGTAAAGTATTTTTCAACATGCCAAACATTTACACACCTCCCAGAACTCTCCACCAGCATAGGTAGGTGTGTTTCCCCTCTTCCTATGAGTGGCATACAAGCTTGTATTAAACTCTCTATACAGTCTATAGCAGAGATTACTTCAGTGGCTTTTCCCACCCTTTCCCCATGAGTTGTAAACAATTACTTTTAAAATGGTTACATTTCTGAGATGGTGACTTAGCCTTCCTAAGATTTTTGTTTCACAGAGAAGCTTCTTTTACCGAAAGGGAAACTGACTATGGGTCTGTGATGATGGGGATTCAGCACAGAGCTGTGGTGGCAGTCCATCAAAGGGTTGAGGTTATGACTAAGTACACAGAACAGTGGACCTGAGCACGCCTGACTACATAAGGAGGAAGAGCACTGCCCCTAGGGCAGAGTTAACGGTGTTTATCAGGTCTATGGCAGACACCACTGCTTCTTCTCTGTATCTCAACACAGTAACCATCAGCTAAAAAGTAAGCAGTGGGACACTGGTTATGGTTAATGACGTTATAAAGAGCAACACCAGGGACCTTGGCCATCATTTTGTTTGCAGTATATAAACAAGAACAGTAACAACTTTTTTGTTTTGTTTTTGGCTTTTTGAGACAGGGTTTCTCTGTGTAGCCCTGGCCAGACTCCAACTCCCAGACTCACTTAGCCAGGCCTCCTGAGTGCTGGAGGAGCAAGTGCTCTGATGTAGGGTATTAGACTACATGCTTACTATACATGTGTAAGCAAGCACAAGATCAAATCCAAGTAGACTTACCTTCAACTCTTGGTTTGTTGAGTTTCAGATATTTTGTAACACAGTAGCTCTCTGGGATTAGAAATGGCAGAGAGACTGTAACTTCAAAATGCATTACTTTTATTAATAAGCCTTCTCTGATGGTCTGAAATCCTCTATATTACTACGACTGGTAATGGATAATTTTATTTCAACTACATAAATTGTTGGGGAGCAAAACTTGGGTAGAACACTAAAATCCAAGGCTATTAGAATTGTCATTTTTGTTCAGTACAAGGGTATGCCTATCTGTGGTTTTGCTTTCCACAGTGTCAGTTCTGGTGGTTAACCGTGGCTCTAAGGTTAAATGGGAAATTTCAGAAAACAAAAACAAAACAAACAAACAAAAACAAACCCAAAACTTCAGTTTCAAGTTCTGCTCTGTTCTGCCTGTTCCTGGACATGGATGCCTTTGTCCAGTACATCTGCGTTGTATTCACCACCTGTGTGATGGATCACTCAGTAGCTAGCTTACTTCAGATCACTTGTCTTGGCACCCCAGTGCCTGCATTTGAGTAACCCACACTCTACTTAGCAATGGCTCCAATATATAGGAGTAATGTATAGGAACAATGTACAGGAGCACTGATACTAGAAACTTACATGCCAAAGTATTTCCTTTAGGGTAAAAACAAATGTGAAATAAGGGATTTAGAGAGAGACCCTACTCACATACTTTACATTGTATAACTGGTCTGCATAACCATTATCACTAATCTCTCACTGTGCTCAATTTAGAATTTAATTTTTAAAACATGGGTGTGTACAGTACAGTACAAAAAACATAAGGGACACATATATTCACATATAGGGTCTGCTACCATGCATGATCTAAAGAATCATGTAGGGTTTTCCAACCTATTCCTGTGGATAAAAGAGCTAAGAACTCATGTATTCTCAATGAACTTCAACCTTGAACCTAAACTATAAGAAAAAAAGATAAAAAGCACTAAAACACTATATCTCTGACCAGCAGTCTTAGAGATGGGCTGTGCAGCCCTTGCTCATATTCTTGTATGTATATAAGCTCTTTTTCTTAAAATGAACTAAGATTTCTGGAATTAGCTATTTCAATGAAATAAATTCAAGCTTCCAAAGGCAATCAGAAGCCAGGCAGTGAGGTATGTGCTTAAAGTCAACATGTAGAAGTCCATATAGAAGGGGTGTCTCACGTTTAAGGCTAGCATGGGCAATAATGCAAAATTTTATTTAAAACAACAATGAAACAAACTAAAAGATATCAGGACTGACAGTGATAACCTTTCCTAGTACTGTCTTGATAGGAAAACCAAACCACCCCCAAAAAATATTTAAGATAAGCAGCACCCAAGTAGCTGGGAGGGAAACACATTTTTACTTACATTTTCCAAAGAATAGCAGAGGAAAGCACAACAGTCACATTTTCATATTAAACTCATGAGAATGTTGCTACATAGGATCAAAGGTAAAAAACAGTGAGGCACTTAAACAGGGAGAACACCTTAGGAGCTAACAGCCTTATGGGCCTGCAGTTATATAAAATAAGACACTTAATTTAAAAGTACACTGTACATGTACTTGGCTACCTAGTACGCTGTCCTTGAAATTGTCCACTGGTTGAATGAGCAGATGAATAATATTAACTATATTTGCACAGAATAATATATCAAACAGATCTGTATAGCCATATGTAACATACTTTTCCATAAGGAATGGCTTTCCAAAAATTTTAGATCCTCTATACTGGAAAAAAAAAAACCTGCACTATTTTTAAATTTTTTGTGCTGTATAACATTAGTTGCAAATTAAGAAGCTCTTCTTAATTATTATTCCATTTAAAAATGAAGGTCTGTCTTGGTCCATTAGATATTTAAGAGGGGAAGAAGATGACTCTATAAGCCAATTAAAGCAACTGCAGAACAGAAGGCTGTTGGCATGACTATCCATCACGTTCATTTTGAACACATAAGAGGCATCAGTCTTGGAGGGAAGTAAAAGGCAAAGTGCCCTATCGTGGCCGAGTGCACTATTAAAGTCAGATGCAGGGGTCTATTTAGTTTGGACAGGTCCCAGCCACAGAACAAAGTCAGTCTGTCTTGGTACCATAACTGAATTCTACAAGTTAACAGCTTTTCATGAAAACCTGCCATTTCAAAATGTCAATCAAATCTGAGCATAAGTGGGAACTCCTGCAGAAATAACCAGCTGCAGGTTTGAAAAACATTTTTCACTGAAAGTGGAAACACAAAAGATGTTTGAATGGGATCTCTTTTCATTCCTGTAACAGTAGACGGCCATTTTCACAACATCAAGGACAGAAAGCAGAGGACAAAATTGCAAATAATGTCTTGAGAGGGTTATTTGCAGGGGTGATGACTGATTCAAGTTACAAATGACAGAATTATTGGCAAATGGGTTCTCATTAATATGGAATTGTTTGTTTCTCATTACGTGATCATAGTCTCAGACTGTGTTTTAAATTATACTTGAATGATTGTGCCACATAGGATGGATTGGAGGCTTAAGTTTTGACATTTATTTTCTACTTGTTTACAGAAATTGATAATGGTATCTCCTTGGACGTCTAGGAGGAAAACCTACAAACTGAGGCGTATGATCATAAAAACACACCATTTTCCTGCTCAGAAATATCAAAGACAATAAAAACATTAGAAAGCAATACTAAACCTGTCTTCAAGAAAGACCTTCTGTAGGGAAGCTTAGCTACAGCGAGACTGAAAGGTTCTGAATGGGCCACAGCTAGGTGCGAGAGCGGCCGACCATGCACGCTCAGAGGCATCAAAGAGTAAAAGAATGACCAGAAAACACCATTTAGGATATGAAAGGGAGCCTAGTGGTAGAGTCTATGTCTTGTTAGTTCAAGACCTTGGTTTGATCTATAGCACAGTGCACACACATACACAAACACACACACAAATACACACACACACACACACACACACACACATATGGAAGACAGGAGATGCAGGGAGGGAGGGAGGGAGGGAGAAAAGGAGGAAGGGAGATGCTGTCAGTACACAGTAGGAAGGGGAAGAGAAGCCAGAAAGATCCTTTTATTTTAAATAAATTGATACATTACAGATTTTCCCAAACAAAATCTCTTTGTATCATACTTCAATATTTTTTTCTCACTTGCTGGCAGCAATTAGGACAGCCAGTTCATAGAGCTGGTGACCCCTCCCAACGCCAACTGAATGGCCAGTCTGTGCAGCAGAGCAGGCATCAATGCTAATTTTCTTTTATAGACATGAAACAAGACTGGTAGTTAGAAAGCACTGCCCTCCTGTATACATCCTATTAGGTCCTATTAGAATTATGAGTCCTGGAGTTAACTGCTTTTATTTCTTTCCAAGACTTACAGAACCTTTTTGCACTGTATTTATATATTTAGTACACCTTATACTGGTGCCATTTAAAAACAAAAAGAAAATTAGAATCCCATCTCCAAATAAATACTATAAACTGTTGGAACCAAAATGCTTTGTAATGAAATGGCATAATTCAGAGACATTAGAATTTGTCCTTAATTTTTTTAAGCTTAATTTTCTTTTCCACAAATATGATATTCTACTGTATTGTCAACACACACACACACAAACTGGCCACACTTACAACAGTGATTTAATTTTAGTAGGTCCAGTCTAACAAACAAACTTATCAATTGGCCAAATCAGGATTCTTGGGTTTTACACATTGTAGGTACTTCAGAATTATTCTTGGACTTGTACAACAACAGAGCCCCTAAATCAGCATGTAATAATACTTACAGTATTAAGTATACACTATTGGTAAATATCACTAATCTTCCTTCTTTCCCAATGAGTCTCAATTACACCCACCATTCCAAAGAGATCTGAGCAAATGCACGTGATGCCAACAGACATGTTTCTGAACATGGACACTTGCATTCTGACACGATGGTGTCACCCGAGGAACTTTTCACTTCCTGCTGTCATCTCCACAGACCTTCCTGTGTATTCAAACAGCTGTATGAGGTTGCAAAGATTGTTTTTAAGAAAAAGAAAACTGGTCCTGGTAGAGAGTGTGAGTTCGTTCCCAGTGTCACCCAAACACAGGCATTGCTTTTACTGGGTAATACAAATGAAAATGGCTAACGTGGCATAAACTGTATACTAGGCTTTAGTCAGAGTGTCTAAAGCTATCACAGTAGGCATCCATCTGCAGTCCCTGTTTATGGGAATAAAATATGTAGTCATTTGAAGTTCACAATATGTATACTGTGTTTGTAATAACTGCAGATTTTACAAGCACATTATTCTTTCCATTAGGATTAAAACCTCACCAAATAGCAATTTGTGAAAGAATTCTAGCAGGGCCCAGAGCCCAGAACTCTGACCTCTGATGAGATACTTGGCAGCAACAAACTCTAGGTCTAGGCAAAACATCTGGTTTGAGTTAGACTTCCTGAAAAAATAGCCCCTGTACTGGGGAAACTGGTATTCGCTCAGCTTTGTATATATTCTTTGACTGACTTCAACATTGCTACAGGGGGGGAAAGAGGAAGAAAAAGAAAAGACTCCACTAGATGCTTGTCAATCATGACCAAACTCCTTGGTGGCCCCACCAGAGTTAAGCACCCTTACTAGAGAGAATAATCTACTTCATTTCATATTACTCATTATTTTCTGTATTACAGCACACAGAGCCTACAATGGCGTTAAAGTAAACTCAATGTCATTATTAGCAAGCAGTGCATTTCTGTAGTTACCACAGAAGATGAATCCACGCACAGATTCACCTTTAGTCTGCTGACACGAGCAGAGGGTGAAAGGCGACACCATCACACTTGAGAGCTCTGTAGAGTTCACAAGGATCCAAGTTTTTAGTTTTATTTTTAAAATAGTTTCTTAACTAGTGTTCTTTTATCCTAAAATTTACAAACTCAATGTGAGTGGTAAAGTTTGCGAAGAAATTCTACTTTGAAATTTTGATTTGTGAGAAAAAAAAAAATCAGAACTCAAAACTTGCTCTTCTAATATAGATGGAGGAAAAAAAGTTCTGGTTTAACGCAGAGACGGCAGAATCTAAGGGTTATGGTCCTCTCTTCTGCTACGCAGCTTTAGGGGAGCAAATGTGGCATCTCACCCATGCAATGAACAAATCTCTAGTTTGCTTCAGAGTCATCAGAGGGCAGTTTTTAAACTGCCCCCCTTCTTACACAAATATGCAGTTTCTTGGAGATGTTTTAATACATTGGATGGAAGATGATACCAAGCGCAAATGATGTTGCACAGACAGCAAAGCATATCTAGATGAGCTGGGTCTACACCACAGGTCGGTGGGTTGCCTTGGCAAGCAAAAAAAGCTGGGCATTTCAGTGCAGTCCTGTCTGCGTTGTTTGTGGTTTGATTTCAGCATCTTAGTAAAAGTCGACGTATCACAGGATTTACTCCATTGTATCTGCATAGAATCCAGGTTATACAGGATACCATGGGAGCATGACTCCCATGATGCAGGACTAGAGAGTCTCTTAATCTTAGTGCTGGCAAACTGCCATTTTATTGTCCTATCTATCGCCTTAATTTAATTATTATTTTTGAGAGAAGTAAAAATATATTCAAATTCAGTCTTTGAAAAAAAAAAACAGCATGGCATGAAAGCAAATGAATAGTTGTGCAGTTTCTTTAAGTAAAAATTAACTTTTCCACTCCATGTCATTTGGAAGGAGTCCACTGAACAGTTACAATTTATACAACATCAATATTCTTCTCTAACAAGTATTAAGAGTCTGCAAATCTCACTTTTACCATACTTCAGGGAGCAATTTAAGAGTGAGTATAATTATTTACACTCTGCTTCTGGGCCGGAAAAAAAAAAAAAAAGGTATAATTGACCAAAGCCAAATTCTGCACAAAGGCATTTGCATGACAGTCACTGGTCTGTTGAGTGTCACAAACATTACAAGTACTATTTGCCAAGTCACAAAATTTGTGTCATCTTAACATTATATAATTTTTTAAAACTATGTTTCTACTACAAAGTCTTAGTTCTTCTATTCTCACCTAAGAATAAGTACGGAAATTTCCTTTCTTGAATGAATAATTTTTAAACAAACTTATTTGCCAGCTTTAGGTAAACATCTGTAGCTCAAATTCATCACCTCTTATTTCCACACTCTCGAGACCTGTTTATACACATAAACCCCGTATGTGCCTTAGTTCACGATAAAACTAACATGGTTCTAAAATATAACCATTTCACCCAAAAAGCAAAGAGACCGACAAGTCAAACACCTCTCATTTGAATGTAACTTTCTGAGGTTATCCTCAAAGTAAAAATGCTTACTGATACTTTCCCACTTCAAAAGAAGACAAAGCAAGCCTGTTCGGCTCAGTTGAGAATAAAGGTGCTGTAGAAACAGTATAAAAAGTGCACGATGTACAGCTTCGAGTCTTCACTGCCTTCAATGCCCACTTCAGTTCTATGTGAAAGGTCCCTTAACAATGTGACCATGCAGCCATGTGTACCTGGGTCACAGCACAAACGTGCCTATGACTTGACACTACTCCTATGTTACAGGAGTCTTCATCTTGTCTGTGGATGTAAAGAAGAAAGCCGTACTACTAATTAGAAGACAGAAACCGAGTCACTGGGATGAGGACGTCCTTGTTGCTTCCCTACAGAGAGAGTAGCAAGCAAACCATCTCCCTGGACTCTCTGCACCTCCAGGGCACAGGGCAAAGAGCTGGACTGAACACCGACAGAAAGGAAAACCAACAGCAGTGATTCTGGACTCTCACGCTATTTCTAGGTTGGAATTAAACAGTGGATTTTCTTTCCAAAAGACATAAAGAGCACATCACTGCTACCACATGACTCTCTAAAGCTACGGCCACAAAGGCACATTTATAAAATAAGCTCCCACTTGTTGAAAAGTAACCCTGCCTGCATCACCGGAGCTCACCTTAGTGACTTAAACAAATATAAACAGAGTTATAAACACTGTATGTTTTATAGAGTTCCATGAACCAGGAAAAAAGTCACCTTACTAAATAACCTCTGGCAAATGCAAAGGGAAGCTAAATTTGGTTTGCTCGTGTTTTCTGAGTTCTCAGAATGTACGCGGCAGTGTGTGCAACTTAATCCCTTTAGCTGGAAGACGGTTACTCAGTTCAGTTTCCATGCTGGCCTTTCTGGGAGAAGAGGGAAAGGAATTAAACAGGAGGCTGAGAGGACCGGAGGAGCACAATCAACATGGGAACAACTTCCCGCGTGTTTACGAGGCACCGCCCAGGTTTTAAGAAGAGCTTGCAGTCTGTAGATGGCTCAGTGGTTGAGTGCACTGGCTGCTCTTTCAGAGGACCAGGGTTTGATTCCCAGCAACCACGAGGCGGCTCACAACTGCCTGTAACGCCTGTTCCAAGGGATCTGATACCCTCACACAGACATACAAGCAGGCAAAACACCAATGCATATAAAATACAAGTAGATAAATTATTTTAAAAAGAAGTACTTAAAAAAAAAAAAGAGTTTGCCAGAGATCTTCCTACTCGGTGAAGCTGGAGGTAGAGAGATCTTGAAAGCAACCTCTGTGATAAACAGGTATGACAGCCAGCTACTTTAGCCGCCAAAGCGCTGAGCATGTACATCTCTAGATTTGCACACTCAGCAAAAGATGGCAAAACATTCCCAAATACTGCACTGTCTAGTGCTGTCCTGGAAAATGTTTATCCAGAGCATACTAATGATTACTGTCATGTAAACAGCTTTTCAAAGATAGATTGTTTTAGAGGTGTTAATATACTAGTGGAGATTCTGGAAAGCTTGAATATAATTTTCAAATCACCACCTGGATGACATCAACAACAACACTTATTTTAAATAAGCCCAATTTTTAAATAAGCCCAAATTATATTCAGTTGATTAAATTTTAATTTGTTTTCATTTAAGGTCTTCTAAAGTTGAGGCCAACATGCTGAAGAAAAATATTAAACTACCTAGAACCCTGTGTCAACACATGATGCTACTGGGAATGGTAAGTGAATTAATTTTCCAAGGAAAATTAATTACTTATGACTTACAGTTGTAAAAGCAAACAACGTAACTCTGGATTAGGGCACATTCAATTTCTGTTTGTAGTAGTGATTAAATTAATTTCATATAATTCATGGTATGTAATGGAAAGCAGGGCAAATTGAAATTTTAGACAATGACTGACAGAGAAAATGTATATATTTATGAATCTGATTCAAAAATAAAAGCCATGGATGTTAATCAAAGCATAACAACCCAGTATTTCTTAATGGTCTGATAATAATGGATTTTTTAGCACAGTTTTTGAGAAGGCATTACCAAACAATATGGAAAATGAAATAAAAAGGTGTAATAATATCCTGTGACTTCTCCCAGTGCCCTACTACTCCCCTACACAGGTCATAAGAGTCAGGATTTGCACATTTTTTATATATAACTGATTGATTTTTATCCTCATAAACTTGGAACAGCTGAAATGAAATACAGCATTAAATGATTTGGGGATGAAGTTCTCAAAACTACAACTAAATTTTTTCCCCTGACACTCAAGCAGTAAAGTACTGTAACTGGCTCATCTGTGACTCATTTGCCTGAACTGCACCTGAGCGCTACTAAAGCAGCAGTCCAAGGGAGTCCTGCCATCGGCACAGCTGCGGGCGGAGACCACCTCACACTCCCACCTCTCACTGCTGCAACCATGGTGCTTAGTCTCTTGGTTTGGATCCCAACACAGTGGTTTACAGCTAAGGTTTAAGATAAGGACTAAATGCCCATGTTAAATGTAATTAAAACAGTTTAAGATCGGCTAAAAGATATGACATTTTTGTGGTGTAATCAAATCAGAATGAGTCAGACTCTGATGATAATGACCCCAAGTATCAACCATCATTGAGGCCCGGTGGCATCACTGAGGGCCTAGTGCCCGTTAACAACTGGGCTCATTTGGCTAGACAAGAGGAAGGATTTTGATAGATACTTTTAAAATAGAGCAAAATATTTTTACAACTTAGACTTTTAGAAAAGACATATGAAAGATACAGTATAAGCATAATGAAAATATATACTATAAAATATTTATTTCAAAAATTGATTCTCCACACATTTTAAGCTAATACATTCCTTTTCCTGCTCAGTCTCTCACAAGGAAAGTTGCTATTCACTGTCTCTTTTTAAAATACATTTTTAGACTGCGAATACTTTTTAATTTCTATAATACACCTTGATGACCAGAGGGAGAATACTATGTCAATTATTTTTAACTGTTGAAATTTCAAATTTCAAAGCGAGCAACAAAGCAATCAAAGACACACTTAGAAAATAAAAGCAGAGTGGTCACACTGCAGTGACAGGGGTATTTCCCAAGGCAGCCTCTGAGAAGCACGTCTAGTCTAGAGAAAACCTTTCTTTTATTCTTCAGTAGGATTAAGTGGAGCAGCAGCAGCTCACCTTTACCCGCTCTGCTTCCTAGAGCACAGAGCTTCCTCGTTTCTAATGGCAGTGCAGAGTGAGGAGGATTCACACAAAGGCCTGGGAACATGGACAGCAAGAGGCACACTCAGGTCCTTTCCAGCTGGTAGAGCTACCCTGGAGGCTGAAGCATCACTGCAGAAGCAGAACTTTGATTTAGCTTCATTTCCTGGCTTCATCCCTGGCTTCAGCATCAGTGGCGTGAACACCAACAGTGTTCTAGGGAAGAATGTCAAGAGGCCAGCAGGCCAGCAACGATGGCCTTTGGGATCAGAACAAGCTTTTCTAGTGTCTGCACATGTGTAGACTACATTCGTGTAAGGAAGCCAAAAACAGAATGCCTTTCAGTAACGGGTCCCCAAGAAGGTGAGCATTGCACCAAGGGGGAAACATGCATGAAAAGCCACCGCTGCACGCCCTTCAGTTCAGAATGTACCTCGGAAGTTTCTTCAGGCATCTTTCTTTTATTACAATCCACATGCATATTTCAGTAGGATGACTACAGGAGAATCACTAATTTTATCTAAACGATGACGTTCGGCAAACATTATGATACCGACTATAAATCTCCAACAAGTCTCCAACACAAAAGAGCTGGTAATTCCATGATTAGAAACAGCTTGATTGTGAGAGGAAAGGCAGCTGTCAACAAACAGCTGCTTTTTGTTGCCACCGCACAATCAGATCGTGAGGCCCAGAACCGCGGAGATTGTTTCTGCTTTATCTGCTGTGTTTGTCTTTAAGCGCTCTACTCTCTTCTAACCCCACCTCCAGAACAGTGAGTCAACTTAAACACGGGACAACCACAACAGAAGAATCAGATGCACACGTGAATCAGATAACATGTGAAGCACTGTAGACTTGGATAATCACTAACAGAAGTCTCACATGCATGCTCTGATTCGGCTCCAAACGCCTAACTCTCCTCTCCCCGTACAAGTGAGAGGCAGCACAGGCCTCATTTCCTCATTCCTGGACTACGGTCATAGCGAGGCTGCCACTCTGATTCTTTGTTCGTAAATTTTGCCCACAGCTGCTTCTGTCCTCCTCCCTTTTGGCAGACAGGAACGAACATGTTTATGTGTGCCAGTATGACCTGAGCAAGCTTGACATTGAATGAGTCTATGAATACCTGATAAGCTTAACATATGAATAAATATTTAGAGTAAAATGGACTTTAACAACAACAACAAAAAGGCCAAAGAATTCTAAAGTACACGGAATTTATTTAACGTCTCCTAAGCAACAAAAGCACATTCATGCCTTAACCTTGAGGCACGGTCATGTCTATTTTCTTTCTCTTTTTAACAGTCTTCTAGAAAGCATGTGGGTATCCTTATTTCCCAACAAAGCATGAACAAGTAAAATGATTTCACCAAGGGGAGGCGGTAAAGGTAAAGCCACGGTGCCCGAGGCTACATTCTCTCCACTGAACCACACTGAAACCATGATGGTGCCCTGAGAATGTTTACACAATTTAAGTTTAAGAGAGACTCTGTCTATGTCAGACTACTAGCCCTCAGGCAAACTGATTAAACACACCCAGAAGTACAGCTATTCAACTGCAAAGATTGACATAGGTCAATGAACATGGTTTTGTGCCCCGGATACAATACCTACCCAAGAATCTCTTACAAGCTTAATGATAAATAAATTTCCCATAAAGTGTTCTTCTTCCTGTATCACTCTCAACTGTAAGGTGACATTTACTTTAGGCTGTGCTCAGACAGCAGACTCAGGGGACTCCCTGTGTCATGCTGCCATTACTGGTCCTGGGTGCAGGTAATGCTGCTAACCTTTGTACAGATCCATACATTTGTACATTGAGAAATTCAAAAAGCTGCCTAAATTTGTGTTAACTCTCATCTTTGCAAATTTTATGCTACAAATAATGATCGGCTCACTTGTCAAAGGATGCCTGGATATATTTCAAACCACATAAAGGATGGGTAAGGAGGCCTGGAAGGAGGGACTCGGGAACAAATGCCTCAGGAGTTACTTGGAGCCATCAGAAACCAGCGCAGAAGAGTGCTTTGCAAGGTACCCCAGGGCCGGCCCTTCTCCAGGACCCAGGCTTTGGCAGTGGCTGTGATGATCTGCACTGAGTTGTGGTACTGAGAGGAGTAAAACTATTAGACTTTTAAAAACAACTCCCAAAAATAAATGTTAAATCTCAGCCTTCTAAACTGTAGCAAAAACTGTTGAGAAGCCCACTTTTACTAGGTTACCTACTGCCCAAAAGTGTCTTCTCCAAAGCCTATTGGTCCAAAATGATTTTCTTCTCCTAGCGAGAAGACATGGGAGCTGGAGAGACCCAATCATTATGGCTCAAAGTTTGGCTACTCCCCAACTTCTTATGAGATGAAGTTTCTGCTGCAGCTGTAGCTGAAGCAGGCTGACATGTGCAGGCACACTGTTACAGGGCAGCCTGGCTGTGATGCCTGGGCAGCACCCACCCCAGATGCCAGCACCCTTGCCGTCCACACTCTCTGCTAGCCTTACGTTACAGAAACTGGTGCTGTCTCAGATAGTAAATGCCTCATTAGCTTGTTAGTACAATGCCTGGCTGATTTCTAGCTTGGCTTTTTTTCTTTTTTCTTTTGGTCTATAAATGAGTGGTACCGGGCAAATCTAGAAAATGAAAAGAAAGAGTCTTTCAAAAATCACCCTGGGAAGATGACCTATTTTCACTCACCTTCTAGTCAGGTTCACATCACAGATGATGCTGGACATGGCTCAGCTCCAAGGAAAACAACCTTCTTGGCCGGCCATTCAGTGGCTGTTTATGAGTATACAACAGGAGCTTTATATGCACTGTGAGCTCGTTAGACTCCCAGCTCCTCTCCTACCTCACTGTCGTCCACACACCTCTGTGTGGTGTGGCGCTCACAGCTCCTCCCACAACCACCCTCCAGCCACAAATAAACACCCGGGGGGTGGGGGGGAGCCTCTTGCAGGAGACTTTTCCATAGTAGTATTAGTGTGAGGACACGGAACAGGAGGAGGAGACCTCAGATGCTGGACTTGCCCCTAACTCCAGTCTGATTCTACACAGTTATCTTTACGTATTGAAGCCATGAAGGTCTTCTGAGGGACCCCAGAGGTTTGGAAACTGTCACGATATGCTACTCGCTTTCCTAATGGCCTCACACATAGATTCTCGGCCTACTTCCCCTTGAGGTCATTGGCAAGGACTGTTCCGTTTTGACTCAGTAAGTGCCCACAATAAAATAAAGGAAAATTTCAAGTTTAAATTTAGACAAAAATATTAGAGGAAAAAAAGGAGAGAACTGTTTTGTAGATAAACTTCATGCTCTGGTGTTGAAAGTTAAGGTCCACAAATCAAACAGCAGCGGAGCAACTCCGCAGAGCTGGGGTTTTCTATGCCACTCTCAGTGAATCATGCTGCGGTTAGTTGAAAGTGCTGTTCACATAATAAATTAACCACCTCATTTCCTTCATCACCGAGACATACATAGCACCCCATACAGATTTGTTTTAATAAAGGTAATAAAGCAAGCCCAGAGGTTATGCTGCTATGACATAATCACACCTCTGAGACTTAGAAACACTCACGTGTACATCATGTCTCAGAAAGTCGTTGCCCCTCCAACAAAATCTGACTGTACTCATACTCTGGGCCCATCCACTCCAAATAAATAATGAAACCTGGGCACATCAGAAGAGACTTCTCTTTCAATTACACATTTGAAAGCATACACTTGTAAAAGTAAAACTGTACAACAAACAACTTAGATACCTGATCTTATTTAAAAAAAAATCTTATCCTGGTACCCTAAGATGTCAACCAAGTAGCAGTCTCACCCCCAAATAAAGATGTTTTCTAAAATCAGTTGTTCAAAATGTCAGGCAACAGGTGCTTCTCCTCCTATGGACTCAGAGACCACTCTGTACAATTCCTAGCAAATGAACTTTTTTGCTAGGTAATGGTATTAAATGCTGAGGACAGTAGAGAGGAAAAGAAAACTTTCATAAACTTGGACAGTCTTCTGGTCTTGATTTAATTTTTTTCTTCTCATTTGGATTCTGGTATTCTAGGAGTACCAGAAAGATACTGCAAAGCAACTGTCCACAGCAAGAGACAGATTTGGTAGTGTTGCCTGCTCCTGTGAGGATGCGCTCACACTGCAACTCAGCATGGCTAGCTCTCCTGTACCACATTTCATTAGAGTCGCTTTGCAGACACAGGGTTCGTGGCTCAGCAGCCCCTCTGCCCAAGTCCTTCCCCCAGGAGCATGGATCACCGTGAGCCGCCACTGTGCTACTGATAGTTCCTTTCCATGGATGTAAAACGGAATTTCATGAGCACTCTAATTACCAGGGTTCTTCTAAAGACGATGACCAATGAATGGCACTCTACTTATAAATAAAGCTATGTTCAGTATTTCTCAATGTACTAGATACCATAAATTAGAAATATACAGTTTTAAATGCCCAGTACAAAATGGCCCTTTTAATATTTACACATTTTCTTTCTTTTCTCAGTCACTAATTTACTAGCACAAAGTTATAATCTTATAGTACTAGGGTTTTCAACTATCCCTTCATGGTGCTGGGAACTGAATTCAGGATATTCCACATGTGAGGCATGTACACCACTACACAAGAGCCTCTCAACTCCTTTTCTCCAATGCGAATATTATTATAGTGCAGAGAGATTTTTTTCCAAAGTTAAAAACTGCTTCCAAGATTCTCCATGTTGTGCCAGTAATTTCAGACATAAGTATATCTCCAAACTCAGCAAAACAGAATATCTATATAAATACTCAAACTGAACATTTTTAGAGTAATCTTAAAGCACCTTAGTCCATATAATATTTGTCCATATTCAGCCAATATGAGGTCTAGCATATTAAAAACTTTCTTAGGGCTTATACCAAAGATCAATTAGGAGGGCAGACAAACTTCTTTTGATAGTTTTGCTCTAAAGGAAAGGCCCTATTCTAATGAATGCCACTGAAACGAAGGAATTTCTGATAAAAATGTATTAGGTAAAAGTTAATAGAAATAGATTTGCTGATTTCCGACACTACAGCAGCACTCCTCCCCCCTGTCCTGGTAAACATCATGCCATGGAGACACATACACAGTTTAGAGGAAGAGGGAAGTAAGAGAGGTGTGTGGACTGTGGTTCTGCCAACCAACAGCAGCAACCCTTTCTTCCTCAGTCATTCTTTAAAACAAAAGAAAACAGAGGAGCCAGCTCTTTCCTGTCTCAGGCAGACTCTCAGTGGCTAACAACAGGGAAAACCACACCTTCTCTAACTTTTCCACAGATCCCTTACTGGGCCTCCCAGGATTTGTCCCAGTTGGGAGCAATGAAGGAAATGAAGAAAAGACAGACAGATAGACAGACAGACAGAAACAAAAAGCTGGGAATAAATAAATAAATAAATAAATAGATAGATGGAGAAGCCTCACATCTTGAAGCTTAGCATGTTTATTATTCACACACACACACACACACACACACACACACACACACACACATATAAAGAGATGAGATTACTGGATATAGATGAGCAACGACTGTCACATACAGACAAACCGGGAGGCAGGTTACAGCACACAACTAGATCAAGGAAACAGGTTTGTCTAGTCTTGGTGGGGACAGTCCTGTTGGGAAGAAGTCTTCAATCTGTAAACATCTGGTAGGGGTGGGAAGCTGTGGTGGACATTTCCTGCACACACTAGCAACATCCACACATGGACCAGAAGGGAATATTTTGCCACTTCTCTCTGTGTCTCCTTCCATTGTCCTATGGGTCTGAGGTGAGAGACCTTGACACTGTTCATGTCAACAGCATGGGTTCACTCAGGACCTCACACATTCAGGGTCTGTTTTACACCCACAATTTTCAACTGCTGGTTTTAACTGGAAATCACTCTAGGAAAACAATGTTACAGAGAATCTTCTGAAGATGTGTACGACCTCAGATTACTGGATAAACAGTAGATTTAGTAGAGAAAGAGTTACTTTCTTAAAGGGTTAATTAGTATTGCCTCCATGTACTGGACATAAAGCATTGTTCTGACAAGGAGCCACAAGAATGCAGCTATAGTCAGCACATCACTACCTCAGCTTTGGGACAAATCACATTTAGAACATGTAAACAAAGCTTTCACGTGGCTAGACTCTACTATGAACTAAATCCAAAGGCTTGTAGTCTCTAGTAGGGGAAAAAAAAAAAAAAAAAAAAAACAATAAAGCTCAAAATCAGAAACTGCATCAGTGTTCCAGAGCATGCAGTGTGTGAATGAGTCAAAATACGTAAACAACACAAAACGTCTTCAGATTACTAAGGTCTTAACAGTAAGACTCTGGAAAAAAAAGTATATACCCAATATAAGTTACTGACATGAGGCATGAGGACTAAGGTGGGGAGGCTATTTATGAAATACTAGAGCATGTCATCTTAGGAGTTTATTGCAAGTATTCAACGGAATGAGTGTCAATGCTCAGGATGAAATGCTATAGCTGAGGCACCTCCATACCCACACCCGAATCTACCCCCAACACCCCTGTGGCAGTAAACATTCACATGGAAAATGGTTTAAGCACTTCTGCAGCCAGAGCTGAACTAATTTGTAAATTGAACATAAAAAATAAAAATTCTAGGAATCAAAATGTTAAGACTAGAGTAATACAAGAGGATCTCTCTCTCTCTCTCTCTCTCTCTCTCTCTCTGTGTGTGTGTGTGTGTGTGTGTGTGTATGTGTGTAAATGGCTGTGGATACAGCTCAATGTTGGAATATTTTCCTAGCATGTGTACAAGCCTGGGCTAAATCCCTCTTATCAGTCACACCCACGAGCATCTCAAATCTTCATGTCCACTTCCTGGCTCACAATATCCCTTCACATGCTCAGCTTGCTCCTCTACAATCTCCAACTTTTCCCTTCTCCAATTCATACTTGAAAATATTCTAGTTCCGAGCTTCTTTAAGATCTGTGACTGTCTCTCCATGTTCCCTTCTCATTCAGCGAATCCCAGATCCACCGCTCATTTCCTTCTGTCGATGTAGTCAGGTCACTCTTGTTACTGTCATGATTGGCTTTTCCTCTGTATTAATCTTACAGTTTGAAAATGCATTTGCCAACACATAAAATGTACATATTAATGAGGTATACAGGCACATACACACACATACATACATACATACATACATACACACATGGTGTAATGTTTTTAAATCAGGTTAACAGTATCTGTCCCTTCACATATGGGTTCATTACGGTAAAAACCATCAAAAAGCCTTGCTTCTGTACAACTGGTCTCCCTTTCAACAACACTACACCAGAATTTCTTCCTGTAAACCCCTCCCTCTTTCCATTTTGAACATGAAATATGAAAGGTATATCCTAAGTTATTGATCCACTTTCTCTTTGTGATTTTCATATAATAATAATGTTTGCTTCCTCAAATGCTTGACTTCCCTGACAGGATTCCCTGAATATCTGCTACATTACAGACACCATAATAGACATTTCAGACACTAGAAGTCTTATGAAAATCCTAATCCGATTCAGTGATGCTTGGTGGGCCCTGGGAGGGTTGAAGCAGGATGTCTTGCTATAATCTGGGTGCTTTCTAGAAACAGAATCTTACTGACCACCACAGGCCAACTGAAGTAGAGAGTGCACTTTGAGAACCTCCACGGGGCTATATAGCATATTCAAGATGAGAAGCATTAGAGACCAGGACTATTAAACCTGGGCTGACAAAACAGGCTGGAAAGCTCTTCCCCCAAATTTCTTATTCTATGGGCCTTGAAAAGATACAAGAATGTGCACTTTAAACCCGTTCTATGTCAATACTGAGCAACTTCTGGGATCCCACATGGCCCAGATACGTCACAAAAGCTCTGTTGCCATGTGAGGCCCAACCCAGACCAAGCGAAATAAAATCTCTGAGGAGTGTGGTCTAAACCAGATTATTTTTCTTTTTAAAGCTTTCTTGCTCAACCTTAACATTTCTAATTCAGAGCACTCTGGAGTCAGAGAGAGCGACACTGCAGGATGAGTAGTCAGACACAGATGCCAGCCAGTCTGAAGATGCCTTCGCAGTCCTGTAATGAACATTAGACTCCAACAGTCTGTCTGGGCACAATCTCTACAGTTTCCAAGGAAGCAAAAGAAATGATATTTAGTCATAAAATTTACAGAAGACTGTGTTTATGAGGTGAACATTTCCTCAAGGTATTATCAAAGCAAGCCCTAAAGACTACTCTGTACAACATTAGGTCTCAAAGAAAAATACCCCGCTTAGCATTTTGAAAACAACCATAACCTAAAAGAGTAATTTTTTCTTGTTTACTTTTTTCTGATTTTAGAAAAAATCCTCTACTCTCACACATTTAGACACAAAACGTATGAGAAATTAAAAACCAACTGAAAGACAATGTTCCCAAGTTAGGGCATGTTTAGCATTGGACCCAACTTCCTGCATATTTTTAAAAGTATAAAATATTTAACAAATGTTTTGGAATACAGCTCAAAAAGAGACAGCTGTTCAGATTCCCACTTCGCCCTGTCCTCGCTTCACTTAAAGCAGCCATTATCTCAGGCACCCAAGTTTGTTTTTATATCTTTATACATGTATAGACAAAAGTGGCCGTGCTGTTTGTTACAGTCTAGCTTTCTGCCAGCTATATGCGCCTGTGCACACACTCCACCTCTCTCTCCCCCTTCTCTATTACCTCCTGTAAGGTAGCTCTCAGTGCACACAACAGTGAACAATATAAGAATATTACACTAATTTTTCTTCCTGTTTTCCAGACAAGGGACACACATCTGTATATCTTCACTGCTAGAAACAGTGTCTCCAGAAACTTCTTGTCCCTGTCACTTTGGATCAATATGAGGTGATTTTTCTAGGCTCTGCACTTGTAGCAAAAAAATTGCTGGGTTGGCGTCTCTACCTCCAACTTTACTGGTTTCTAACTGCTCTCTAAGAGGCTGTGCTGATCTACACCCCTATGAGGAATATGCAGGATCACCAGTGTTCTCCCTGTATGTGACCTAATTGCGGTCTGACCCAGAGAACATTTTAGATTCAAACGTAGTGTAATCTTTCCCTTTATGGTCACCTTTTACTGTAATGTGTAAGTTTTTCAGTGCTCATGTTAACATGTTAATGTTCATTTTTAAACACTGAAAATATCTTAAAGTTCTATATCTCATAATAGATTTTAGTGTTAATATATAAAAATCAGAAGATATAAAGTAAAAAATGACATAAAATTTTTGTTTCACTACTGAAGCTAATGACATGCAAGGGAAAATAACAGAGAAGTTAGATATGTCACTATTAACTCAATGCATTACTTATAAAAGGCTCTTCAAATAACACCAACAATTTACACCAGGGTATGGGGCATGCATCCGTTGTCAGACAAAAAGTGAAGTTACTATTTCAGTGTAGAAAGCTCAATATAATCAGGTGTAAGAAAACTATTCAGGTGATACATTTAAAACTGATAATTTGAGTAATAATTAACAAGTACTAACATCTGAGTTTAGTTTACAGTGTTTGTCATGGTCAATTACTTGTATACATTCAGTTAAGTCATAGATGAAGAAACCTCTGAATTCCAGGCTCTTTGGAAACTCTGAAAGCAGAGATTCAATACAGTCTGTGTCCTGCTCAGTTGAGGGATGAGACTGCAGAATCATTTTGGCAGGAAATTTACCCAGTTGGTTAGGTTTCTGGTGCTGTGACAAAGGCCATAACCAAACGCAACTGGGGAATGGGAGCGTTTATGTGGCTTAGAAGTTACAGTCCATTATTAGGGAAGCAAGGCAGGTACCTGGAGGAAGGAACTAAGGCAGAGACCATGGAGGAATGCTGTTTATTGGCTTCCCTCATGGCTTACTGTGTCTGCTTTCTTATAGAACCCAGGACCACCTGCCCAATGGTGGCCCTGCTTCAGTAAGCTGGGCCTTCCAACACCAACTTGTCTACAGTCCAGTCTGATTGAGGCATTTTCTCAGTTGAAGTTCCTCTTCCGAGATAGCTCTAGATTTGTGTCAAGCAGACAAAAGCCAGTCAGCGCAGTGGCTAACCCCTCATTTGGAAAGTTCTCTGTCTCACATTTGCCTTAGTGAAGAAGCTAACGATGATAGTAGTGACCTAAGCAAGTCACCCAGATAACTATGGGCAGCTCAGAAGTCTCACTCTATACTGACTCCTTACTCAGCAGCTCAAATGTGTTGTGTTTTAAAAGATCCATCTAAGCAATAAACAAAAAGATAAGCAGGCTCGCCTTTATGACCTAGCCATTCCTGTACCCTTGCAGGTTGCAGAGGGTTCTGCCCACCCAGTACTTTGACAGGAAGAACTTTCACCTCTGTTTGGTTCTGATTTACTTTATTTTTTTATGCAGGATTTATTCCATGGAGGAGGAGAGGAGAAAATGCAAACTGCTGCCTGCCAGGTTCCCTTTACAGTGACTCCTGCTATCCCCAGCATTGAGGAGTAAGGACGGTCTGGGTACACAGTCCACTAAGGGTTCTGCCTCCTCACTCTGTAATATCAGCAAATGATCTAACAGAGGCACAAAATGAGAAAAGAGGGTGTCTGAGTTTTTTCTACGTGATATAAGAACCATAAGACATAAGAACCAGTACACCCATCCCCTAAACTCAGGGCACCACAAGGCCAAGTGAAGCCTTCAGCCTCACATCCCACAGCACCCAACCCAGGCCCTGCGTCATCCTGCTTTTTTTCACCTCAGACTGTTTGTTTGGGAGCAACACCAAGCCACTTTGCAGCAACATCTTTAGGGGTCGATCAGGGATATGTTGTCAGTCGACCACACTGGCTGCCTCGTTCTCCAGAAATAACAACAGGCATGTGTTTTTAAAATCAGCTCTCCTCATTTTCTCAGACAAGAACTGGAACACTGTCAAAAGGATTTTAGCTGCTGTTAACCCAATGGCATTTGAGTTTCCATTGAAGTTATACTGTAGTTTCTACGACTTCATTAACACCTTTAACACAATTTCTTTAAACACCTCTCATTTTCTCAATCAACAATGTTTATCTGGCTTTTCTCTTGTTTTAAGTCAGGATGAAACTTAAATGAAACTTAAATCAAAGTCACAAAGGGACCCCAACTAAAAAGAAAGTCAGTCCCACTATTGTTCTATTGTATGAAGATAATATTAAATGGCCCATAGGCTGGGATATAAACAAATAAATAAATATGTAATTTATAATAAAATTTCAGAATATATATTCAATATAGAAAATTGAAGATCAAAGAAAGTAAAACTTTCTCATCATGTTCTGCCTGTCACTGTCTTCTTTAACAGAAATTCACGGCTACACTTTGAAATTCAGTTTACTTCTGTATTAACAACTTTGTGTAATTTAAATAGATCATTTCAAAAATAACTTCTCATGTTAACAGACCTTCCTTAGGAATCTGCTTTTGTTTGTTTGTTTGTTTGCTTGTTTCTGAGACAGGGTTTGGCTCAGTGCCCATGGAAGCACTGCATCCTTACTCAGTCATCCCAGGGCCTGGACTATGGTCGCTTGCAAGTGTATAGGGCACAAAACCCTGCATTATTAATGGTGCCATGCTATGGAGACAGGCTCTTTATATATTGTATATAAATGTTCTAAATAAACCAACATATAAATATATATAAACCAACAAGGAAAAAAAATCAAAGTTCTTAATAGTAAAATACATAATTGTTACACAATACATATGAATTTATGGCAAGTAATTTCCCTACCCTATCAGCTGGCTTCACACTTTTGTGTTAACAAGTGCCTTGCATGTGGAGCTGTGCTACATGGTCCTTTTCCACGCTGCTTCTACTCTTCCTTCCTTTCTTTCATCTTGTTTGGTCAGATTTTTATCACTGCGACAAAACACCTCAGCAAAACTATTTCAGAGAAGAAAGATTCATTTGGCCCAAGGTTCCAGAAATTTTATTACTTGACAGGAGAGAATGGTGGAGCAATGTGGCCTACCTCATGGTGGCCAGGAAGCAGGGAGAAGCTTGCCTTTCTTCCTTCATTCCTCTGTACTCTAGTCTGGTAGGTGATGTCACCCACAAAACAACCAACCAACCAAAACAAAACAAGGCAAAACAAAAAACTTCACACCTTTTCTCCTTATTAACCTTCTATAGACATACAGCAGTGTATATCAGCAATCTTAAAGACATCTCGAAGTCCAAATAGACTAGACGATAGCTAGTTCTACCACCAGCCAGCATAAAATGCTAATAGTCTCAGTTGGGTATCAATGCATGTGACACATCAGTCCAAACTCTGCCACTGTGTGCTTCTAGGGCACAGTATTTTGGTTTTGTTTTGCTGTCAAATGATGGGGTAGAGCGGAATGATTTCTGGAATTTCTCCCATTTCTGGTAATACAGACGCCATGACTTAATACTCTTTTAGAAAAAAGGATAACACAGCACCACTCAGCCCCATGAAAATCTGAGTGGAAAATACTGTACTTTAGATCTAAAAAGCACTTTCCTGCCAGGGTTGGCTATATTTCCAACATGAAGAGACTGAGACAGGAGGATTTCCATGAATTTGAGGCCATCCTGGACTACATAATGCTTTCCAGGGAGCCTAGACTACAGTAAGACCCTCTATCAAAAACCAAACTGTACAACAACAATAGCAACAACAAGGACAACTTGGGAGGTAGGGACAAAGTCTTGCATATTGGCCAGGCTGGGTTCAAACTTATGAACTCATGAAATCATCTTGCTTCAGCCTCATGAGTAGCTAGGAGTTCAAGTGAATATCACATGCACAGATTAGCCAAGAATTACTACAAAAAGGAGACTTCTTTTGACACAACCTTCAGGATTCCATATCCCACATTCTTTATGTACCTCTCTTTGCCAAGGTTCACTGCTATCCTCAGTCGTTCAGTGCATGCATACAACCTCAAGAATTGGAAATACAGTACCAACAAAAGCCATAATGAGGGTGGCAGTACATCAGCAACTACAAGACTTTAAACTGCTCTTGGTAAAATCCAAAACTAATAATGACCAAATAGAAGTGAATATAGAAAAAAGGTCACAGTAAAAACCAGAGAGGTTCCTGGGAGGTCAGTAACAACTGAGTTCATTCTGGTTTAAACAAAGAGTCACATGCCCAATGGTCCACACTCCTTCCATGTTTTGTAATAGAGTTGAAAAAGACCAGGTCTCCAAATCAAGTACCCAGTTGAACCTAATGTTTACGCACCATTCCACCTGGACTAATGTTTCCAAAGTCTTTAAATCTGACTATAGCCAACTTAAAAACTTAATCAAAATAATTAAGACAAGAAAAAGCAAGAAGAAATCTCTCTTTCCCTGACAGCTTGAAACTGTATAGGCTTTGAAAATGGAAATCTACATCCAGTAATGGCTAAGTACAAAGTCAGGCTTAGCATACTCTTTGTATTGATGGGTTTCAAAATTAAACGATCCACATTGCTTTACCTGATACATTCCAACTCCAATGTGCTTCGGGTCAAATTTCACTAGCTCAGCTAATGGATCTTGAACACGCCTTGCTATGGAAACTGAAAAAAACAGAATCAGAAAACAAGTACGATTTAATGTGAAAAGTGGTACTCACATGATTGCTTAGGCTAGTTCCTCATGATACAAACTCTTAATCCTAGCCCTCTAGTGCCCACCTCCAAAGACACTACAATTTAATTAAGTTTCAAAGTTCTTTTTCTCCATGCAAAAAGGAATGAATGCAAGATTTCAGACTTAATTATGTGAGCATATATATATATACATGTACATACAAGTGTGTATGTATATATTTATATGCTAGGCATCAATTATTGTTTTTGAGACAAGGTCTCCCTCTGTGGCCTCGGCTGGCCTGGAACTTACTATGTGGCCATGATAATTCCCCTGCCTCAGCCTCCTGAGTGCTGAGTTAGCAGACATGAGCCACCACACCTGACTAAGACTCCTGGGCATTATTAAGAAATACATGGAAAGACAATTGATTCAGAGAAATAAATAAAACATCTTGCTCCTAAACTCATAAAATTATCTGTTCATTCTTTAAATAAGGCATAAGTGGAGTGCCTGAAGCTTTAAAGAGTATAGAAAGATTTGTTTCAAATGATCTTGCATTGCTATCATCAATATGACATCTAATATTCTTAATAAAACTAGAACACGGTAATCATGAGTAGATGTTAGTGTATTATAGGCAACCAGGTTATGCTGGTAAGAGAATGCACTTGGGAGGCTTAGACATAACTGTAGAGGATACTCTGGAATCTACCTACTGGCTCTGATCACAACCTTTCCTCCCCATTACAATTTAGGATCAAAAAACTTGGAAGTATGGAAACTTACTACTGTAGAAGCTTCCTAAAATACATACATATAAGAAAGGAGTATAAATGGGGTAGCCAAGTAATAGGGGAGACAATGTCTCACAAGACATGCCACCAAGTATAACATCCAGTGTCAGAAATGAGTTATATCTTGTTGAATTATTGGCCAAAGGGGTCCCATGAAAACTCCATACATCACAGGCGATTGCCAAGGCTATTGGTTACCCTCCACAACTTGATAGTAAGGTCCTATTGCTGAAAACTGCACTTATGTATGTCATCTAATGTGGAGACATTCTAGTTATGTGTAACTCGAAGCTTGTCCCCTACTGACTATTGCTCATGGCACTGGAAGACACCTTGCATGCTACTAGACGAGAAAGGTAATAATATCTCTCAGCCAAAAGCCCTGCAACCTCAAAGACTGTAAGATAGTGTAATGGCAGCATCCTGTAATGGTACATAAGTGTGATGGTGGCATTGTGTCATGGTGGCATAAGTATGATGATGACATTATGTCATGGTGGCATAAGTATGCTGGTGATATTATGTGATGCTGGCATAAGTCTGGTGGTATAGTGTGATGGTGACATCATGTCAATGGTGGCATAAGTGTAATGGTGACATTGTGTAATGGTAACATAAGTATGGTAATGACATTGTGTCACGGTGGCATAAGTGTGGTGGCATAAATGTAGCGGTGACATCGTATAATTGTAATATAAGTGTCATGGTGGCATAAGTATAATGAGAGTAACTAACCACTTTATCTTTGACTTTAAAGCCTACTCCATGACATTGATCCCATACTTGAAATTGCTGAAATGGCCAAGAATCTGAGACTAGATAGGTCATGGGCCCTGGGGGAAACCCCACTATGTTATTCTGCTAAAAGATCAAAGCAATAAAATGACTCGTAATGACATACTCCTATACTCATAGATCAGAGAAGCTTCTTTTTGCAGTACATGGGCACCAACAGAGACCCATAATTGGACAATATGCAGAAAATGAGAGACAATGGAGCACTCGGTCCTAAAAAGGATGGCTTCATCAAAACCCTCAGCAGCCTTGAGAGGAACATTTCTTCCTATGTCCTAAGGATAAAACAGGCCCCAAGCTTTGGGACTTTCATTTCTAAGAAATAGTTAGAATCTTAAAATTTACAGAGCAAGCCAAATTATTGCCCCCAAAACTCCAGTAAGCAGTAGTCTTTAAACTTTGTCTTATTATTTAACAATATTAAATAAAAGTGCTGAAATGGTTTGAATGAAAACTGTACCCATACATTCATAGAGAGAGGCACTATTGGGAGGTGTGGCCTTGTTGGAGGAAGTGTGTCACTAGGGGTGAGCTTTGGGATTTTCAGAGGCCCAAGCCAGGCCTAGTGCCTCTCTCTTCCTGCTGCCTGCTGATCCGGATGTAGAACTTGTAACTACCTCTCCAGCACTATCTGTGCCTACAAATGCTTTCAGCCATGATGATAATGAATTATACCTCTGAAACATAAGCCAGCCCCAATTAAATGATTCCTTTTATAAAAGTTGCTGTGGTCATGATGTCTCTTCAGAGCAATAAACCACTATCTAAGACAAGTATTTCTTTTTAAATCTAACACTCATCTCATGTTGCCAGATTTTTTGTTAAAACAACACCTCCACCAGAGTGGACTGTAAGCAAAACTTTAAGGCAAATATTTCTGGATGTGAGAAGGCCCAGTTCACTGGCAATGGTGCCCAGCTAGGTGGTCCTGGTTTCTAAGTCATTAAGCAGTAATGAGGCAAGCCAGTAAGCAGCATGCCTCTATGGCCTTTGCATCAGCTCCTGCCTCTAGGTTCCTGCCTTGGCTTTTTCTTGATGATGGACTGTAACCTGTGAGCCACATAAAGCCTTCCCTCCCCAAGGAGGACCATGGTGCTTTATCACAGCAATAGAAACCTAACTAGCATAGAGGGAACACAGGAAATTAATCTTCTCTATGTCATAATTTGAATACTCAGAGCAAGTGGATTGTAATCTTGACCTTCTGATAAATAACTGCTATTTTGAACAAGAATCTGACAATTGCAGAGACCTGATAAACTGTTTCTACAGCTTAACTGTGATGATGGTGGTAGCTACTCAACCAAGATGAGTTTGTTAAAATTCATAGATGTTTCTTCGTCCCCAAGTTAGTTCTGGAGCTGCTTGGGAGGCTGCAGCAGAAGGAACCTAAGTTTCAAGGTGCTGAGACCTTGCCTAAGATGAGGTAATGGATCTGTGTTGCAGCGCTTACCCCTCAAACGATGGAAATGTTTTTATTATTCCGAGAAATTGGACTGTTCATTTTTCTCATCTGTATCATTTCTATTTCCTCCAAGCAGCTTCTTTATCCCGCTGTGTTCTGACAAGGTCTTTAATAATGCAGGGCTTTCTCACAGGAGGGACCTATGATTACCCTCTAGCTACTCAAAGGCCAAGGCTTGGGACCTTGTTCAGGCTCCTGTCCTGAGGTGTCAGTCAGGGTGAAGAATCTGCATGAAAGCTCAGCTCTCCTCTAAGGCTCTGAGCAGCACTGACATCTCTGCAGACTCCTCCCTAGCAGGGATCCCCACTCTAATATTTGGCTATATCCATTAGCGTAGGGGCTTTCCAGATAACCTACTCAGCGAAAACCTCCAATCTCACACAAAGACAGAAACACTGTATGAAAGCAGATGCCTGCTGCTGCCATCTGGTTGAAGTGACATTTACTACTCTAGGCATTTTACATAAAACACAAACTCAGTGCAACTTACTCTACTCACACCATGTGGCTGCCTTACCGAGTTCTCAAATGTTCAATTCATCACATCAAGAGGAAGGAAATCCTGAACGCACTGATCAGTCACTCTATGGCCACCTCTCCCTAGTCCCTGACAAGCACACCTAGCTGCTTCTTGCTACAGATCTGCCTATTCTACAGCCTTCCTACTGACGCAATTACACAGAACGTCATCTTTTATGACTGGCTCCTTATACACAACTTGATGTTTTCAAGTTTCATTCATGGTGTGCATGTTTTAGTATTTCTGCCTTTTTATGGCTGAATAATATCCTAGTGTCTGAAACGTATTTTCTTCCATTACTTAGAAAAGCTAATGCTGCTGGACATTTGGATTGTTTCCAGCCTTTGGCTACGGTGACAAGTGCTGCTGGCCATATCTGTGCTATCTTAAGATTCAACCTGGACTGGCTGGCTGGCTGGCTGACTTACTACTCATCTGTCTAGCTTCAGGATTCAAAACATGCTGCTGTATTCTCTTCTCATTTTTCTTTTTGTCCTAGTTTCTATTCACTCATGTTTCTCCCATTTTTTTAAACAAAATTTTAGAAATAAGAGAAAGAATGAAGGCAATATTCACTCTACTATGTTAACTCAGAAATCTATAAGTTCTATCAGTTCAATGTTAATGCTTCTCCTATGTAATGTATTTACTAGAGGAGACACTAGCATACGGTAGAACAACAACTGCTTTCAATAAGCTGATAAGGACGTCCTTTTGAAGGTCATTTTAGATATGCTTCTAAAAGTTATGATTCTGTTATATTATAACATAGCCAATTAATACAGGATTTATATTAGTCTGTTTTCAGTTGCTCTAGCAAAATACATGACAGTGGGTCATTAATTTTAAAAGGAAGCTCATTTAAATTCAGTTCTCAGTTGTAGAGTTAGACAGTCTAAGATTGATTGGCCTCTATCTATTTGACTTCTGGTAGGGAGGGAATGGATTATAATGTGGAAGAAAGGAAAACACAAAACAAAACAAAAACAAACAAACAAAAAACCAACCATGACATGCAAAACAGGCAAAGCACATGTGTGGCCTCCTTTTAGAACAAAAAAACTCTTATGGGAAGTAACTCACTTCAGAAGACTAGTGTTTACTGAAGGTTTTACGGTCCAAACACCCAGGCCTAGGCCCCAGTTCTGTAAGGTTCAATCATTTATCAACATTGCCATACCTTGCCAAACTTCTAACACTTTAATCCAGGGAGAAACCACATCTAAAGTATAAAAAAAGGGTTTAAAGATAAAATCCATACCTAGGTGCTGAGGTTTGAAATAAAGTATGAAATCATCCTGGGCATCAATTACTAGGAAACAGCAAAATGTTAGACAAAAAATAAGACTTGGAAAGGGAAGTGGGCCCAAGGAGCCACACTGGAGACCAAGCTTCTTTGACTATTTTCCTTAAGGACAGACTTTGAAGACTTGAGAGGCTTGGTAACATGCTCTGACTCAGAATCAATTAAACACTACCACTTCTGCACAGGCGCGGGCTGAGGGAAGGAGTATTTGTCACTACATAGACTGAAGACACTGCCAGTTAATATTCTGAAATCAAAGCAAGAGAACTGGGCAGAAGTTTATCTTTTTCTAACATTCTTCCTTCATAGGGCAGTGCTGGACACTGTAATCTGTTTCTACCTATGACTCTATGACACTGTTCATCTTCATGGGCCAGGAGTTTCATTAGCAGCGGGAAAACTGTTGCCTCCCAAAAATTATGGCAAAAATATTCTTCCCAACACTCCATTACAAGAGAAAGCCAAATTCGGCAATCCTTTTACTTTTTTAAAAATAAATAAAACTTATCATTTATTCAGACAGTCTAGACACAAATATTACAAGTACACTCACAAAATGTATGGCCTCTTTAAGCCTTAGTTAGTGTAATGTCCCTGGGGCAGCTGTGCTGACGGCCTGCAGTGTCTCCAGCACTCTGGGTAGGAAAGGCTAGTTCATAGGTTCCCTCTGCTGACTTCCCACTCCTCCCATGGTCAACACTCCCACTGTTTCAAGGCAAGCACTAGCTAGGAGTTTGGGAAAGAAGCTGAGCTGGTGTGATAGGGGAATCCATCGAAGAAGAAGCAAGGTTTCAGTTTCAGAAGATAATTTAGCCAACGAAGTGTCTCATTTCAACAATCAACTGAAAAGATGCAACCGGGTCTTTTGTATTAAACTTTTTTATGCTTTAGATCAATGCAAAAACTTTTTAAAAATTATAGTCCCAGTTATAGAGCTAAAAATTCTAAAAGTCAGTGAAAATATTTAAGTACAAAAATTGAGACTTTAATTCCTAAGAAAGTGACATAAATATTCCCCATTGCATAAAAACTAATATGTCAGATATAAATTTTTATTTATTCCAATTGCTTTCCCTAGATTTCTGAAAGTATTTTAATTTTCTATTACAAAATTTTAGCTATTCCACATCCTAGACATCAAAGCAACCAAGTACAAATAAAAGAAAGGCATGGTTTTTAAAGCAATGCATTACCATGACGCCTCAATCAGAGGCCACGAAAGAATGTTCAGTTGCCAAACATTTAGCAACAAACCAAAGTCTATGTACGCTCACACACTGGCACTGCATTTATGCTCATGTTACCTACTGCCGAGAAAATGCTATAATAACTACTTTGTAATCATTTTATTCTCCTCATTATTTAATACGACTTTGTGTTTAATTTTTACTATTTCTACAGTATTTCAAGGTATTTAAAAACAGAAAAGTACTGTTGCTCAAATTTTTCATAATTCCAGTTTTAGCTTAGTCTAAAACTTGCAAATGCATCAGGTCTTGTTCATGTGGCAAAGCTTTTACACTTTCTTGGATATGTAAGATATTTAGTTTGTCACAGTTACAGATCTAAAATGTTTCAGTTCTATGCTGTGTGATGGTAACAGCTTCTCACCTGCACTTCTCAAGTTAGGGTCCAGTCCTGGCATCTCCTTGTTCGCTTCGGGGCTGACACTGTAGATGGAGGCCCCTGCTTCACTGACGATGCTGAGAAGATAGAAAGTGGGAAGATTATTTTCTAGACTCTCCACCTGGTCAAAGGGAACACATGATAAACTAGGCAGTACACGACGAGCTGGACAGCAGCAGCAGCATGGACCGCCCACCACAGGCAGTAGCGCTGAGTTGTGCTTACCTGGATAAGTTGTGCTTTTCTGGATAGCAGATGCAAAGGCTCACATCCAGGACTCACTCACTCACCAACAAGAGCATTTCTAAATGAACACAATGAATACCTTCCCCTAATGCCAACTTCAAAGTTGCCAGAATATATTCACTCTCTTGTGCTTAGTGGGCATTCCTGACTGACCTTTATAATTCCATCCTAGTCAACAGTCCTTGGTGTGGTAGTTAGTGCACATGTGGACAGGAGGCAAGAACCATTACCATAAACACTACTCTACTATTACCTGGTCATATGTGTGTCGCATATGTAACAACATACATGGGAAGGAAAGGTCAGAGAGACTACCGGCCCACCAATGCTGTCAGGAGCGTCAGTACTGGAAGCTCTCCCTTCAGGCAGGTACTACAGAAGTCCTTCGTCATTTACTCATCAAACACCACATAAAGCTCCCTCTTCCCTTCCTCGGGGCACCCAGGGCTTTACAAACCACAGTGAAGACATCTTGCAGATACCATTTGCACAGTGGTGGACAAGCATGTGCCTACTCAAACATTTGAAATTATGACATAAAAGCAAAGGCACATTATATATTTTGATGCAACTGGGAGGCCTTCAGCTCTGCCACATGACCATCCAAGTGTGAAGATTCAAAGAGAATCATGTCAGTGTTTAATTTTTATTCCTCTTTTAGCAACCTCTCTCATTCTGGGCTTCTCAAACTCCTTTCCCACCATCTAAGACACACTTAGATAACCCTTAACATACTTCCCTTTGCTAATCATCAAATGGAAAACTCTTTACTGAAATGCGACAACTGCAAGTCACTAATGTGTGAGGTTACGCTAGAGAAGCGGTTCTCAACCTGTGGGTCACAACCCCTTTGGAGGCCAAATGATCCTTTCACAGGGGCTGCCTATCAGATATCCTACATGGCAGACATTTACACTATGACTCATAACAGCAGCAAAACAACAGTTACCAAGTAGTAATGAAATTAATTTTATGCTTGGGGTCAGCACAACGTGAGGAAATAACTGTATTAAAGGGTCCCAGCTCTAGGAAGGTTGAGACTATTGCTCTAGAGTCTGAAGACAAGTAGTAGGAGCACTGAAGCAGAAAACACGTCCTCCACAGAAAGATGCTCATTAGCAAGTTAGGTCCTATTTATGGGCAGACAGTGTGTTCAAGGTTACAGCTGATGAACAACTGGGCTGGGCTGTATCCCAATCTGCCTGGTCCCCAAGCATGAGCTGGACAACCACAGCAGAGCAGCTGCTAATGAGCTGCACAGCTTTCATCAACATGACAACTCAGTTCTGTACAGCATCTCTCCTAAGATCCACTGTTCTAACAAGGATTCCCAAAGAACTCATACCTCTCTCCCTCCCTGTGTCTTCACCTAGGACCCCAAGAAAAAGTGAGTTTGTTTTCTTTAGAACCTAAAGCATGTTTAAGTTCGAATAAAACTCCTTAATGTGAGACCAAGTTTAAACTAGAAGGAATTGTGCTTTTCCTTCCAACATAAGACCCAGATTATCCTTATCTTCTACTATATAATGACCAAAGATAAAATGTAACATTAAATAAAACAAGGTGTAGAAAACACAGGCCGATGAAATGGGTCAACAGATTAAAGCATTTGCCACCAAGCTTGACAACCGACCTGAGCTCAATCCCCAGAACTCACAGAGGACAGCAGAAGAGAGAACTGGCTTCTGAAAAATGTCCTCTGACCGCCACTAGTGTGCAAAGCACACGTGCCTACATGGTCTCGCAATAATAATAAATAAAATAAAAATGTAATGTCATGCATTGAAGAGTCTTAGTGTGGCACAGGAAGAGAAGCTGATGTCACAGACTAGGAAGGACATCAGTTTCCACACAGTTTTCTAACTGGCTTCTGAATAACTGGGCAGCAAGACGCAGGTTTACTTGAAACTACACGTGAAATGCTATGTTTACGCACACTTATCCCTAGGGAAATGGGTTAACTGGTAATCTCCAAAGGGGTTATGAAACTACCACAGGAGAAGACTATTCAGTTACCAGTTATGGAAAGAACCATTTCAACACAAGCCAACACTCAGGCTAATAAAGGCCTTTCTAAAAAATTTTAACTATCGACGAAATGTAGCTTGGACCCATTATTAAAAGAAAAGAATATTTAAAAAACTTTACACAAATGTACTTTATATTATTTCCAGAATTTTCCAAACTATTTATATTATACTTCCAACTATTTAAATAAAGTGAATTTAAATGGTAAGGTAAAATTTTAATTAACTGGCCTTTAGTTGTTGGAGACCTGAGAATTTGCCAAATGATTCACTTTCTCTTGAAGGTTATCCTTCTCAACAAACTAAGGGGAAACTTTTGCAAAGAAAAATACTCAGATAATAAATATTCCTCCAAATTCCATACTGCCACTTCTTTTAAACTGAGGAATACAAAACAGATGTGACACATTGCACCCAAAGATTTTAGATTAACACAATTAAATCAATATAAAATGTAGTAAATTTTATATACCATATTTACTGAGCAATGTGGACCCAATAAACAGTTGAGTACTAATCATGGGTCAGAAAGCTAAATGATCTAAAGGAAGATTATTCAGATATAAAACATATATGGCCTAAGACATGTATGTATCTAAACTCAAAATAAATCAGAGGGTGACAATTTTTACCAAGGGAACTTACTGAGGACGTCCCTCTACAGCCCTATTCCTGTTCCAAGTTCAAGGGAAGCCACTCAGCAGGACCCATGTCAGATTAATCAGGCACTTTCTGTTTAGTGGCAGTCTCCCAGCCAACGGCAGGGAACTATGCTGATGGCCTGTAAAATCCAGGGATATGAAGAAAACAACGTCGAGCTTTGTGAAAGCAGCATCTGCAAAGATGTACAGAGCATTATATTTAAAAAGCAAGTTTCTCTCCAGTATTCTAACCTTAATATAACAATCTGATTACTGTGTTTATCTGAACATAAAGCCAACAGGAGTAATCAGAACTTATTATTTGGGGCCATTTTAAGTGATAAAGTTGTAAGTGATAAAGTTGTAAGTGATAAAGTTGTAAATGAACTAATGTTTTGAGACGCTCAGAGAATAAAGACGCTCCTTCTAAACTATACAGCTAAGACAACACCTAAATGGAGATGTCTGACATACTGCACTTGTAAAAGGCTGATTACAGAAGCTGACGTGGAGTTCCACTTCCTCATATCTACGTGCTAGTATATTGAGTCTCAAGAAATAAATAGGTAATTTTAGAAACATTTTACCTAAACACGATTTTGGGGTTGTCTGTAACTCTTTAAGTAAAACAAAAACAAAAACAAAACAAAACAAAAACAAAAACAAAAACAAAAAAATAAGCTACACCCTCATAACCTAAAAAGTCAAATACCTACAATATAGAAACAATTATTTTCAACTCACTAAAAAATAATCCCCAAAACTCTCTCAATAAAAATGCTATTTTTAATCCTCAAATAAAACCCAATAATGTTGCTTATATAAAATACATCATAAATAAATAACTGATTTTTTTTTTAAAGAGATACTTCGATTACAGAAGTGAAATCTCTCAGCTCTCACACGGACAGACTGTATGTTGATAAAGCCTTTTCGGCTAGTTTTGTAAGTACTTGTCATAGTGACTGGGAAACTAGGAGAACAGGGTGCCTTCTGCTTTCTTTTTTACAAAAGATGAAACAGTGAGATTCTCTGCATAAGAAAACCTAGGTCTGCCTTGTTTGTTGGTTTTTCTGGAAAGTACAAACAGTTCCCACATTCACTTGAAAGGCCATAAAGCGTCTTCTCTATCCATTCTCCAAATACGAAAATAGCTTTGCTGTTTCCTCTAATTTTAAAATAAATTACTTCCTTCCTTATGTTGATGGGAGAATTTAATTAAGAAATAATTTGCTTAAATAAAAATATAGTGACTGAGATTTAAAAACAAAAAGAAGCAAAACCAAAAAAATCAAAAAGCAACTGCAAGGGCAGAATTCTTCCATTAACACAGACTGGTGTGCTTCTAATTCTTCCTAAGAATGTAATTCCTTCCTTTTGCCTTCCTAAAATATATGTATTACACCTCTGCTACCCTAAAAAGCTACATTCCACTCAAGTCTTCAAAATAACTTTTTAAACATAGTTCTTGCAACTTTTCAGGCTGGAAACATTCATAGAGAAACTGTCCTCTCATCTCAGTATTAGGAAACATGAAGTCTTTGATTCTTGTGCCTTCTCCTGGACTCTTTTCCAGCTGTTTGTCTGGTCTAACTTCAGCGGGTCAGTTTTTATTTCATCTTATTCTATTCTGTTTACTGTATTATTATCCTTTAAGAGAAACTAACAACACACACAGCAACTCCCTGCTCTGCCCGTGAGTTAGTCTGTTATGAAGTATGAATGAATATTGGCTTATATCTCAAGAACAGGTAATAAACCTAAAATTCAAATTCCACAAACAGAAGAGTCTCAAGGATTGGATGTTAAGGAATACAACCAAGCTCTCTTAAATCTGTATTTAGTAGAGTTTACCATTTCAGAGCATTCTCAATCCTTCTGAATAGGAGGGTTACCAAGCTGGGCGTGGCAGTTACGCCTCCACCTCCAGCGTTGGGGGCGGGGGCTGAGAGGTAGCAAGATCACAAGTCAGTCCAGGCTATAGAGAGACCCTGACTCAAGAACCAAACGAGAAACCAACCAGTAACAAAAACAGAAGTGATCTGTTGATGATCTTTGTATTTAACTACAAAGCTTGGTGGTAAAATAAAAATTCGAGCAAAAGTTACAAAAGCTACCCTTTCTTCCCGATCTAGAAATATATTTTTAGCGTTAATATGAAATAAATATAAAACAACACAGAGAAATAAATTTTGGTTAAGAAGGGACCAAAAGTAATTGGAAATCCAAATGCCTATCATTAAAGAGTCAATGAATGGAAAACCAGCTTGTGAATCAAAATTATCATCCTAAGAGATTTTGATTTCATGTAAAATATTCAAGATAAATTAAGAGAAAAAACTAACAAAACTGTATGACCATAATAAGTTTACCTTCAAAATAAATGTGTAAACAAAGATAATTGTTTCATATAATATGTGAGTAACTTAAACAAAAAGTATTCCTTTTATTTTCTGCAATACCCAAGTCATATTTATTTGTAATTTAAAAAACACTTCAAATTTAAGTATAATTGCTAACTGATAAGGTACTCTACTATTAAACAATAGTTAATATTTTGAAATGTACCCAGTTATAAATTATTCTATTTTGACTTAAAATCTGGGCAGGCATATTTTGTTGGTAATGTCCTCTGAACATCACCTTTAGATTACTGTAAACATGGTGTTTTTGTGGCTACTTAAAAGGATGCAGAAACCTCACACTGTCAGTTTTACACACAGGCCAATGCATCAAGACAACTTTTACAGGAAAGACAAGTTGCATGGCCCTAAGTTTCCATCACTAATATATTGTCCGTGGTCAACTGGCTCAACTGGTGTGAACCCATTTCAAAGCATGCCAGGAAGGTCAGCAAGGAAAGGAAGGAAGGAAGGAAGAAAGAAGGAAAGAGGGGGGGGGAATGGAAGGAGGGACAGAGCTGGGGGGAGGGAGGAAGGGAGGGGGAGGGAAGGAGAGAGAGAGAGAGAGAGAGAGAGAGAGAGAGAGAGAGAGAGAGCGCACATTGCCTCTGCATTGCAGCTGCATTTGCCTTTACGTGTGTAGCTCTAGCACCATCTGGTGGCAGGCAGGCAGGCAGGCTGGGAACAACTCCTCAGTCAGCAGTTGGGGAAAGTCCCAGCACTATTCCAAACAATGACCATTTATTTTCCTGAGAACACCATCAGCAATGGTGCAGTTACCACGCAGAGGATCCACTACAAGCCTGGGAGGCTTAGAGTGGACATGCGGGAGACCTCCACGCACTCCCACATGGATATCCTATCAGTTGCCTAGAGAGCAATTTCAACAGAACCAAGTTCCCCTGGCTAATTTTCCCACAATTTCACAGCACTGTAGATGAAAAGAACACTTTATAAGCACAAAAGACGCCTTAAAGGGGCAGATCCAAATCAACAAGTGTCAAGCAGAACTTGAACTTGGAGTCTGAGGTTCCTAATAGCACTAGCAACAAATTTTCTCATGCTATTAACAAACAAAATATAGTAAAAACAAAAAAACAAAGCAAACAAACTGGCACTCTCCTCATGCCTGTCTTCCCAATGGGCAGTGGGGGCAAAGGCACAGGAGTTCAATGTTTGCCTTGTCAATATTATAAACTGGAGCCATGTCTACGCTACCTGAGGCTCTGTCTTTGAAGAACTGGAGACTGGGTGAAGCAGGCAGGAGCACCTGCTACTCATCCAGAGAATGGAGTGAAGTTCCCAGTACCCAACAGTTCCAGGGCACCTGGAGCTAGACATGACACCAACACACATGAATAAAAATAAAATCTATATTTTTAAAAAGAATCAAACAACAACAAAAAAGCCTGCATTTAAGCAAAGAACCTGCCTCAGAGTATCACAGGCTATGTCACCTGATGTCTCAATGTGTTAAAACAGCATACGGACCTCGACTGCTATCAAAATACCTCTATTTTGATACCAGTAGAGGTATTCTGACAACTCTACTGGATTCAAAGACTGATACCATGAGTAAAAACGTCCTCTGAGGTATAAACAACTGCAATGGGAGGGGCAAAGACAGAAAGCCCTACCTTTCCTTCTGTGTGCCTTCCACAAGAAGTACAGCAATTCTTTTCCCACACCTTTATCCTCTTTCATTTTGAAAAATTTTTCATCCCCACTCCACCTATGTATGAGACCAACTTAAAATTACTATAAAAAGCACATGGCTCCACTAAGGACGCCACAGAGCCAGCCATACGGTGAGGCAAAGGCCCTGCTAAATGCAGGACAGGAGAAGCAGCTCAGCTCCAGAGTCATCACTGACATGAGACAGAAACGTGGTACATGACGCAGGACGCCCTGAGCTTGCGGGGGCTTCAAGTCTATCATCTGAACGTTTGTCACCAGTACTCTGAAATGCATGGACCTGAAAACACGTCATCCTACTCCCAAGTTCCCCCGCCTCCCAACAACGGAAAGTTTAATGATCCCCTTGATTAACAGTTAACTCTAAAACAGAAACTTCTTATGTACTCAATTTGTACCTGCTCATGATAAAATATTAGCTGCATTTTCTTATTCCAATTTGATTTTAATTTACAGAGACATGGATTTGAATTGAGAAGTCTGCTTCATTCATTTTACTTGTTTAAACCTTTAAATATACCTTGTTGAATTTGTTTGTTGCTATGATACAACACCCACCCAGTCAAAAGCAACTAAAGAGCTTGCTGTGGTTCTCATTTGGGGAATACTGGCCCTCATGAAGGGTTAAGTCCTGGCAGCAATAGAAGCAGTCTGCTGCATTGCATCAACGGTCTGGAGGCAGAAAGGGGGAATAGAAATGCTGGGCTAGCTTCCATGTAGTCCAGGACGCAAGCCCAGGGAACCACGTCTTCACACATCAACCTCATTAAGATAACCCTTCACAGAGGTGCCCAGAGGCACATCTCCTAGGTGACTCTAGACGATTCAACCTGACAGTTTACCATCACCGCATGAAGGAAAATCTGTCTAGTAATAAGCATGCTAAAATCATTCTCAATGAAACTTATTCCAAATTTTCTTTATTGTATAGCCAGACTTCAAAAACTCAGAATCTTAGACAGAGAGAACATGGTATTCTGACACCCCACTAAGAGCTCGATAACTTACTGCTGAGTAGTATGAGCTCGAGCTTAAACAGTAAAAGCAAACCACTAAACAAATGATTGAGAGCGAGTCACAAAGTCAGAGAGGGCGACTGAGGGGGAAATTTAATTTAGAAGACAAGGAGAGAGTATAGGTGGTTAGTCCAGCAGTCTCAGCACTGGGCAGGCTGAGCAGGGAATCAAGAGTGAGAATGAGGCCAGCCTGGCCTATAGCTGACCATGTCTGAAAAACAAAGAACACACCAAGTAGGGACGTACTGCAAGAGAGAGAAGGTTAGATACAGAGGAAGAGAGTTTGCAACAAAAGCTCAGCTCTTTCATCTACAGCAATAAAGTTTGCATCACACTTTTTTTTTTTTTTTTTTTTTTTTTTTTTTTTTTCCGTGACAGGGTTTCTCTGTGTAGCCCTGGCTGTCCTGGAACTCACTTTGTAGACCAGGCTGGCCTCAAACTCAGAAATCCACCTACCTCTGTCCCGGAGTGCTGGAATTAAAGACGTGCGCCACCACGCCCGGCTTGCACCACACTCTTTAATTAATCCTTTCTTAACTTCTACTGTTCACAACCCTGATTCCATTCCACAGACAAGTGAGCTGAAGTTATCATTTCCATGCTCTGGCTCCCATCCCTCTTATTCTTTCCCATCCAACACTTGCATTTCCCCACAAAAGGAACATAAGCATCCTCTCAGAGGGGTAACACGTCAACTTCCCCTCTAGGTACAAATTCAACCTATCACTTCAAAGAGCAACCAGGTTGGATCACCGGGCCCTTGTGAAACAGCCCCTGCCATCAGAACTCCTTCTGGGTATCCAGCCAATGCTGAAAAGCATCCCAAAAGCATATGCCGTGTATAAGCTGTGCCCTAGGGCAAGACTCTCTGTGTCGCTTATCGCATAGCCTGTGCAGTGTAGCTCAGTCCAGACAGCTGCTCCACTTATTCTTTATCAATAGCCACATCTTCATGTCTGCAGGATCACTGCACACTTCTACTACATTACACCATGTAAATATTTAGGAGAAATAATTCCTTTCAAGGATCTAAACTTCCACCATTGTTATGGCAAATGAACCTGTTTATGCTATATTCGTTAATGAAGGCAAGCCTAAAAGAGCACAGGAATTTACTAACATGTGGCACACAAACATTACAATCATAAAGCTTCTTAGGGGAACACATCAAGAACATGAAAGAAGTTTATTTTTACTCACATTGCCCTGTAATTTCCTTTAACTCTACTAGAACAACCCTTAATTTAAACCTTTCTTGCAATTACAGGAACAGTGTAGATTGAATGTACAAAAACGAGATAATACTCTCAGTACATCTCCAATGAACTCTCTGTATTCTATAGCAGCAATTCTCACAATTCAGCCTGCATCAGAATCAGCAAGAAGGCATGGCTAAACACAAATGGCTGGAAACTCCCCCTCAGAGTTGCTGCTCTACTGAAACTGAGCATTTGCACTGCTGACGAGTGCCTTGGCAGAGCTGGTGCTGCTGGTCTTGGGAACACAGTTTTGGTTTGGAGGTTTTATTAGGCGTGCTAGTTTCCTATTGCTCTGATAAAATACAACAACCAAGGCAACTTCTACAAGAAAATGGTTACTTGGCTTTATGTTTCAGAAGGTTATAGGCCAAATGAAGGCATGCTGGTAGGAAGAGGAAGTTGAGGACTCAGATTTTAGGCCAGCAGAAAGGAGAGAGTTCACCTGGAATGGTGCTTAGGCTTGAAGCCTCAAAGCCCACCCTTACTGATACACTTCCTCCAGAAAGGCCACACCTAAGTAACCAACTGGGGACCAAGTGTTCAAATACCAGAGTACTAGAGGTGTTTACCACTTAAGCCATCACATTGAACTGTAATCTACATTTCACAAACTTAGCCATCCTCAGTACCTTGTAGTAAATGTACAGTCATACTGAAATCCAAGTTCCGATGCTCCTACCTCAGACAGGTCCTCTGTAACTCCATGTGGGTTCAGTTCGCATTCTCAATCCTGGTGCCTGGCAATGTGCCTTCTCTACACGCTTACATTTCTGTACACTTCATATTAACAATGCAAGCATGCAGTGCTTGGCCTTTTATGCCCATCTTATTCAATGTGCATGTTCTACTGTCTCCTCTTATTGCTGAATATTTCATAGTTAGAAATATACCAAATCTTGGGGCTGGTGAGATGGCTCAGCAGTTAAGAGCACTGACTGCTCTTCCAAAGGTCCTGAGTTCAAATCCCAGCAACCACATGGTGGCTCACAACCATCTGTAATGAGATCTGACTCCCTCTTCTGAACTGTCTAAAGATATCTACAGTGTGCTTACATATAATAATAAATAAATAAATCTTTAAATTGAGAAAAACAAACAAACAAACAAAAAAGAAATATACCACATCTTAAAATTTCTGGGACTAACTAGTTCTGCTTTTTGGTTCATGGATACTAACTACTGCCACAACACTTTCACACTCCTGTGCACGCAAGCCATACACTTCTCACCTTGAATGTATTTCTCAGGAGTAGGAATGTTGGGCTGTAATTTTTAAATAATTTTTCAAGAAATCATTTAGGTACAATGTATGACTGACTCATACCCTTGGTAATACTTGTTTGTTTGTTTTTTAAACCAAAGCTACTATATTGGCTACAATAACAGCAGCAGCAACAACTACTGCTGCTGCTTCCTCCTCCTCCTCCTCCTTTTCCTCCTTCTCCAGTAAAATGAAATCTTTAGCACAACTTGGTAGTACAAACCTGTAATCCAATTACTTGCGAGGACGAGGCAGGAGGAGCACATGTTCTGAAAGGCTAGGTTTACACAGTGTGTTCAAGGCAAACCTGGGTCACTTAGTGAGGCCCTGTCTCAACATCAAATGTAAACAGAGCTGGGCTACAGCTCAGTGGCAGAGTACCTGTGTGAGGATGAGGACTCAGGCTCCTTTCCAGGACTGCTAGGAAAATTTGTTCTTCATTTTGAACTGGCTTACCTCCTAATTAATCAGTTTTAAATGTTCTTTATTCTAAATACAAATCCTTTAGCAGATACACAGTTTGTAGTTTGCCTTTTCATTCTCTTCAGAGTCTTGAAATATAAAAGTTTTTAAGTATGGTGAAGTCTGGGACTATACTTTGAGAAGCAATGTTCTAAAGCTTCAAAATGCAAACAAACAAACAAAAAAACAAAAAACAGACTGCTTGAAAAATGTGAATGCTCACGTTCTGCTGTAGCACATGGCATTCACATACCATGTGGGCACATTATTCACAGCATACTGCCTATTTTGTCTTAGCAAAGCCTATTCATCCTAGTTTGCTTTCTGTTGCTGTGATAAACATAACCAAAAGCAATGTAAGGAGGAAAGGGTTTATGTTAACTCACGGACTCTAGCCCATCATTGAGGGAAGCTAAGGGAAGAACTTGGAGGTAGGAGCTTCAAGAAACCAAGGAAGAACACTGCTTATAGGCTTCCTGCCTCTGGCTTGTTCAGCGATCTCTCTTACACAGTCCAAGCCCATCTGCCTAAGGATGGAACTGCCCACGTCCTACATCAATTAGCAATTAAGAAAATGCCTCTAAGACATGCACACAGGCCGATGGGATAAAGTCAATTGTTTAGCTGAATCCCCCTTTCCTTGGGTGTGCCCCATTTACAACTGATAATATTATTGTAGTTATCATCGTAAACAGACCTTTGTAGGAAAAAAGAAAGAATAAAACCTGCAACTGGTTTTAACTTAATACATAATGTACTCACCTTCAGCTACAACTTCAGATTTTGGAGACAGTGTTGACAATGAAAAATATTGATTCCTAACCCAATCACTGGTCAGCCATAGGACTGACAGACACTATGCTTAATTAAGATGTATAGCTATCAACTCTGCAGATTAATAGGAAAAAAGGCAACACACCATATGAAGATTATAAAGATTATTTGAAGGGTACGTCTGGTTAATATCAGTGTGTGTGTATATGTGTGTGTGTGTGTGTTATTGTTGTTGTTGTTTAATTATACTGACTTTCTTCACTTTGAGGCCTTTTAAAACTAATCTGCATGCCAAAACAGCCCCTTGCTGAAAGTCTGCAGGACCTTAAGTTAGAAGGAAATAAGAACAACTCAGGCTAGAGCCTAACTTCAAATGTAGAAACTGCTCCAAGATGTATTTGATTCAGGTAGGAGTGGATAGTTTCCAAGGTGAAACCCAAAATAATGTTTACTCTCCAATAATTTATTTATAACCAAAAATGCAAATCCCAAAGTGAAGACACAATTCCATGAATGTAGCTACTACATGAGACACACATTCTGGATTCTGTACAAGCTGTTACACTAGGAAGGATCCAATTAAGAGATAAAGAAAGGCACGTTTAAAAGAAAAGATTTCTTTATATAATTTATATAATTCAATTTGACCTAGAAAAAAGCAAGGTTTTTATTAGTAAAGGTTTTATTACAAGGCTTTCACTGTAACATAATTTCAAACATGTATGTTCTATTTGATGGCTCTTGCTAACATGTTTGTCTTCCTTGCTTTCTAGTTGTTAAGGACTATTTCCCTTCATCTTTGTAAGTCATCCTACAATGAACAGGCCTGTTGACCAATTTCACTCTTCATTTCCACTATGCCACTGAAAGCCACTGAGAGGCAGCTTTCCAAAGAGAAGCCACAGGGCAATGACCTCCCATTAGTGCAGTCTCATCAGTCTCTGGATCTGGATAATCCAGTGTTTACAGTATCTGCTTGTCAACTTTTTTTTTTTTTTCAATTGAAAGACTAAAGTTATGGAAGCACCTTTCCCAAATCACTTTGAGTCAGACCGTGGTTAAGTCAGACTTGAGATTCAAGGTGAATGTAACTTAGGCAATAGTTTACTAAATTGCATAGAGCCAATTATAATTCAGTCCTTAATTTGCAAGGTAAGAATAAACAAAGCAATAGCAGCAGCAGCAGCAGCAAAATAGTCTTCTAAATTTTCACTTATATGCCAGAGTTCAGTTCCATTCTTCACCCCACTAAACATCAGTAACTTTGAGAAGCAAACTTAACTAAGTTATCACTTGTTTTGCCTTAGCTTAACAACTAACTCCTGGGTCTTAAAACCCCAAATAGTAAAGGGAAAACAGCAGAGGAAGAACAAAGACCTGGAATAGGAGCTCTAACTCCTGGGTGAAGATGTGAAAGCCACCAGGTACACATGGGATGGTGATCTGTCACAGCAGTAGCCCAGCTCCAAAAGCTGCAGTCTCCACTGAGGTTTTTCATAAACATAAGGGAGGAGCAATGAAGGGAACTCTTGTCTGAACTCTTATCTAATGAAACTCAGAAGTGATTATTAAAACACTTGCTTATCCAAACAGCATCTTTATTGTCATACCAAGGAGGTTCGAGGGAAAATAAGAACTCTTAAACACAACAAAGCTTTGGACACAGATTTTGTGTACAATCTCTCAGAACTAAGGGAAGTGTGCCACTCATCAATTTACCCACAATGTCCTCGGCCTCCTTCAGGGATAGAGAGGAGGATCAGCTAGATCTGTCTTCATCCTATCTAGAAGTCCTGACATTTTCCAGCAAGTACAGGTCCAAATGGCAAGTGCCAGAATGCCTTAATGTCACACGTGGACCTGGAGGGCAGAAAAGGCAGCTGCAGCATGTGGTCATAGCTGAGCCACAGACACTGCCTGGAAACCTCAGACTCAGTTAAACCAGCCCAGTGCCAGATACCACTCTCAGTACAAGACTTAGATGCCGAGAGAAACATTCAACTCGAGACCCTTACCGAAGGGGAAATGGCTGAATGCAACAGCATATGTATAGCCTGTCTATGTAACAACCGGGCTCCATGGATCCCTCAGGCAGGCAGGAACACAGTTGGAGAATTCTTTAGTCTACTAGTGGATACTACTTTTTCAGTGTCATCTTCTGCTATTCTAAAGTAAATAATACAAATCTCTTACATTTGCAAAATGCAACTAGTGTCCCTTGACAAAGGGACATGTGAGAAGTGTGTCAGTGAGTAACTGTCATTTCCTGAGGGTCACAGAGCAAAATTATACCAACCATAGCGGCTGTGGCATCCTTGACACATGACTATATACAGCTTTCTGAGAATATAGCAAGACCTATTCAAACTAATAACTATTTCATATTCACAGCCTTGGAGCAAGTCTGTACCATAAACAGCCTCATTTTTGAAACAGAATGACACTAAAACGGAATCAGACCAATATCATCCGAAATCAAGCAGTAAAACAAAGATTAAAAAAAAAAAAAAAAAAGTCCTGCCTCTGGACATATCCACCCAGGGCCGCTCTCTCGGCCACCCTCCTCCACGGTCTTCCTGAAACAAATCTGGCAAGATGCTCCCTCTGTTTCCCCTCTGATGGGATTTCAGACACTGGCGGTGCCAGGAGATTATCAAAAGCTGAAGGCACTGGGAACAAATAGATCATTTGCTCAGGAAGGAGCAAGCACCACCAACTCACCAGGTCAAATCTATAAGAAACTAAACAGATGAGAATCCACTCAGCGCAGCAGGACATGGTTAATGTCCTGCTCATGAAAACAGTAAACTCAGTGCAACTTAGGGTTCTATACCCAACCATGATCTACAAATACCAGGAGCTCAAATCCACCTGATGCACCTTACAGGACGAAGCACAAACAGTAGGGGCTCTAGTTGGATGAGGTTAAGGATACTGTTCATGTAAGCAGTCCCAGTGAAATGGCCTTTCAAAGCATTACGGTAGAGACGGTGTTCTAATTCTCTCATGGAGTGTTTCTATCTTCCCCGCTTTCACTTCTATGACTGTATCTCTGATCTTCATGCATTTGCCATACATTTGTACCTATTTTCCACAGACACAACTCAGTAAAGCTTCCGTTGTCTAGTCTTGCTGTGGAAACAGCTGGGAAACATGGTTCTTCAATACTGGGCAATTACACAAGTATCTCTTACCCTCATACTTTTAGGTCTTATTCTAAGCAAATTAAAATAAATGGCACCAGAGCTGGTGAGAAGGCTCAGTGGGTACAAGCACTTGCTATGCAAACAATAAAGATCCTGGTTCAAATCCCCAGCATTCATACGCTAAAATGCCAGACATGGCCATATGTGCCAGCAAGAGTGGCACTGGATAGGATAAAAGGAGGGTTGCTGGGGGAAAGGAAAAGGGGGCTCCAAGCTCAGTGAGGCCTTGTCTCAGGGAGTAAGGTAGACAGAGGAGACCAGTCTGCACCTTCCTCTGCCTTCCACACATGCATGCAAAGGCACATGCCTCTGCATGTACACAAAGCAGAAACATTCACACACGACTAAAATAAAATACCATGAAACAAATAAAAACACCAGCTATTTATATTCATATAAATATTAAAAATGCTCACATTTTCTATAGTTCAAAAATCAAATTATTAAATAGAATTGAACCTAAATAAACAGAATAAAAATACTTTTTCTAAATTAATTTAATTTTAGCATGTATTTTGCAGGTTTATATTACCATGTCTGCTATCGTTTTTCCTATACCCTCTGCTCACTTAATGGATTCCAGACTTCCCAGAATTACATTTTTCTATTTTACACATTAAAATGCAGGGTCACAGTGACAGTCAACAGTGCTGATGCAGGGTCACAGTGACAGTCAACAGTGCTGATGCAGGGTCACAGTGACAGTCAACAGTGCTGATGCAAGATCACAGTGACAGTCAACAGTGATGATGCATGATCACAGTGACAGTCAACAGTGCTGATGCAGGGTCACAGTGACACATATCAGTGCTGATACAGGGTCACAGTTACACACATCAGTGCTGATGCAGGGTCACAGTTACACACATCAGTGCTGATGCAGGGTCATAGTAACAGCCATCAGTTTCTCAGTTTACTTTAAAAAGCAGACAGACTAGGGTACTGCATTACCACTGGGCTAATGGCACTACAGCAAACTCCTTGTCAAGCCAAGCTCAGAATGCTATGTTTATTAAAGTCACTAAACATTCTCCGAGACAAAAATGACAAATAGTCCATTCTCCTTCCAAGCTATCGGCATTTTCCAATATTTTCTTGGCATTTCCTAGCAATTTTAAAACCTTATTTACTTGGTCCTAATTTTCAACAAATAAATTTTATCTATAATTCTCAATGCTAAGATAAAATCATTAAGTGGCAAGAGAGTAATGCAAGGAGGGCCATGACCAACAATAGCAGCAAACACATTGCTGTCCAATCATATATTTACCTGTCTTTTCTGAGTCTCCTGCTCCAAACAGTTAAAATATATATATAATCATGTATATAAATATATATATATATGATTAACAAAGGTACATATTTTTGAAATTAAGAACCAATATTAAAATAATACACATTTCTGAAGTTAAGGCAAGTTTCCAAAGGTGAGGGAGGGACAGTCCAGCTGTTACTAGCATGCACTTACTGTGATGTGTAAAACTGGCACTATAATCTGATCCTTAGGAATGTAAACTGCAGACTTCCTGAGCCCCTGTCCAGCAGCACGACAGTGGGAAGAACTTGTGAGGTTATTTTGTTTCCCCTAAATCTGATTTGAGCATGAGTCTCCATCCCAAAGTAAATTTTATACAACTTGATGTTCCAAAAACATGACATGGTAAAACCATAAGTTCCCAAAATTTTTTTTGTGCTTATTTCAAGTTTTTTAGAAATTTAAGTAATACTACATCTTTTAAGATAATATTAAAATACTTATTATAGTCATAGTCCAACAGTTTTTATTTGCAAGATTAAAAAAAAAAAAAAAGAATATAAACCCAAGTCCACTATACCCTATGTTAATGTTGACTTTTTTCCTTAAAGAAAATTTAAATAGTGGCATTTTTATGAACTTTTTTTTTTTTGGTTTTTGGTTTTTGGTTTTTGGTTTTTCAAGACAGGGTTTCCCTGTGTAGCCCTGGCTGTCCTGGAACTCACTTTGTAGACCAGGTTGGCCTCGAACTCAGAAATCCGCCTGCCTCTGCCTCCTAAGTGCTGGGATTAAAGGCATGAGCCACTATGCCCAGCTTTTATGAACAATTTTAAACAATGGATTGTAAAATGTAACTTAAAAGTGACTTTTTAAAGTTATTTATATCCCAAGTCTCCATGGAAAAGTAAGGCAATCAATAGTCAGACATGCCACAAAGTCAACCAAATATGTTAGCCCTTCCCCCAAAGAGAAAGAAAAGGAGGGCAGATACTAAGAAGGAAAGGAGGAAGGGAGGGAGGAGAATGAGAGGGAAAGGGAGGGAGAGAGGAAATAAGAATTCACTAAAAATTTTAACCTTGGCTGGAGAGATGACTCAAGGGTTAAGAGCACTGGCTGCTCTTCTAGAGGTCTCAGGTTCAATTTCCAGCAACCACCTGGCAGCACCCCCTCTGTAACTCTAGTTCAGAGGATCCGAGGTCCCCTTCTGGCTTCTATGGGCACTGAATGTATGTGGTACGCAGATAGGCAAGCAAGCAATCATCCATATACATAAAATAAAAATGAATATATCTTAAGAAATTAACCATGATATATTAAAATAAAAACTAATAATGTTTTCTAGTGAAAACCAGGGTCGGTCAACACTGGCCAGTCTCCCTGTCATCTGCCAGTCTCACTCCTAGAGAACATTTTGGAAAGGAAATAAATACTCTGGGTGTTTACTGCACACAGAGTAAATCGCAGTCATCGTGGGGTTTGAGAGTATTCACTTCTAATCACATCTACTAGATAAGAAACAAAATGTCACATATTAGGAATTTGCAAAAACAGAAAAATGTGTGTCTAATGTTTATACTCTGTGGTTGCTTCAAGGTTTAACTTTACTGTTTTCCATAGAAACACACACAAATAATCTGTTACCATTTTCAAGAGGAGGGATGTTTAAAATACTATTCTAAGAAGCCCATCGGCCAAGCTGCCTCCTGGACAGAGTACCAGTTCACGTGGGGCACTGGACTCCAACCTTGCCCTACAAAAAGCTTTAAAAACATACACTGTAACACATGGAAACCAGGACATACATCTTATATGCTGCACACATCAACTTACTGTCCTTCTCAAAGCTCTTATTACAAAGAATTTATGGCATTGTCTATTCCACCCATAGTCTAATATCAATAGAAAAATGTCCAGTAATGTAAAGCTCTGAGCGCAGCACCTACACAAAAGCAGCCAAGCAGCTGTGACTCGCCTATGGAATGGCTTGCAGCGACTTTCAAAAGGCAGTTCCCACACCAAGTTCACAGTCACCACTAGAGAAGCTTCCATTTCAGGCACGTGTCTAAATTCCTTCCCTGAATTGTTTCTTGTCAAATTAAAATGTCAAAAATTATTCTATCAAATGTTGTCCCTAAGGAATCTAAGCTCAATCCAAAGAGCAGCTACCAATTAGCAAAGATGGCTTCTGAAGGGAGGGTGTGCATTTCTCTTAGTGTGTGAAATTAGCAGGGTCCAAAAAGGAAAGTTTCATCTCAGCAGTTAGTTTAAGTGCTACTGATAGCTATAATCACACGCAGGCTGCAATTCCCACTGAAAGGCTTTTCAAATGAACAAATACAAAAAGAAAGGAGAAACACAAGTGTTTTCATGGTGAATGGCTTCCTAGGATTACAGCACTGTCAGAAGCCAAGGCTAGAGATCCAAATATGCTGAGTACTGTGAACTAGCAAACCCAAGTCAAATGAAGTCTCATTCACTCTTCTGACAAGGTCCGTGCACCTATCCCTAAGCACAATAAACAATTTAAATTTCAAGTTAGGGAAGGGGCTCTGAGAAAATAAAATCCCCACAAGTCACTCAATGTCCTCTGCTGCCTTGGATGAACACACAGGTTCCTCTAAGAAAAGCACTCCCTCCTCGTCCTGTTTTACAAAAGCTGCCCAGCACTCAGACTACAGAGCTGAAGTGCCCACTCGTTTGCAGGATACTGTGCAGACTGGATACACACTCCCTGGAGGTCAACTAACTCACAAGGTAGAGGGAGCTTTTATATACAGTGCATTTATAATTTATCCACACGAGTACTAGAAAAAAAAACCTATGACTATTTACAATCTTCCCCTCCAAAATTCTAAATCATTGTTTCTAAGGCTAGAAAGACAAGCATTAGACAAAAGCGTAAGACTCTCAGAATAAGACTTTATATGAAGCATGCTCAAGTGATATCTAACTAATGATTTGGCAAAAAACATCTGATGGGTGATGCCACATAATTAAAGAGGCTCTTACTGTTGCAAGGGATGGGGTTAATAGCAAAAATCCAAGGGCATACATCCCTGGGCATACATCCCTTCCACATTTTTTCACAAACAGCCCCTTGACTTGTTATCAAACACTTTTCTCTCCTGATGTCTTTTAAGGTCTCTTTCCAGGTAGCAGATTTCCCAGTTCTGTGGCTCAGCGATGACAAACAGGCCATTCCCCATTCAATCTACTTACCTTGTGGAGACTTTGAGAACTCAGTTATGTAAAGAACTATTTTCAACAGCCACCTTCAATTACAAACGTTTGTCGTGACCACAGACTTCAATGCCAATCTCCTTCCATGTTTAAATACCCACACAAGGACTCTTTGAGACGCCCAGCATGGCTGTTTCCTGTTTTCCCTTGCCCAACAAAGAGCCTGAGGTACACTGCCTCTAGATGCATCCCTCTCTAGCAGGGCAGCCTGAAGTCCCACAGCTTTGACAAAGGTTCTCTTGGTTAGAACATGGCTTCCAGAGAGATTTTCTAACCTGACCACTATCTAAAGAAAACATTTTAATGGGATTTACCCCATTTCTCCAGTTTTCCACCCACAAAACATACTTTTTTTGTATACCTTCATTTGCATGATCTGTATGTATTTAGTCTTCCCACTGAACCAATTCTATCTGCAGAAATGTTCAGTACAGTGTGAGAAGGAAGGATAACTGCCATCTCTGCCATGACAAGCCAACCTGCGTCTATAAAGGAGAATCTCACCAACATAGACATTTTACTTATTTGATAACAAATGAAAAAATTTAAAGAACAACTTGTTTCTGACACACTAAATTCAGGGATTTTTACGCCAATATGTACTGAGTTCTTTGTTATTTCTGTGGACAACTGGGACTTCGGACTCAAAGACGAAGCTTCCCTTTTATGTGTGTGTAGATTCAGGAAAATCTACTTCTCCTAAGTATTTTCATAACACAAATTTCCTTCTCCATGCATCATATGTGCAATATGGGAGCTAACCAGCTATCTGAATATAAAGTAAAATCTTTACAATGCAAAGGAATCACTGGGGGAGCAAATGCTTGCCTCTCCTTTTATAAGGTTTTAACTTTAGTTATATCTATTCAGAATTTATGTAAGTGAACAATACCTTTCCTTATTCCTATATCATATTTATGCTAATCATGGAAACACGAGTCCTTCATGTTCTGCTGGGGGAAAGAAAGAGAGCTTACATCTTAAGCTAAATGTAGCTTCTGTTGGGAGAAGTGAGAAGCAGTGCAAGCCCCACGCTGAGGGGCGGCGAGCACACAGCCAGGCTCAGGAAGCACACCACAGTTCCTCTCAGGGACGCAGCAGTCCCGCTTCCCTTTCATATGCCTTCCTGCAGGTCACGCACTATCGGTAACACTCAGCCTCTGTTCCAACAGAGCATGGCCACAGGACAGCATAGCGGATAGCTGGGCAGACATCGCATTTCTTCCCTGCTTTCTTTACCATGTAATGGAGTATCAGTCCACAGGTAATTCTCCGTGACTATTTCATGACACTGACTAAGATCACAGGCTCAAAAGTTGTCGTAAGATAAGACATGACACATAAACTTGTCATGTACTAAGGTAACAATTACTCTGGAAGACTCACTCAGAATGCACTTTAAAAAACAAAAACCCGACCAGTTAATGAGATAATCAGATTCAAATAGCACAGAAAATTAGGTTCATTTTGAATTCCAAAACATTGAAGAAGATGAAAGATTCAGAGGAGGCATTACATTTTACAACCTTAGTAAGTTTTAAAACTGTTTGAAAGAGTTCAGGACATAAGGTCCCAGATCCCTTCCAGAGAAGGAGAAGCTGGACTAGATCTGAAGGCATTCTGCCTCCATTCCATCTGTTCTCATTCACAAGTTTCTTTTTGTTTCTTTTTGTGCTCAAAGGAAAAAGGCTTATGGACTCTCCTCAAATTCTCTGACCACTGCCCCACACATCAATGTGGAGGGAAGAGGCCGAAGGGCGTACAGAAAAACAGGCTGGGTTTTGATAGAAGCTGGCCTCCAGTGTCCCTTCCTCCAATTCTTTAATACAACCAGGGGTCACTATGAGAATTGACTTTGAAGAGGTGCTCCATACACAGCACTGCACACATTGGCTACTACACTAAAGTCTGAATTAAACATTTACTACAATCAACCTTTATTTGCCTCTAAGCACATCACGGTATAAGTTATACCACGTGATTTACCATTCAGTAACAATGGTCAAGTATAAACGATAAGATCATCAACTAAGGGCAAGCTTCTGATTCTTTTTTCAACCTTAACAACTTGTATTTATAGCCAAAGACACAAACTGTCTAAGACTCTTAGTAGATTACTGGACACGAAGCAGATGCTTGCAAGCCCAGCACTTAGGAGAATCACCAGTGTGTGAGGCCAGCACGGGCCACTCGGAAATGTGTCTCAAAATACCCAGGTAAGAAAGAACACACTCTACACCCGGTGAGGTAGTGAGAACAAGAGAGAAAGGGTGCGCCCTGTGAAAGGGTGTGCAGTGCGGAAGGGTAAATGAGATGTGTGGAAAGCAGTGGACAGCATAACAGCGAGTCAATCCAAACAGAATCTCACAAACAAATGGGATGACACACAACAAGAAGCAAAGGTGAGAAAAGATTCTCTCTGTCTGTGAGAAAGGGGAAAGATTAGTTTGGCAGTACACTTACCACATAAGTGAACAACAAAAAACAAACAGCAAGCCACCCCTCAGAAACTATGTCAACACAGATACTTCAGCTGACTTTCTGGGTGAAACGAGGCAGGAACATCTCTTTCTTCAATTCCTGCAATAACCCATGGCTAAGAAGAAAACAAATAGGCCACTCTTCTAGGCTGATGTTGGAGAAAAATGGCTTGGGAGAAGCTGGCACTGTCTCTGCCCTGCTGGCTCCATCATTATGGAAACCAGTGAACTGTCCAAGTCAGATTTCCAAAGGAAGTATGTTTTCATCTCAGTGTCTCTGAAAGACTTCCCAAATGTTCCACAGTTTATTTAAACCACTTTAAAAAGTTACTAACAACTTCCTTACATCTTACAAGTTTTATAGCACTGGCAATTCCAAAGCATTTTCAACCAAACATTCCAAGTCTTAGATGAACAGCTGAGACAGACTACGTTCTGCACCACACATCCTTATTCAAACCTTTAGTCTCCTAACTTCAAAGGGAATTGTTTTCCTTATAAGAAAACATACCGCTAAGCAATGTGACAAAGATATATTATAATATTAATGGTAGTTCAAGGACAACAAATTCATGATAGAGTAGGCGTGAGTGTGGACTCGCGTCCTAGTAGATGTAAAATGTAGCGCCTCGCACGATTACATTTCCTCCTTGCTGCAAAGTGCTAAGAGTTTCTAGACTCAACTACACAACTAAAGGATGCATTGACTAATAAGAATACATGTGTGCTAATTTTTAAAATCTTCACAATAAGACGACTATTAGCCTATATAATGAAGAAAGTGCAGCCATTCAGAGATCAGGGAGCTACAAGGGTTATACACAGTTACTGACAGAGGTAGGATCTACAAGTATCAACCTGACTCAGGATCCTGTGCTCCAGGCCACCACTTTGAGCTATTTGCTATATCACCCAACATAAAGATCTGACATGATGCACACACACTTGAGAAGCAGGAATTATTATTTCCATTGTATTAACTAGATAAATGAAGCCTGGGAAGACTAAGAGGCTTGTCAGCCCGCTAGCAAGGCACAGAGGAGAGGTCCCAGCTCAGGGCTGTATTGTTGAGAGGTCTGTGCTTACACTAAAGATGATGCCATCTCCCAAGAAGTCAGTGATGCTGCACCATAACAGCCTCTCATCAACAGCCAGGGCTTTCCCTCCTGTATCTTGCCACTGACATAATAGATAAGTGTGGGACACAAGTAAAGTCTGTGAAGAAAACAAGAAAGATATGAAAGCTAAAAACAATCAAGAAAGATATGAAAGCTCATGTAAATATTGTGATATTTCTAAGTTATCTCTACACAGAAAAGTTATGCTGACCATGAAGAAGAAACACTACCTCCACCACCACCACCACCACCACCACCACCACTATCATCCCGTCCACAACCACAAAGAGGCAGGTCATAAACTGATCTTCTCACAAACGCCACCATTCCCAAAGACAAACTCAAAAGGGAGTCCTTGGGAATAACTGTGATTCTCTTCAGCAACACTGGACAGTCAGTCATCTTTTCTATCCCGCAAAAAAGACTCCTAGCCAAGCATTCAGTCTCACCTTTGAGCCCAATGAAAACATCTCCCATGAGCTCATTTCAAAGTACTAGAAGCCAATTGGGTTCACTTCAAAAATAGGATTTGAGGATAAATTATTGAACATACAAATTGGATAAAAGACTAAATGGAGAATCATTTGTTCTAAAAAAGGGTACAAAATGAACATTCCAGATATGTAAATAGGAATACAAGATAGTACACTGTTATTCAAAAAAATATTAAGGATACGAGGTTTTATTCTGATTGGCAAAATCATGTGCTTAACTCTCTGCCAGAGTCCATATTAGGAAAAGTAACCATAAAATAAGCATAATAAATGCTGCTCACAGATTCTTAAAATGTTATATATAACACAATGGTGAAGAAATGATGGAAACTGCTAATATTAAATTATATAACAAACACACCTGCAGAACAGAGGCAAATCCAGAATCCTGTCCACCAATATAATAATGATTATTACTTCTGAATCTTGGGATACATATTAAATTTCTGTAGTGCTTGCTGGATTAAATCTATTTTTCAAACTACCTGCAGGGGCCCATATTTCCTCAAAAGCAACAGTAATATCCTCATTGTCGTAGTATATAAAGTACATAGGCATAACATTTGAATTTCACCAAAACAAGCATTGTTTTTAAAATGATAAATATCACATATACATACACCCTAATAGAAATTACAAAGTGGTTTTGAAGGAAAAGCCATTTTGAAAATATAAATGCAAACCAAAATACCCTAGTAGCCACAAGCTCTGGCTATGCAGAATATATTTAGTTATTAAATGCTCAAGTGAGCTAGCATGTGCTAGACACTGCTCTATCCCTGGAGACACAGCAGTGAACACATGGCCAAAGGCCCCTCCCATCAGTGGAACTCTACATGCTAGCGAGTATTTAGAAGTGCTAAGTTTGAAGTACTAACACCAGCAGTTAAAGCTAGTAACGAACACTGTAGCCACAGAAAAGCTCAAGCTCACACACAATGAGCTCTCCAGAAAGGTTGGCTGGGCCCAGAAGTCAGGAGTGTCTCTAGCCCACCAACATTCAGTAATGGTGGATATTATTTAAATATTTGATTAAATCCATTCAGTCATCATTAAGCCATTGATTTGCTATGGTAACTCTAACTTTTCAATAGTTAGCTGTTTTGACGTCTATTTTATTTATTAACTGCTACTATTTCTGAGTGTTTGCTTTGTGATATACTTGTTCATTTCAATTTTTCTAAGATTCGACTTTCTCTTCAATGAAAATTTTCACTGAGAAATGCTGTGGTGAGAGGCCAGTCTAAATAACAAGTAGGTTATAGCAGGGTAACTCAGAGCAAGGAAACTTGCTCAATCCCTCAGAAGAGATGAAAGCTACCCCAGAGAAAAGAGGGGCTGCTGCGACAGGCTTTGGGCAAGTCTATATCCCAGCCTCCCTGCATTAATTTGTCAGAAATCACCTGCTGACTCAAAGGCAAACTTCACTCTCAAGTGAGTCTTTGAATACATATAGAATTTCAGAAATAATTTGGCTGATCTTATTTTAACATTTTTATTATAAGAGTAATCTATGATAAAAATTTATGTCTAGACGATTCTAAAAGCTCTTGGTGATGAGAAAGTACAATGACACTTTAATAGGCAGGGTTTTAATAGTTGTATAAATACAGCCTGCCTTAAATTAATAGTGTCTCAGACTTACTGAAATGGATTAATTTATTTAGCTTCCAGAATAATCCTCTTAGTATTGTTATCGTCCCTAACTCGGAAAACTGACGGTTACATCATTTACCCAGGGACACAAAACTAGCAAACTATCAAAGCTGGCTTGGAATGCAAACTCTACCTTGTCTCTATTGTACCTCTTTGTTAATTAGCTCGGTCCACACTGACTCTTCAAAGAGTTTCCTGAATATCTAAGCAATTATCACTATTATCACCCCTCAATTTACTTGAACATTGCTGTTTGAGATAATCTTAAGAAAAATGATTCAATGAACATGATGAAGCCACATGTGCCCTGTAACAGCAACACCGGCTGGGAGGGGGTAGGCGGTAGGTAGAGGGCCAGGAATTCAAGAATAGCCTCGGCTACATAGCAAACTAGAGGCCAACATGAGACCATACCTCAAAAAACAAACAGGCAAAGTGGTTTTATCCAGTAATGTGGAGCTAGAAAGGTAGTTGCTGCAGTCAGTTGTTCGCTTTGGGAAAGAGAATAAAAGAGAGGTTGGCAGAGGTCCAGGGCCTCAGGCCACGCCTTTCATTTCCGTAATCCATAGCCCCTTGCAGAGAAACAGAGGGAAGCGTAAAGTAGTAATCTTTCACTTTACACTTCTACAACATGCCCAGGCTGTCTTAGGAACCAAACAAGGAAACAGCCTCTTTGTGTTGAGGATGGACTATAAAGACAAAGTTTGGAAAGGCATGGACCATAAGAAATGCCCTGACAGTTTTCTATATAAAGAAGTTGGCTATAGTCAAATAATTAGGTCTAAACACAAGTGCCTATGTGACTTACTTCACATACATTAATAAGCCAACAAGTTACAAACAGAAAAAGTGAGCTTTTAAAAAACTATAGTTACCATTTTATAATTTTCTCCAGAAGAAACAGCAGATTTGGCTTTATCCACCTAAGGCTTGAACAGAAAGCAGACAGGCGGCAGAAGCCATGGAAAGCACAGAGAGATAGTTTCTGATTCACGATGCTTGCAAGGTCCCAACACTGGCATTGTAGGGTTACAAAAGGTGTATTTGATTAAGTATGATTTTACTGTCCCCTACCTCTCAAGATTAATTCATTCATACTCATTTCTTTACACATATTGAACAAGTCTAGTGTTTGGTGGGAACTCTGGAGAGATGGCTAGGCATTTAACAGCATACAGTACTCTTACAAAGAACCCAAGCTCAGTTTCCACCACCAAGTTCTAGGCTTCTGACCCCCTGGAACTGTAGCTCCAGAGGACCTTATTCTCCTGGCCTTCTTGGGACCTGCATTCACACATACATTCCCAACCTAGAACACATATGCATAGTGTACAATAGCAAGTCGTTTTTAAAAGAAAATTTTGTAATTCTATTGATTCAACCATACACATTAATTTGAGTTTTTAAAAAAGCAAAACGACTTGTTTTAGCTGGTGAGACAACTCAGTAGGTAAAGTACTCGTCAACACACACAAACACACAGACACACCTGCTTCTCAATTAATTAAATTAAAAGATTAATTAAATGACAGAGTAAGATTCAGATTTATGCAGACTAGAGTTCAAGGGAGAGCCAACTTCAGTGTACAAAGTCAACAATGATGAAGAAAATAGCACTCAGTACCATCCTCCAGCCTCCACACAACAACACACAATGTGGTGCCCACACACATTCAAATGAACCCTAAACACATATACACTTACATGCATATATAAAATTTAAAAAATTCAAATTTTTAGAAAAAGGAAATCCAAAGGAATAGTATTTACATACATATGTGTGTGTATGTATACATATATGTGTATGTATGTATGTATGTATGTATGTATATATATATATATATATATATATACATTACATTCAGCAAGGCTGCAAGATAAATCAGTTATAAAAACCAATCGTATTTCTATGTGCTTGCAAAAAAAATCCAAAAACAAAATTTAAAATATTTCATTTATAAGCATCAAAAATAGCAAAGTATTTAAGAGTAACTTTAATATAAGAAGTAAAAAACATATACTCTAAAACTACCAAACATTATTAAAATATCCCATGTTCACATAGCCTGCAGCTAGAGCAAAGCACTCAGCTCCTAAGTCAGGAAACAGGAGGGAAGTGTGGGATCCCACAGTCCCCTTCAAAGGCATGCCTGCAGACTCCCACTAGGCCCCAACTCCTAAAGCTCTCACCATTTATTTGCTGAAGTATCCTATCCACTGGAACTACAGCTTTGACATGTGTGGTTTTAGCAGACATACACCATAGCAACAACTGCTGAGAGTGGGGAGGAGCAGGGGGAGGAGGAGGAGGAGGAGGAAGGATCAGGAGGAAATGATAGCAAAGGATACAGAGCAATTTGCTCTTGCTCTTTTGAGGATAATCAAACACTTTCTAAATTGACAGTGGTGACACCTGCACTGTATGTGAATGTATTACAAATATTGACTTGTATACTTCAAATGAAAGAACTATAAAGTGTGTGTTTTTAATCTCAATAAACTATTATTTAGAAAAATAAATAATTTCAGCCTTCAAAAAAACAATATCAAACGTGACTCAAATCTCCATCAACCCTAAAATAGAAAGATATGTATAACTATGTAAGACAGCGCCAAATGTGAACAAATCACAGATCCATGTGATCCATAGACACGGGCATTATTTTAAAATTTTTAAAGTATCTCCAAGAAGAAAATGGAAGTCCTATAGTACATGCAACAGGGTTCTATTTGAAAAAAGGAGCTATCATGAAAAATAGCAAAGGAATCATCAGCATAGAACAGAGAGAGAGAGAGAGAGAGAGAGAGGTAGGTCTGTAGGAGAGATAGGAGACATGAAGGAAAATAGACCAAGGAGCTTCCAATGGACTGATATTTCATCTTAAACTAAGTGCTGGATGCACGGTTCACTAAACACTATGGTCCCTGTTATTTCTGTGACTCCTTCTAATATAGGAGTACAAAGTAGCTCAGGCTGACATCAGCTCTGTAGCAGAAGACGACTATGAACTTCAAGTCTTCTTGCTTCCATCTCCTCAGTGATGAATCTCAGGCACAGACCAGCACACCCAGTTTATATGGTACTGGGGGGGGGGGGAGGGTGTCACATCTTACTCATTTTAAGTATTTGAGTATCACACCCTACTCAAAAAGAAAAATCCTACAAAATAGGTCTCCTTACTGTCTCCACTCCAAAGAAGAGAGCCGGATGACTGAGTAATGAATGTCAGCGCAGCGAAGAAGACTAGGAAGAAAAGAGGTCTGCAGAGGAGACAACGTGTGTGGAGGAGGGGAATGCTTATCTGCACATCATTTCAGTAGTGAGGGAGCAGTGCAAGAGCACACACAAAGCCTGCTAACCAACAAGTCACGCTATGCAGGAGGGCAGGAAGGCAGCCTGAACTGCAGAGCCATGCTGTCTCAAGAGGGTAAGCATTCGGGGCATGGAACCAATAAGCCAGAACTGAGGCACTGCTATAGAACTAAAGTCAAGTGGGCACTGGACAAGGTTTACTCACTCTTCGAGTCCTCTGAGCCTGGCACAGATTTAGGTTCTCAATAAGTGTTTGCTTAGCTGATGAGTAGATGGAGTTTGATAGTCAAAGGAGAAGGAAGGCAGTTATCTACTCTCCCCAGAAGACTCCTGAATACACTAGCAAGGGTGAAACACTGGTGACCCTGCAGGGCATCCCGCACATTCAACTATGTGCAGGAATTCCAAGGAAACACTTCACTTCTGACATGCCAAAAGTGACAAACTTCTAGCATGATATGGAAATCAAGAAGACAGTTACATTGTACATTTCCCACCACGCACAAACCTGCCAGTTCTCACTAAGGAAAGGTAAACAGAGAGAAAGCAGGGAGGCAGTAACATGGATGAAGATGAGTAAAGGCAGATCAAACCTGCAAGATCTAAGATCTGAGTCACTTCAGAAGCATCCCTTAGACATTCCCAGGTTTGCTGTCTCTATCTTCTGCTTGGGTCTCCCTGTCTAGATTCAGGAATGAGAAAAATGTCAGTCCTTGATCTGAAAAGTTGAGTTAAGGGTCCCTAGAATAATCTGCATGAGGAAAAAGCAAGTCCCAGAGTATTACATGCAACAGAGTTCTATTTGCAAAAAGGAATCATCAGCACAGAATATGTGTGTGAGTGTGTGTGTGTGTGTGTGTGTGTGTGTGTGTGTGTGAGAGAGAGAGAGAGAGAGAGAGATCTGTAAGAAAGATGTAATACATGTAGAGTCTTTCTGTACTCAGTTAAATTCTTATAAATCTTAAACACTTAGTTTTGGCTCAGATATTAATCATTGCTTTTCCCACTGACCTGTAAAACATCTGAAAGCAGCAGCACCTACTGAGAATTATATGTAAGAAGGTCTCAAAAGGCTTGAAAGGTGTAGAACCCCCAAAGGAGAAGAGATCAAGACACCAGTCATTCTTTCTCTTGTATAACTAGTGAATTCCAATTGAAAAGCCATCCAGGACCCTGAAGAAAGGGGAGTCTGAACGCTCCACTTAGAAGCTATGCTTCAAACAGGGATGGAACATGCCCTAAGTATTCTCCTTACTGAAGAATTCTAAAAGCCTCTTTGCAATTTACAGAACACCCAAGATTTGGCAGAACCAACATCTGAATTCTAAGTCAGATACACCTCAAATAACATTCCTGAAAGTGACTTAACATACCAAGTGGAAAACAGCAATTTTAATGAGCAGCAGCAATGTGATTTCAAAAAATTAGAACTGCCTAATTTAAACCTGTAATGCATTAAGAGGGAGGTCTATCAACGTTTTTATGGTCCTTCATAGTCAGATTCATGCCAATCACTGTTAAAAATGCTTCAAAGAACCGTCATAATTTTAGGTAATCAAGGCAACTGAACGACGAGCAGGCTTAGTTGTGCACTTGCCAGGATTGTGCGTCATCGCCGCACACGCCTGTGAAGGCGTCACTGAGGACAGGCACCACATGAACGTGGGCAGCAGCAGAAAAGGAATTGGAACTGAATACAATGGGGAAAAGTCAAAGGCCAGGTGAGCATGAGCACCCGTCTCCCTCCACCCGACAGCAGACTCTGCGTTACCAACACGCCAACCTCCGTGCCTCCCAACTGCCATGATGGACCCTCGTTCCTCAGACCAAGAGTTAAAATAACCCTCCCTCCCTTAAATTCTCTTCTGTCAGCTATATGATAACAGTGTGGAGAAAAATGACTACGACGCCAATGATCTATGAGTCAGTCTTTTGATAGTGATAACTGCCAAGCTGGTGGCTCATCTGCAAGTTCAAATTGCTTATTACCAAGCAGCCAATAAACAACACTTCCTGATCCTTGATTATAATAACGCTGGTCAATCAGAATAGCCTGCAGTTGGAATGTTTGAATAACAACATACATAATACTGGGATGAATTTATGTGCTTTAACTATGTTGATCCCCAATAAGGTAGAATACACAAAACTCCAGAATTTTAAATAAATAGCAACAAAAAGAAAAAAGTGCTTTCTAAGGTGCACTGATTCGCTGTCAGTGACTATAATAAGCCAGAAACCTCCTGTGAGGCATGATGTCACATATTAATAGTGCAACACTCTGAAGGCTAAAGCAATCTAATCATGCTTGAGGGCAGCCTGCATAGTAAGGCAATGGAATCAGACAGAGACATCTCTACAGCCTTCACTGTTCTTATCCCAGAAAAGATAAGACTGGGACATGTAAACAAAGAGCCACATATGGAATATGGCAATGATGGCAACAAATTCTACATTGCTTTTATTGGCAAGTGAGTCAGATGTACTTCTCCCATCTCTCTTTCTTCATCACAGAGTTTGACCCCAAATAAACTGCACATATGCTCACCCTCACACTGACTAGGCTATCCCCCTTCATAATCCCCAAAAAGAGATCTTGGCAGTTCGGTTTGTGTTGATCACTACAGAGTGTCAAAATAATATGCTTTTCTGAGAAAGGCTATTACTAAACTGCTGCATGTCACTCAAGTGTGAGTATCCTATATTCTACAAGCTAAGTCTTTAGTCCAATAAACTTCTAAGACTAGGCCTCAGTTGAAATTTATTTTCCCATCACATATGAATAAAAATAATCAGATAAGTACACAGAAAATTATAGAATATAAAAATATAGTAATTTGGAAGTTGGAGAAATGGCTTTGCAGTTAAGAAAGCTTACTATTCTTTCAGAGGGCTTACTCAGGTCCCAGTATCATCTCCAGTAAGCCCACAAATCCTAGTAAGCAAGCCCACTTCCTTGGGAGCTGATGCCCTCTTCTGACCTTCTTGGCCACCTGCATGCATGGTCCATATAAACTCACACAACACATAAAATAAATAAATCTTTTAAATGTATATAGCATATCATACATAACCACTTTACAGTATTTTACTTAAATGCAAATATATGTTAACACATACTGTTAATAAGAGCTCTTACTGTAATAGATTGTAAAAGACTTTTACAAGTCAATGTTATGTGGGTATGTTCAAAATATAAGTCTGAAGGCAAATAAATATCAGTTTCTAAAGCAGGCCATTATCTCTATTTTCCACTATTTGGACGAGGAAAGTTGACAGTAAAGATGATGGGTATAAATCCTGGGAAACTGGTGAGAGCCTTCAAAGTACACAGCTTTGATGTGTTTCCTCTTAGGTAGGGAAAAAAGCAATCACTATTTGTAAAACAAAAACAAAAGTTCAAAACTTAGCTACAAGAAGTTCTACTCTCAGACATTTGTCCACAAAGAGTTCTCAGCTTCTAAACGATATATCTACAGAAGTATAGTCCACAGCAACACATGGCCAGCCTTCTCTGGATCCCACTTTCTTCAGACTCTGTTTCCCATGAAGTATTCAATTATAAACGGGCTGTGAGCTCAATTGTTTAGACAATCTCTGGAAAAGATACTAGCATCGCCTTTTTCTTAGTCTGTCACAGAAGTCTGAGGGGTTTTTTGGCCACTCTTCAACCTTCTGATAACCAAGGTACATGCTTGCTCCACTGAATGACCGCAGCACTCTGATCTCAAAGCCCTCGGCACAGCAGGAAACATAAAATGAGAGCAGGAGAAGCAAGCTGGAAGAGCATGCTCGTACCTCTCGTTTATCCTCTCTCCTCTCTGACTCAGTCCTCATCACTACCATCGCCACCACCATCCCTACTACCCCACCCCCACCTCACCCCATGAACACTTGAGACAACTGCTTTAAATTTCTTTTAGTGCAGCAAGCAATAGCTTGTAAAAGGATGCAAACCAGCTGAAACATTTGACAGACAATGTTAAATACCAGGGAATTCCTATCAACCATTTTACTTTAAAAGGAGCTTTGATGTTGGCTATCTTTCATGTACCTCTTTCATGGCACATTAATAAAGAAAACAGAGCTGAAGTAAATCAAGATCCAAGGTCATGTCTAGAATTACAGCACTGTAGGTACCTGATGAAATGCGGATTAATGCTGCATGAGTAGTGAATAAATAAAAGCATCTCAACCCGCCAATCAGGCAAGCTTTGCAAGTGCTTCTGAACTTTCTTCTGCAAGGAGACCTGCGACACCTCTAATCCTCCACGTCCTGGAAACCTCATTATCATAATATGAACCCAAATGTTAGGGTTCCTTCAATATGCAAGTGCTATGAAGCAGAAGAAAAGCAATGGGAATTAAGTTGGGTGTAACCTTAGAAATGTGCGGATGTGGGGGAACTTGAAAGTGGTATTTCACTAAGTTAGGAGTTCCTAATACAAAGATTTAGCCACATAAAACACATTAGAATTAAAAAAAAAAAAAAACTATAGCATGCCAAAAAACACAAATAAGGTGGATTTAAGAGCTCTTATTTTCAACTCTGAGTTTCTGGTCCCTGAATCTACAAGTCTCACAGAAGCAAATGAAAAGGATTGTAGCAAAGAATTGTTACATTTCTGAATTCTGCTAACACAAATTGCAAAGCAAAGAATCTAGTGACACTCTGTGACCCAGACAGGAGCTGTAAGAAATAATTGATATGTTCCTGACTAACCAGCAGAACACTTCTTTTTCAAAGTGCTGGCCAAAACTTACGGAAAACGGAAAGCACAGGGGAACAACAACAACAACAAACCATGAAGGAGAAGGGGCTCCGAGCACATCTCACAGTACAAATGGTCCCTATGACTTACCACTCACCCTCACATGAATTCACATGGGAACCACGAACCAACAGGGCTAAAGCGACTTAATGTTATCTGTCCAGGTGCTCTGCATGCCTGTGTCCCCCCAACACAGAGTCTAGCACAGATGGCATTGGACCCTAAGGGATAGCTACTGAAAGTCCTGAAAGGCAGGCTCTCCATCTCCCATAGTATGGCTCCCAGCACTAACAAGAATAGTGAGTGTCACTGGAAAGATAGTAAGTCCACTCATCTATTCACAAGCATTAGTCTTTAAAACTACTGCTCTCTACTAACATCTCCAGGTCAGAAGTAGTGCTTATCTGATATAGATGCTTTAAGAAGCAGATATAAACATGAGATGGATGAATTCTTTACTATTTTAAAATCACAGTAAACTGTCAGTTTACAAGAATATAAAATTGTAGATGCCCAAATTGAAACTACAGAGAAAAATATATTAATAACTGTTCAAAATAGGCACTATTTCTTCCATAACCTAAAGATTATCAGAACAAAACTCCAAAGTCCATCACTTACTAAGGTAATGCTCAACAGTCTGCTGTTTAATTGACATCTACATTCTGTTCCAGCATGTGCACTTGTCTAAGAGAACATCTGCTTTAGTTATACTACACTGTGTCTTTGGCAAGAACGTACAATAAAACTAACAAAAACAATCAAGAATCTGTATTGGGACTGGCAACAAAAGTAGATTTGTAACCAAAAACCTTAAGATGCAAAGTGACCATCTCTGGGCTCTAGGCCAGTTCAAATCTAAGTCAATAAACAGAGATCTACAAGAAGGGATGTAGTTAAGGGTGGGTTGGGGCAACTCCTACAGATATTTAAATTGGACTTGGAGACACAAAAGCACATGGGTTACAAGATTGGTAAAACACATTTTATTTTGATCAAAACCTGTCAAACTAAATTCAAATCTAAACATTATTTTGAAAAAACCTCTCCCCTTATTATGTATTCCTTATGCCCCTTTCGCACTCTATTTAGCTGAAACAGTCTATTTAACTACATATGTTTAAAAGCATTCTGGCCTTTTAACAAAAGGAACATGAATTTACTTTTAGATTAACTGAATAGCACAAATATTCCAGCAAGAGGCCTTATTAAGAAGATCCCAGTGCTTAAGGCCAAGTGTTGGAAAGGAGAGGATACTGAGAGGTCAAAGGAAACAAAGTTCTACAGGGCCTTACATCTTCCCAGCCTGCAACTACAGAGCATGCAGAATGGAAACACCTCATCACTTCACCTTGTCCTGACTTACAATGACCACGCTGAGACTCATAAAACAACTGAGGCCATCCCGATTTCTAAGAGTAATTCATGCCAGCCACAGTACCACATGCCTGTGGTCTCAGAATTAGGAAGGCTAAGGCAAGAGGATCACAAGTTTGAGCCCAGCCGAAGATACAAAATGACATCATAGGATGTCCTTCGTAATTACGGAGAAAGAGGGGAAGGAGCTACATTAACGAGAAAGAAATAAGAGTGACCACATTGCCTCACATAAAACAGTGCTGACTTCAAAACACTGTGGGTTTTACACAGCTAAATACATCTGGGCTGTACAGTGAAGTTTCGTAATTTGTTAGAAAGTAAATTTCTTTCAACTAAAGGAAAAGGTTCAGATGGCTCGTGTTATTTAAAAGAATCGCCCACAATCAGAAATCAAGGAGACCTCAGAAATCATCCCTTCAGAATCTAATGGAGCCCTGTCTCACACCACAGGAGTCACTCATCCAAATGACAGCTCACGGGACAAGACTGTAGCTAAACCAAGGCCTTCATAGCAGATTCTAGTGTCCACAGATTTGAAAAGCACACCTCCAAATCTGACTATAGTAACCAGTCCTGTGTGTGCGTGCGTGCGTGTGTGTGTGCATGTGTGTGTGTAAGGAAGGCACTGAGGCCCTTGCAGCAGACATTAATCAACATTCCTCAGGAAGTCACATAGCCACACCTCTGGTTCACTCACAGGGTCTAGAAAGACTATGAAGGGGTGTGGCTGAGATCAAGTGTTCACTAGTCTAGTGTTTAATTTCTAGGTGCACACTGACTTCCAGAGGTTACAACCATTTTGCCTGACAAGAACACACCCAACAGCTACTTTCAGAACTTTATTTCTTCTTTGGAACAGGCCATGAGCAACCATCTGTCTCTAGTTCCCAGCACTCCTCAGCAACTACACTGTGCTTTGCTGATGTCATCATAAGTGCACCCACAGCATCAGGAGATGCTTCATCTGCACAGGATGATAAAGTAAAAACTAGTACCCTTATCTCAGAGAGCTCCCATTTCAATTACATTCCTGTCTTCTTCTGCGACACCCATTCCTAGCTTTAGCCTGAAAATCATTTTTTTTCTCCCAGACCTGAAGGAGAGGTGAGCAATTCTCCCTTGTCTGGCCATTCACCAAAGGCAATGAGAATCTATCTAGAAGCAGTGGGATCCACTTACCTCTTTCCTCTGAGGAAATTATTAAAAGCCTTCTATGTTATGTTAGCACTCAGAGAAGAAAGGGTAATGCATCTTAACCTTCAGCTTTAGTCTCCAAGAACTATTTTCAACTATTTTTCCCCTCTTAACAAACATCTTTGGTTACTTATACTTTTTCAGCTTTTTTTTATGTCTTTGTAAAAGTCACGCTTGCAGGAGGTCTGCAGTCAGTACATATAAATTGGCTTTCACTTTTAGTTTTAACTTCTTTTTCCTAATGGCAAAGCCCTGGAAATCAATGTACTCTCTTCAGAACATGATGGAATATTTGCATATAAAACATCATGATTACCTACATAAGACCTAAATCAGATACTAAACACTAGCAGATGTCAGAAGAAAATGTTTGAGTGTAAAAGAAAATTTGTTCCAATCTTAGTTTAAGCAGAGGAAATTCAAACTCTTACACACACACACACACACACACACACACACACACACACACACACAAATTACAGCATTCTAAATACACCCCTTAATGCAATGACCTGACCCATGGTAATGGATCTAAGACTTGTTTGAAGAACCAGTCACCCAAACAGTTTTGGTTTTCTACAACAGTACTTTTATATTCTCTTTTGAATAAAAGTCTACTTTTAGGAGTTCATCTCAGTTGGCCTACTAGAAGCCTCTTTTTCTTACAGTGAAATTTCAATAAAAACCCTGACATGAGTTAATAACCAAAATATTTAGAAAGGTTTTTATGACACAAAGAATCTTGCTGAGAAAATTCTATCTTAATTTAAAAATTTCAGAAAAGTTTGGAAAGAATTGTGGTTTTGGTTGTCCAGGTGCAGCCTCAGTGTCTGGGTCACATATCTTGTGCTATTTGCATTATTTTCCTATTTTCTTTCAAAACGAGGCTCTTTTGTCATCTTACAAAGTAGCCCCAATTCTATTTCTAAAACCTGCTCACCTGCTCAGCCAATTTTTCTCTCAGCAATTCCCAAGCTTTATAAGCTTTTAAAAGGTTGCTAGGTTTCCTGTAGCAATGATCCTCAAACCTGAATGACCCTGCCACTGAGAAGAGCAAAGGCACGGCACGCTACAACCCAGCACACACTACAACCCAGCACACACTACAACCCAGCACACACTACAACCTAGCACACACTACAACCTACCATACACTACAACCCAGCACATATATACCCTAGCACACACTACAACCCAGCACAAACTACAACCCAGCACATATATACCCCAGCACACACTACAACCCAGCACATATATAATCCAGCAGTCAGGAGATCATGTCTGCACATATATAATCCAGCAGTCAGGACATGATGTCTGGGCTCCATTTTCTGTTCTTCTCAATTAAAATGTTTTTGAACTTTTACCAATGGACTGAACTCTATGTTATGAAAAACACAGCTCTAGAGAACTCATGTAAGAATAGTGAGAACAGAAATCTAAAAGTCACAGATAAATTAATATACACACACCTTCCTTCAATGTGAGTGGCTTAAGATCACAGAGACAGCATCTCTGTGTACCTGGAGTCTGTACTTCTTGCCCCTCTATACAACCTTTGCTTTTACTTCTCCATGTGTAATTTACCACTAAATCACATGCCATATATAAAATCCATGCAAATTTATCTTTAAGTTTTCCCTACTGGTATAAAAGCTGTGCCTCTCTCAGAGAAGCAAAGATCAGTGAAGACAAGACCAGCAAGCTTGGTCCATAAGCAAGCTAAGTTCAGCCTCCATCACTGTTCATCGAGCCCTGTTTATACTCTCTCCAATCATCACGTGTCCTCCACAGGTCTTGCCTCAGCATGTGTCTATCTCAGCAGACATCGCTCTACCAATCCACAGAAGCAGAAAGAAACTGCAGCACATCACCACAAGTTTTTTGGTGTGTTTCTATGGAGTCCCGACAAATGAAGCCCAACTACGCAGTGTAAGGCAAACCAAGGCATATGTTGTTAGTAAAGAATCCTTCACATCCTTTCACCTGTGTCTGCTTCAGCTAAACCTCCCTTCATGAGTCTGCCTTAGCCTTTCCTGTGTGTCCACTTGAGCTAAAACATGTTCCTTCACTTGTTTGCCCTAATAAAACACCAACCAATCGACTTTGCAAAGAGCCTTTAAGTTTCCACTTCAGTAACATGAACTTTACTTTCAGTTTTGAAAAGAAGCTTCATGTTTTCAACTTAAAGTAAAGATCTATTTATTCCACAAGGGAGTTGACCTTTCAAGGCCCATCCAATTCCCTATAATTGTTAATCTCTGGAAGAAGGTACATAAACTTACCTCAAGCAAAAAAGCCTTATGATTCCTTAAATTATGTGTTCTTCCTATTAAAAGTTGCTAACACACTGGAATGAAAGAAGAATGAGCATCACTGTCCGTTTCCCAGATGTCTACCACCGGGCTTTTCTCCTAGCATGATCTAGTCGCTTCTGTCCCTCAGTAACCGAGGCTACATGTAATGTTGGAACCACACCCCCAGACACACCCACACCCACAGCACCCCCCTTTCCTCCCTTGCACTGCACACTGTACTTCTCAATACATTCCCATTCCTCCTAATAAAAGTGCTCACTGAAAAGTTTTCTTATTTCTTTTGAGATCTGCCTGCTAACATCCATGTGTATAGGAAAGTTTTCAGCACAGAAACATAAACAAATGAAGCCACAGAACAAACCAAACTGTTCTACATTTCTAGACACCACGTTTGGAGTGACTTCATGTATCTATGATGCTCCAAAACATACACGACAAAGTGATTTAGAGCAATCTTTATTCTAAAGCTTGTCAATTGGAGTTTAAAATATAAGATACCAAATATTAAATATTTCATATAAAATATCTATTTTCATAATTCAATTAGACAACACTATCATATCATAATTTTATTGATAAAATCAACATCTATCTTGAGAAAATATTAACTCTATAAAAACCTAAATGCTCAAAATCTAAAAATTTTTAATGCTGACATGACACAAGTAAAAAGTTCCATATATGGTTTTATGTGATAGGTCCTGGTCAAAGCATAAGCACATTATAAATATTGCCTAATTACCTTTGGGCTTTGTGTATAAGGTTTATGTAGAACATAAAAAAGACTCATGTTTGAGTTCAAGTCCTAGCCACATGTTTTTATATATATGGAAGTATCACAAATTAAAAAAAAATCTAAAATATTAAATATGTCTGGTTCCAAGCATTTTATAAAAGAGGTATTTCAACCTACTGTAAGTCTAGTCAATAGCTGAAAAGATTTATGTGATCAAAACCAGTTTAATGCTTAATGTTAATAAGTATGAATGAATTCATAGCAGGCTACAGTAGATAAGGTACTTGTTGCTGAACATGGGGCTCTGTGTGCAGACTCCTAGCATTAATGTAAAAGCCATACACAGCTGCAAAGGCAGCAACCCTGTGCAAGGTTGGATGGAAACAGGAAAACCCCAGTGAGTTGCTAGCGAGCTAATCTATCCAGTGTCTAGCTCCAAGTTTAGGTGAGACTTGGACTCAAAAGATAAAGTGGAGAGGCCGAACAGATGGCTCAGCAGATGTAACTCCTAAAAGAGCACATGTAACTCTTACATTTTCAGTTGCACTTTCAACTTTAAATGTAAGTGACTGACTAAATCCCAGTTAAACTCTGCCTCTTGGATCCAGCTTAAAATTTTCTCTCCTTTATAGTTATGATTTGAAAGCCTGGATGGTTTTTTCCCCCAGAGTATGGAGAAGTTTCTGAGATTACAAAGTGTTTCAAGGGTAGGAGTAGAGACACTAGAAAGAAGGTGAATGGCTGTGATATAAGTGGAAGGTGTGCTGTAAGTCACAGAGCATCCTAACTTAAGCAGCAAATCGTGATAAAAAGCACTCCAGACGGACGAGGAATGTACTAGAGGCTTCACTAGGACGGTTTGAAAAGATTTAAAAGCAGATTGGCAAGATTCTGAAAATACATAAGAGAAAGCACATAGAATGACAGACAGAGAAAGCATGGAGACAAATGGAAGGTCCCACATTAAACTGACCAGTGACAGCAAACGAAATCAAAGACTGATTTTCCTAGTGCAGTCACTGTAAGTTCTGATTAGATCTCTGCAACACTTAGAGACTTCACAAGTCCATGGTAAAGTGCTAGCAAATAGCTCTGAGCAAACAGACAAGCATACGGGGCTAATGCGCTGTGACAGTTGCATTAGAACAAGAGCCTGAACGGCTGCTCAGCTACAGGGATAGACTACAACCTGTACACAACAGTTTCCTGATATTCTCAAGAGGGAATGGAAAATGAACAGTGAACGACACACTACTGTATGTCAGGCACAGCCACTCTACAGTACAATGGAACTGTACATTTCTACAGTGTCTCTGGAACACAAAACTACAAATCCATGTGCCTTCTCACTTCTAGTAACTCACAGCTCAAATACTACAAACACGAAATGGCTTTTACAGGACTTATCTTAAGTATAGCTGTTTAGAGACCAGTCATTTTTATTCCATCAAGTTTAATAATTCCAGATTTTTATACCATCATGGTTCATTTTTCCTTATATTATATAATACCTAAAGCTCATTGAAGACATGCTCTCCATGAGCACATTTAGATCAAACTCAAAATGTTTTAACTACTTTTATTTTTATATTTTTGAGGCAGGGTCTTACTGTGTAAGCTCATGCTGCCCTCAACTTGTAGATATTCTCCTGCAACCACCTCCCCAGTGCGAGGATTACAGGTATATACCATCACTTCCAACAGCAATTTTTTAAATAATTCTCAGGTTCAATCTGCAACATTATTGTTAATAGCCAGAGGCAGTTAGGGAGGCACACAAGACATATATTTTCAAAAAGGAAAGGAAAACTCATCCCAAAAGGAGCCTGAGAAACTCCTATACACTTCAAGAAACAAGTCTTCCTTCTGTCCTTACCAGTAAACGACATCCAGTGGTGCAAAGTAATTTTTCATTATCAGGTCAGCAAAGTAGGCTTCAGTTTCCCGGCAGGCAGTTCCATTTCCGATCACCACTGTTCTGCAGCTTCAAGGGAAAACAGAATGAGAACCTGGATGAGTCTCGGGCACACTCTGAAGTCAACCAGAGAAAGCACACAGAATGCACAAGTGCTAGACACAGCTCTTCCTCTCGTCTGTATCCACACAACCTCTCCTCTGCTCTAGACTACACAGCACTCTGCATTTGGTAAGGGAGAGGGGAGAGCACAGAGCAACAGTTTACTGTCATCTTAAGGACAGTCAGGCAGCTTTCTTCTCATCTACAAAGAGTCAAAATAAAGGAGTAACCTCGGGCTTATTCCAAACTATAATAAACACAACTAAATAACGACTGCAATATCCCTTCTTCAGGAGAGAATGGAAGGGAGGGGAGGGGGTAGGAAGGATCTCCCAGTACCACAGCATCTCCTCCACTTGACAGGAGGCGGAGAGAGGAAAAGTATCCCACCACAGTCTCCGTGTACGTTCCCAGCATTCCCCCAGCACTGTGCACAGGGGCTTTCTTTCTCCCCGGGTGTTTCCCATAATCCCACACTCCAAATTAGGAGCTTCCAAAGCACCTGTGATTAGCCGAGCCACTAACTACTCAACAGGCTACTGATTTTCTTACTTGAAATGCAGCAAAAGCCTCTTGATCTTCTCGGCCTCTCGGAAGCCTTGTCCACAGTGCAAGTAAACCACATCCGTGTGAAGGATCTGACCTTAAAGGGCGGAAAAGACATTTGCAGACCAGAACTCACTACTGTTTCCATTAAACAAGTTGCAACAGAAAATGTAACTGGCTTATCTTTTAAAATGCAAGCTCAGGGTCTGTGAGCTGCCTCAGGAAGTCACTGTGCTTGTCCCACACCTGCCACCCTCAGGTGGGTCCTGACACCTGACACCCACACAGTAGAATACAAATGACCTCCTCAAGCTCTCCTCTGCCCTCCATGAACAAGTGTACATGCATACACGCACACGAGCTAAATGTAAAATAGGATACTAAAGTCTGATGCATGCACAGTCACTAGATCAGGCTCTTCCTAAGGATTCAAAGTAAAAGAGCTCCACTTTCCAACACGAGACCATTACTAGGTGGACATTATGCTGTGGCGCCTTCAGGAGAAAAGGCTTTCAGAAAGCCAGCCTCATCATGGGCAGCAGCCACAGCTCACACTGCCTGGCTACCTGCTGAATAGACCTGGCTCGGCCATGATATTCTAGTTCTTTTCAGTTGCTGATATATGAATTTGTTTATTCTATTTCTTTGAGCTATATATTTAAGAACTTCAGGCTTTTTCTATCTTGGCATTATATTTTACATAAAGTACTTTATTTTTAAATAAATTTTCTAACTGAAATAGAAGTTTCAGGGTGATCCCTCAATGAAGAGAAATGAATGAAATATGTAAAGATGATAGGAAATTAGTAAGAGTCACGGGATAACCTCCAGAAAGAAAGGGGTAAGAAATAAGTGATGTGATCCAGGACTGAGCAGACACTCTGGGGAGACTGCCTCAAGTTCTCTGCCAGCAGCCCTTCAAAACTAACTAAGGAAAAAAAAGAGGAGGAAAAACTACAACAGAAAGGATCAATTAAGTTTCAAATAAACTATTTATAAGAAAAAATGCTTTCAGTAGTATTAAGGAAAGGAAAATACAAATATACTAGAAATAAAGAAGCTACATAACTAGGGATACAACATACCAGCATGTACAGAAGAAGGTACCAAGGTCAAGTTGAAGTTACCTTTAAAATATATGCAATCAGACATTCTCTAAACAAAACTCGTAGCAGGGCACAGAATCCCAACATTCAGAAAGCTACAGTAGGATAGTGAGCTTAAGGGTAGCCTAGGCTACAGAGTAAAGCCTTGTTTAAAGAAATAAAACAGTAAGGAAAATCCAAATACTATAATCATCACAGTGGCACAGTAAGGGACACAGGAAGGGACAAGCGTCTCAGTGGGTACAGGAAAAATCCTGCTACTGCTGATCCTTCCCATGTGGGAAACATTAATAGCATAAATGACAACTAGGAAAACAAAAAGCAAAAACCGCGCTGTACCTGTGACAAAGGTAACAAAAAGTCCTCCAAAAGCAAATACCAAGCGGCTGGGAAGGGCACAGCACAGCACAAAGACTTCTGTAGGAAGCATCTGAGGGGCAGGGCAGAGCTGATGGCCCAAGGGAAGAGTTCCCATACCGGGGAGCACAAGAGTCAATCTGAGGAGCTAACACTGGAGCCCACCAGGCTACAGGCTGCCCAGTGACCTTCTGGACTGAAAAACTGACCCTCAGGGACTCCTGAAGCAAAAGAAGACAAACTGTAAGAGTGCAAAGAAAGAGCAAGAATCAGGTCTAAGTGAGCAAGGCAAGGACAGAGGAAGCAAAGGACCCAGGTCACACAGGAGAAGGCAGCAGACAGCCAACGCCAAAAACCATCGGCCAGCTCCAGCTGACATCTCTAATAACCACCAAACATAAGACAAAGTAAGCTTTACACAGTGAGAAGCCTGTCCCGACCCAACTCACCTTCTCAAATACTAGAAACATAACCTAAGCAAAACAAAAGGATGATGGGCAAACTGTAGACACATTTTTTTTTCCTTATGGCAGAAAGTAAAAGTCTACCATAATATACCCACAAAACAGAACACGATATATGAAAATGAGATTTTTTTAAAAAAAAAGAATATTATATAACCTATGAGGTTAATATACATCAGAATCATAAAACCACATGAATGAAATGGCAAGAATTGATTTCAGATGGAAGAGAAAACATAGTCTGGATTCAACAGCACATGTACCAACCCTGAGTCAATACGAAGGAGGGCAGCACAGGCCAGCGCAGGACAGCGTGAGTGGGGAGACAGCACTCCAGAGATGAAAACCCAGCCAAGGGACAGAAAACAGATGTCCTCAGAGAAGCAAAGCAAAGAGATAGCAAAGATGACAAAATAAAGTGAAGATGCTTACCAGAGCATTATCATGTATAACTACATATCAAAGAGCATTATCATGTATAACTACATATCAAACCATAAAAAATTACATAAAGAGACTCAAACAGACAGATTTAATAACAGCTTAGAGAAGACTGGAGAATTACTAATCAGTAGAAAATAAAGTAAAACACTGAAAAAGAAGAAAGGAGAATGAGAAATATATTAACATAATGGCCTTCTGAAATGGAATTCATGCCGACACATTCACAGTGTTAAACATATCACATAAAAACTTTGAAACAAACAGAAAATTTGGCACCAGAAGGAACACCTATAAGTCTCTAGACGAATTACAGAGGAAGAAAAAAAAAGTTATCAGCCAAAACAATAAAACTAAAACCAATGGGACAATATCTTTAAGTAACTACCAATTAACCAATCTACCCATGAAAATAATCTTCAAAAATGAACACAAGAGCAGCTTTTTCAGATAAAAACTGAGACAACATTTTGTCAACTAACTCACAGCCCTCGGGAGGCAGAGGTAGCGGATCTCTGTGAGTTCAGGCCAGCCTGGTCTACAGAGTCAGTTCCAGGGTAGCTGGGGCTACACAGAGAGACCCTGTCTCAAAAACGAAGAAAAAAGTAGTAGCATGGAACTTTTCAGACATGAAGATTTCTCAACTGAGAACACAGAAGTATGGAAAGGAGTCACAGGAAGGCTAACTACATGGGACAGGAAAACTACACTAACTGAATATTCACAGCTACAAAATATCTGATACTTAAAATGTATATAAAATCAGAATGCACCATAAAGAGTTGAAGTTGATAAGAGCTATGAGTTCAAGTCTCAGCACCAGGGGTTCTATAGAGCGCAACTGGAGAATACTTGCCTGGGCTTGAAGAGCTAGGCACTACGTACACAGATGCGCTAACACAGGCCTACAGAGCCAAATTTCAGGAGAGACAGAAGAAATCCTGAGTTCAGGGTTCTCAGCCACCAAGAGCACCAAAGGTAGCCTGACTACAAGAAACTGTGTCAAGAAAGAAAGGAAGCGAAGGGGAGCGGGAGAGGGAGAGGAGAGAGGAGAAAAACAGAAGAGAAGGAAAGAGGAGACCAGGAGTTCAGCCTGACACTAACACTAGCTAATGGAGAGAGGGGATCAGAGACATGATGAGAGTTCTGACCAGACATACAGGAAGCCCTCTCATCCCCACAGCCCCGTGAGAAAACAATTTCTAAACAACAATATCTATGAAGTGGAATTTAGGATCAACCAAAAAGCTCTCATATGAAAAGTTGAAGAACTTACTAGTAGGAGAAATGATGGCTAGTTTGCATCCATGTTTGTAGCCAGGATCTACTCCCATCAGGGTGCGGCCTGGCACAGGACTTGTTAAAAGGAGCTGGCGGAGGTTCTGTCCAAACATCATTACTGATTGCTTCTCTGCATCTGATGTCAGTTTGGCTCTTTAGAAATAGAGGGGAAGGGGGACAACACAAAAAGTACTTAAGATTTTCATTCATCCAAATTCTCTTCTCAGAAAAAAGAACAGAAGGTATTTTGTGTAGTCAATCTTCAGGGATGAAACATCCTGACCCTGAGTCACACTGGGTCTACTTCTGCTCACCACAGAAATATAACACCACAAACAATTCCAAAGCAAACTGTCTACATCTTCATACCTGTCTTCTACAACTGCTCCATCAGATACAAATTTTAAGTTAAATATGTACAATCACGAGAAAGAGCCTTGAAGATTTGCAAGTCAAATTAAAGCCTAGCAGATGATTACAAATATAAACCACAAACAAGAATGACAAGGCATGGCAGCACAGCAGCCTCTTCCAGTGTTATTTAGTTCAGTAATCTCAATGTCTTTGTCTGCGTTCCACTCCACATCCCCTACCCCCTGTCATTTGGCAACGCCATAGTTCCTAAGAGTTGGTACAGAATCAGGCCTCATATAACCATGTCTCTGTTTTATCCAGACACTGTTATGAGTGTACTTTTAAAACCTTGTAGAATAAAAATATAAGTCAATAATGAGCTTAAAGATAGCTGGAACCTTGAAGAAATGTATCATCTCTTGAAATTCAAAAGAATTATGTCATAAGAAGTATTTCTTTCCTATTAGACCAAATAAGAAACAAATGCCATTGGCCATAAGAAAACTTAAAACAAAGTAATTCAAAATATGTTTTATGTCTGGGAAGGGTTAACTAGATACGTGTGAAGATGCACATGCTACTGTCTATTCATCTTCTCTAACATTTCATTGCAATTCTCTGACTTCTCCAAAACAAGTTACTTGTAATATCATTACAAGTGTTTTTAAACCTTTATTTTGAACTTCATTTATTGTGAAGTCATTGGTTGGTAGACTTATCAAGATTGTTTTAAGAGACACAAAACTGAAAGACCACACCCTTCCCAGAAGACCACCATGATGGAAGGTACAGAATGACAGACAGAGCAGACTATAGCAATGACAAGGGCTAACTCAGGAGGAACCTACACAAGGAGTGGCTCAGGTGAATGAGACAGGAAATGTAATGGACATACAACAGAGGTGGGGACATTAGACAGATAACCTGGATGAGACACTGCACATAAGGAGAGTGGCATAGGTGTCCCAGGAGTGGTGGCACATACCTTTAATCTGGGCCACACCTTCTGCTGGAGACCTACATAAGGACATTGGAAGAAGGAAGATTCCCTCTTCTTTGCCTGCTTGCCTTGTGGGACTAAGCAACTACTAGATCCTTCCATTCTGTTCATAGTTGGACTTCCATTCATAGTTGCTGCTATTGGGGACTTGAACTACAGACTGTAAGTCATCAACAAACTCTCACACTATATAGCGACTACCTACCCATATGTTCTGTGACTCTAGAGAACCCTGACTAATTCAGAAGTTGGTACCAGTAGTAGGGTGCTCCAGAGATAGCCAAGGTTGTACCTCATGTTGCAGCTATACTTGGTAATGTATAAGAGCCACCCAGGTGGTACTGGTTTTAAAGGCATGAAGGGGTCATGAAGAGCAACTGAGGCTGGGCACTGTGAAAGGCCATGGAAGGCCATTAGTGAAGGTGCAGCCTCAGGTACAATTGATGGTCCAGGACTAAAGGATTCATGCAAAGAAGTTGAGGTTTGGCACCATGAAGAAAGCCTATGAGAGGCTATTGGTGAAGCCTAGTTGTAGCATAAGACAGCAGTGTTTTAGAGATGCCAATACCATTAGATAACCACCAAGAACAGCAGCAGCACAGAGTACAGGCAGCTGGAGCCTAGAAGACAAGGTGTGTGCTACAAAGGGCAGAGCTAGAGAAGTGACCCAAACCCTTGGAGGAGCCCAGAAGATCATTGAGTGGATCCCAGACATTAAACGGTTAGAGTTTGATTGTTATTTTGATTGTGACTGTGCCCTGATATTTTTCCCTCTTGAAGGAAGAAAGACATCTGGGAAAGAAGTATGTGAACAGATCTCTCCAAATGGGCAAAGGATGTTAAGATATTTGTGTCCCATGTAAATGCTCACCAGAAGGTGACTTCAGCTGAGGAGGAGTTCAAAAATCAAGTGGATAAGATGACCCGTTCTGTGGATAGTCAGCCTCTTTCCCCCAGCCATCCCTGTCATTGGTCAATGGGCACATGAACAAAGTGGCCACGGTGGCCGAGATGGAGGTTATGCTTGGGCTCAGCAACATGAACTTCCACTCACCATGGCTGACCTGGATACAGCTGCTGCTGAATGCCAGATCTGCCAACAACAGAGACCAACACTGAGCCCCAGATATGTCACCATTTCTCAAGGTGGCCAGCCAGCAACCTGGTGGCAGGTCGACTACAATGGACCACTTCCTCCATGGAAAGGACAGCGTTTTGTTCTTACTAGAGTAGATATTTATTCTGGTTATGGATTTGCCTTTCCTGCACATAACGCTTCTGCCAAAACCACCATCCATGGACTCACAGGATGCCTTATCTATCGTCATGGTAGTCCACACAGTATTGTTTCACAGTATTGTGATAAGAAACTCATTTAACAACCAGAAAAGTGCAACAGTGGGCCCACTATCATGGAATCCATGGGTATTATGATGTTCCCCATCATCCTGAAGCAGCTGGTCTGATAGAAAGATGGAATGGCCTTTTGAAGATGCAGTTACAGTGCCAATTAGGTGGCAGCAGTGTAGAGGGCTGGGGCAGAGTTCTTCAGAAGGCAGTATATGCTTTGAATCAACGTCCGATATATGGTACAGTTTCTCCCATAGCCAGGATCCATGGGTCCAGGAATCAAGGGGTGGAGAAGGGAATAGTTCCACTCACTATCACTCCTAGTGACCCTCTAGGGAAATTTTTGCTGGTTCCAGAGGGGGAAGTGCTCCTACCAGGAGCCACAACAAAATTCCATTGAACTGGAAGCTCAGACTTCCCCCAGTCATTTTGGGCTTCTAATACACTTAAACCAACAGGCCAAGAAAAGGAATCAAAGCGTTAGGAGGGGTGATAGATCCAGATTACCATGGAGAAATTGGATTACCTCTTCACAATGGAGGTAAGGAAGGATGATGTGTGGAGTGCAGGAGATCCCTTAGGACGTCTCTTAGTCCTGTGATTAAAGTCAATGGGAAACTACAACAGCCTAATCAAAGCAGGCTGACAAAGGACACAGACCCATCAGGAATGAAGCTATGCAACACTCCTCCAAGAGAAGAGCCAAGACCTGCTGAGGTGTTTCCAGAGGGTGGAGGAAATACAGAATGGGTAGTAGAGGAAGGTATTTATAAATACCAGCTAAGGCCATGTGACCAGTTGCAGAAATGAAGATTATAAAGTAATATGAATGTTTCTGTCTTATTTTGTTAAGAACACATTTGTCTTTCTTCCAATTTCTTTTTAACATCAATTGGTATTTAAGTTGAGATACTAAAAGAATGTTCCTAAGGGACATTGCCCCATTGTAAATTTACAAATGCATATGCGATTGTATGAAGAACATTTATATCATGTCAGGCATATTCATGACTTTGTTATTGTTTCATGTGGACATAAGGTATTATTTATATCAAGTTGACAAGGGGCGGATTGTAGTGGCTATTCCTGGTTGTCAACTTGACTATATCTGGAATGAACTACAATTCAGAATTGGAAGGCTCACCCGTGATCCAGAACTTGAGGCAGGGAGATACAACTTTCTGGCCTGGATCTCAGCATGGAGATCTTGAGGCATAGTGGCTATGAATCCCAGGAGATTTAGGCAAGGAGATCTCTGAGTTCAAGGTCAACTGGGACAAAGCAAGTCCCAGATCCAGACATGGTGGCACACACCTTTAATCTGGGCCACACCTTCTGCTGGAGACCTACATAAGGACATTGGAAGAAGGAAGGTTCCCTCTTCTTCATCTGCTTGCCTTTGGGCCTGAGCAATTACTAGATCCTTGTTGGACTTTCATTCACCGCTGCTGCTGACCATTTTTGGGGAGTTGGACTATAGACTGTAAGTCATTAACAAACTCCCTTTCTATATAGAGACTACCCATAAGTTCTGTGACTCTAGAGAACCCTTACTAATACAGAAGGCTCACAGTGTCCAGAGAAAAAGAAAGTGATTTCATAGGCTAAGAGAAAAAGAAATGACACGGACACTGAGGAGACAGATGAAGCCCATCCACCTAGTCATCAAGCTCTTCTAAATAGCCTCAAGACTCACAGGAACGGTTTTAAGTAGACTACTGTGAAATGATGCAATGGGACTTTAAAAGGTCACTTGGGGCAGTGAGATGGCTCACCAGGTAAAGGAGCGACTGAGCTCAGAGCCTCAGCACCCATGGAAAATGTCCGCTGACGGCAGGCTCCTGTGACTATAGCTGAGCCCAGATTCGAAGTATCAATAAAAACAAAGCGAACAAACAAAAACACTAGAAATCAATTTTTTCTATCCTTATGATAAATTTCTTCAGAAATAAAGAAACAAAATATTTTTCTTCAAAATACTGGTAAAGCAATCTTTGACTGCCCTCTTCACTACCGCTCAGATAAGCATTTCTAAGGAACCCCAGCTCTGGGCAATGCCTGCAGACTATGAACAGAAATGAGCTATGCTGTTTTACCTTGGACAATTTTAAAAAAGAACATGTTCTTGCTTACCCACAATGCAAATGAAAAAAGGACTGTGTCCTACAGAATCTCACACCACACAGCTTAGTAGCAATGAAATCATTCCACATGCTATAAAACAAAATATCAAAATACCACTGGATGCTGAATGCAACATGAAGAAATCAAGGAAAGAAAAAGAAGTACCACATTGAAATTTTACATAAGATTATTTTCCCCTTCAAAACAGAATGAATAAGCCCCAAGAGTTCACTTGCTAATCATGTTAGTTGCATAATCATGGCAACTAAAGTTTGGATCCTAGCACCCACATAACAAGATGAGTATCCTGATAATGCCTGTCACCCCAGCTCCATGCAGGGCGTAGACAAGTGTAAGACTTGCTGGCATCCAGCCTAGCTCAGACACAAGACGCAGGTACAGAGGATAGAGGGCACCTACTGCCCTCTTCCTGCCTCTGCACACAAGCACCTGCACCATGTATGTACATGTATATACACTCACACACAGAGACACATACACAGATACCTGCACACACACACAAGTAAATGAACAAATGAAAGAACAAAGCCCTCAAGTTTATGCCACAGCACAGAAACCAAGAGACATCAGATCACACGGGCGACACAGATTTCCAAACAGAACAGTATCTGTAGGGGCCATCTAGGCCACAAAGGATGAAACCAGACAGTGTGGCATGGAACAGCAGAAATGGAGCAATGAAGCACCTCATCTTTATAATGTTCACTCCTACTTGGAACTCAAAGGTCAAAGGTACAAGGCAGGAATAGAAAAGTCCCAGTCAGCTAGAAGTCCTAGCGAGCTGACCAGATGGGTGCAGCCGCACCACTCTCAGGCAACCTGGAAGAGTGAGGATGAGCATGTGCTAGCCCACCGTACACACGAAGGACCGACTATGTGACACCATGCTGGTCGCTGCAACTTAACAACCAAGACAACAGTAGAGAACAGAGAGAGAGAGAGTCTGCTGCTGTGTGACTCTTTCATTCTCTTTGCCTAAGCATGTCTGCACCTCACAGAACTCCTTGGAGCCTGCTGGTATGGTTCTTGCAATCACCTCCTCATCTGTGCTTGCTGTTGCTCATCCAGAAATTCCCCCTGGGAGAAGAACACACATAACTGCTCTCTCTCCTCAGAGCACTAAGATCACCCTGTTCCTTACTCTCCAAGCTCCCTATGCTTTCTTTGGCTCTATTACCTCCAGAAAATGCTTCCAAGTAACCTCTCCATTAACTTCTCAGTTTGTTTTTCCAAGTCAGATCTCTAATCAATAAAATCATGTTTGGCTTGATTGTCAAACTGAAACATCAACAATGTAGAAGTGGAAGCGGTGTAAACACTAAGCATTCAGGACTAAGGTGTATCACAATTAAGAAGAATACTGACCTATGCGTGAGACTAAATCTACAGATTAAAACCAAGGCTCATACTGAAGACCTGGTTTGAAGGTCAACTTCTTTGGCTTGGTTCAAATTAACAAGCATTTACTCCGTACTCTTTGAAGACCGTACATAATGCTAAACAGCACACAAAATTAAACAAGATCCATACCTGAACTCTCTACAGAGGAGAGGAACAATGAGGCGCTTAAAGGAGTCATCCAGTGAATTATGTAAGATCTTCATCAACTCTGGCCGTGCAAAGCCACGTGGCCTCCACCTACAAGAAGGAAAAACTCAGGACAACACTGAAGGGACAGAGAGCAGGAAAGGACATCTGGAAGAGGGGAGCTGAAGAGCAGGTAGAGCCTTTATAACATTATCTGGAAGGAGGGGCTGTCCTGAGGCTTGGTGTCTGAAAGGGATTATGTGACATGTGGAGGGGAGATTTTGAGGAGGAGATTGTCATTTTGTTTATGGGTTTTTGTTTTGATTTTTTGAAACAGGGTCTCTGTCTCTCTCCCCCTTCCTCTCTCTCTCCTTCCCTCCTTCTCCCTCCCTCCCTCTCTCTCTCCATTTCTCCCTCCCTCTCCCTCCCTTTCCCTCTCCCCCTCTCCCCGCCTCACACTCACTACAGGACCTAGAATTCAGTACACAAACTACATTTGCTGTGACTGTCCTCACCACAGTGTTACTAGTAAAGGCTAAACATCTAAGACATCCCAAAGATAGCAAAACATCCTTAACAGCACCGCCTTCCCCAAGTCCACATGTGCAAGCCCCAGGCTCTAGCTAGAGTGAGGCATCTATAGAAGGGCTTTGGAGAGCATCCACACTAGAGAAAGTCATACAGTAGAGCCTGCTGTCTCCCTATACTCTCTGTGGCATGACAGAGTGACATGCAGGACTTAACTGTGTGCTCCTTGATCTTCTACTTCCATACCTCTAAGACTGTGAAACATTAATTTTTGTTGTTCCTGGACCCCAGTCTACAGTGTCCTATGTCTGTGACAGCTTTTCCCATCTCCTTATCTCGTCTGTCTATGAAGCGTCAACAGAGACTGTATAGAGGAGAACCTGTCAAATCCTGTTTCTAGCATCTCCTTTTCTTGGTAGTAAACTTTGACTTAAATCTTACATGACAAAAACCCAATGTACTTCAGTTATGTTCTCCCTCTGTTCTCAGCCACGTTGGAGCTCCTAACTTTACCCTCACACACTCCCCTTTTACAGTTATGCTGAGAAGCATTGGTCAGGATGTTCATGTCACCAACAGTGGGGCTTATGTTATGTTATGTACCTCTTCGCCCCCACCCCATATACCCTCAGATGAGAGGGACAGTGGAGAGTGCTATCCAAATGTTTGACAAGATTTAAAAATAAACAAGGTAAAACAAAACTGCAGCAGATCCTGCTGAAATACTTTCAAAAAGTCTTAGTTACTTTAGCTTTAAGCCATAAAACCAAAGTTAACCCATTCTACAAGCAAGGAAGAGCATCTCCAGCGTCTTGGCGCCGTTTTGGAAACTGACCTCCTGCCTGGGCCACACTGCCTGCCCAGCAGCATGTAAGCAAGCTGAACAGAACCAGCTAGATACTGGAGAAGATAGGGGAGGGGAGAGGAGGGAAGGGGAGAGGAGAGGAGGGGAGGGGAGGGGAGGGGAGGGGAGGGGGGAAAGGAAAAAGAAAAAAGACAAGATGAGCTATCAGGAACAGCCCCAGCCCAGAGGCTCCAGGTTTCCATTCACACCCAGCATGTGTGCCCTTGCCTTTCAAAGCCTTCTTCCATTAACAAAGCATGGACGGTTTTTAATAAAGCTGATGCTCCTGAGATGAGCGCCTCTCCACAACCTAGGATGCACATGAACCTCAGCAGACACACATTAAAGATCACATAAAGGCAAATAACCGAATCCCTCCCGAAGGGTGTTAGGTCAGCAATAGATAGGTTTGGTTTCCAGTTCAAACAAGACATATGCAACATCCTTCTTTCCACCCAACTCTCCTTCACTCCCTACAGTCCTCCCTTCAGGAGAGGTGAGAAGGAAGTGGGCTAGAATCAGACACGCAAGTCCCATGTTATTAAACCTAGAAGGCTCCCAATACACTTAGACATCAAGCACTTTTGCTTCCCCACTTTGCACACTACTTTGCAGGGTGTGGGACCTTTGGGAAATGGGGCCTGGCTGGAGAAAGGGGTCACGTGGTAGACTCAGGACCTTTGCACCTTCCCATGCTCCTTGCCTACTCTCACCACATCCTTGTCTGAGGCTATGAGACTAGCTACTGCTCCCTGGCCATCATATGAAATGGTTCTGTCCTGATGGATTGACAATAAGCCACTCCTCTCTTCAGTTGTTCCTGCTGAATGTTTTGGTCACTGTGATACCAAGTGCAGCATACTGCTTTCAAGGAGACAAATGTTTTATCGAGGCCTGGTGGTATAGACTTGCTATCTCAACACAAGTGAGCTTTGAGGCAAGAAGATTAGCTCAAGGGCAGTCTCAGTTACAGTGAGGCCCCTGGACTACATGGGATCCTGTCTCAAAATAAAATAAACACATGTTCAATATAAACCAAAACCAAAACCCAAAACCCCTGAAATCTAAAAAGATGAACACATAAACCACCCAAAGCATGGATGAGAGCAGTGCAGTGTACGAGCTAGCAGCAAGATCTGAGCCACGCAGCTGCTTTAGCTATATACACACAGGTTCATAATGCTGGGGCATCCAAGTGGCAACATCAATTCAGAAAGACAAGACTAAAAATATGGCAGTGCCCAGCTCATGAAGGGTCTCATATGTCACACAATGGAGGCTGGCTGATTGGAAGAACATAGTTCTGGTCATAAGACAACCATAAGCCAGGAAAACAGTGCTTAGACACAAAAAGTCTAATGGAGTGGTGTCTTTTTAAAGTATACATCCAATGTCTGATGTCTACTAGAATGGTTTCCCTTTAAGCTCCAAAGTTTCACCACTGTTTTCAAAAAAGCTAGAAATTATTATCTGTCCTCTTAAAACTGCACCCCCTGGCGTAACTTTTAAGCCATAAGATGCTCCGGTAGCTTAGAGCACTGTGCTCTTCTCCCTGTGAAGAAACTGTGGGTGTGTTTATATTATAGATACGCATCACATTGTTTACACGTGCTCAGCTCACCAGGCTCAGTCCTGCAGAGAACAGCTATGCATATTCCAAGCACTGTACAAACTCCTTTTAACTCCTTCTGCAACAATTCTGCCCCTTTACTGTCTTCCTGGGACCTAGTTACAGCACTTAGCAAAGTAAGGTTCTGAAATCGCTCGGGGAACTCAGTCATATCCCTTATGGCATCCTTAGACAATGCAATATGCTTGATTATAGGATGCATTTCAATGTAACTTCTTGTGACACAACAGGTACATACCTCTGAAAAACCTTTATGTCTTCACTAACCCCAAATTTCACAACACAAAATACTCCCTATAAGAGATTCATTCAATAAAGTATATAATGAAAACAGGAATCATAAAACTTCAAATACTGGGGACTGGAGAGATGGCTCAGCAGTTAAGAGCACTGACTGTTCTTCCAGAGGTCCTGAGTTCAAATCCCAGCAACCACATGGTGGCTCACAACCATCTATAATGAGATCTGATGCCCTCTTCTGGTGCATCTGAAGACAACTACAGTGTACTTACATATAATAAATAAATAAAATCTTAAACAGACAAACAAACTTTTAATACTGTAAGGTCGAGGCAGGAAAGACTGGCAATAACTGAAAAGACCCATGCCCCAAACTGCATATTTTTGACAAGAAAATTCTTTGTTGAGCCATTGTATAGAGAAATAGCCTTCACTCTGGCAAAGAAATATGTTTTTCTTACTTCTCCTAGGTAAGACAATGGCAAGCTCTCTTCAGCTAGCCTTCATGGCTCTACACTTACACAACTGGCTACAGGAGACAGTTTCCCTTAAACTTGTTTCTATATGAAAAACAGCAATACAGTTCAGACACTAGAATTCAACTCCACAACACTGCAAATTCAAAATGGACCTGCTGCCAAACAATCCAAGTCATGAGTTGGATGCGCTAAAAGCATTCCCTCACACATGTTCTTATTTAAAGAACACAGAAACTTGGATTACTGGACTCTCACAGTGTCTGACAAGCTCAGGGTCCTCTTCATCCCTATCTTTGTGAACAAGAAACACATGTCCAACTGAGGGACTGTTCCACTGCTGGGCTAGACCTACATATCACTTTTAATACACAGTCAATCCTTGCTAGTGTAATTAACTTAATAACAAGATTTCAGTTAACCCATTCATACCATAATTATATAGTATGCAACATTTTTATTTTGTGACAGTAAAGAGTGTCATCTTCTAGCTTGTTCAAGTCATACAAATGTGTCAACTCTTTGGCCCAGCCAATCTATCAGTCATTTAATCAGATATTGTCTAAATTCTGCCCCTGCAGAGTGTTCAATTGTACTTACAACTTCCCACCATTAGCTCCTGAGTCTAAACTACCATCATCTCTTGCCTCCATACTTGATTCTGTCTAAATAACTCTCTACTGCAGTAGATATGATCCAAAACTGGCCCTGCTAAGCAGAGCAAAGCCAATTCTCTAACACAGGAAAACCGAAGTAACCGTATTCCACCTGACCACAATCAAATCAAGTTACCTATCAACAGCAATAGAAACTGCAGAAAGGATACAGACTCCTAAAGACTAAACAACATATTACTGAATAGCTGAAATCAAAATACAAGAAATCAAAACGGTAAATAAAAAGATTTCTAGCACCAAATAAAAAGGAAAACACAACACAGCAAAATCTTTCATGTCTGCATCAAAAATCTAAGACTAAGGTGGCCACAAACTTCGGAGAAGAGCCTAATACTGTTACATTAAACAGCTATGATGTTAAACTGCCTTCTAAACTGCCTTTCACTCAGGTGTTGCTCCTAACTTTTGTCAGAAAAACTTTGTTGCAGTGGCTACGAGCGCTCAGCTACAGGTGAATCAACTCTGTTGACTTCTCACCCCCACTCAAGGATCAGGGAAGATCGCAGCAAAGCGGGCAGAGAGGAGTAAAGCTGGGAGCCGGGGAACTGGGAGATGCTGACTTCTAGACATGCCATGGTTGATGCACATCAGCTCTCATCGCTGTGATCACTGCACAGAATCTAGCCAGCCACAACCCTAGCATGAAAGGAGGATGGTCCCCAACCTTGGCGAAGCTACTGGAGGTTGATGTTGTAAGGGGGAGGTAGTCACTCTCCTTTAAGGATGTCGCTGGTAGGCTGTCCATACACCAGTGAATGGTCCCACACCCATGTTCATATAAGAAGCACAAATTTGGCTCAGAGGGTTACTAATAACAATAACAGAAAAAGGAAGTAATGGAATTGGGAAGGAAATGGAGTAGGGAACACTAGGGGAAACTAAAGGAAGATAATAATGGGTGGATATAATCAAAATAAATTCTATAAAATTATCATCAAATAAAATATTAGTTAAAAATAAAAATAATAATTATACAGAAAGCATAAAGCCTTTTGGAGCTGGGGTCCAGGCTTTCAGACTTCCTGAAAAGCCCACTAGGGTTTGCTTAAACTTCTACGTCACCATTCAACTGTGAACTCTCTCGGGAGTTCTTTTTCTTTTCTTGCAGTTACCTTCTCTCTTCCTGCTCCTTTAGCTTTGTGCTTAAAAAGCAAAAGGATTTTTCAAATCCATAATAATCATAAAACCACAACCATATACATGATTTGTCAATAGCCAGTTTATAAAGCACATGACTACACTGAAGTAAATGCCCTCTCCTCACAGACAGTCATCATTAATAATCTCTTATCCCCTTCACAGACATTTTCTATTTAAGTCTATGTCTGAAGCATACTAATTTTTTTAAATATTAACTTATTAGACAGTAAAATGTAACTTTTGGGAGTTGGTAATCTCCTACTAGGGATCAAACTCAGACAAGTGCCATCAATGACTGCGCAATTTCTCTACCCCATACTTAAGTTTCTAATGTAAAAAGAAAATAATATTGTCACTGGCTTTTTAACATAATATATCTTATACATTAGTTGGTATTTTAGAAAGCAAATTTTATGGACAGCCAATAAGCAGACCTGTTCTGTATACACCATCGACAGAATTCGTTCTTTACTCCATCAGAAATGTTGACTTTGACGGTCAGGATCTTCAAATTCTCTCCTCGGTTAATGGCCAGAATCTGACAGAAACATATGACAAAGACCGATAGTCAATAAAGCAATGATAAACTTAAGGAGTTCATATTTATGAAACAAATCAAGCACCTCTCTAGCCAAGAACAGGATTGTTTTATTATTTACAAAGGAATGTATTAAAAACAATTTGTTTATACTTTCTTCAAGTTACACGTCTTTCTCACAAAGAAAATTCTAACGGGGCTGGGGAAATGGTCAGTTAGAAAAGTGTTTACCACAGTACCACAGGAGCGTGAGAACCTAAGTTAGGACCCCCCACACCTACATAGAGGCAGGGGATGGAGGCTTGTGCCTGTAATGACAGCACCAGGGCAGCAAAGACTGGCAGCATCCTAGAGCTTACTGGTCAGCCAGCCTAGCCAAATCCATCAGCTTCATGTTCTGTGAGAGGCCTTATTTTTAAAAACTAAGATGAGAAGCTAGAGAGACGGCTCAGGGGTTAAGAGCATTTGCTACTCTTTTAGGTCTAGAGTTGGGTTCCCAACACCCATGTCAGGCAGCTCACAGCTGCCTCTGACTCTAGCTCCAAGGGAGTCTACTGCCATCATCAAGCAAACACACGAGAATGCATGCACACACTCTCTAAAATCCATTGATACACTGAACTATGTCAATTGACTAAAAGAGCTCATGATCACCTCACTAGACTCAGAAACATCTTATAACACTAGCAGCCCTTCCTGAACAAAACACTCAACAACTCAGAGCTGAAGGTACTTCTTTCATACACGAGAAATCAGAGCTTGAGGCAAAAACTGAAGCTAGAGCTATGTAGTAGGATACAGTAGATAATATTACTACAGAGAGTAACAGCAAGGAAAAAAGACTGAAAACAGCATAGGAAGTGGATCAGTGGGCCAACAGACAAGAACAAGGGTGCAAGTGAGGTCTTCTGAAAGGGTGCAAAGGCTGAGGGGTAGAGTCAGGACCTCACTAAGGACTAATCTGCAAAAGAACAAAGCCAAGGGGAGGTGGATCAGAGAACCTGGCAGACAACAGTGACCAGCGGTGCTTCCCCAGAGCCTCTTGTCACAAAGTCCATCTATCTACTGAGGTTCATATGCTCACACAGTTACATAGAAGACGAAAAGCAGAGTTCACTACTGTGGGACCATGAAAGGTAGATTGGTCCCCAGTTGAGCTAAGGTTCAAAGACCAGAAGACCCTGAAGGGATGGTAGATGCTTTGCCTGTTTCCAGGCACCAGCCCCTGTCACTAGCCACACCCCCAATAGATTTATCTAAGGGCAACACCCCAAGCCCCTCCACATGTAGAGGATGTGACCTGTGGTCAGGTAGGCTCAAGACAGATCTCCATTTTAATAAGGTACCTAGAGGCCTGGAAGGCTTAGTCAATAAGCTTTCCTTCCCAGGCATTTATGCCTATAAAATGTATTTAATTTCAGACTCACCCTGAGAAGTGGGGTATGATTTTACTGATTCACTTTCCACCATGACAATAAATGCCTTAAAACCATGGACTGCCTCCTTTCATCTGGATCCACCATGGGAAGCCACAGAGAAGGCCTTTGTCTATGCCATCTAGTCTCCCTTAGAAGGCCTCTCTGTGCTCCCAACCATAACCAAGCCAAGCTCAAGCCCACTACCACTGACAAGCCAAGGACTCCCCCACGGGACTAGCTGAGGCTCCTTCCATTTTCCTCCCAGCCCCAGGCTAGATTCAGCCTGTGGGCCCCAACTTCATTCTCAGCTCAGCTTCCAGTGGCTCTTGGTCACCCAAGAGCCTGAGAACCAGACAGCCCCAGCCTTGTTGAAGGCCCGAGAACCCCTGAGCCAGCTCTAGCTGAGGCAGGTGGAAGACCCATAATCCTACACACTACCACACACTAGATGAGGTGATCATGAGCTCTTTTAGTCAATTGACATAATCCAGTGTATCAGTGGGTTTTAGGGAATGTGTCCATGCATTCTCATGTGTTTGCTTGATGGCTAGAAAGCTATCTGCTACCCAGCAGTACCCCTCTGGCACACACAAACCTAAAAAGCTCTTAAAACACAGGAGTAATTTTCAAAGAAACATTCTAAACCACTCTATTTTGTCAGGCTTGAGAAGCCTGGATCAATCACAAGTTTAAATCCAATCACTCCATTTTTCTTAAATTCAAGTACTCAGATATGACATGTGTAACATAAAATACTATTTAAATTCTCTCTCTCTCTCTCTTTCTCTCTCTCTCTCTCTCTCTCTCTCTCTCTCTCTCTCTCTCTCACAGAGAGAAATACAGACAGACAGACAGACAGACAGACATAGACACATACACAGTATATCTAAAAAATGTTCCATTGACTATATAAATTTACTAAAATTCATTTTGCAGAAATGATCTTGTCATCTAATTTTATACCCTCTGTGTGTGTGTGTGTGTTACTGAGGACTGAAAGCGAGGGCCTCCTATACTCACTACAACCCCTTACCAGAACTACACCCTCAACCCTCAACTGCGGATAGTATTACAAATTACTGTTTTAGTATCTTATATTTGTAGTGTATAACTAGGTAAATACAGCTCCCTTGTGCCTAAACTTTTAAAATTTACTGAAATTATCTATTTCATCACCTATGACAAATCTAGTGCACAAAGAATTACCATAAGCAACTTTAGACATAATAAGGAAATGTGGTAGGGGAGGGGCCTAGAAATCACTTATAGCTCTTACAGAAGACCAGAGTTTGGGTCCCAGCACCGACATGGAGGCTCATAACCATCAAACTCTAGTTGCAAAGAATCTTGTGCCTTCCTCTGGCCTCTGTGGGCACCAGGCAAGGCAAGTGGTGCATATACATATGTGCAGACTGTCTTAGTTAGGGTTTTGCTGCTGTGATCAGACACCATGACCAAGGCAAGTCTTATAAAGGACAACATTTAATTGGGGCTGGCTTACAGGTTCAGAGGTTCAGTCCATTATCATCAAGGTGAGAGCATGGCAGGCTTGGTACAGGAGGGAGCTGAGAGCTCTACATCTTCATTTGAAGGCTGCTATGAGACTATGGGCCTTCAGGCAGCTAGGATGAGGGTCTTAAAGCCACACCTACTCCAACAAGGCCACACCTACTCCAACAAGGCTACACCTTCCAACAGTGCCACTCCCTGGGCCAAGCATATACAAACCTTCACACCAACAAAACATTTATACACATAAAAATAAAAATTTAAAGTCTTTTAAAAAATAGTGAATTATTTCAAATCTTCAAGGGCAGTGGCTATGTCATCTCAATACATCAAACCGAACACATCATAAATACTCAAGAGGTATTTGTGGAATGAATGAAGACTCTTCATGTCATATTACAATGAGAAGTGGGTAAGTTTCATGTTTATGTAACCATATTTTTTTAAAGTTGCATTTTAGTAATTATTACACAAAAGGTAAAGAATTCTAACAAGTTTCATTAGGCTCTCTTCACAGCTGTAAAATGTAGATAGAGAAAAATACATTTTAAAATGATTAGTGAGGACTTTCATGTTGGGAGAACACTTGCTGTCTCCTAATCCAAACCACTACCTTGCCAAACTACCCAAAAGAACCATAAAACCAATAGAAAGAATAAATGAAACAACACGGGACATCATTAGCATTCATAGAACACAGAATTTGACTGGCATCAAATTTCCTCAAAAAAAAAAAAAAAAAAGGAAGAAAGAAAGAAAAGAAAAGAAAAAGAAAAAGAAAAAGAAGAAGAAAAAGAAAAGGGAAGGGAAGAGAAGGAGAACCCAAAGACAAAAAAGAAAAAAAAAAAAAGAGCAACAAACAAAAACAACAAAAATAAAAAAAAAGAGAAAAAAAAACAGTATTCATATTTTGGGATATTTTGGGGATAGCAGGTGCACAACTGTGAATCACTATATATCATGCATGTGGTAAACAATGTACATTTTGTACTGTGAACATTTTACTACAAAAGAAGTTTTTAAAAGAAAATGAGTTATGACTCTGAAGCAGAATAAAATCTATGGGAGCCTGTTTCTATCAGACCTGCTTCACATGAAATATTAGTGTTGTTAAGGCTGGAATAAAAGACACTAACCCATGGCTCATAGCCATGTAAAGAAATAATGAAAACTGGTTATGACAACTACTTTGCAAACAGAAAGCCAGAGCTTTGTGACAGTCATTTGTAACACCTCTCCTGCTTCTGGGCTAGTTAAATCTCATGCTGCACAGTGCACAGCCTATGAAAACATTTAGTAAAAGACGTAAATATATACTTAGGTAGATAACCTGAAAGAGGAAATTAGAAGGCTGACATACAATGGCTATGGTTCATAAAACCAAATGAGACCATACCTACTCTACTCTAAAATGGACTACTGTTGTCTTGGGAACGGTCTGTGTTCACACCTAAGCGCAATGGAAGCAGGGTCTAACATGTCATCAGCCAAAAGCAAGTCATGTGGGCTATCACACTGTCAGCTCTGTTAAATTTTTAAGTGTCAGTAACTCTTCTGGGACTTCAGTTCTCCATTTGGGAAATCAGGGAACTATGACAACATTTTACAAATTTTATACAGACTAGTCAACTGGCTTAGGTTCTTACTAAAGTGTCACCACTGTCACTGTCAGCATGCAGGGCCTTCTTACCTGGTGATGGTGGATGGTCCTTATGTTGCAGGAGAAATTCTGGTAAAGCTGAAACTTATCAACTTCCTTCTCATTTACTTTTTTTGAGGATACTTTTGCAAGAGATGACTGGATACAAATGTATCTATGTTTACACCTGGTCAAATACACAAATATTAAAAAAGAAACAAGCATTTATTTACGAGTGCTTTACATTTTACAAATTTATATAAAAAGGATAAAAATAACTTAAGCTATTACCAAATTTGGCTAATGATGCCCATCACCTTTAATCTCAGCACAGGGAAACTTTTGAGTTTGGGACAGCATGATCTACACGGTACGTTCCAGGGCTTCTAGGACTACACAGAGAAATCCTGTCTCAAAACAAGCAACCATACTAGCGTATACTCTGAAGATCAATTTATATATCAACATAAACCATCCAAAACAGCTGAGATCAGGTAGTATCTACCCTCACAGGAGGCTGAAATGATAGATGGTAATCAGACCAATCATCCGGTCACCCTTCTCTAAGCAGGTCAAGAAGGCAGAGCTCCAGGCACCCTGCTTAGAATCCAACTAAAACATCTTTAACTATTTTAAATATTAGGGTTCAGTTGTTTGATCAAAGAATTGTACTACAAAAAAAAAAAAAAGCCTGAAAACCAAATTTTAAATAAACACTGGTTTAGCACTAACAACACTTAATAGCATAAGTCCCACAAAGAAGAAAGCTAAAAGAAAAGTTACTTACAAGCCCCGAATAAAGTCAAGCGTATCTTTGTCTTTAGCAATCATGTCTGCTAAAATATGTTGTACTCCTGTTTCGATATCGTTGAGCTCAGAAAGGCCTTTAGAAGGGTAGAGGGGGACCAGAAGCAGATGTGAGATTGACTGTAAGGCCTATAATTAAACATATTAAACTAAATTCCAGTTCATAAATTCTTACATTAACAGACTTAGGAGAGAAAGGCATCATGGGAGTGACTTGCTTCCATGTCCATAGAAATGATGTCCAGAAGCAATGCTGCTGCCCTTTCCTAACAGGCCAGGAAATGGTGAAATGCAGCTTTGGGCTCATCTGGTCAACTCTTGGCCCCACCACTTAACAATCCTGGGACCTAGAACAGGTTATTTGCCTTCCCTGTCTCAGTTTCCCATAAATATGGAGTAATCTTTATCTCCCAGATGTGGTTACAAAGATTAAATGCTGTAAGAACCAAGTCTGAATCAATCATTTCCCAAGATATGTAATTTTATGGAACATAAAATTTTGCCCTTTCAAGTGATTTCATTAATATTGCTATTTGAGCATGAGACATTACCACGTTCTCAGTGACCCATAAAATCTCAAAGGTAACACTAGACATTCATCTTGATGAAACCATCTACAGACGGTACATGAAATAGAAAGCTTTTTCTATCCTCTTTATATAAATCTGTAAAATGTAAAGCACTCCCCACTGGCAGTTTGCAGCCCTGACTCTGCCCCAGCACGGCCGTGGTATCTATCGTCTCATGCGCTCACAGAGCGCACCTGCCTGGTGCTCTTTCATTTCTCTCATCTGCAGTGTTCTATCTGCATTCTGCTTTTGCTGATTTACATCAAGGCTTTAACTACAGAATCTCTGAGTGTCATATGTATATCTTTACATGAACACAGTTTCCATGAGTAAAAGGTACAAAACCAGCGAGAACAGTGCAACAGACTTCTTTGGGCATAATAAATAAAGCTATAAATACTTGGTGTGTTATAATAACTTCTGGTAACTACTGAAACAGTACTCTATTTTAAAGAAATAGGGATTGAAATCAATAGAAATTCTATTTACATTTTAAAAGAATTTCTCTGAGAAAACTTTCAGTGACAAACTACTTTTACAAATAGAAACCTGCATATGTTAAAGATTTAAAATATCTACAGTATGTATCCATGAGCTACTAGATGGGTCACGAGCTAAGAAAACTATTCACTCTGCACTAACACCTGGCGCCCCAAGCACCTCAGAGCATCATCGCAGGAGACATTACAACAGCAGGCTCAGAACTCAGTAGTAAAAGTGGCTTACAATGAAAACCATTACTGAAAGCGGTGAACAAAAAGTACAAGTTTGCTACAACAAAGGGACTTTGGAAACCCTCAGCACACTGGAGAACACCATTTGAAAGTCTTATACACTCAGTGAATGTTTATAATTAAAATTACACTCGTCTAAGGGCTGCCCTTGGTCAAAATGCAGATGCTTTGATGACAGGAGCATCACAGATGATTGTGACAAAGCTTTTTAAAACCTCTGCTTGGGAGAGTCACTGCCTGAGTTGCCTCTCCTTGTGGTAGTGGGTCTCAGCAGGAGGAAGAAATGACCAGTCACTTGGGTAGCCTTTTCTCATAGTGCATGGCTGCGTGCTCTAGCCAGAACAACCAGAAGATGTCCACATGTCTGAAAAAGCTCCACTCCTAGTTGCTCTTTCAGGCTTACTACAGCCTGCAAAGTAAGTACTTCTGTAAAATCAAGAGAGAAGGAAAACCAAAGCAGAGAAGCCGATAATAAGATCTCCATAGTGACAGAGCTGGAAATGCTCTGCAGTAACAGCTGTGCCTGTCGAGGGACACTGACACTCCAATGTCTCTTTATACTCTCTCGGGACGTAGGCCTCCTCACAGCACAGAGCCCTCAGGCCCTCCCTCCTCAGTACGGGGATGCCCAGGCCCCAGGCAAAGCCCATCCCTGGTACAGAATAGGTTTTCATTCCGGTCAAATTCTTAGTGTGTAGTGAGCAAGAAATGTCTTCTACTGAAGAAAAATATATATATATGTGTCTGGTTTCTAAAATATTTCTAGGAAGAATGATGGGAATGATGAAAATACTTCTTTAGAAAACTCCCACAGTAATAGAATTCAAAGTGATCACGTGTATGTGTAAAGCACAAAAAGTGAAGGGAAATGAGAAAGAAGAAACATCTCAAAGTTTTAAAAGCAGCATGTGGTAGTCAGAAGAGAAATGCCCCCCATAGGCTCAGGCATTTGAATGCTTGGTGCCCAGTGAGTGCCTTGCTGAAAGGCCACCCACTGGGACAAGTGCTGGGAGTTCAAAGCCTCACCCTACAGTCAGTCTGCTCTGTGCTTCACACTTAGGGCTGGCTGCTGCTGAGGCCATGCCTGCTCCTGCCACACCTCTCTGTCAGGATGGACTCCCACGCCTCTGGAACTGTATGCTAAAATAAACTCTTTCTCCTAGAAGTTGCTTTTGTTCAGAAAAGTCCTGACACACAGTACACAGTTAACTGGAATTCACCATAATTCTCTGTATTTGTGATGAGAATCAACAAGTGAGTGAAGTCCAGACTAAGTCCTGCTGTGTCTGTAGGAACCATAAAAACCTGCTGGGTCTGTGTTAGTCACATGACCTGAAGTGTCAAAGCCTGCTGTCAACCACCATGTATCCTGTGTCACCACATGTGACCATCAGAAGGGGGATGGTCAGGATTTATGTTTACACCGTAGACCAGTGCTGCTTTCAACCATGGCCCTCTAGAGAAGTATCTTTTGCAGTGGGCTAAAGCTCGTAGAGACGCATAGCTAATACAAGTGCTGAGAGTGAGTAGGCCCTGCATTATCTATCCACAGACTTCAGAGAACAGAGAAAGGTGTGGAAAGAGCATGAGAGAGAGAGAAGTCAAAGAGGAGTTCTGTGAAATGCTGTGTGGGGGACAAGTCATGGCCACTGCACTCATGAATTCCCTGCAACTGTAGTTACCCACACAAGCTCAAGACAAGAAGGCCAGTCAGTATTCCAGCAGGCAGCAGTAATGGACACAGTGAGACACACACACACAAAACAAAAATAATAACAAAAAACAACACCCAAAGGAGACATGAGGAATGATGGTGGGTGTACTGGCTAGTTTTGTGTCAACTTGACACAGCTGTAGTTACCACAGAGAAAGGAGCTTCAGTTGAGGAAATTCCTCCATGAGATACAACTGTAAGGCATTTTCTCAATTAGTGATCAAGGGGAAAAGGCCCCTTGTGGGTGGGACCATCTCTGGGCTGGCTGTCTTGGATTCTATAAGAGAGCAGGCTGAGCAAGCCAGAGGAGGAAAGCTAGTAAGGAACATCCCTCCATGGCTCCTGCTTCCTGACCTGCTTGAGTTCCAGTCCTGACTTCCTTTGGTGATGAACAGCAGCATGGAAGTGTAAGCTGAATAAACCCTTTCCTCCCCAACTTGCTTCTTGGTCATAATGTTTGTGCAGGAATAGAAACCCTGACTAAGACAGTGGGTTTTAGGAGAGCCATGTTGAGGGTTCCCAGAGGAGTGAGGGGACATGGGGTAGATATAATCACAGGATATATGGATAAGCCTGTCAGAGGAGTGAGGGGACATGGGGTAGATATAATCACAGGGTATCTGGATGAGCTTGTCAGAGGAAAGACCTTTTTAGGAGATACAAGCATCGAGACCTGTGTAGGAGGAATGTAGTATACCTAGGAACCAAGGAGACCACTGTACCAAAGAAGACAGGAAATGGAAGCCAAAGACTCAGCCATAAGGAACAACAGGCAGCACACCTCCCTGCAGCTAGTCTCCACAGCAGACACACACAGTCCCCAGCCCCAGCAGTGAATCTCAAGGCTACTAAGGCTCATCTGTCATTAAAATATGAAATGCTTTCTGCAAAAGCAATACAGATCTGCTGAAGGAAATGCATGCACAGGAAGGACTCTGGGTCCAGTCCCCAGAACACTGCCAAGAAAGAAGATAAATGAACTTTGTAAGGCTGCAACTGAATAGACCATAGTATAACAATCAAAATAAAAACTTAAATGCTCTAAATCACTGAACATATAACTATAAATAAGTATTAAAAACTAAGCAAATATGGATTGTATTCATTTCAATCCATCTCTAACTTCAAATAACTCTTTACATTACTGTCCTTTCCCAAACATATTAAAATGTATGTCTGTGAACAGATAGTTTGCAGTTTACAGATATGAATACTCATTTTTTAAAAACACAAATTCAACTGGCTAGAATATGTCTAGTGCACCATATTTCTCCATAGTTAAATACACAGCATGGATTTTGTTATCACAGACTGACCGCTGTTGATAAGTACATCTCCCAGTTTGCAGAATCAACAGAAAGTCAAAAAAATCCAACAGGGATGGAGAAACACGGGTTTAAGTTGGAGCTGACCTATAGCTGGATGGGCTACAAAGCCAGGGCATCTAATGTGCAGATGAGGACTACAGCCCGTTACACAGCATACTGGGATTTGTTAAGAGAGTAACACAGGTGCTCTTACCACCAAAGAAGAAAAGGCAGCTGTGTGAAATGACAGTCATATTAATTTGACTTCAGGTCAATGTTGTCTGACTACAAAATTCATTAAACTTCATTAAATTCATTAAAATTCATTAAATAATGCTTGTATATCTAGACAATGTCTATATTAATATATACAGTTACTAAAACATAAAAGAATCAATGGTTTTTTGAGAAATAAGCTTAAAGATGAGGCAAGAAAACTGCAAGTTCAAGTCCAGGCTAAAGAGTAAGGCTCCAGAGAATAATAATCTTTTAAACCTTTCTCCTGTGCCCTGTCTCATTCTCTCTCACACAAAGGACAGAATACATTTGGGAGCAAATTTTAGAAAAAGCCCCCTTATTACATAGGAAAAAGTGTTAAGAGCAGAAGCCAATTTGTTCTTTGTGTATGCCAGAAGTATTGAGATTCTTTTTGAAGAGAAAATCTAAGTTATAGGGTTTTTAAAAGGCAGAAATAAAATAAAAGCTTTGAAAGATAATAGAAGAATTTTTATAACCTTGGGGTATAGAGGGATTTCATTTAAAAGTAAAAACATCAATTATCTTAAAAGATTAATAAGTTAATAAAAACACCCTGAGACCTTCTATTTACTGAAGATGGCATTAAGAAAGCCCAAGTAGGAACTGGGAAGTACATGTTGTGAACACAGGTCTTAAGAGACATGTGTAAATGAAGAAAGAGAAACAGCAGAGATTGGGGAAGTCACCGGAAGCAGGAGATTGGCCAGGACCTGTTTGTTCGAGTCATCTGTTCTTCATCTGCTGTTGACAGACATTTGTACAACCACTGGTGAAGACAGGCTGAGTGTAGGTAATGAGTGGAGGCATGTGCATCTAAAAGCAGAGCAGCAGCAGGCTGCCCTCTTCTGGAAGCCAGTACCTTTAACATCAGGCTTGATGTAAGACAGCAGGTTGAGCTGCCCCGGGTTCTCCAGCAGGGTCCACGCTGCTCCTTCTAGCCCCAACTGTTTTGCTCTCTGGGCTTTCGTGCCCTTGCTCCCCATTTTATATGGAGCAGACTAGGAAAAAAGGCAGAGAATATATCACAGGAGTCTGTTTTGCAAAGTCAAAATCAAAACAGGGACACAGGACTAGGACATACTGAAAATACCATAAGCATCTTTCTCTGGATTGTCCTGTCCCCTCAGAGATGAACTCTATCAGACTACAGGGGTGCTTTGTGTTACGGCTTTATCTTCACCATTTTCTATGTGCTCAGTTCATTCTCCACTGGCATTTACTCATCTCTAAAACTCATCATCTCAACTCCAAGGTCCTCAAACAAGCAAGCCCCCGTTAAAGTCAAAGTTGTTTCATACAATACTTCTCTTCTTCTTCTTCTTCTTCTTCTTCTTCTTCTTCTTCTTCTTCTTCTTCTTCTTCTTCTTCTTCTTCTTCTTCTTTTTCTTCTTCTTCTTCTTCTTCTTCTCTCTCCTTCTCCTTCTCCCTCTTGCTCTTCCTACTCCTCTTCTCTTTCCTTCTCCCTCTCCCTCTTCCTCCCCCCCTCCCTCCTCAACTCTTCCACCTGCTGGCCTGCTGGCTTCTCTTCCCACATAGCCTGCTGAAGTATTATGTTGAAGGTCCACAGCACTTCCCTAATGATAATGATTTTCAGTCCGGATCTTGCCCAAACCCCCTGCTACAACTGCTATTCATCACCTCAGTCACAACCTCCTTCCTCCTGATCCACTTATGTCAGCTCCAGAGTCTCCTCAGAGTTCTCTGATGATTTTTTTCAACATGTACTCCAGATTCTGACTTTTATTTCAAAAGTTGCTGTTTCCCAGTGGTCATACTGACCTGCTAGTCCATAATCCCCTCCTAAAGTGAATTCTCCCAGTCTCATAGCTTCTAACATAAGCCTATCAAAGAATCCATAAGGGGCTGCTGGCTTCTGTGAATACCAAGTCCCTTATAGAAAATAGACTGGTGCTTCCATACAACCCATGCACTGCTTCCTATAAACAAATCATCTCTAGATCACTTACAATAAAGACAATGGAAGTGGCATGTGAACGCTTCTTAGGTTATATTATTTAGGGGAGGGTAATTTTAAAAGTATGCACCTACTCAATACAGACATGTTTTCTACCTATTGCTGGTGGAGTACAAAGACGTCAAACCAACAAATAACCAGAGTGCCAACTGTTTTAGTTACAGGCTGAAGACATTCATGTGTAGGTCTCCAGTTCTGCCATCTCCCCTGCACTTCACACTTGAATAATCTACTCTTCTTCCTTCCTTAACTGGAAATTCCTAGGGGGCAAGGACTATTGACTACAATGCCCATATGTGCAAACCCAAGTTCCTAGCACACACAAAAAGGCATCCAGGAAATATGTATTGATTAAAAGATAAAATCACCAGGGAATTAATTAACAGTGGCTAGTGGCTTAGCTTTTTCCATCTTAGTCTTCCTCAGTGATAAAAAGAGACCGCAAATCATAAGCACTCAGGCATCCCACTGAGAGATGCAGTTCCTTACCACATGCTCTAGTTCCTCGAACGTTTTACAGTTCAACAAGGCTTGCAGCAAGCACTCCGACATTTTCCCCTCCTTCTTAATTTTCTGGATTCTACTATGAACCTTCTTGGCAACATCCCTGAAATTAAAAACTTACATAATATATACAGTCTCTATGTCCAACATTTCTTCTCAAGGCTAGCTCACACTTACAAAAACATTGCAGGGAAAAGAAAAGGGAACTCTAAACTGTTTTATTTTTGACTCATTTGACAGTAAATTCACCCCAAAAACATTAGTATGGATTTCCAAGAAAGAATAATCTATAAACTACAATAAAGCCATCAGGATCAAGTAGTTAACGCTGATCTATCACTGTCTTCTCCCTCACAGACCTGATTAACAGTGCTGGCAACAACCTCTGTGGATTCTCTCCAGAAGATGGGTAGCTGTCAGATGCAGTCTCTCTGGCTGAAGCAATGCTCCAGGTGTTCCTAGATTTTCAAAGTCTCAGTACTTTGAAAGGCTTCCTACCAGTTACTTTGTCATGTCTTCAAGTCTGGCCTCCCAGGAAATGTTTCCTTACAGTTAAACCTGGGGCCTACTGGTGGGGATCTCAAGCTAGTGACACTGCTCTTCTTACTGCACCTCACTGAGAGGCAAATGATTCCGGGGCAGCCTGTTACTGAGAGAACAGTATCACCACTTGAGGAAGTGACACTGGTTTCTGACATCAGCACTTCCTCCCTTGTAACTAGCGCGTGTTTTGTGGAGGGAGCCTTTAAGATGCTCATTCCTCAATAAGCTTCCGACGTATGCACTGATTTACTCCTATCACCATAGACTTTGGTTTCTTATTTTTGCTTAGTGGTTATAATCCACCACTGTGACATATTTTAATGCCCAAATTATCACGGGCTTGGCCAGAAGTAACCCTTTCAAACTAAGTGGTGAGAGCTTTTGACTTGTCCCTCTTACTCTCTAGCCCAAGGCACCCAGCTCATCTTTTACCTTCCATCCTGAGCACTGATATCCAAGATTGCCCACCAGGAAGCATCTGACCTCTACTGCACTCACTGACTCTGCAGCAAGGCGGCTCAGGATAAGCCCACTCAGCACACGGGACTGGCTTCTGAATACTATTCTCTCTTGACAAAGATCTAGGGTTCCATAGAGAACACATGATTCTAGGAATCAATGCAGATGAGTCAGTGCACAGCTGGGCAAGAGGAGGGGCAGGCGGGCACAGCAGTTCTAGCTTTCAACAATTATTTTTCCTTATGAGTGTGCAATCCTGCTGTCTGTGTCATCCGTGCCATCTTATCTCATCACCTGTTCTTATTTACAAAATCTGCCCAGCAATGGCACTGATACAGGTAACATGAAGGAGGATTATGTATACATTCATACATGTATTAAGGAGGAGTATGTATACATTAATCCAAGGCTCTCTACTTCAAGTCTCTGCTGCTTTGATTTCCCTACAATAATGGGCAATAACCTGGAATTGAAAGCAAAGTAAGTTCTTTCTCCCTTAAGTTGCTTTTGTTGGATCATTTATCACAGCAATAAGAGAAGAAACCAAGCTAAAATCACCGAGAGTACAGTATGGTATCATTTCCTTCATGATCACATGGCTGACCAGGAGCAGTATAAGAGTCGTATAGCATCCTGCTTGCCCATAAAACTCAAACTCATAATAAAATAAAAACTCAAAATATTCAAAAAATAAAACTCAAAAATATTCACAGGGCAGTGGTGGCACACACCTTTAATCCCAGCACTCGGGAGGCAGAGGCAGGCAGATTTCTGAGTTCGAGGCCAGCCTGGTCTACAAAGTGAGTTCCAGGACAGCCAGGGCTACACAGAGAAACCCTGTCTCAAAATAACAAAAAACAAACAAAAACCAAAACAAAACCTCAAAATATTCAAAGTAGAGTTTAAATGCTTGTGGACTTGACTATCATGAAGGTGCAAAACTAAGTCACTCCACTGTATGTTGAAGACTATCTATACTGGCATGAACTCTCCATCTGGGGACTATTGAGCAGCAAGAGGACAATGTTATACAAGCTTATGCAAGCTGTGGAAGACTTAGACCAACATTTTTAGTTTACTGTTGGCAGTCCTGATTCTGCCATTATATCTAACTATTTCAATGAAAAAAAAAAAAAAAAAAAGATGGTCAAGACCTATAGATACATGGTCAAGTTAAGCATGTAGCAGAAGGAGGCCATACCCTAATATAGCAGACAGACCTGACTCTCTCTGGCAGAAGAGGACGGCACTCAGATGACAGCAATGAAAAGACACAAAGCACCAGAACTATGCAAACAGCCACTCATTCGTGTCTTTGTTTCATGTCAAGAGCCCACAGCTTGTTTCCTACATGACATCCATCCCCGCTCAGGTTTCTTACCGTAGCTCATCTAGGGTTTGACGAACTTCTCTTAAGAAATCAGCATCAAGGTTATTAATGAGCTCTTTTCGATAGCGTACAATGAAGGGGATTGTGTTGTCATCATTAAAGAGGCGTATGATGTTGGCACAAACCCAAGGTTCAATATTAGTTCTCTCAGATAAAACCTGCAAAGAAAGATACATGATTCAAAATACTGATGCCTATAATCCCAACACTTTGAAGGCTGAAACAGGAGGACTACCATGAGTCTGAAGCCAGCCTGGGCTATGAAATAATATCCTATCGAAAATTATCATCATCAACTGATTAAGAAAATTGGGCCAAAATATCAGATAGAATTGTTTCAAAACAACAGATGCAGTAAATGGCTAAACTCTCTCCAGGCTTGGCTCTTCTCCACATTACCACCAGACCCACAGACAATTATTTAGGACAGTCTCCCAGACAACTAATGGTTATCTCAACCCTGCATTTGTAAAGTGAGGTTCCTGTCAAACTCATCCTCCACTCTCCTCATGCATTACCTATTCAAATAGTAACTCAAACTAAAAAAGCCATCCACCTCCAATTCTCAAGTCTGATCTACTCCAATTACAAAATATGTCTTTACTCTCTTCCATTCTCCCATCCCCACAGCAAGCCTCGTTCTAGCCTACACCACTGAGGCCTTTAGCTATCCTCCTTGCAGATGCTCCAATCTCATCTATTCCTATTTCCATAAGGAGCACTATGAATATTCCTTTCAAAATGTATACTAGATCATGTAATTTAATTGGTCAAAACCATCGCTAATATGCCATGACACCTGGAATCCAAACTCTGTTAGTCATAAATAAAAGTTAGCAGTATTGGAAGCAATTGAGGGCTGGTATTGGAGCCACCTTCCATTTACCTGGCATACAACTTTCCCTCCTTAGGCCTCCTGGCTAAAAGAACAGAATACCTCTGGCCCTGGGAGATAGGATATTTTCATCTGCTCCAAAGATTAGACCATACTTCTGTTACTGTTCTTCTTCTGAGGGAAGCTAACTCAACTGGCCCTGTCAATCATCTGGCAGGAATCTGCCCCCCAAATCCCTAGGAAAGCTGGAACACCTGAAAACATGGGAAGAGATGGAGGAATAATGATCTCCTTAGTAAGACAACATACTTACCCCTCTTGAAAGCCCCGACCCTGATGGACTAACTTGCAGACCTTCCCTGCTAAGCATTTTTCCAGTTCTGAAAGCATAACTTTTCCTTTCTTTCTATGTCTTTTTCCAAAACCCTAGGCAAGCCAGGCGTGATGGCGCACACCTTTAAATCCAGCACTTGGGAGGCAGAGGCAGGCGGATTTCTGAGTTCGAGGCCAGCCTGGTCTACAAGAGTGAGTTCCAGGACAGCCAGGGCTACATAAAGAAACCCTGTCTTGAAAAAAACAAAAAACAAACAAAGAAACAAAACCCAAACCCCTAGGCATACTGCCCCAGTCTATGCATCTTTCCTTGCTAATCTGGACTTCCTCACGTACTCTCTGAAGCTTAGGTCATGCTAGCGCAGTGATAATCAGGACATGTTTTACAGGTCCCAGGGATGAGGAGCAGCTCAGAGGTAAAGTGTCTGCTGAGTATACACAAGGCCCTGGGTGTAAGTCTCGGCAGCACAGATAATCAATCAATAAATAAATACCAACTCTCTTTCCAGAAAGCTAACTGGGAAAGAAGTCAGTCAAAATCTGACCTCCCGCTGCTCCAGTGCTGCTGCTGCATCAACTGGTACACGCTGCACCTCGAGAGTGCATGAGCTCTGTGGGTTACACCAGCAGTTCAGTCTACATCCTCAGAGCAGCAGCATAAGCAGCAGCTACAGCCCTGATGAGAATGCACTCTATCAGGCCCCACCTAACATCTAACACCTGCCTATCCTGTCTTAGAGAAACGGGGCAAACCCAGCAGAACAGCAGCGAGCAACCCTAGAGAACATGGAAAGGCAGAGCGGGAGACTCAGTCTTTACTCTACAGTGTTCCCTTTACTTAAGGGAATTCATTGACTTCAGTAAAGCAGACATGCATTTACTAAGGGAAAGAAAGAAAGAACTGCACAGAGAGGGAGGGAGGGGCCCTAGGGAGAAATGCCATAACAATTTTAATGTTGACTTTTACTTTGTAGAGAACTACTGCTTTGTGATTTATGATTTAGCATTGACTCATTTAAATTATGTGAGATAGGGCTGGTGAGATGGCTCAGTGGGTAAGAGTACCCGACTGCTCTTCCAAAGGTCCAGTGTTCAAGTCCCAGCAACCACATGGTGGCTCACAACCATCCGTAACAAGATCTGACGCCCTCTTCTGGTGTGTCTGAAGACAGCTACAGTGTACTTACATATAATAAATAAATAAATCTTTTAAAAAAAATTATGTGAGATAGAAACTAATATTCTCATTTTCTACACACGAACACTTGAGCTCAAGAAGTACACTGCCCCAAGTCCCACTAGCCGTATTACCTCTTCAAAAATGCAATTTCTAAGCAAAGCAAAAGATTTATCAGGCAAAAGTACAAAGTACTTAAACTGTCTCCTCTCTCCTGAACACAGGCAGGACAGAGTGTCTGCACACTGCCCTCTAGCTGTTAGAAACATCCAGAAAGACGCCTTCTTGTCCCCAGTGTCCCAGTGATCTCTTAGAGGGGAAACTCCCCTCTGCTCAGTGAGAAAGAAAACATCTGGGCATCAGCAAATCCACTGCCGCTTTAATCACCCAGCAACATCTGCACTTTTAAAAGAGCTAACCTCAAGTTCAATGACTCGCTAATAAATTGAAGAGAATTTTCTGTTCTGTCAGAATCAACCCCAAGCCAGCCACCTAAGCAGCTCCTTTCTGAAAAGTTGCTGACTCTGTCTACCACCTGGCCCAAAGAATTGATTATGTCACTATGTCACGTAAAATGCTTATGTAAAGACATAAGTGGGGACAATATACACTGCCAGAAATCAGAAAAGAGGTGAGAGAAGAGGAAAGGGAGGACTGAAAGAGGTATGAAGGGGATGCTGTTGTTCACAGCCCAGAAGCTGTCTAGTTACACTTCTGAACATCCTGGGCAATTGCACATATATCTGTAACACATCAAAGTTTGCTGATGGCTTAAAGCCTCTAACAACTCTACCAACTAGGTTATAATAACTAAAAAATAAATTAAAAACATTTTAATCTAGTTCATGTCTCCCAGAGCAAACAGGCTACATCTACACTTAGTGCAGAGCGGCAGTGAGGCTGCCAGCTCAGACACTGGCTCCCTTTCCACTTCGTTCCGACTTCTGCCTTCCTGGGCTTAGCTGTTTCACCTACGTCGTCTCTTACTGTCTCTCGAAACAAAGGGGAAGAGCTAACAAAAAGGCTCTGCTTGCTTTTCTCCCTAATTTAGGAAAGGTTACTTAGACCCACAAAGCCACTGCACCTGCCCAGGCTCACCCTTAAAATAAGAAACCATATCACAGCAATCACAACTTCAGCACGGTTTAATCCCAACTGACTGTGCTGCTTGCTTTTCAGTTTTTACTAACAAACTTACGTGGGACATCAGGGGCTTTAACCAAGACAAACTTCCCATAGCAACCATAAATTCACAGTCTGGGAGACAGATGAAAATGGATACATTGCTTCCGCTGAAGAGCATCCTCAGCTGCTGGTCAGGAATTACACACAAACTATGTTCATGGTAAAGTGTAAACAAGCATAGGCTATGCAGTTGCAGTTTGCCCTCTTCACACAGATGATGAGACCCCTGAAAAGCTAACCTCAACAGAAGACCAGAAGACCAAGGCAGGGGCTAGCAGGGCCATGGGAAGGAGCCAGCCTATAGGATCCTATTATGCTCCTATTATGAAAACAAGAATGCTTCTGTCTACTTTGCTGACTATAACTAATTTTTTATATTACCCAGTTACTTCTTCAAATGTGCCATAATAATAAATATAAATACTAACGTGTGATCTGGAGCCTAGTTCATAAATAAACGGCAAAGATTATTACCTTTCAGCATTTACAGACCTGTAAACAAACAACTCTGAGCCCAGTCTTCACCAAGATTCATAACTTTACATTCTTCACAGCTGTCTCTTGCCATACTACCTTAAAGACACATGATCTCATCAAAAGCTCAACCCTGAAGGACACTGTTTTAGGTAGCTGACTCACACGACTCTCACAGAACTCCCCTCCCCCTGCCCTCATACACACACACACACACACACACACACACACACACACACTCTACTAAACAAATGTAACATTATTTTTAAAAAGAAAGGTTTTTTTTTCCCTTGTATCCCTTGTAATCTGGAGAAAAATTCTAGGGTTGGGCTATATTCCTCTTTTTGTCCATGACAAAGAGTAGGGGACAAAGCATAAAGCAAAATGCCCAGAGAAGGCAGCCCTGCACTATGAAAAACGGATGATGTCTGGAAGCTCAGAGGGTTTCAAACTTTGAAACTCCTCTATTCCTCCTGTATACAGCCAGCAGCCAGAGGTGGAGCCACCTTAGTGTCGCAGCACTAATAAAGGGCAAGGCAAGGGAGCTGACGCATGCCCACCCTGGAGCTCTGAGCCAAGGGTGAAGGTTAAAGAGAATCTGAAGAGTGTGGGCGGTCTGTGGCCTGCCTGATCTGTGAAAGCAGCGCCTCCTAGACCTGAAGGAATGAAGCAAAGGAAGACAGATAGCTGTTTACTGTGACTGGTCTTTGAACCGTGTGGGTTCTTTTTATCATCCTTTTTCTCACCTCCTATCACTAGTGATGAGAGAGAAAGAAGTACAGAGGGGCAGAGAGAGAGGGAGAGAGGGAGAGAGAGAGAAAGAGATCCCTGTATCTATTTTCTTTCCTTTTGTTTCTTCTTTGAGCATGGCTACTAACAAATCACAACCAACCACCCTAGACCAACCGACCCCAACTTCACTTATCAGGGCTCTATCATTTATATACTCTCTGAAAAGTTCCCAGAATTCCAAATGTCACATGATTGCAGAAACTATCTACAGCTAGCAAAAATCACGCCTTGGCTAGAGCATGAGGCAAATCAGTCAGCTGTTGCAGAGAGTAGGAAGCAGCCCTACATCCCCACACCTGGTAGCTCTATGTTTTTTAAAGAAACCAAAATTCTAGAACTCTCACTACAATTTAAACTGTTTCTCAATGACTCTCTGCTTAAAAAAAAAAAACAAAATAAAAAACAAACAAGAGAGCGCTATAAGACAGCATTCTAGATTCTTTAGCGTGCCAAAGAGAAGAAACATAACAACTCAAAAACTACTGGTGACAAGCTCTAGGTAACAGAAAAAGCAGCACGGCCTAAAACAAGGCCCTCTGAACAACAAAGATATCACAGAGTCCCAGTCTTAGAACCCCCAGAAGTCCTGGGCTCTACAGCAGCAATTTATAGCAAAGGAGAGGACAGGTAGGTCAGAAAGTCACCCGGGTGTAGCCTGAAATGGCCCAGAATGTGTTGGAGCACACGAAGTTAAGGCTCGATGCTCATGGCCAGCCTGCTAGTCTCCAGCCTGCTAGTCTCCAGCCTGCTAGTCTCCTCTGTCACACCCCATGCAGCTATAAAGGTGGGTAGGCAGAGGGACAGGAATGGAAAGCTGGGAGAGATCAAGTTATAATTCTTAAAGAATTTGTCTTCGAAACATTCCTGGGTCTTATTCCTAATATACTTGATGCACGAATAGCCAATGACCTAATCATGTATGGAGAAAACAATCCGCACTCAAAATTAAAATGTAGCAGTGAGCCTTTAAGGGCCCCATCTGTTGGTGTGAAATATCTACACTGTGATATACAGAAACAACCACCTTTCTTAACTGATGGGACAGCTCACACCAGCAGAAAAGAGCTGATGATGATAAGCCAAACTACAAATAGTATAGCCAAGAAAAGAAACAGATGTCAAAGCTTGATTCCAGAAATCACTGGCAAACGGAAAATTCCAAACTGCCAGCACGCCCCCTGGTGAGCACAGTGAACTCGACACTCCAGGACTCAAAGCACACAGGTGACACGAGGCTGTACTCACCTGTACTACGTCCCAGTTCATTTCTACCTCCTCTTTAATGTCGCTGACACCGTCGGGAACCCTGGCCGGCCTCCCCTGAGGACATGACTCAGTCCTGATCCTCTTTACCGGGGACTGCCCAAACGTGAAGCTGTCCTCGCTCTCCTCCTTCTTGCACACATTTCCACAGGCGCTTGTTGAGGGGGTCTCCACATTACTGCCTCCACCCTCCAAGGGGCTGGCCTGGCTGGTTTCCTCATCAACTTTCAACCTTTTTTTGGCCCTCGGAACTGGTTTTTTTTGCTTTTTTGCTGCAGTTTTAAGAGTCTTTGTCGTCTGCAACTTGTGGCTTTTCTCTTCCAAATCTGCATCAACAATAGCCACCGGGCTGTTCTATAAAGCCACAAAGAGAAAGCATGAGAATTTCAAAATTAGAAGCCCTGGTATGCTGCTCTGAAGTGAAAAAGAACAAATTATCAACACATGCAACAACTTAAATGAATCTCAAAGGAACCACGTTAAGTTGAGACAGCCCCATCCCAAAGTTACACACTATAGGAGCACATTTACATAACCATCCAAGGCACACAGGGAGCTTGGGGGGGGGGGAGGGTCGGGCCGGGGGAGGGGGGTCGGGGGGTCGGAGATGAGTGGGTAAAGGAGCATGATGATGTAGATGTGCCAGGGCAATGTAAGAGGTCCTTGTGAAGGTTACACAAACCCACACGGGTAATAAAACTGCACAGTGCTAAATACAAACACACACATAACACATGGAAAGCCAGAGCACTCTAAGTGAACAGAGGATTTTACCAATGGTAATATCCTGGTCATTATACTTACATGAGACACTCCAATCTTACCACTGGAGAAAACTAGATAAAGAGTACCTAGAGTCCCTCCTGGTGTTTCTTACAACTGCATGTGGACAACTTATAAATAAAGTTTAATTTCACAAAACAAAGTAAATGATGTATCTACATGTGCCAGAAAACCAAGAGTAAGCTGCAGCCACCGCTGGAGATGCAGCACAAGCCAGAGAGTGTGCTTGCCGGAGCAGATGCAAAATCCTGGTCTGATCCCACGCCTCATGAAGACCAGGCATGGTAACTCACGCCTGTAATCCCAGAACCTGGAAGGTGGAGGCGAGTGGGCTGGAAAGCCAAGCTTACCCTCAGTTACACAGCCAGCCTGTGCTACATGAGACCTGACTTAAAAATATAAATAAACTCAGAAATTGGTAAACAAATATAATAAAAACCACACCAACCAATCAGAGGGAGAAGAAACGCATCTACATGCTTGTGAAATTCAGAAGACTATACTCCTCCCTGCTCAGACAGGAGGCAGAGGACTGGACACAGAGCAACAGCAGCCAAATGCATGAGGCTTTCTTTTGTTCCGCTTTTTGAGATAGGGTCTCATGCTATAGCCCTAGCTTCCTAGAACTCACTGTGGAGCCCAGACTAACTTTGAACTCAGAGCAATTCTCCTGCCTCAGCTTCCCAAGTGCTAGGATAACAGGTGTATGGCACCATGGCATCCTTTTCTTTGAGAGGAAGCTGCTCAGGAGCCGACACAGGTACCCAGGAAGCAATCTCTGCTCTGTCAATGTCACTTTACCTGATGGTCATCTTGGCATTCAAGATAGTGGCAACAATGCAAAGAGCTGCCCTTGAGAAGTTTGCAGTCACAGGCTGGCTTGTCCATCCCTCAAGTGACACAGGCGGCACAAACACAGCTCCCAACAATGTCTCAGTCAAAATTAAACTTCTCTCAGGGATTTCTCCAGAATGACTGAGGATGAACACTGAGAGCCACAGTAAGGACTCTTCTAGCCCAATGCCAGCTGCCACGTGTGTACATGAAACACACAGTAACACCCTCTGAGCAGTACACCTGTTCAAAACATGATGGATCCAAGCAGAGACAGGAAGATACAATGGCAAGGTCTACAATTCACAACCTAATCAAATGAACTGGCATAACTAAAGAATGTGTCCATCTTAAAGGAAGCTGTCTAAGAGAAAGAAAAGGAATGCACAAAAGACCAAGCATGATCAGCCTTCTTCTACCTATAATAAGGCAAAGGAAAAATCAACAAATAGACTCTGAATGTTTCAGCCGCAGGAACCAGAGAGCCTGCTGGGAGATGACTGCTGCAGACTATCTTACTCCACACCATTACAACCTGCAAGTGTCACTGTGATGACCATAGCCAAGACCACAGGAGGCAATCAATAAGCCCACATTGATCTGTCTAATTCCTATTCTCAGCCCATACTCATCAAGCAAGTTTCTAACTATTTAATTTCCTACTTCAGCCTCCAAGAAGAAAAGTGCTGCCCCTCCAAGAAGAAAAGTGCTGCTCCAAGCTTCAAGTGGTGCTTGTTTCTAAGGATTCATTATTAAACCAGCACTCTGTGTAGACACATCACTCTGGCAAGCATAAAAGTACCCCGAGAGGTATAATGGCTTTTGAACTGCTGACTTAGAAGCCCAGTCCCACCACTCACTATCTGTGTTCCAGGAGAGTCACTTAACACTCCCTGCCTCAGCTTTCCTATCTCTAAAATCAGGATGTTAACTACAGCACTCCCAGTGGCCGTACCCATCCCGTGAGATCTTCAGGGGGAAATACTGAGTGTGCTGCTTGGATAACAATACACTCAGATATTTGCTGACACCACCATCCAAACCACCACTTCCACACTTAGCCCACCTCCTTAGAGAAGAGAACAGAAGTGGCTGAAGAAACAGTTGCTGCAGTAGTCAAGTATTCCTGAGACTGTGACCAGAGATACCAGTGCCCTGAAGTTTGTGTCATTTACATGTTCTGTCCCACTCAGTGTAAGGAGAAAGAAACCGTCCCTCCCATGTGAAAAACACTGGGTGTTCCCCACATCTAGAGAGCAACACCACCTACCAACTCCTCCTTAACAGCCACATCTTTTGATTCGTCATCCACCTGTTGGGAGCTCTTCTTCGCCCTGGGCCCCTGCTTCCGTTTGGATCCCTTGGAAGCAGGCTGTCTACGATTTCTGGGAACTTTCTTCTGAGGTTCCCAAATGCTGTCTTCCTTGTTATCTTCTTCAGAGCCAGATGACCTAGAAGTGGATCGACAGAAGAACTTCCAGGAGAAATGAAACCAGACGACAAAGGTAAAAACAAAAACATGCTTCATAAATGATAGCTGGAAATGTGCAATATAAAAAGGAGTGATATGACCACAGAATATAAACAATTAGTGCTAAGAATTGAACAGGTGATCGGGAACCCAGAGAAGTACCTTCTTCCTACAACACACTCTTCACAGGTCTACTCTCCTTCTCTGACCTGACGAGCATAATACATACTGTCAGAACACAGAAAATCCATCATCATCTTAAGTAACTTACTGGGTCACGTCACACCACTGTGAGCCTTTCGATCTTAACAGTAAAAAGCATTTACGTTCCTAAATGCCAACCAAATCCATTTCAAATGTACTAAGTTATTCAAACCAATGAAAGGACTGAGAAAGAGTTTTTTAAACACCCCACACTGCATAAAAACCAAGCCAGCACCAAGACCCTCAACTATTTTATTGACCTCCTTTTCCTTTCACATAGACCTATGCACCAGAATAGACTGAAAACCTACACTGCCTTTCTGACCAAGAAGCGAACTTACTTCAAGAGCAGAGGAAGCGCAGCCCTCCAGGCCATCTGGGTCTCTCTTTCTCTCCCCTAAGGAGGTCAGTACGTGGGAAAAGGACCTGAGCTGAGTCAGTGAAGCTGTCTGAGCTCTCAGTTCTGCTGACAGGCAAGAACCAGACTGGATGACTTCTCAGCTAAATTATGTTCCAGGAAAACATAATGATGGCGGGACAAACCACTGACACCATCAAAAAGTTCTTCTCAGAGCTCGTAAGCAGCCTGAGACTAAGCAAAACAAAATCAATCAAAAATCACTAAAACAGTGGATCCAAAGGGAACCATAACCTAAAACCTGTGTTCTACCGGATATTCCATGGAGTACTTGGGAGTCTGAGGGCAGGAGGATTACAAGTTCTGACTATGTTTACCCCTACTCTACATACGGACAAGCATGCACGCACGCACACATAAGCACATGCACAGAGGAGGAAGGGGGAAGAAAGAGAATAAAGGAAAGGGGAGAAGAGGGAAAGAAAAAGAGGAAGAAGGAAGAAGGAAGAAAGAAGGGGAGGAGGAAAAAGGAAAAGGCAAGGGGAAGACAGAGAAACTTAGGGTCTCCTCCTTTATCAATTGAACAAGGATTTTTGTCAAAATCACTTGTCACACAGGAAGTGGCTCAAGGCAGCTATCAACACTCATCCCCCCCTTCCCAGAAGAGCGCAGGAGTGCCTGGCAATCGTCCTACAAAGCACACCTTCCTTATGCCTCTCTTCAGTCCTTTTGACCCTCTCCTCTCTCCCCAACCTCGAAATGTTGACATCTCCAGAGTCTTAGTCCTCAGGACTCTCTAGTTTATGCCTTATCCTCTAAGTCTCAATTTTACATCTGCAGATGTTCTTTCCCCTTGCAGATCTGTGTTCAGCTAGATGTCTAGCAATCACCACCAACTTGCCAACAACAAAACAGACCTCTTGGTTCTAATGCTCCTGTCTATTCCTCTGGTCTACAGAAAGCCCGTAACCACCACGTCCTTTCCATTCTACCTTCAAGAGTCTATCCAAACGGGACTAGTTCTCACCGTTCTCACCCCTACACCAACCTCCCTGCTTCACCCTCACACTTGAGTCTGTTACACACCAAGAACCCATAAAGATGCTTTACAAATATAAGCCAGATCAGGTCAGATCAGGTCGCTGTCCACAGCACTCCAGTGGCTTCCCAACTCACTTCTAATGAAGTCCTAACGCTTCCTCATAGAGTCTAAGATCCCACCAATTACAGTCTTATTTCCTGTCACAATCTGGCCATGCTGTTCTTGCTACTCCCCAGACACAATTCACTGCTGCCTCAGGGTCTGTGTGTTTGCTGCTTTCTTATTTGTAACCTAATCTAAGTTCTTATTTGTGAGCTTTGTGTCACTACACTGACATAAACTGACATAATTTAACTTATTAAATGGCTTATTTATCTTAGAGGTTCAGTTCCAAAATCAGGTAGCCCCATTGGCTTGAGCCTCTGATGAAGACAGTAAGAAGGTGGCAAAGGCAGGAATCTATACTGAAACACATTCACATCTTGAGGCAGGAACAAAGAGAAGACAGGCCAAGGCGCTACAATTCTCTTGGAAGAGCTTGCCTGCAGTGACCTAAGAGCTTTAGACTAGCCCCCAACTCTGTAACATCCCACCACCTCCAAATAACTACCCTAGTAATAATCTTTTCGGGACAACTATCCAAACTACAGCAACTAGCAAATCTCAAATGGATCTCTTGGTATATCCAAAGAACACCATGACTGTTCTTTCCAAAATGCCCCTCTACCACGGCCATACAGTATGCTCCCTAACCCCTGACCTGCTTTCATTTTATCTTATATTACTATTATGGCCTAACATTAATCACTTGTTTTCTCAGTAAATGTCAGAGGCATATGTAATATGGTATTCTATAGCAGAGGATGATTTTGAGCCTCTGAGACATTTGGCATTATCTAAAGACATTTTTGGTTGTCATATCAAGAACTGTTGCCACATTTAGTAGAGGCCACAGATGCCACTAAATGTCCTATAAAGCATCAGGCAGCTCCCAAAACAAAAGGTGACCCTATACACAGTAGCAATGCTAAATGGGTTAGGAGCTACAACTAGGGGCTGTAGAGATAGCTCAGCAGTTAAGAACACTAGCTGCTCTTCCGGGACCTGGGTTCAATTCCCAGCACCCACATGACAGCTCACAACCATCTGTAACTCAAGTTCCTCAGGATCCAACACACTTACACAGATATTCAGACAAAACACCAATGCACATGAAAAATATCATAAAAAAGAAAGAGCTCTGCTCCAAAGCAGTGTAAACAACAGCTTGCCCTCTTTCACCTGTACAGGGTAAACATTACATAACCTGATAGCTGCTTTCTCTCTCTTGGATCATGGCACAATTATAACAGAGAGTTGTTACATAGAGCAAGGACAAGAACACACATGTCTTCGACCCAAATGACTTAAGTGTCTACGGGACAGACCACATTACTCTTAAAATAGTCACCATTCCCCCAACAACATATTACACTAATATGCTTACAACTCAGAGAAGAAAGAGCATTCATCTTTGGGTTCTGCATTCTCGGCCTGTATTTTCACTCTTTTGCGCAATGAGGGCATCTGGGGAAAAACGGAACACAAATCAGAGTCCGCATGACATGAGTAGGTTTATCATTTCGTCCATTTAAAACTAATACTCCAAAGCTCTGCTGTCAGAAATGCCATAGAGGGGAGAAAAATATATGGCTCATTCACAAGCCCAAACACTGGCTCCCCACAGGATATAACCTGCTGGTCAGAAGAGAACCCAGTGGCCTTCCAATGTGCAAATACCTTATGACGCTGAGACCATCTCTTGAAAAAGACAAGCCCTTCCAGGGCAATAAGTCTGCTTTAGAATTAAAGGATGGAGTATTCTGCAAGTATTATTTTATAGTGATCCTGCCAGTCAACAGATTATAAAGATATCTGTTGTACTATTTCTCAAATATAAGAAATTTTCTCTCTTCCACATCTTTTCATAACATTAAAGTGTCTTCACAAAGTTAGGAGTCAATCAAATGCCAATCAACTTAGTGACTTAGGAATAATCTATACTCCTAAAGCAAAGCAGACATCCTCTCGCAATATCAATGATTAGCCACTATGCCACTAAAAATATTTACCATAGTCAAAGGCTCAGCAGTTAAAAAATATAAGACAAATGACAAGAGGAATCACATAATATAACAAAAAAGTAAGTCTACTAAACTGATAACATTTATTACCTAGAGAATGTCAAAACAATAAAAAATGCATTAGACTAGCATGTTCAGAACAAGTCTCTGGACCAGAGGAATATTGTAAACCTTGGCTCTAACACACTTATAAAAGGAGGTAATACTTCACAGAAATACTTAAGCAGTTGTCACAAAGAGGAGCCTGATGTCCCAGTATCTCTGTCCTGTGAGTGCAAAACTGAGGGAGACTGTGTGGAGAAGGAAACAAAAGGCCAGCAGAACAGTCTCTTAGCAGCAGACAGGACAGGACAGGTTATGAGAACAGGAAAATATGACTTCATATGAACAGTTTGCCATTATAAAAATAAAATGTAAAAAAAAAGGGCTGAATAGGAAATGTGGCACACCTTTCTTTAACCCTAGCATTAGGGAGGCAGAGGCAGGAGGATCTCTAAGAGTTCCAGCCAGGTCGGTCTACATAGTAAGATCCTATGTATAGATAATTAAGTAAATAAATAAGAAGTTGGTGTTTGACACAGTGCTAATTCAAACCAGGTCAGGGGAAAACTTGCCTTCACTCTGTAAACGGAAGAGAGACAACTAGCTGCTCCTCTGAAGTGATTTAACCACAGGCCTTCCTTGGGAGCAAACCCATGTTCTAAGAAAGATTTAAACTACAAAAAAGCCAGTTGGAAAGTTCTACAGAAAGCAAAGGCGGGTTGTCTTCAGTGCATTGAACAAGAGTAGAACATGCAACTGTCCCTAGCCATGACTCAAAACCCACAGTGAAAACATTAACATGTTATTAAGTAAGTCCCAAGCATTTGAGATCAAGTCAATTTATCCTTCAGTCTCCATTTTTTTTTAAAGTTAGGAAGGAAGAAAGGACAGACAGACAAACAGAACAAAAAATGAATGAAAAGAAAGGACACGTGGACAAGAAAAGTGAGTGCTAAAATTTTTAGGACCAAGGTTGAGGGATCTGGGGTTGGGTATACTCTGTCACAAAAGGATCTTTCTAGGTGACCTAGCCCACATGTTAAGATGCACCCAACCCACAAAAATACTGGTGCGCACCAATATTTAAAAGGGGGAAACAGCATTTAAACTTCTAGGGTAGTAGTTCTCAACCTTCCTAATGCTGAGTCTCTTTAAAACAATTCCTCACGTTGTGATGACCCCAACCACATAATTATTTTCGCTGCTGCTTCATAACTGTAATTTTGCTACTGCTGTGAATCGTAAATATCTGATATGTAGGGTATCTGATATTCGACCCCAGTGAAAGGATTATTGTTCAACCCACAGTGGAGAGCCACTGTTCTTGGAGAAAAAAAGAGACAACTCTTAAGGCATCTAAATGTTTCCCTGAGGGGATTTTAAAAAAGATGCTTCACATGTCCACAGACCCTCAAGAGATAAAACAAAACAAAGAACAACAAGCCATCTAGCAGGAGGACAGCAGCTAGCCTTCGCTACGAGAGAACCCTGCTGTGTTTTTATGAATGAGAATCTTGAGACTCCATGGGATGGAACGGTTTGCTCCAACGATAGAGGTGTGAGGCAAAGTCCTACAACTGAGAGCCACGGGTACCAAGGCTCGTCCTGCGCCGCCCTGCGCCTCCCTGGGCACAGGAGAACGTCAAGCTGCCACGTGGGAAGGAAGACTGAGGAAAGTTGCTCAGAGTTCTCAGTCATCCTTTCCCTCCATGGCTCGGTCGCCTCCTCTGTGCCCAGGGCACCTCTGAGGAAGGCGCGTGATCCCGGCGCGCCACGACTGACAGCGATTCCTCCCTCAGCTCCGATTCTTCGGGGTGAAAACAAACAAACAAACAAACAAACAAAGTGGCCCTGGCTTTCTCACGCCTGCCATGCGCGCTACCAGCCGGTTCAGAGGACGCGCTATGGTGACAGTGCTGAGAATGTACAGTGTAGACTGTGTGACAGACCGCTGGTGCTAAAAGACAGAAAATCTTCATTTAAAAAAAATTCTTTCCCACACGAGCACTCATAAATACCGCGGCCGAAAAGCGAAAACGGCCGGCCCGGAAGCATTGCCGCTACGGTGGACACAAAGCTCACCTTCGGGCTTGGCGAATCTGGAGAAGAGAGTTCTGCTGAGGAATCTTCCGGTTCCCGCCGGAAGTTTTTCAAACGCCGGAAGTCCCGCCTTACTTTACTGGAGCCACACTACCGGGGCGGGGCGGGGCGGGGTAGGACAGGGGCCAGGGCGAGGCGGGGCTTGAGCCGGTGCGGTCCAGGGGCGGGGGCGGGGCGGGGGCGGGGCGGGGGCGGGGGCGGGGGCGGGGGCGGGGGCGGGGCGGCGAGGAGAGAGACTGCTCCTCTGGTCCACAGGGAATTTGTGTTTGTCGCTACCCTAGGGGAGGGGCAGAGATTTGGCAAATATGCGTCCGCCTCTATATTTCCACTTTTCTGACAGACCTCTCTTGGACTACTTTACACCCTTTTCACCCATCCTTTCATTTTGTGTTTTGGATTGTTTTTTGTTGTTTTGTTTTTTGAAAAAGACTTACTCTGTAGCCCAGCTCAGTCTGAGTTCGCCACGTTGCCCCCGCTGCGTTGTATTTTTAGGCCACAAAACCTAGCTCGTCCCTTTTCTTTTTCTTTCTCCCTCCACCCTACCACGCTGTGAAAGTGTCTGAAGTTTTCCGCCTTGGCTAAGTCCTTATTCATCCCATGGGAACCTTACTTAACGAGAGACATTAGCTAGAGTCATCAGCCTCTTCCTCCAGTCTCAGGCAGTTTGATAGACTGCCAAGCAGATCCATTTGGAAGCCGAGGCCTCTTAGATACTTCCAAGAAGATTTATGCAAATTGCTTTTTGCCTTTGAACCGGGTTTCCCTGGGTCCCATCTCCAACTGTTAAGATACCCAGAACACTGAAAATAATAGTCACTGGGTCATTAACTCGAGAAAATGCAGCTCTCCCGGAGAATCAGAAACCTTGCCCCATCTCATATTCAGAGTCCCGAAAAGTGCAGTGAGCACAATCCTGGTAAACGAGCCTAGGCACAGTTTCCTTTACATGCAGTGCTGGGTTTTCCTTGTTCAGAGCTGATAAAGCACTCATACTTGTCAAGATGATAAACCAGGTTGGACCCCGGGAGCCCGTGTAAAGAGAACCAACTCCCAGAAAGTTGTCTTCTGACCCAAAAATAGCCTCTACCTTTTGATTAAATTAGGCTTAAATAACCCTTGTCCACAAGGAGACAGGTTTTTGTTTACTTTTTGTTTTGTCTCTTTTGGTCACATCAAATGCCTAAGCTGTTGCACAGTCAGCTCATAGTGAATAGAAAATCAAATTGGATACCCCAAACCGCAGAAAACTCCCATGCTGCTTTCTGAGTTTGGAAAAGTCAAATCTTAAACCCGCTGTGATAACCTGAATCCTACCTTCCCCCTTCCCCCAATCATTCCAGTTTTTAAATCTATAAATCATTCTCCAGAAATTCTTTCCATTTACATCTCTAAATCAGTTCCCAGAGGAAATTAAAAATTACTTATCTCTTTCCTTGCTATCATTTTTATCAGCCCCACGAAACTCACAGAAACAACATAAGAATAAGGTTTTAAACTAGAGAAACAAGACTTGTGAGTCTAGATTAGAATTTCATCTATCAAGCAGAACAGATCCTATAATCCCAGCTTGGGGGATAGAGGTACATCCTTATCTAAATAGTGAGTTGGAGGCCAACCTGGGCTATATAAGATTCCCTCTGACATAATTTCACAGATCAGAGCCCACGAATTGGCCAACAAGACAGCTCTGTGAGTCAAAGCGCTTGTCACTAAGTCTGAATGCTAGACTCCACATGGTGGGAAGAGAAAACCAACTTCTTAAAGTTGTCCTCTGACCTACACATATGTCCACCCATACATACACACAAAAAGATCTGTGTTATTCAGGGTTCGCTAGAGGGACAGAACTTATAGAATGCCTCTATATATTAAGGAATTTTATTGTGATGACTTGCAGTCTGTAGTCCAACTAAACCACAATGGGCCACTATGGATGGGAAGTCCAAGAATCTAGTGGTTGCTCAGCACCACACGGCTAGTTGTTTGAGCTCGTCTTCGGTAGAAGTAGATTCCAGCAGCTGTGCTGACAAGTACTCAAGTAGTCAAAGAGGTTTTCCTTCTTCCAATGTCCTTCTACACCTCCAGCAGAAAGTGTAGCCCAGATGACGGTGTGTGCCACCATACCTGGATCTGGAACCTGCTCTGTCCCAGGCTGACCTTGAACTCAGAGCTCTCCTCTGTCCCAGGCTGACCTTGAACTCAGAGCTCTCCTTGTCTTAGTCTCCTAGGATTAAAGACGTGTACTACCTTGCCTGGGCCTAAGCTTTTCATGGCCACTATGCCTCAAGATCTCCATGCCAAGATCCAGGTCAGAAACTTGTGTCTTCCAGCCTCAAGGTCTGGATCACAGGTGTGCCCTCCAATTCTGGGTTGCAGTTCATGTCATGTGTGAAGCTCCTGACACGCAGAAGACAGGGCCTCTTTTAAAACCTACTATTCTTTTAAAAATGTAAGCCAACAACTTTGTCCTTAGTGTCAATCACTTAGAATGATGATTGGTTTTAGATTATCAACCTGACTGAGTTAACCGTCACCCACCGGATGGAAAGGCTTTATCGATCTGTGCCTGTCCCAAGGACACTGACATTTGAACGTATTAGACGAAGGGGGATCTCCATATGATGTGGCTGAGTGTTGTCCAGTTGTTTGAGGGCCTGAACAGAACAAAAAGGTGAAGGGAAGGGGATACTCTGAGCTCTGTAGCTGGAACAGCCCTTTTATCCTGCCCTCAGATGCTGGACTCCGGAGAATCTACCCTTGGAATTCTGGGGCTTAGAACCTCTTGTTCTCCAGTTTCTCAGGTTAAATGCTGGGGCCTTTGTATTTAGAGTGAGCCACGCTTTCAGCTTCCCCAGTTGTCTAGATTGTAGATGGACTGGTGCAGGACAGCCTCCATAATTGTGTGAACCAATGCCTATGATAGATAGGCCCTGCCTGCCTATCTACCTGCCTATGTATCAGTCATATCATAGCTTCTCTGTGTGTCAATCATATCGGCTCTGTTTCTCTGGAGAGACAAGACCACTATAAATCATAATAATGGAAGACTGCTTCAAGTGATATACTGTACAGATTGAAATGAAAGAGCAAGCAAAGGTAGGAGCAGTATTTATAGTCTAGTATTTAAACAAGAAAACTGTTGTGGTTAATATTGCTCTGTGGTTAACATACTACTTAGAACATATAGTTCCCAAATAAAAGACACAAAAACCTTTGTATTTATAATAAACCTTCAAGCATTAGAGCTGGGCAGATCTCAACCCTCTGTGCTATTTTCCCTACTTCCCTGTCAGTGATCCTGAGATATCACTTGGCAGCTTCTGCATGGGCCACTCCTGCTCCAACAGGCCATGCACTCACCATCGATCGCCTACCCCATGGCAACTTCTTTTTTCTCCTCCTCTCCTCTTCCTTTCATGGAACCTTTGCTCTGGCCCCTCTCTTCTGCCCATCCAGGCTGCAGGCATCTTTATTAAATACGCTTAACACAACAAAAGCTGGTATGCATGAAGATTTGCTTGACTCGAAGCAGTCAGATCTTGGGGTACAGAATTTAGCATTTGAATACAAAGAACACCAGACCATCCCCCTACAGAAAGCTCCATTTTCTGTAGATTGGGACAAATTCCTATGCTTTAATGTTGAAGCTAGCTATAGGAACCTGGGACTTGTTACATGTTAAGATAGCAACCTCTTGTTTCATTTTCAGTGCTAAGGACTGAACCTAAGGCCCCATCATGCATGTGTGACCAACATCACATTCCCAGTCCTAAATTACCAATCAAGTTAAAGAGTAACTTTATGTGAAATTAGGCCTGTTCCAAGTCTAGAAATTTTGTCTATACTGCAGCTGAATAAACCAAAGAGGTTGTTCGTGTTACTCTTGAGCCTTAAAGTTCGATTTAGTTTGCCCTGGCCAGCTAATAAGAGTGAACCAAAAAAGCCAACAGGAATTGATGCAAATTGCCCTGGATGCTACCCTCACTCACACCCAACCACCATTGACTTGGATTCCATCTCTATTGAATTGGAAAACCATGGCCTTGTGAATCCCTCCCCTCCCCTGTAGTCACTGGTTTTACTGCTTGAGGCCCGACCTCAACTATACTTACTTCTCAGGTTTACTGAGATTAACTTTTTCCCACTTTAATACGACCTATGTGTGCACATAACCTTCAAAATGGCTTTGGGGATGGCTATTTGCTTGTATAAATACCATCAACAGGCATGGATCAGCAGTGGTGTCTCAGTGACATGGCTGAGTCTTCTGGTCACTGCCTGTGGTCACCTCATCACGTTTGAGCAATCATGATAGCGTGACATGCTAGCAAGTTGACACCAGTTCGGGGTTGTGTTCTTCCTCACACCCTCTCCCTGGATGATGCTTAAGGGCTCTTCTGGAAACAGGAATCTAATCGAAGCAGAACAACGGATTACTATTCCTTGCCTTGTGGCACAACTTCAGGGTAAAGAAGGCAGTGGGACAAAGTTGTCGAGCTCAACTGTACTGAGAAAGGATCTGGTTAGCATTCTCAGGAGACTGGTTGTCTTAGGGTTTCACTGCTGTGAAGAGACACGATGACCACGCTAAAGGAAAACACTTAACTGGGCCTGGCTTACAATTTCAGAGGTTCAGTCCATTATCATCATGGAGGGAAGCATGGTAGCATCCAGGCAGACATGGTGCAGGAGGAGCCAAAAGTTCTACATCTTGACTTAAGGCAGCCAGTAGGAGACTGTTATCTGCAGGCACCCAGGAGGAGGGTCTTTTCCATAGTGGGCGGAGCCTGAGCATAGGAGCCTCCAAGCCTGCCCACACATCAACTCACTCCCTCCAGCAAGACCATCTTATCCAACAAGGCCACACCTCCTAATAGTGCCACTTCCCTTAAGCTGAGTATATTCAAACTACCACAGTGGTGTTTGGGGGAGGATGAGGTCAGTTGGAGTTAGTCTCTGACCAGCTGCCATACTGGACTTTGGATGAAGGACATTATACATGTTGGCACAGTCCTAGCCTTCCTGTGTTGACTGGCCTTCATTAAGAATGAGTGGAAACAAGCTGGGCGTGGTGGCGCACGCCTTTAATCGCAGCACTCGGGAGGCAGAGGCAGGCGGATTTCTGAGTTCGAGGCCAGCCTGGTCTACAAAGTGAGTTCCAGGACAGCCAGGGCTGCACAGAGAAACCCTGTCTCGAAAAAGAATGAGTGGAAACCTGAACAAATCTTAGCAAAGCAGTGGGGTCCAAAGACTTGTGTCCAGTTGTCCTTTATAAATTAGAGTCTATTATTAAAATGTTGTATTTATTAGTATGGCTAGCTTAATTTGAAGTGCAAGATATAAAAGAACGTGCAATAGAAATTCTGTCGGCTCTGGAGTTCCTTATCTATATTCTTATACGTACTTGTAGTCTCCGATCTATCTTTGTCCTTGAGATTCTTTCCAGAGAAAATGCTATGTATAGTTTCCAGCAGTACATATCTATTAAGCCCACAATTCCATTTACTGCAGTATGTACCATGACCATATTTCCACAAAGGAAATTTCTCTTTTAAAGCCCTACCAAATAAATTATGAGGTGCTGTATATTATACAATACTTCTGATATCAGAAACATAAAGATTGTGAAAATATGTGCATACTGTAATTAATGAAATATGCTGTATATTCTTTTCTTCCAATATTGTGGTTCCAGACCATACTTGTGTCAACAATATATTTTGAGCATGTTCCATATTATTGCTGAAGACATTTTATCCTTTTCTAGTTGAGGACTATTCCCAGCAGAGCACGAGGGTAGTCAAAGTTAAAGGGAGGGAGCAAAGGCTGGGATAGGAAGCCTGTGTAATCAGTCAAAGTTAAAGGGCGGGAGTAAAGGCTGGGATAGGATGCCTGTTTAATCAGTCAAAGTTAAAGGGAGGGAGCAAAGGCTGGGATAGGATGCCTGTGTAATCAGTTAAAGTTAAAGGGCGGGAATAAAGGCTGGGATAGGATGCCTGTGTAATCAGTCAAAGTTAAAGGGAGGGAGCAAAGGCTGGGATAGGATGCCTGTGTAGTCAGTCAAGGTTAAAGGGCGGGAGTGAAGGCTGAAATAGGAAGCCTTTTGGTAAAGACAGTAGATGCAACTGCACGTGGGGGTAAAAGCACAATAATCCTTAGTTAGCTTTTCTTTCCTTTAAGGATAAAGATCTGCAAATGGAAGAATCTAAGATCAGGAAGACGGACTCAAGTTTGACAGGGAAAAAAAAAAAAGACCAAAATAATAGCTACACAGTTTATAGGTGATTCTGATTCAGAGTCTAAACAGATACAAACCACAGCTCTAAAGCAAATGCCTGGGGTGATAGAAATCACAGTTGACCATAGCTCTAAAGCAAATGCCTGGAGTGATAGAAATCACAGTTGGAAATTTTGTTCATGGAATCAGGAAGAAGAAAAGAGGGAAATATTTTCATCCGTGTAGCTTATACAAAACACAGACAAATCCCATACACAAGGTTTACAGCATTTCTCAACCTGTGGGTCATGACGCCTTTGGGGTTGAACAACCCTTTTACGGGGCTAAGACCACTGAAAAACACAGAGATTTACATTACAATTCATAGCAGTAGCAAAATTACAGTTACAAAGTGGCAATAAAAATAATTTTATGGTTGGGGTTATCACAACCTGAGGAATGTATTAAAGGGTCGCAGCATTAGGAAGGCTGAAGACCACTGGACATCACTGCTTTTTTTTTTCTAATTAAAAAATGTGTGATTAGAAGAATCAGAACAGGGACTAGAGAGATGGTTCAGCAGTTATGAGCACTTGCTGCTCTTCCAGAGGACCCAGGTTTGACTCCCAGCACCCACAGGGCAGCTCACAACCATCTGTAACCCCAGTTCCAAGGAACCTGACACTCTCATCTGGCTTCTTTGGGTACCAGGCACGCGTGTGATATATGCAAAACACTCAAACACATAAAACAAAAATAAATTTAAAGAAGAATCAGAAGAGGTTTGCCAGAAAATGTTGTCACCACTAGGTGGGGGCAGGTGTCAGAGGGCTGCAGGGATGAGTGCTCACTGCCCATGCCTTCATCTTCTCTCTTAGCAGCAGAGGAGAACAAGCTATGACAAGGGTCCATTGCGGACAACACTTACTTACCTTAGGCTGTTCTCCCCCTCCCCCTCCTTCTCCCTCCCCCTCCCTTTCTCCCCCTCCTTTTTTCCCCCACCACGTCCCCTCTCCCCCTCCATCTCCTCCCTCTCCCCTCTTTAAAATGAGGAGCTTGCACCAGACAGTGGTGCCACATGCCTTTAATTCTAGCCCTTGGGAGGCAGGTGTAGGTATATATCTCTGAGTTCTAGGCCAGCCTGGTCGACAGAATGAGTTCCAGGACAGCCGGGGCTACACAGCGAAACCCTGTCTTTAAAATAAATAAATTGATTTAATTAAAATAAGGAACATTTATCTTTTTGTTTGTTTGTTTGTTGTTATTGTTGTTTTGTTTTGAGATGGGACTTCATTCTGTAGCTCAGGCTAACTAGGAACTTACTATGTAGCCCAGGATGGCCTCAAACTCATGGTAACTCTCCCGTCATAGTCATGAGCATTGGGGTTATGGATATCGGCTACCACACCCACCTATACGTTGGTTCTTAAGTAGTTTTCTACCAATTACATTTGATGCTAATCTGACAAGTCAAGTTGAATCTGGAAGGTTCTGGGTTTGTTGGTGTTGGCAATGCTATTTTGATGAAAGTGATGAATTGGGGTTAGGCACCATCCACTAACTTTTGGGACCTCACCAGATTTATGACACAGAGCAGAGCCACCCAGTTAAGCCATTCCTGGGTTTCTGAGTTTGGGAACTATATGATATACGCTGACAGGTTTAAGCCCCATAGGTTTGAGGAATTTATTTCACAGCAACAGAAGACTAACACACAGACACTTGAAGGGACCTTAACAAACTTCAATGTGTCCCAAAGATCATCAGGTGGGCACTGGAATTGGAAACCCTGTTGTTTGGTTGTGCTGGTTTGAATGAGAATGGTTTCTGGTGGCAGAACTGTTTGGGAAGGATTAGGAGGCGTGGCCTTGTTGGAGGAAGTGTGTCTCTGGGGGCCCAGCTTTGAGGTTTCAAAAACTCTCACCATTTCCAGTTGGCCCTCTCTGCCTGGTGCTTATGGAAAAAGATCCAAGCTCTCAGCTACTGTTCTGGGACCATGATATCTTATCACAGCAATAGAAAGGTAATAAAGATGGTGAGGTGTGCACTTGAGGTGTCTTGTCTGGGATGAGGGTTCCAGTTTGTGTACAAGAGACTTGTAGACTCTGAAGGGCAGACCTGCTGTGTGACCTAGCAGGCAAATGCTAGAGGAAGAATATTCAGAGCCTCATTTCAGAGTCATTGTCTAGCAGTCATAACTGACCCCCGTGAAAGGGGCATCCTGAGGGAGAATTCACAGATGAGCCCTGAAAGAAACTTCGTGGCGCTCGGCAGGGTCACTGGGGGTTGAGGGTGGGGGCGAGAAGAAGCCCGTGGGGGAGTGAAAGGCTCCTTCAGGATATATGAAGGGATTTTTTTTTCCACCTGTTTGGAATGAAGTTTTAGGACACTTTACCTGCATTTCGGAGTAGATGACAGATGAGCTTTCACTTGAAATGTAACTAACGATCTCTCTACATTAAACTACAAACAACTGACATTTAGGATCTCTGCCCAGTGTTGAGTTCTGGACAATGGGATGACAGCTGTGTCATCTTGGAGGGATGACTTTTTTTTCACAGAGCTGTTGTTTACGTCTGCACCGGTCTTTAGAGTCCTCAGTGCCTTCAGCAGCCTCTGTGGCTGGGCGCTGCCGTGTAAGTAGGTGGCAATGAAGGTTTGCTCTCTGGTTGGATGAAAACACTGGCACTCGGAGACCTTAAGTGGTTCACTCAGCTCACACAGCTGGTGACTGCTCAGACAGGGACTTGGAACTTGGCTCCTATCCCTGTTCTAAGAGAAACAGCATCATGAACTTGAGCTGTAGGTGAGCACATGAGTGTGGGGGGCAACCAGAGGAGCCTTGATTAGCCTCCAAGCTAATCAGAGCAAGCGAAGTGCTGAAGAGGGAGCCGAAGAGGGAGCCGGCCTTCACAGGCAGACTCGGAACCCTTTCCCAATCCGAGCCTTTTCATTTCCTCTTCTCAACCTTGTTCATTAACTCAAGGAACAAGTACCAGTTTGCTTGATCCGAAAATTGGATAGTTGGATAGTTTCCTTTCTAGGTAAAGGACAATTACTGCCTGAAGAAGATAGGAGTTGGTTAGGAAAAAGCACCATTTCCCCAAACTGTGGGATATAAGAGAAATGGGTGATGATTCTCAGGAAACTTGGGGGATTTAAACACTATGGTCCTGTGATATTCTCTCTGCTGGGCTGGAGAGATGGGTAAGTGGTACTAACTGCTCTTCCAGAGGTCCTGAATTCAATTCCCCGCAGCCCCATGATGGTTCACAACCATCTGTAATGGGCTCTGATGTCCTCTCCTTGGGTGTTTGAAGAAAGTGACAGTGTACTCATAAATAAATCTTAAAAATAAAATAAAATAAAAAATAAAAATAAATAAAAAGCTAATCTGCTGCTCTTTGAAAGGTTTTTTTTGGAAGGGCTGGAGGGAGGGGGACTCTGGCTTTCTTCCCACTTAATGTACACCTAAGACTTCCTGGCCCAGTATAAACAGAATGGATATGGCTTTCCTAGGATCCTCTTGTTTTGTGGACCAGAGAGTGTGGGCTGGGGCCTAGGGCATGTAGGCTAGACAGAGTCAAAAGCAAGACCCTTTGCCTAGGTAGCTTTGGCTCATACCCATGCCAGTCACCAAACCTGGGCAGTAACAAGCCCCACCCTTTAGAAAGGTTAATTCCCTCTTTCTTAGGAGTGACCAGTAGTCCCAGAGGGACCAAGCAGCAAAAGCTGTCAGTGAGCCCCATGAAGGGTGGCTCTGAGACCCTCAGAGGGGCATCGCTTCCTCGACTGTCCTGACCCACATCATCCCTCTGAGACTGGCTGTCGCAATCCAGGGCTTCTGATGTGCATCTACTGTCCACAGGCAAAGAGCAGCCGAAGCATAAACCAATGTTTCTCATCCATTCTTTGACACTGTTCTAAAGACTTTTCTGGATTCCTACAGAAGGTAGCAACTCCTAATGTAGAAAACCTGTCCATTGAGTCAAAGAGATGACCTCAACCCTGCTTCCATTGCTCTCCAACTGTGTGATTATGGGTGTGATGTCCCCCCCTTGGCCTTTGTTCACACGTATTCTATTACTACTTGTTCTAGGACAGTTGTTCTCAACCCTCTTAATGCTATGGCCTTTTAAAACAGTTCCTTATGTTGCAGTGACCATGAAATTATTTTGTTGTTACTTTATAGCTATAATTTTTCTGTTGTTATAAATTGTAATGTAAATATCGGTTATGTGGAATATCTGATATGTGAGTCTTGTGAAACGTTTATTCTGCCTCAAGGGGTTGCACCCCACAGGCTGAGAACCACCATTCTAGGACGTCCTTATGGGTTCAAGTGAGATTTTTCTTCTTTATTTAACGTGGGAATCTAGTGCATGATGCTTGTGCAACAGGCATTAATTTTTTTGTCCCCAGATTCCTTCCTGCCTTTCGCAGATTTTCCAGCTGCACGAGTTGCCTGAGCAGATTCATCAGACAGCATCAGTCTGCCGCATGTGGTCTTCTTCTGATGGAGACCCAAAAGCTCACAGTGAGGGTCCCGGCATTGTATCCACAAACTTCCCGTCGCTCTGACAGAATACCTGAAATAATATAAAACTGTGGGAGTCAGTCCTCCCCTTCCACCATGTGGGGCCAGTCTTCCCCTTCCACCATGTGCAGTCAGTCCTCCCCTTCCCTCATGTAGGGTCAGTCCTCCCCTTCCCTCATGTAGGGTCAGTCCTCCCCTTCCCTCATGTGCGAGCCAGTCCTCCCCTTCCCTCATGTGCGGTCAGTCCTCCCCTTCTCTCATTTAGGGTTAGTCCTCCCCTCCCCTCATGTGGGGTCAGATCTCCTCTTCCCTCATATGGGGTCAGTCCTCCCCTTCCACCATGTTGGTTCCCAGGATCAAATTCTGGCCATCAGGTCTGGCACAGGCACCCTTACCAACTGAGCCATTCTACCAGCTCAGTCTGCAGTGTTTTCAAGTGTCCTTGGAACCATTAACAAACCAAACTCTATCCTGGATTATAAAGTAATCCTCAACTTATATTTAAAATATATAAAATATATTATATTACCATACTGATCAATAACAGAAATATATCTGGGACTCTCTCCCTCCAAACTTGGATCTCTCTCTCTCTCTGTCTCTCTGTCCCTATCTGTCTCTGTCTCTGTCTGTCTATCTGTCTGTCTGCCTCTCTCTCTCTCTCATTTGTAAATCATCCATTGATCAGAGAAAATATGTCAAGGGATATTTTAAAAATATATTAGAACCAAATGAAACATATAACTAAAGCAGCCGCCCGCCAAACCTTTCAACCACTAAATGCTTACGTTTGAAAACCACAGTAGGTAAAGCACTGACCAATCAGCAAAACTATACCCATAACCATTCAGGAGCGTTGATGGAAAAATATTGATGCAAAAAAAATCCATAAAATAGTGGTAAATTAGATACAGAAATATATAAAAATTAATAATATCTTTTTACCAAGTGGAGTTGTAGAGTTTAGTTCTGTGAAGACAAGGCTTGTCCAATATTTTAAAACCGATCAATTTGATATACTATTTTAATTACACCTTTCACTCCTTTGCTCTGTGTGTATGGGTGTTTAGCCTCAGTGACACAGGACAGTTAGCAAGCCATGACAGTTCCCTTGTTTTAATCCCCACTATTATACAGGTTCCTTGACTTTTTCCCCTGCAGCCTTCAGTGTTCTTGCGGGGACACGCGGAGTGTGGGCTCACCCAGACCTGGGCGTGTGGCTCTTCTTATTGTGATTCTGGGCCCAAGGAAAATCCCTTTGTGTTCCATGAGTCATCCCAGGGGAAGAGGCTGCTGTCAGCTGGTGACAAAGGGATTAAGAACAAAATGTTCCCTAGGGAGGGCATTTCCTGGGAATTACTTGTGCCATGTACTGTTCCTACCCATAATTCCACACTGTTGTCATTCTGTACAGTCTACGCTTGACTATACTGAAGCCCATGAAGAGACGTGTAGTTTTACTCAGGATCCCCAGAGCATAGTCCCTGAGCATCCAAACTGGATATGTGCTGGAGGGACAGACACTTCAAGCCAGTCATTGGATTAACTAGGTGACAGTGCTGAGGAGTCCCTGTGGGCGACATCGACCAAGCACACACTGAGGACACTTTCTTTTCATCCTTTCGTCTTATCCAGTGTTTATGGGAGCCTACTGTGTGCTGAAGACCCCAGTGATATACCAAGGAAAGTGGCACACAGTCCCTGATTCAGGGAGCTTGCTGGCCAGTGGTGTGGCATCACAGAACATCACAGGCTGTGGAAGCATTGCCTTCTTGTTGGCTGAGTCAAGGTTTGAGGGGATACGGGACCTCACCAGACAAGAGACAGAAAACCTGCGAGCGTGTGTGTGTGTGTGTGTGTGTGTGTGTGTGTGTGTGTGTGTGAGTGAATGTGAGTCCCCGTGTCCTCTGGTCTCTTCTAAAGACAAAATATATTGAGGTAGGAAAAAAGTACCCGACGTTAGCCTTAACTTTTTGCACATATCTACATGCACATACTCAAGTAAAAGAGGAAAGAAAAATGTTTAACATACCACCATTCAATAGGGGGATCCATGCTGATGTTTTATTTAATTCTGACCACCCTCCTAGGTACCACTTCTACATAGCAGTATTGAACCAAGTTTCTCTCACCTGGATAATCCCTTATGAATGGGGAGTTAACTCTATATTAGTTACTTTGCTGGGACCAAATGTCTGGACAAAGCAGCTCCCTTAGGGAAGAGGTTTTCTCATGAGTAGGGATTCAGTCTACTGTAGTAGCAGGCCTACAAGGGGGCTGGCCCACACCATCCAGAGGTGGAGAGAGGAATCCAGATGTGCAGTTCACTTTCTTCAATTTCAGCGCGCACAGGCCGGGATGCAGTGGAAAGTTCAAAGCCAATACTGCATCAGTTCTCGCCCATAGGACAGCAAGATGTTCTCAGAGGCACAGATCCCAGGCAGGTACTGAGTACAGGGCGGATAGCTGCTTAGATAACGGAGGCAAACCTGGTCAGAGAGAAGCCTCAAGCGTTTACAAGTCTATGAGGCTCATTCATCTAGACATGGGTGCTGCTAGCTCTCCACAGAACCACTAGGTATTCTCAACAGCTGCGTTCCCTTACTGGTCATTCTACTCTTCCTTGATGGTTCTAACTCGAATCAAAAACAAACAAACAAACACCTAGCCAGCTCATTGGATTACCCATCCCCCCCTTAAATTAACCTACTTTTCAGGATGAGCAGTAGGTAAAGACACTTGTCCTGGATCCTGACCCCAACAGTTAGAGACCCACATGGAAGAAGAAAAGAACTGGCTACTGAGTGCTATCGTCTGACTCCAACATATATTAAATAAATGTAACAAAAATTTTAAAAGAAAAAACTGACTTTTTTTATTAAAACGCGCAGCAATAGGTCTGTCACGGCACCTTCCTATCCCTGTGGCATTCACTACACTCTGCTTGTGTATCTGTCGCTTTCCTAATTCCCTTCTCCCTGTAGTTACCCTGCCAGCTTTCCTATTTCATGCCACCCATACTCTGTTTATCATCTCTCATAAGATCTCTCATAAGCCCCTTTGTAGTTTTACCACGCTGAGTTAACACTCATTTTCAAGTCTCATGAGGTTCGTGTGAAATCTGTCCACCAGAAACTCTTCCAGCCTCTTGTCCAGGTTCGTTTTCTACCTCCACTTTAACCGAGGGCCTTTCCTTGTCACCAGAGGCCAGGGCATGCTGTCCGTCCCTTCTTCCTTCAAACTCACAGTACCTTATGGTCTTGTGCTCCAGCATCGCAGCGTTCAGCATTATGCCTGCTGAATAAGGATGCAGTTAAGAGAAAGGCCAAAGGAGAAAAACAAAAGAAACGGAAGAGGAGAAGCCATGGAGAGGTTGGGAAGGAGAAAAACAGGGAGAGCTCAGATGTCATGGAAACCAGGAAGAAAGAGTTCCGGGGAGGGACAGTTTGGTCAGGTAGAGTCAACAACCCAGCGCCCAGGATATGAAGAATGGAAGGCAGTCCCGTGAGCACAATGGGCGGTCTGAGGAAGGAGTGGGCAGCACAGCGACTGAGCAGGCTAAGGAACTAGTGGGAGGGGAAAGAGGGGGGCTCAG